>NC_064434.1:32827504-33427504 GCF_023343835.1 Lagopus muta | reverse complement strand
TTTTTAATTTTATTTTATTTTATTTTATTTTTTGGGTAATGCAGATTTACAATGTCAGAGCAAGAAGCAGATCTGACAAATTTTTATCTGAGAATCTGGTATAGATGTCAAAAGGAATGCAGAAAGGAAGTAATTTCTAAAGGGTTGGATTGGAATTTGAAATATGGAGTGTTGTAAAAATATAAATATTTATTTTTAACAACTGCTGACACTTACCTTTCTTACCTATAGTTTAATCTGATGGACAAATTCAAGTTTCTGATACTTCTTAGAACTAGCAATACCCGTAAAGTTTTATAAGTTAAATATGCATATATACTTGTTCTCCAAAAAGAGACTGTAAAAATTTTATTTTGTTTCTTAGAAATGAAAAAAGTGAAAAAGAAGTGGAATCCACACCTGAAGAGAAATGTGGTAATGGTTTCTAAACTGTTCACTCGAAAAATCTTGCTCTTTAAAAAAAAATTATTATTACCTTTTTTTTTACTGTGTATGCTATTAATTATGAGAGTTTCATTAAACAATAGCAGCAATGCAATCTGTGGATTGGTACTGCAATTCAAATGCAAAGTCTTCATAGCAGGACATCAGAGGAAAGCACACTCTTCATATTACATATATATCATATGTATATATTCCACTATATATATATATATATCATATATGTATAGATATATATATCATATATAGTGGAATATAATTCAAAGGTCTGGAAAGGGGAAATGATACTGCAGGTTTTTAGCTTGTTTTGTTCTCGGTGTTGCCTTGTCCTGCTAAGCAGAAAACAGCTTAGCACTTGGTAGGTTTCAGATTCACAGGATAGGCCAGCATCCTCTGTGAACCTTTTTTAGTGTGATATGTAAGCCAGCTAGCTTCTGTTTCCCTATCTCCCTGCTGCTGTGGGTAAAGCTTAGGTTGATATGAAAATTAATGTAATCTGAATTTATCTAGTTTTTGCATCAGCTTTACACAGTATGTCTGTGCAGCTGGTGTACAGATAGGTGAGTTTTGGGGTTTACTTCTGACTTTTTTAAACATATTTTTTTGATTTTTGAAATGGATTTTAATATATTGTGAACAGTGCCAGAAAGAGAAATAGGAAAGAAGAATAAATCTGTCCATCAAAGATTTACAAAAACACCTGGCCCTGATTTTGAAATAGCTCTTAATGTTTGAGATACTCCAGTGTTTTAGCTATCATCTTCCGTATTTTTGTTCACATCTGAGTTTGATCTCTTGTTTAGAGATTCCAGAATCCAGAGATTTCCCGAATATTAAGAGGGTTTATTTGTAAATCATAGGAAATCTTTTCTCCTTGAAAGCCTGATTTCTCTGTAGATTGCAAAGAGTCGTGGTAGTTACAGCAGAAATGCTGTGGCGGCTTTGCATCATTTCACCCCAAAGTAGGAGAATATGGTTTGTAGGGCACAAGGGGATGTAGGTGAAGTATGTCTGGTCATAAGACAAACTTCAATTTAATTTGGAGAGGTTACATGTGATTTTTATTTTTATTTTTTTTTTTTTTGTAGATTTTGTACCACGCACAGTATCAAAACTTCTCAAAAAGAGTAATAGCAGCAGTAGATGTTCTTAGCCTAGAGATTGGGGAAGGGAAATAGCTTTCCCCATACTGCTTTATCTTCCCTGAATATTTCATCTGTTTGATGTTTATTTTACTCTTCAGGCAGCTACAGTGAAGATTTTGAAGAAGAAACAGCTGCTGATCCTGCCTTTAAAACTGAAGAAAGTCAGGTAAATCAAAATATGTCAGGAGTTGAAGTGTTCAAGAAAAGTGTAACATACCAAATGTTGATGTTAATTCATGAATCATGAAACTTCTGCAGTATTAATGTATTAAGCTCATACTGTGTGTACTGTCCAAAAGAATATTATGGTCATGGGTCTATATAGTTTTATTAAGGATATACTCTTCTGTGTGACGTGTCACTATAAGCATTTCCTCAAAGTTGCCTGCTTACTGCTCCTTTGAATGAAGAACTGTATTGAGAGTCCAGAAACAATGAGCTGTGGCTGGAGCTTCAGGATGACTATTGATGAACCTGTCTCTTGGAGCTGTTAAAGAGGTGTACACCAGCAGATGCCGCAGACCCCTCAGATCTGTATGGAGAAGCAATTTGGACAGAGAATACAAAATCTACACTGGTAGAAGTGAGCCAGGAAGGTGCAAAAAATATTGTTTCATTTATGCAGAGTAGCATTTAGTTCCCAGTCACTTCTAAGAGGTCTTCTATAGTACAGAATGCTGAGAGAGGAGAGCTTTAGCAAAGTGCATATGCTTGAAGCACCCAAGAGCAGCTTTAGTTCATAGATTTTGGAGCAGCTTTTGAAGTTTGTCTGGATTTTTTTTTTTCCTGAAATTCAAAAAGTACTATTGTTCTGTTTGTTTATTTTTCATAGGAACCAAACGCTGGCATGCTGGCTAAAGGTAAAATATAATCTTTAATCAGTGGAAGAATATTAAATGTACCTTTCTGATACTTTATCTGAACTTATTATTTTGATACTTAAAACCTAATATTATTGTGTTTTATTGGAAATCTGTTGGTCCAAAATGCTTAAAAATAAATCTATTAGCACTTCAAAGTGATAACCTATGTAAGTTTTATTTTTCTACTTAGTACCTTTCATGCTGGTATTCAGAGTTATGCCATTAATGGCATTGTAGTTATTTATATGGCATTTTTTTGCCCACCTAGAGCATTAAGATAATGTTCTATAGTGTAGATAGACTATAAATAGGAAAATTGTTTTAACTCTTGTCTTCTTGGTTTTTAGTTGTACTACTTGATTCACAAGATTCAACTACAGAACTTCAGAAAGCTGCTGAAACATCAGGTGTAGCTCTAAGTGAAAATGATCTGCCTCAAGAAGTTAGTGGAATTGAAATGAATGAAGCAGGTAAAGGCTGTTTTTGAAAAAACAAAACGAAAGAATTTCCTTAGTATCTTCCTTTGTTTTTAGGTTGTCAGTCATCATGAAGCCCTTGGCTTTTGTTAACTAATCTTGAGAGGAGGAGGAACTGTTTCAGTAAAAAAAAATCTGCCTTCTTAGCAGAAACACATCTCTTGACCCTTGATTACTAGAAAATTGCTTTCTGCATTGCAGTCTGATTTAAATATAATCTCCTTCGGTTCACTATGGCTAAAATTTTACTTTGTCAGTGTTTAACATAACTGTAAAATAAACAGTATATTGAGGTTGTACCCAAAGAGATATCCAGAGCATGACATTGTGATAGCATCTATTAAAATAGTTGTTTCACATACCCTATCAATTTTAGAGGGGAAAAAAATACTGGGGGCTGGGGCAGGAAAGGCATGCAAGCTGCAGATAAAGCTATTTGGCATTAATAATCAATACCATCAAGTACTAATTAACTTGATAATTTTTTATTTTTATAGTAGAAAAGATTTTTTCTTTTCCTGAAATGGAAAGCACTGTTCTCACTTAACAGTCCAAGCCAGTTACTGAAACAGATTGTGGTGTGTTATTTCCCAATCAGAAAGTCCTGTAGTATCTGTTATGAGACTGCATTTTCCACAGGCACTTTGCATGGAGAAACTACCAGTGACACTGAAGCCTTACACCGTGCGTATCATCACGTTAATCAGTCTTTGGGAGACACTGATGAGCAAAAAATACATGATTCTTCAATGGCTGTTTCAAAATGCTTGCCACAAGTTACTTCACAAAATCATGATCTCTATTCAAAAAACACATCAACTACTGAGTCAGGTAAATACCTCAATGGAAAGCATATTTTTTGCAAGATGTGAAATAAGTGAGCTATTAATATCTTTAACACTTACATTTATGGATCATTTTTAAATGTCCTTTTTCCAAATGCATTTTCTAAACTTTTAAAAATGATTTTGTTATTTTGAACTAATTAGATTTGCCTACTGTGGAAGAATTTATGAGACCTATTAAAGGAGATCCCTATAATGCCAGATGTTTTGATTTGGAACCTGAAAGGTATTTATTTCAGAATTTTATTAACTTAAGCTCATTAACTGTTAGTGGAATAAACAGCTTACAGAACAACTTGCCTGTTTTTTTTCCCCAAGTTAAAGACTGAAATTTCATTATGATTTGCATTGGCATTATGGTGTTTTACAATGAACTGCAAAAGGAATATACAGTTAATTGGTTATGGAGATGTCCAAACTTCATTTAGACGATAAGAAGCAATGTTTGCCAAGTCATTTCAGATGAGTCTTTCTCCGTCTTGGTAACTATTATAAATAAGATCTCAGCTTTTAAGGGCCTCTACTCATCAGCCTCTTTCCCTCTATGTGGGTTTCAGCCCACATCCTATCCTAATTCTCCAACTTCTACAGTCTGGCAAAAGATCATATCATTTTATCTTGCTTACTCCTGTAATTCCTACTAACCTGTGCTCCATAATTCCTTTTGCTTTACACCAGCTTGTGTGTAGCAAATAACGTAGAGGTCTTGGAGCTGTCAGAAACAGGTTTTGCTTAGCTGATTGGTTCTGGGAACTTAACAAGCAAGTGTACTCTGCAGGATTTACTATTCATTGTTTTACTAGCACTGACTGCATGCTTGCAAGTGTTTGTCTTACAGCCCAATCTGGTGCCTCTGCAAAAACAGTTACTGCTGGGAAATGTCTCTTGTTGAACAAGACACAGTCTTCTCACAGTGTGAATCTTCAGCCTAGTCTTTTTTGTTTTTATAACTAAATCCGCATGGTTGTTCTTAAGAAGAGCCTGGTGATTCTTTCAAGTTTGAGCAGTCTTTACAGATGCTACCTAAGGGAAAATGGCCTGCTTTTGCCAGAGTGGCAGAAAGGCAAAGGGCAAAAATCTTATAAATAAATGACCCTATTCCTTTCTCTTGTAGTCCCGTGAAGGTGATAGGCAGCATGGTAAATGAACTTGTCAATCATTTACCCTATAAAGAGCACCAAAATAATTCGGTTTGGGAGACAAGCTTACTTGAAAAATTTAACAGAGAAGACAGCATCTTTCTACAGACAGCTGCAAATGAAGATAGCTTTCAGAGAATGACTGAGAAAGAAATTCAGACCAGTGAAGTACAACCTGATGTGCTAAGTGAAGAGGTAATACAAGACTGTCTGCTTTCACAAGGCAGCAAAACTGAACAGGTAACAAAAAAAATCTGTTTGATATAATTTAATACATTCAAAATGTATAAAATTTTAGCTGGCCTGTTATTTGGTTATGCACTGATATTTAGGAAGTAAGAGTGTTGTTGTTTTTCTTGAAAATTTCATGTTGCTATTTTTAGAGGCATCCACATACAGTAGAATTTGGGATCATCACAACATGAAGAATCTCGGCCTTAAAGCTGCAAAGCTGCTGCAGTTACATCCCCAGCTCAAGCTAGTTCTGAATATGAGCATGTCTTCTTACTGGAGGGAACACACACAAGGCTCAGAACTGAGACCATACCTGTAGAATGGGTAGTTAGAAATACAATTCAGTAAGAGCATAGATTAGACTGATCAAATGTAGGCTTTTAGTCAGACTAAAATGCTGGCCAGCAACGCTGGCTGGCTTCTCTATTGTTTTTTGTCTATTTTCTACACTTATTTCTACCTAGTCCATATTAGTTCTCACCTTTACCTAATTTGCAGTACAGGATTTCCACAATCTCCAAATTCTCTTCTCCCTGCATCTCCTAAATTAAGCCCACACTTCTGTAGGCAGTCACCCCTTCAGCCTGCAAGGCATTGAGGAGGGGCTGTGTTTGGTTCATCCTGGTGGATTTTCTACCAGTGACAACAGGCTAAACTTTCTCACTTGCTGGTCTTAGGAGCCATATACTTAATTTTTAAATGATGAAGTTTTGCAGGGTTCCTCTGCCTGCTGCTGTTCCTCTCTTCATTGCTGAGTTTCTGTTCACTGTGATTTAATTTTCAGTCAAATAACCTGAAAAATTACCTGTTTTGGCAAGCTGGAGATCCTGTAATAAAATGCAACTTCACAGAACAATCCAACAGAACCAGTGCAAAGTACTTGTGTATTTCTGAAGTAGGAAAGCATAATAAAGTATCCATAATTTCAAGTTATTCATTTGGCTAAAAGTAGTTATTTCCCACGGTTGTTTTGTTTTTGTCCCCTCCTACTAGTAGTCTTACTGCTGTATAATTCTGGAAACTGGTTCTACGCTTTTCTAACACTGAAATCTAACTTCAGATCACACTGGGCCCTAAAACCTGTTCTAAACAGATGTGCTCTATCATAGGTTCTGCAGTCTTGTTGCTTGAAGAACGAAAAATCAGAATCAACAACAACTAAACAAATGTACAAGAATATCAGAAGTACAACACCTTTACATAAAAAGAAGTCTTCATATAGTCCTCACGGGGTGGTTAGAAGTTCTGGATATGGGAAATCCACTTCATACTCAAAACAGTCCATGCCAGCTACTGAAAGGAAAATACCAAAAGAAACTTTGAAAAAAAACATTATGAAATCTAGAAGTCCTGCAGATAGAGCAAGATCTAAAGGTAATTCTATCTTAAGAGGTCTGAATTTTACTTGTAAGGGCCAGAGAGCTTTGCTGTTCATACTTCACATTTAAATATATATATATTTCCATTTTGAAGTGGTGTAGAAAAATCTAAAACTAAATGTGATTGAGTAGTTCTCTATTTTTTCCTCTATTTTTCTCTATATAAACTATCACTATGTTTAAGACTTACCTATTGCTCAGTAATATGAAGAAAACAACAGTAGATGCTGCTGTTCAAAAACAGCACAGAAACATACCTACATATTACAAGTTTCATTATAGTAAATGCAAAGATTTGCTGACACGCTTATGCATGTGATGCTGGATTAATTATTATTCTCAGCTTCTTTCATTTATTTTTTGTTTTTCATTAATACCAAACAAGCACTCTTTAAAATAAAGTCCTATTTTCTGTTTGTGTCTCTTGTTGTAGCTTTAAGGAACAGTAAAGTGAGGACAGTGAAAGTCAAATTGCAAGCTGACCATCTTTCACCAAGTCATATTTCCAGTCTGTTAGGCATGGGAAAATAACTTTCCAGATGCCCAGGGTTTAGGACACTTCTGTCTTGTTATGCTTTTCAAAACCTTTCAGGTAGTGTTAGAAAAGCCACTGTAGGATTATGTTGCCCATCTCAGGGAGATGCTTTAATGGCAGCCATCAAACCAAGGGACCCTTGTTCCTTAAAGCATTGCAATGGAGCTGGAGATGAGGCAGGTGTAAAGGGAGATGGAGGCGATGGAAGAGAGACGAGTCCTGAGATGAGGCCACTAAGCCTCACTCAGACACGCTCTTCTCTCTGTATCCGTACTATGATCCAAGGCAATTTTTGGTACATTCAGAAGATACTCGCAACAGGAGGCCGCAGAGGCTAGGAAGAGAATGGCTTTGAAGCACAGAGTTCCCTAACTGTCAGTGCTAAGGAAGCACCTATACGAGGTGTAAGCATTGTAAAAGTTATTTCATCTTGAAAATGATCACTGCTTGTTTCTGTGAATGACATCCTGATGAAGGAGCTTTTAGATTAAACTGTTACAGGCGGAAATAAAATGACAATTGCAGCTAATGTCTATTTTTCAGAAGAAAAATCTTATTTCATGAAGGATTTATTATCCAGCTATTTATCTCAGTTGTTCTCTTGATTTTTGTTTCATTATGTTTGCATTTTTCATGATAGCAATGGGTTTTTTTCAATACAATATGAGGATCAGCATGATAGAAAGATGCTAAAAGGGAAGGGAAAAAGCTGTATCAAAAGATTCCAGGTTCACAGGGGAAAGCTCCACTAGGGAGCAATCTCCTGAAAAAAGATCCTTCCTTAGTGGCAGTCAGCCCTTAAATGAGGTCTAAGAGAGGTGGAGCCAGGCTCCACAACTTTGGGTGGCACAGCTGAATGCCTTCACCTGTGCTCCCAGGGCTGACCTGGTCATTTCCCCAGGTCAGTGTTTCAGGCTATGGCACATACACACGTGTAAAGAACTGATGATCACTTCATATTCTTTGTCTGATTACACTGAAGTTTCTATATTTAATCTGACATACAAGTCGTAAAACACTTAAATTGCATGCTTATTGGAGAATCATGTGAATAGACTTTTATTAAGGACGTTGAATTCTAAACTTAAATTCTAAACTTAATCTTGTTATATTTTACTTTCTGCCTAAATGAAGAAGCCTTATTTACTACAAGGACAATAAGATCTGCAACAAATGAACTTAAAGAGGATATTAACAGAGCTGTGTCTGACCAATCAGTTCATAATCTTGGACACCAAGTTGTGGATTCTTGCAGACATCATCATCGTGTAAGTAGTAATTAGTGATGTTCCCAATTATAGTACATATGAGTTGGTTTACACACCTGTCAAGACTTGTAGTAATATTAACAGGATTGACCAGTGCTGAAATACTTAATAAAGGCTTATTCAGTCAAATACTTATTTTTGCTTTTAGAATCTGTAAGTTTGAGACTGGATTTTAACTGTTTGGATAGTTCTACTGCCTTGGTAGTTCTGTGTACTTTTAATGCTTATAGATTTCTAAAACAAAATTTTGCTGTACAAATGGACATACTTCTAAGTAAAATTGTTATTAAAAATTACTCTGTTAAGGACCTGAAACGGTACTTCTATTTGTTTTTCTACCTGGGTTGCACTGATGATTTAATAGAATATTTTCCCTTCTCCAGGATGGCTGAATTTGCAGTTCCATGATGGATTTGCTTTCTTCCATATTAATTGTATAAAAATGTATCACTGAGTGCTTAAGTTGTTACTGCTTTTTGAGAAAATGGATGAGTAACTCCAGTGGCTGTACAATAGCCCTCATGTCAGAAGTGTTTGTTTCTAGTTTCTTTTGTTTTCCTCACGCATATCTAAGAAATTGGAAAGTATCTCATTAAAGGAAAAATATGTAGGATGTTTTGCTATTAGAGTGATGGGATTTTTCTCTTCAGGTGCCTTATATGGTTTCTAAGAGCCAGACAAGCCGGTGAAGTAAAACTGATGAATTTTCTGTAAATAGTCAACTTGTTGTAATGGTTCTCTGAATTTCTCTTTGCTAGGATTTACCAGTTTCTCCTGTCAAAAGTTGTGAGAGGGAACTACGTTTGCTAAGACGAGCACAAATTGCTGAGGAGGACCTGAATAGTGCACGTGATTTGATTCAACAGCTAACCAGCACAGTTTCAGAAAAGGAGAAAGAAATGGAGACAAAGATGGTAGAACTGAAAACACACTATGAAAAAGAGCTTTCTCAGCTGGGTCAAGAAAACTATGTTCTTCAGAGCAAGGTACTTTATCATTTTGTGTCCCATTAGTATAGAACGTGAGAAGGGTTGCTTCTGAAAATTAAATGCATCTTACTTCACGTGAGTTGCTAATAAGAAGAAAACCCACACATAGAAACTAATAGTGTATTTACATTTATTTTCACAAATATTTACCCCCTGCTACATTTACTATGATTAGGATGTAAAGTTTTTTACATTATCCTGAGTTCACTTATTCTTTAACATCATAAGAGTCCTTCAGCAGGTTTTCATGTGTTTATATGTTTGTATTTAAAAGTTTAATGTGCTCTTACAGCCGTTTTAAAAAACCAAAACAAAAGGAATAAGAGAGTAATGGATACTACTTGTTGAAAAGTGGGAAAGTACTTTATGTTGGGATACTGTTTGTTAAGTATGTGTCATATTGTCTGTTTCTTTCTGAAAGTTGAGAAGTGTGGAAGAGCTGTCTAAGGAGAAGAGATGGATCCATCATACAGCAACAGTTCCTGTCTCTGAAGAAAAACTGTCACAAATACGAAAAGAAATGGAAGATCAGGAGGTCATTATTCAAGGTTATCAACAGGTATACCTCACAGCATATTCTAGCTGTGTTCCAGCCTATCTCAGAAAAAAAGCTGTCAAGCAGTTACTTCTATTGAAAATAGCTGTCTTGTTATCTAGAACACAGATGAAATGTAGGTGTGATAGGTCCAGATATGCAGATATTGTGCAATTTAAAAGCGTTTTGCACGTGTTTAGTTTGAGCTCAACTTTTTGCCCAAAATATAGTACAAAATGTGTGGTTTTAAGTATTATTGGAAGCCCAGAGGGTTCTATTTTAAGATGTGCATTTTTTTCATAGATTTGGAGCAGCTGATTGCAAGGAAATCTTGTTAGCATGCCTGATTTATAAACTTAGTCAAATGCAGAAATAGATGATGCAAACTTAATGATCCTTTTGAATACTTGCAACTATAAATAAAAATAAAATATGTGAGTTTAACCATTTTCCAGGTGCTGTTCAGCATTTCTTAGTATGGTAAGTAAACATCACAAAGCAGTGACCATCTGCGCTCCCAGATCAGACATGGGAAGATTGAGCTTTGATCTATCAGCACTCATCCACTGTATGCTTTGAGAATACAGCTGGGATAACTTCACGAAGGAGCTGACCCAGGAGGAGTAATTATTCAGAGGAAGCAGGCACTTGGACAAAGTTTTAGAGGTCACAGTAAAATACTTTAGTGTAAAGATACCCATTTTGGAAATTTTGATAGTAAAACATTTGGTGTTTCAGAAGGCAGACTGCAATTCATAGATTGAACTGGCTAAAACAGTGGTTATGAAATCTTTTTGTCTATGGATGTTAATTTTGTCTATCTCATTTTAGGAAAATGAGAGGTTATACAAACAGATGAAAGAGCTGCAAATCCAAAACAAAAAAAATGAGGAACAAATGTATAAGGAGAATCAGTGTTTAATGTCTGAGTTAATAACCCTAAGGTAGGCTTAATTAAACATCTGATGTAGATTTTTTTCAGCTACTGTTATTATTTTTGTTTATGAAGAGAATCAGTGAAGAGTCTGTTGGATGCATGTTTTGTGATTCTTGGTTTTGGTGGGTTTTTTGGTGTTTTTTTGGTAGTAGTTTGACTTTGATTATGGACACTTGAATTCTTTGTCTTCCTGCTGATCTTGGAGAGCTATGAGAACGTGAGAGCCTTCCATATGAGAAATATTCCAATGTTAGAATTCAAATACTTTTTCTCATATCAGAATGTTTCATGCATATACTACTCTTGCTCTGCTTTTGTCTCTGCTCAGATGTCAAAATGTTTGGTTGCTATTGAAACATTGATAGTAGATGAGGGATCACAAGAGATCTTGATAATGGCGGAGCCATTAGATTCACTACTCTATAGATCCTGTTGGATTTGTGTCCAGTGTTAATAATAAGTGGAAAAAAATTAGCAACTGTGTGCATTTCTGGTGTCTTTGCCAAGGAAACATGAATTCCATTGGTGCAGAGAAGGTTTTCTTTCCTTCTTTCATGTAGTTCCAACAAAAAAGTGTGTGCAAGGTGACCAGGTTCCAACTTACAGCTGTGTTTTATTTGTTTTTTGTTTTTCTCTTCCTGTTTTTTATAGAGATGTGTGGTGTGGTTGCTTCTTTCTTCGGTTTGAACCTCCACAAATTAACTCTATAGTATCATCTTGAGCATATTGTGCTTGTTTTTTAGTATGCCATTGTCACCCCCTTGCATGACACAAGTCACCATATTGCATGACTTTTTCCTCTTTTTTTTTTTATTTTAGAGAAAAGATAGAAAGGACTACCATCCAGTCACAAATTGTGCAGGAATCTGAACTAACCAGAAATCAAAGTTTCACAGAGTTGATTTCAGAGCTTCGAGCAGCACGGGTAGGTGTATGCCAAAACTGTATTTCAAATGTTCAGATTTAGAAACAAAAACAAAACAAAAAACAAACAAGAAACCAACATCTAACCTCCATAGTGTAGGAATAAATGAAAATAGTTGAACATGCTGCTCTTTTAAAGTGCTAATTAGTTACTGCATTGGGTTTTGGTTTATTTTTGTGGTGGTATTTTTTTTTGTTGTTGTTTTGATTTGTTTTTTAACTGATTAAGTAGATGGTACAGGGAGCATCAGGACCAGTGGCATTGCTCCTGGTCTGATACAGCTGACTTTGAGCTCTTAAGACTCCAGGAGCTGCTTTAGTTTTAACCTCATACGTGGTGCTGCTACACTTCCCTATCCTTAGGTCCAGCCTGGACAACTTTAACACCAGTGTCTTTGCTCATAACACAGAAACACAAGCAGTGCAGATGGCTTTCTCCAATTCAGCAGGTCAGGAGAGGGTTTGCTGGCAGTAACACACATGCATGCACACATGTGAATCCCACTAGGAGCTAGCCCTGGGCCTAGCCTTGGGTGTAGACCCAAAAATGGCTGGGCCCAGAATCTGATGCACATACTCCCTTACCCCAGTTGCTGCTCCCCATAACTGAGGGCCTCAGTCTCCAGAGAGTGGCTTTTCTGGACACTTTTTGACCTATTCACCAGCTACTCAGTCTTGAAGTTTGCTAGTGATATAACATATTCAAACTGAACAGAGAGAGCACAGAAAATATTAAGAAAATAACTGTAGTAAGATGAGCTGTTGTCAGTACATGTCAACTATACATCCATCCATTTAAGCTGCAATCTATAGTCTTCAAAATAAGTAAAGCCATCTACTTTATTGTGCCTCCAAAAAAGCACTGTAATATTATCTCCTTCTGCAACAGTTATCAAAAACAAAACTTCCTAAAGATATGCCTTTATTTTATAGTGTTTAACTTAACTTCTGCTGTAGCAAGGCTTGAGAATAATGCCAAAACTAGTATGTGTTCAATACAAACATATTAATCATTCTATGGTGAAAAAACATGATCAGCATTTTGTGTGTGTGTGTGTTTTCTCATATTATTGTTTCCTGTAAAACTCAGAAAGAAGAAACTAAATTACGAGAAGAGGTAAAACGGCTTAAACAAGATAAACAAGCTCTTGAGTTAGACCTGGGGCAAGCAAAGAAAGAGAGAGATCTAGCAAAAGTCCAGATTACATCCACATCAAGTAAAACACCTTTATTTTCTTGAATACTTGTGCCTAGTCTTTACTTCACTAGAAAAATAGGTGACTAAAACTTGCTTCTTTGTATAGTATGAGTTAGTGAAATGTATCTAATGTATCTATTTGGGGGTTGAATCTAGGTGATAGTCGTGGTCCCTTTCAACCCAGGCCATTCTGTGATCTAGGCCTTTTCCAAATATTGTTTAAAGGTCTAATAAAAACATACAGTGAAGGAGAGGCCACTGTATCTTTGGCACTCTACTTTTCTTGTATCCAGCCAAACTCTTTATTGCTTATTAAGCTTGATTGCTTGCCCATCTCTCAGAGGGCAAAATGATTCCCTTTCTATGCCACCTCTGTTCCTAAGGAAAGATTTACTCTGTTGCCTCTTACTCTGCCATTTAGATGTGCTCTTTAAACTTTGCTCTATTTTTACTCCTAATTTATGCCTTGTGAATTTTTCCATTTCTAAACTTTTTCCAGATTGCCATCAGGAGGCCCAGAAATTGGACCTTTTTCACTTCCCATATCAAGCATCACACTTGTTACAAGCTGTAAGAGCTCTTCTCAGAATGCTTGATGGCTAAGTGGGAGGAGTACAGTTAATGCATATCAAAGTATATATTCTGTATTCTGTCATCCATGTTACTGAAAATTTACTACAACTGCATTCAAGAATAGATCTCACAGGGATTCTGTTTTAAATGCTTTCTGTGGTAAACTGTAAACTATTGACTATTACTGTATATGAGAGAATTATTGTTCTCTGATTTTGTTTTCTTTAGTAGTGTTGCATTTAGAATCCTGATTTTGCTCTTGTATGAAATGTGCTGAAAATAGTATTCACTATCCAACACATTCAAATATATTGAATTATGTATTACGTTTTCAACACATAATTGTAAGAGTTTTATTCTTGTAGGTGAGAAGTCTTATGAATTTAAAGTTATGGAAGAATCATACAAGCAGGAAATTCTCCATCTAAAAAGGCGGCTTCATTGGTATGCAGAAAATCAAGATCTTCTAGATAAAGATGCAGCCCGTCTTAAAGATGCAAGAGAAGAAATTGAAAAACTGAAACAAGAGGTGATAATATTTAGCATAACTTAAGGTGCTGGCACCTAATGATTTCTACTGATGAGTACAATGTAATTTTGTTCTCCACAGTGCTCGTGCCTTTTTTAAGAAAAACCATAACCTTTAAACCAAATGTGGGTGTCTTTATATTCAAAACAGATATAACTGTATATGCAGTCAGAATTGCAAATGTAAAATGCTTAAACCTCTTCTGCTTGCGTTGGACTTACTGATTATTCTTCTGGAAACAAAAATAATGTACTTCAAAATTTACTTTTGTAGAAATAGTAGAATCACAGAATCATAGAATGGCCTGGGTTGAAAAGGACCTCAAAGATCATCTAGTTTCAACCCCCCTACTATGTGCAGGGCTGCCAACCACCAGACCAGGCTTCCCAGAGCCACATCCAGCCTGGAGAGCCACATTGGGCCTGGGGCCGGGTATTACCAGTTACTAAGTTGTTAAATACTTCTGTTACTGTGTTCATTTGAAATATTTACCTCTGTACTACTGCAAAACATCACTGAATGTGTATAATTCATTTTTTCTTATAAATTGGATAGGTCGAGAAGCTCAGAGCTGAAGCTGGAGATCATCAGTGTGTGCAACAGAAGAAGCGTTTGAGAGACAGAGCGGCAGATGCTAGAAGAATTCAGGACCTTGAACGACAAGTATGTAATAATATAACTGATTTACTTAACTTCGTTTCAGATAAGGTCACTTACTCTTTAGTGCTTTTATAAGGATAAAGCTCTGATTGAAGCCCTACAAGAGAGGAAACTTTGTATTATGTAATACTCAACAGAAACAGCTATAGTTGCTCATTTACGAAGGGATCTCTTGCTGCTGTGTTCTAATAAGCTATTATACCCTTACAAGATCTTTTAATGTTAAAGTACTGTTCAGTTTCTAGGGAAGGAGCAAAAGGGCAAAAGCACGTGCAAGCTTTCTGTTTATCTTCTGGGATTGTCTCTGTTCAGTACATTCTTAACATTCTGACCAGTATCAGCCATGTTGTTGCAAAAGTAGGAGTTGAAATTCCTACAAGAGCCATAATAACTGGCAGAGCAGAGATCTTAAAACCCATGTTTCTACTGAGGAAAATGTCAGGAGGAACTGTGCCTTCCTGAATTTTTATAGATAACAGCTATGCTTGGGAAGAGGCTGGGATGCAGAACAAATAGAAAAGAGTCTCTGCAGCATTCTAATGGATAGAGTGCAGAAAGCAGTTTTAGCTGTAGATTAAAAAGGGGCATTTATCAGTCTAGCACACAAGGTGTTAGTTTGTTTTGGAGTCTGCAAGGAAATAATGATGGGGGAAAGAAAAAAAAAAGACATTTAATCTGTTGCTGGGAGAATAATTTCCGGTAATTTCTCTGAAGCAGCTGGAAAAGTAGAGTGGAATGTGGAAGTGTGAATGTTAAGTCTATAAGAAAACCAAATATTTTAACAGCATTGAAAGCCTTACGCAGCTTAAATGCTTAGAAAGTAAATAAAAGATGTTTGAGTCTAAAGACCAGAGCAGTATTCTTGTGATGATGTATAAGGAGTCAGTCAGTAAGTGATGATGAGTCTTAATCGCCTGTAAGCAATAACATAAACTGTAAAAAATCATTGTAACAAAAATTCTCAGATAATTGCATCTTGACATGTTATTCTTCACCAAACTTAATGGATTGCATTTGTTAATGCTCTGTCACTTGTTTCAGTTCACTTTTTGTTAGAACTTTCTTCTTTTTGACTTCTGCCAATTTTCTTTTTAATAGATCAAAGAAATGGAAGGCATTCTAAGAAGGCGCTATCCAAATTCATTGCCTGCTTTGATTTATGCTGCTGCTACTGCTGAGAAAACTGATGAACTTTCAGCTAAAACAAACACAATTGATTTTTTGGAAAGAAGAATAAAAAAATTAGAAACAGAACTTGAGGGTAAAGATGATGAAGCTAAAACAAGTCTCCGTGCCATGGAACAGCAGTTTCAAAAGATAAAGGTAAAAGCTGGAGGCTTGTTGTAGTCTGCACTGCGATTAATGGTTGTAAGGTGGCTGGTCTCTACCAAAGACCAGTGGTGAAAACAGAAATCAAAGACTATGCTGAAGGAAAAAGCATTTGAAGAATTTATAACCAGAATTTCGGTGGTTTTGGAGCATAGGGTATAAAGAGCATTTAAAATTGTGCAACCAAGTATTAGAACTGGGAGAAGTTCCTGGACCTAGCTGTACTTGCTGTACACACAGTAGTGTGGTTTCCTGCCAGCTAAACATTTTACCCATACAACAGTATGATAGCAACTCTTTAAGAATTGCTTTAGGAAGCTCCGAAATCTGGCATTTCTCTTCATGGCAAGGTGAAGTGCATGTGTTCTTAATGAGCAGGAAAGTACAGCATTGCTGATCAGTTGTTCCTCCTCTCCTTCATGTGAATCATAGGATAATAAAGGCTGGAAAAGACAGTGCACTGAGATTGCCTAGTCCAACCATTGACCCATCACCACCAGGCCCACTAAACCATGTCCTTACGTGCCGCATCTATGTGTTTTTAGAATTCTTCCAAGGATAGTGATTCCACCACCTCCATGGACAGTCTGTTCCAATACCTCATCACTCTGAGGATAAATTTTTCCTAATATCCAATATCCAACCTGAGGAACATGCTGTGTTTTCCTTAGAGGCAATCGAGGCTAAGAATTAGATTTTTCTCAGCTTATTTCAGAGGAAAATTCCATATCTCTGAATTGATACTTACGTAATTTAAATAAATACATGAAAGTAGAATTCTGTCCTGTTAGAATTGAAGATAATTTTAAAAACGTGAAGTGCAGTTTTGAGAAATAAGAAATGTTTGTAAACATGGCAAATGTAATGGCAGTTTAACAGAAATGAAGATTTGCTGTATGAAAATAAAATGCTAATTTGCCTGTCTGAGTCAGTATCATCTGAACAAAATTATCTAAAAATGAAATAGTTTCTTGTCAATTTAATTTTCTTTTCCATAGCAACTGTATTTGTTTTGGGTAGAGGATAAATTCATAGTAAATGTTTTGAGTAATTCTGTTCTGCAGCAGACTTAGGTTTGCTTTGCATATATATGTGTGGGGTTTTTTTTTTTTTGCTTTTTTTTAACTCATTAAACTTCAGTAATTTCTGTACTGGATGAGTAGTGTTATTAGTAATACTTATTTGTATCCTTATAAAGTCTTGCTTCAAACTTGGAGCAAACATAAAAAACAATAAAAGAGGCTGTAATGTGTCGTTAAGGAAACTGCTTTTTTTTTTCTCACCCTCTCCCTTTTCCCCATCCCTTCTCCAGATGCAGTATGAGCAAAGACTTGTAGAGCTTGAGCAACTACTTGCTTACAAGTGGAAGAGTGGATCACCAAAACTGAACAGTGATAAAGCCAATTCTGTTGAACTTGAACTGCAGCTTCAGAATCTGAAGAAGACCCATCAGATTACTGTTGAAAACCTCCAGACAGAAATTGAAAACCTCAAGAGTCAAAATTCCCAACTAAAACTCAGAAGTAAGAAGGATAATAAAGACTTACAGTCAACAGATTGGCAAGCAAAACAAGGTAACACAAAAGAGAAACTGCTGAAACTAAACCAAGAGCTGATCACAAAAAATAGAGAAATACAAGACCTTACAAAAACTGTAGAGAAACTTCAAAAAGAAAGGATGGCAATGTTGTCCGATAATAATTTAAGAAATAAAACTGATAATAAGGAAAACTGCCAAGAGATCTTGAAAAAGAATATCGCAGCAACAGAGAACAGGAATTCCATCACCAGCGAACCCTCTGTAGGCATTTTTAACAATGACAAAATATACCAGCCACGTACCTTTTCTGATTCTAATGTCCTGGAAGTTCTGCAAGAAAACGCACGGTTGAAGGAGGAGCTAGAAAAATTGTCTCTAGAAATGAACCAGCAGAGGGTGAAGTCTCAGGCAACACTGGCTTATTCTGAAAATAATTTAAGAAGGTAAATGCTCAACGTGTTCATTTTAAAAACTTGCTAGTTTAGCTGATGGCTGATGAGTCATTACGATCATGCATGTGTGAAGCTACCTTAGACCTGAGCAATCCTCTCTGTAAATGTCATTTTTTCTCTTTTGATTTTTCAGAATGGTGTACAGTCACAGTTTTTCATACAGGGAAACCCGTATTAATCCTTTTTATCGGTGCTACAAATTGTCATGGCTCTCAGTAATCAGATTTTGGTATAAATCATTGAATCCTAAATGCTTTGTTTAGTATTCATATTTGGTGCATATACTGTCCTTCAAACTGAGGCATGTTTTCAGTGGAAGTTACTTGACCAACAGTAGAAACTTTACCCTTCACATAGTTTCCATTGGCTCCCTTTCATATTCATGGTGGAGGTGATAGGCACATTTAGATTACGATCCATTTTATTCTAAAATAAATACCTCAAATAGCACAGCTTAACCACGATTTAAAAGCATCTACTTTCTCTCCCTTGATTTTCATAAGAGGACCCTATAAAGATGACTGGTTGAGTTTTCAACATTTTCGCTGCCTCTAGTGAAATGAAACACATATCCAACAATGTAGGCTTCCCTCCCTGTGATCCCTCCAGGGCAGCAAAAGTAATGGTGGTGGTATCTCTTGCAAATGTTTATGAAATTTCTAATGCATGCTTACCCTAACATTTCTTCATATTTTATGTGTTCAAGTGAGAAAATTCACCTCATTTTTTGAAGAAATATCTGTAGTTGTTCTATGCATCTAATTTTGTTCTCCTGTTCAGGATACAGGAAGACACATCAGAATATGTTGCAGCTCTGAAAGCTTCCCATCAAAGAGAAGTAGAGAAGATTCTTTCTCAGTACACAAAAGAGCATTCTGCTTCCAAAGTAGCTGAACTAAATGGCAGAATTTCAACACAAGAGGTAAGACATTGTAGATGTATTAATTACACGAAGATATCTGTTAAAATTGTTTCTTTCACTGTAACTTTTATTTTCTTTTCAAGTAGGATGTATTGTTTCGAAAATAGACTTGTATCACAGTACTCACAGAATCTCCCACTGTGGCTGATATCCACAGGGGGCTCTGTGGCCCTTCTGGCTCAAGCAGGGAAACTCAGAGCAGGACGCTCAGGACCATGTCCAGGTGATTTCTGAAGAGCTCCATGGAGGAGACTCCCATCCTCTGGGCAGTCTGTGCCTGTTGTTAGTCACATGCGCAGCACACAAGCGTTTCCTGATGTTGCAAGGGAATATCTTGTGTTTCAGTTTGTTCCATTTGCCTCTTGTCCTGCCATTGGGCACCACTATGGCAGAGCCCACCTCTCTCTTCTGTATGCCCTTCCTTCAGGTATAGATAAATTTTTAGGAAATTTCCCCCGCCCCAAGCTTCCTCTTCTCCAGCCTGAACTGTCCCAGGTGTCACCTTTCCTCATAGCAGATACTGCAATCCCTTTATCATCTTTATCATCTAGAGAGAGGAGTCTCTATAATCTATCGTGCCTTTCTCATATTGGGGAGCCCAGAACAGAACCTAGTACTCCAGGTGTGGCTTCATCCAGTGTCAAGCAGAGGGGAAGGATCATCTCCTTTGACCTGCTGGTGACACTACTCCTAATGCAGCCCAGCATATACTAGTCACCTTGTGTTTAACTTGGTGTCCACCAGGATCCCATTTTCTGCATAGCTGCTTTCCAACTGGTTGGCCTCCAGCATGTCCTGGTGCCTGGGGTTGTTCCAGTCCCATGGGCAGAACTATTTGTGTTCCTCCATGAAGTGCCCGTTTAGCCCATTTTTTCAGCCTGACCAGGTCACTTGGTGAAAGCACAATTGCCAACCACTCAGTTTTGTATCACATCAGCAAACTCGTGGAGAATTCTGTTCCTCATTGTCCAAGTCATTGTTGAAGATGTTGGGTGGGATTGGACCCAGTATTAACCCCCAGGTTACCCGTATTTACTGGTCTCCTTGGATGATCCTGTATTCCACCATCACTGCTGCCACTGTTGTTGTTTACATTCACATCCCCTATGAGTCCCTTCTTGTTTGTGAGTTTGAGACCCAGTAGAAAATCTCTTCTAATCAGTTCCTCTCTTGCCTGGATGAGGAAGTCATCGTCAGTGCTCTCCAGGCAGATTCTGGATTGCTTTATGCTGCCTGGCAAATACTGGGGTGACTGAAGCTGTCCATGAGGATCTGAGCCTGCAGTTACCTTGTGGCAATAAAATCTGGGAGAAAGTGCACATGTGAATGAAGATAGGAAGTGCTAACAGATTCAGATTATTTTCAAATGTCTGTTTGTGTTTTCAACTGAGGAGAGTAAATTGAAGAGTGAGACTTGTTTACATGTGTTATAAAAGAACAGATGTGTTGTTTAACAACTGAGGTCACCTGAAAGTATTGTTAATATATGTATCACCTGTAACTGCAGTACTGATTATATTTCTGGCATGTTTTTCCTGTGTAGGTTTTCATATGTTGTCACAAGAATATGCCAATGACAAATATTTTAAATCTTCTTACAGATTTTAATAAAACATCTGCAAGAACAAATCAGCGAACATCAGAGACATCAGGAAGCCCTCCTAGTTTCACAAATGCGAGAGGAATTCCTGCAAAAAGAGGTATGTTTAAATTTGGATTTAGAATACCTGATACTGATGATCATTTTTGTTCTGACTTTCATTCTTGTAATGAAAATGCCTCAAATTGTATATAGTTAAATAAACCTTAGTAGCAGTATCTTTATCAGTATCTCCTGCATCAATTAGCATCTGAAAATGCATGTTCTAATATAAACAAGAGAACAACACAGAGTACAGAAGGTGGAACTTCAATCTCTCCTTTTTAAAATTAGTTAGAAATATCCAATATCTTCATAAAAATTGATGAGTAAGGGGAAATATGGCCATAGGTGGATGGTTAGACTGGATGATCTTGGAGGTCTTTTCCAGCCTTGGTGATTCTATGATTCTAAGTTAGGCCAAGCATTTGTAACCTCTTCTTTGGAAGTTGTGGTGGGTAGCGAATAGAACACAGGACTTTCTCTTCTTCAAGAGGATATTTTATTACTGAATTCAAAATGTTTGGCCAGATAAAGGCTTCTTATTTTCATCCTTTGTTCCCACAAATGGACTTAGCCTGTTATCTACTGGATCTCTGTATGTTGATACGTGAGAAATTTGAGGTCTTTCATGAGAAGTTCAGTTGTAACCGTTCTTCTGGAATTGACTTTCTATGTTTTTTGAGAGGTATTCAGTTTTCTCCTAATCTTCTACTACTTCTATTACTATCGTATAATGTATAAAAATCGCACTTGTTTGTGGTTTCATTTGGAGATTAACAAATTTCAGTTGGTAAAATTCCAGTTTGTGTTCAGCTCAACTTTTTTTTTTGTCTTATTGGCTACGTTTGTCTGGTTCTGGAGGTACTGAAACAATGACTTCTCTCACCTCTTCTTCAGGAGGATGATACAGACACCTTGAGCACCGTGCCCAAGGTTAATTTCCCTCTCTTTTCCTTTGTTTAATGGATGAACACTGCTAATTTTCACTTCATTTTGACAATGCAGCAGTCAACCTGCAATAGTTGCAGAAAAGGAAAACTCTTTTCAATACAGGACTGAGAAAACTTCACGTGTTCCATCTAATTTAGAAGAAAGGAAAGAAATTCCAGTATGTTTTTAGTACATTCTTGATATCATTAATCTTTATCTCAAAGAACTCATTTAGTATTGATCTTAGTCATGCAAAATTCCACTTCTTTTGTGAAGCCTTTATAGAAAAGTGAGGGTTTGTGAAGATCTTTCATCAAACAAACTCTGTATTTGCAAAATAGAGCCAGACTTTGTGATTATATTATGAATGTTATGATAGATGTTTTCTTTTGCTACAGATCTTGTTTCGTGCCAGTGATTTTAGTGTGCATATATAATGCTTCATCCCAGCAGGATGCAGTGGGAATACGAGGCAAATGTTATTCCATAGATTTGTTCTCTGCATGTTTAGAATTATTGATGGTACTGATCAAGAGAGGGTGATCATCATAGCTGAGCTGTGTTTTTCATGTTGAGTTTCAGGTGCTGACATTTAAGAAAATATAATAGAGTGCCTTTGCTATGAAAATCAGTGCATGATTATGCAGAAAGTAATGTCAAAGCAAAGTCTTGCTTTCGCCTTCTCACGACTGCTTTATTTATGCTGCTTTGAAAATACATTTTAAGCATTAAATGGTTCAGTAAATTATGCTGGCAAATGAAAGCAACTAAAACTTCAAATGTAAGAAGTCATGATAGAAATGCCAGCAATTCTGCCTAATACAATTGAGATTCCTTTCTCTAAGAGAGGAGAAACCCTCCCACTTCTGTTCTGAGTTTGCCACAAGATTGTTGCATGAATACTAATTGCAAAAATGCTGCTCAGGGATGTTTTCTATAACTGCATACTTCTGCTAACAGCCTGCACATAGGAGAATTCTGTGTTTAACAAATGTCTCCCTTGCTGGCAAAATGCATGGAGCCCATTTATTCTTGTGGGGCATTCTTCCCTCATCACGTATCTCCCCCATGAATTCTGTGTTTAATGATGTGCTGGAAGTCACCCATCAGCTCTTTCCTTCACTAAAACAACTGAGCAGACAGGCAGCAGTGACTCATTTTCAGAGATCCCATGAAAATATTAAGACTTGTACTCCTCTGACAAATTTGGGTGAAAATGGCCTGCAGGATCGAAGCTACTGGAAAAATGGACAGGCAAAAAAGGAGTAACACAGGCCTTGTTACTGCAGAAAATCAAGCTGAAAAGTGGAAATAATAGTAAGCCGTCGTGGAGTCGCTTCTGGGTAACAACAGCAGCATCTTCTCACAGTGCCTCCAGCTGCTTGGATTTGGCAGCAGAGAGCCAAGGACAGCATAATGCTTGATAGAGCTCAGATATTGGATAAAAGGAGCTGAGGTTCATGGTAAAAAACAAACAAAAACAAAGACAGCAAGGATTTCACTTCAGATTACTTGCATATAGTAAGAGTGTGACCAAAAAAAACCCACAAAAAACATCTTAGGATATTGAATGAAGAAATACCAAGGTCCTTAAAATAGGAAAAGAATGAGAATAAGCCAATAGAGCTTTATAAGAAAACTTACTTGGATTTCTGGAGGCTTAGGAAATCAATTATAGGCCATTGCTGAGTTGATTTCACCCACCAGTTATTAGCCCAAAAGGTTGGCAGCACTGCGTGTTAGCAGTGTGTCTTTTCTTAATATATTCTGTAGAAATGAGCTTCACTGATGCATTTTGTATTTGATCTTCATCCAGAAAGTGTGAGAAGAGAGAGTGTAAGAGCATTGAATCATCACATTTTCTATGAATTTTTGAGTACGTTTAGAGTACAAAAATTGGCTGAATAAGCAGTTCTTGATGTATTATGCACAGGATAGGATTTATCAAAGAGGACCAGACTTTCCTATCTTCAGGCCTTTTTGTACAAATGAAAGATCCTAATCTAAGTCCTTGAGCCTTTTCTAAGCTTTTGAATAAAGGAGATTTCTCTTTGAAGTCTTCCCTTGTGCAGCTTTTGAATAGAGTGATTGAACAACACAAATGCACTTTGAAAGGCATCTGTTTTATACACTATTTAACACTGTGATAACAATTTTCATCAATTATCTCATAGGTTGCGAAATTGTTGGAAGAATTGAGAGAAGCTAAGGAAAGCCAGAGCCCTGAAATGAAACATTTCTTGTGCCTGGAAAAGAAGATCAAGCATATTGAGACCCGGCATGCAGTAAGAGAACAAGAACTTCTAAAGGTACCTCATGCCACATCTGCCTTTACTTCTCAAGTACAATTTGTCACTTGAACTGTAGCTTTGTAAGATGAGCATGGATTCATTTACCCCACACTGGAGAGGAGTAAATACTTTTTGATACAGCTATGGTTTTCTCTTGGTCACTTCCTGGTTCCAGTTAACACCTGTGTAACTTCCTCACAACGTGATCTAAGAAGGTCCTGATTTAGCAGACAGTGGGTGTATGTGATTTCCAGAAGTCTCATTTTTCTATCTATCTGTGACTTGGTATTTCAGTTACACCATGGATGCTTGCTATGGAAAATGTGATGGGTTTGTAATTTGGTTCAGCTGTGATATATATTCCTTAAATAGTAATTTTACTTCTTGTTCTTAGAAGTTCCCTTCAGGAAAGTTGCATTAAAAGTAGAGAAGCATCTTCCTGCAGTCTATCACATTTAATACCCAAAACAACAATAACCTTTGTCCTTTACAAACTGCACTTGATAGTTCTCTATTGGTTGTTAGACAGTTGGATCTTTTGACACAGCTTTTAGTATCTAATATTTGTATCACTTCAATGCGTAAAAGTTTTGCATTTTTTTAAGTTATGTATTTTGCTTTTAAAACTTACTTTATTACGTAGCCTCCATCCATTTTCTGTGTGGGGAGCTTCTGTCCTGGTAGATTTTTTCAATGCTTTCATCACTTTGGTGTTTAATAGTTGTTCATCAGTGTTTTAGCTTTGGCTTTACCTAAACCCATGAAGTCAAGGAAGGGCAGCTGGACTGAAATTGAATTGTAGAATGCTTAGAAACTTGAGACCTTTAAAGGCCATCTAGTCCAATTCTCCTGCAGTGAACAGGGACATGTACAGCTAGATCAGGTTGCTCAGAGCCCTGACCTTGAGTGTCTCCAGTGACAGGGCATCTACTGCCTCCCTGGGCAACCTGTTCCAGTGCCTCGCTGTAAAGGACTTTTTCCTTATACCCAGCCTAAATCTGCCCTCTTTAAGTTTGAAACCATTTCTCCTTGTGCTGTCACCATAGATCCTGCTAAAGAGTCTGTCCCTTTCTTTCCTGTAGCTCCCCTTTAGATATTGAAAGGCTGCTATCAGGTCACCTCGCAGCTTTCTCTTCTCCAGAGAACAGCCCCAGCTCTCTCAGCCTGCTCTTGTAAGAGAGGCGTTCATCCCTTGGACTATGATCAAACCTGCTGCAGTTCTTAGTTTGTGAAGCTTGTTCTGCAGCCTTGTTGTGCATTCAGCTTTTGGTTTTGCACCCTTACTCATCTGCAGCAGGGCACTGAACAGTCCCCAAACTGAACAATAACAAACTGAGCAACATAGAGAAAGACTGCTGAACTAGGAAACTACCAGTGGCTTTTAAGTGATTGAGCTTCCCTTAAAAAGCTGTGACAGTTCCTAGTGGCTGGCAGATTCTGATTTCCTGTGACAGTTTGTTTTGGACAATCTCGTAGGATTGTGCCATGGATTCATGTGAACCTTGTATCTGCAGCAGCCACAGGCCTTCATATGGGATATTTTCTGATAATTCCTACAAGCGGTGGCTTTTAAAAGCACATCAGTAGCAGGGAACATATAATTCAGCTTTTGTTTTTCTGTTGCAACATTCTTTTAATTAGCACATTTAAATGACAATTCAGAAAGTCATTGTGATTTCAAAAGGCTTTGTACTATGTGCTCAGCTTTGTCATATGTACTTAAACTTTTAATTGCTGCATTGGAGAGGACAAAAGTCAAATTCTCCTGAGGATCATTAGTCAATAATGGCTTCTCCTCTTCTGTCATCAGTGGTGATATTTGAAGGCATTTATTGCTACCACGACAATTTTTGTAATATTCAGAACAAATTGTTCCCATTTAGCATCAGCACTGGGCTTTGAGACTGAGCATCAAATATAATTAAGTGGATTATTTTTGCAGAGGGGCAGACCTGACTGTTTGCCCAATCCCCACGCTGACTTGCTTGTCATTCGCAGGCAGCACAGCTAACACAGCACATCACTGAGGGAAGGCAAAGCCGTGAAGCTGAGAGGTGGCGTAAGCTGGCACAGCGGAAGAATGAAGAGCTGGAGAGATTTCGAGTGGAATTGGATTCCATATTGGATGTCTTACGGGAACTGCAGAAACAGGGGGTCGTTATTCCAGCGCCTAATTGCAGTGGACTCATTAACAGATAACTGTTGGAAGATGTGATTCGATGTGAGTGGTTTCACAGGAGCAGGAGTTGAATGTTTCAGTTTATGGATAGGAAACGTTATTGAAAACCATCAATGAAGTCCTTATAAATTGAATTACATTCTGATCTGAAATCTTACTTGCCCAAAGGAGAGCATTAAGCTACACCCCAGTTAAATGTCTTATTTTGTTAGCGATATAATTCACACTTTCTTACATTTTAGGAACATTGAGGTTATTCTGTAAACTCAGTTACCATTCCAGGTGATGCAGTTGCCAGAAAAATTCCAAGTGGTGTTTTTCAGATCCTGTAGAACACGCCTGAACATTTTTAACTGCCATTTATGGCTTGTGTTACATCAGGTCCTGTTTGAACAGCTTCAGTAATACGTTTGGTTGTATTTTTAGTGTATGCTGTTACCAATACTGTTCATGCAGGAGGGATGAGATCCTCTTTGTTCTGTTTGTTGGTGGGTAAGATTTTGAAGAATAAAATCAGTAAATTCTGAGTTTGACGTCTCAGCACTGCAAGTCCTTAAAAATTACGTAGCACATGTACAGAGATTTTAGCTCAACCAATTATACTTATTTAGAGCACAGACAAACTAAAGGGCAGGATGCACTCCTGAGCTCCTATCCCATAATTCTGTGCTTTCTACACTGTATTTTATATCACTGGTTTTATTTTATGAAGCTAAGATTAAGTCAGAAGTGAAATTGTTCAGAGTTGTTTGTATTTATGTCTCACTTTGTTAGGGACCAGCAGTAAACCATGCATTTTGACTTGGAGATACATGTGCATGAGTGTGCAGAAAGCACAAATAGTACCACTTACATCAGAGAGGCACAGGCAGTAATTAACAGTGCAAGATCTTTTTGACTGCACACATTCAAATTATGTCTGTCTATATGCATGTGTGTATATATGTGTGTGTGTATATATATATATATAAAAGGTGGTAAAGTATTAATATACTAATTCTGGATGTTTCTGGACATTTGCTAAAGATGCTGAAAATAATTACAGATGTTTTTTCCTCAGATGATGAAGTATTTGCCCAGTATTTGCTTGTCCATTGCTGAGGAACGACCAAACAACAGTGCACTATTAACTTAATCTGGGCTGAAAGCAGGGCATGGGGCGCACTGCTGTGCCTGCTCAAGTTATGGCAAATACTTTTATGCAGCTTGATACATTGGCTAAACACAGCCCTGTGAACAGTGAAAAATACACAGCCGTGCTTACTATTCTGCTAAAGGGATTTGAGAGTAGTTCCAAGACTGCCAAAAAATTATCATTCTTTTGGTATCTTTGTGACTCCATTTCAATCAGCGTGAATGCACGACCTGCAGGTTTTCAAATGGAATGTATAAAGTTGCAAGCAGATATTCACCTCAAAACTCTGATCATATCTCTCTAGTAGACTTTTATAAGTCTTCTCTGCCCAGATAGAAATACCCCTCACTTCACAATCTGCCTTATTCGTGTCATTGCTGTTTGGCAGTTTGCATGTTTGTGAAGAACTGTTTCCAAGGATGAAGCATGGAAGGAGTAAAATTCCATCAAAAATCTCTGCAGAATGCCCTCAGAGCTCACTAAGAATTGAAACCACTCCCCATCAAACCAGGTATTGCATTAGTTTTACAAAAACAAAGTCAGATATCCCGCTATTTTTATGGTTCTGTTGCTCTCTTGTTTTATGTTTTAATAAAAAAAATTAAAATTAAACTGTTGTATTACTTACATATTCACTATATTATATATTTTATGAGGGCTGCTCTGACTGTAATGCCGTCTGGTTTATTTTGTCTCCCATGAGGTTGTTGGTAGTGGTACGACAGTAGAGGTTGAACATTCTGGTACATGTTGTGGTTGTGTGACAGATGGCAAAGAGGAGCAGTCTGACAAGATGGCATCTGATAGGGAAGTGCACATGGATGAAGCAAAGGTGTGTCACTGAATTCCTCCATGCAGAAAAAATGGCACTCGTTGACATTCGCCAACACTTGCTGAGCACTGATGGAGGCCAAATAGTAATGTGAGCACAGTGAGGTGGTGGGGGGTGATAGTGGGTCACTTCTGCTGGTGCTCTTGCTCATTGTTGGCAAAAATGCAGAACTAATGGTGGTGGCTGTGTTGAAAAAGAGCATTTTGTAGCTGAGAATTTGCTATTTCAACTGGTGTTACTGTGCACTTTGTATCTGTTCTATTTTCTGTGGTAGTAAATATTCAGGGAGGCCCTCTTCACTTAATGCAGTCCATGCAAGCCAAAATATTGGACACTGATGTATTAGTCTACATTCATAAAACATGTAAATGCAACACTACATATATGAAATACCAGCTGTGTGTAAATACACTGCATTTAAGGACATAAGGACAGGTCACAGAGGGGGAGCCTCTGTGATTGGAAACACATCCTTCCACACTTTCCATTCCAAAAATGCCTGCAAAGTGTTACATGTAACCTTGCATACTGTTAGCTACAGCAACCATCCACCTACTGCCAATATTTCCTCACTAAACCCTGTCCCTTAGTGTGGAATATCCATTCAACAGAGGTCAGCTGTCCTGATTTGGTCCCTTTCCCAGTTCCTTGTCCCCTCCCCCCTCACCCCCAGTTCCTTTGCTGGTACAACAGTACAAGATGCTGAGAAAACTGAAACAGCCTTGGCTCTGTACAGCACTAAGAGGCAACAACTAGAAACACCAGCATGTTGTCACCATTGTTTTTCTGCTAAAACCAAAGCACAGCATCATACCAGACGCTATCAAGAAAAACAGCTCTGTCCTAGGACAATGTAACATCATTAAATTGTGACAAATCCTTCTTTCTGCATGATGACCCTCCTCAAAACTATTTCCTTTGCCTGATGCTGATTTTCTGGGAAAAGATGCTGATATTTTTTGTAAAACATACACAAGGTTGATTATTATACCAGTATCCTTCCCTATCAGACAAAATCTTGTCTATTAATTATTAAAAAGGAAAACAAAACTAAGAATGGTTTCAAAATTATTGGTTTAGAGGACTGGAGAAGGTTTCTGTGTTTGCTCTTAATTGTTGCCCTGATGTAGAGGAAAAAAGCTGAATTGAGCTGTACACACAAGAGCAAGTGCAAAGCTCAGGCTGTTCTGCTGCTTTTGAGTGTGAGGGCATTGCAAAGACAGAAGGGTGGCAAGATGAAAAAGTAGAGTAACAGAAGCAGGAACTGAATGCTTAATTACCCCTATATGGTTAACTCCTGTTAGAGAAGGACACCAGGAGTGCAGTTTAGATATGTAGTAAGCTCAATTGGTGTTAGCCCTTGATCATTTGGTTAAATACCTTTCATCCAGGCATTGTGTCACATGGATAGTTTTCTCTCCAGAAGTAGCAATTCTGCACCTAAGATTTGAAGTTTTAAGGTGGGAGAAGAGAAGCTTCAGTTAGCCTACAGCAAAGAGCAAGTTTTGTTTTTGCTAGAGCGAAGCCTGTATGACTGATAAGTAGCTTTAAATGCTTTCAAAGTAAGCTTCATTTCTCAATAGCCAAAGAGATGGATAATCCCTTTTGCACCGGTTTTTCCCTACTTAAGCAGCATTTCTGTTTTCAAGCATGATAAAGGCAAACAGTATATCAAATGTCATTGAAAGCAGCTCAGTCATCCAGAAAAAGGCAATAAAAGGTGCATTTAGCAAGAACTCTATCACGTTTGAGCTTCGGTTCAGACAAAAGCTTTACCATTGGGCAACAGAGACACTTGAGCACCCTGAGGAGGAAGCAGGGCTGCATTCGGAAGGCGGTGGTTTGCCCTCAGGTGGTGAAGTGAAGATGAATTTTACTGCTGAACCGCCTAGAGTTTCTCTGTAGAGGAGGTGATAGAGTGCCCTAGTGTTAAGTTGATTTTGACAAAGTTGAATTTTCCTCCATGTACACAGACTACAATGAAAAGTTTTAGCTTCAGTCAAAACTTCGCTTCAAAATATTTGGGATCCAAAGAAGTACACTCTTGGCAGACTTTCTAACTTCATTGGAGAACACTTACTTAAGAAGAGCTGTGTGGGGTAGATGGATAGCACAATTTGTGCCACAACGCCTTCTGAACACATGAAGTATCAGGGCTGTCTGTGCAGTGCCTAAGCAGTAGCTTGTTGCAGAAGCTAAAAAACACTGAGGAAAAGATAAGGAAAGGGACAAGAATTATACTGGGGAAAAAAAAATGGGAAGCTCACTGGCATAGCCTTTCTGCTCCTGGTTAAGTACTTACTGTAAATGGAAGCCTCTTCTGTACTTCAAGACGCCACCCAGTTCCAACCCCTGCTATCAGCAGGACAGCCCCAAAGCAGTTCAGCTGCCCATGGCCCCATCCAACCTCACCTTGGGCACCTCCAGGGATGGGGCTCCCACAGCTCTCTGGGCAGCTGTGCCAGCGCCTCACTGTCCTCTGAGTGAAAAACCTCCTGACAGCTAATCTAAAAGAATTTAATTCCTTTGAATGTCGCTAAGCAACCTGTCAGAAGGCCACTGCAACATTTTCACTGGGACAAAATGTGTCACATAAAAGGCAGATTACTTTCAGAAAAACCTAGTGAGACAAATGATCTTGACTCCTAGTTTGATGTGAGCTGGGAGTTTCCTGCAAAGCACTGTTACTTCACATTCAGCAAACCTCTTCTGTGCTCAGTGTGCTTGCTCTAAAACCATTTGGCTGTTAGTTAACCAACTCTGCAAGCAAGCTGCCCAAAAATTTATGAATGGCTAAAGTTTAGAACCTTATTCCTTCTCTAAAAAAGGAACTTAAGGATTGAAATTATACCTATTTGTTTTATTTACAAACCCTTGCCTGGTAAAACAGCTGTGGTTGCAGTACCACTCAGCTGGCTAGAGAAGGATGGAACAAGTACAGTGAGGCTTTAAAGCTGGCCTCAAACTACCTCAGAGCCTCCCTGCAGTCCTTTGCTGGCTGGCCAGTCAAAAAAGGGAATTTCCCAGAGCTGAAAAGCAGATGAAGGCTCAGCTGATAAGCAAAGCACAACTTACATGGAAATAAGTGATGGTGGTGGCACGTTAACTCTATTGGCAACGGATGAATATTTTTCATCCTATTTCCTGTGATTTAACAATTGAATTCTGCACTTAATCAAACTGGAATCTCACATCAACAATAAAAATCGCATTGATGCCTATAGATCAGTGGTTTCAGAGTGTCAATGAGCAACTGACAGAATGTTACACTGAAGTACTGTAACTCACACTGAAGTACTATAACTGCAGACTGCAATTTGGTTTATCTAGCCAGCAGCAGGTGGTGTCATCAGTTTGTAAACTCTCTTACTGATCTATTGAAGATACAAGGTATTCCCTCTAGAAGCTTGCACACTAGGTCTTGCCTGTACTTAAAAGCAGGTAGGACTTAGCAGCAGGAGCTGATACCATGCAGGTGTCCATTCTGCTGCTCCATTTCAGACGTCTTTCTGGGATTGGCAGAAGCTGCTCCCCGAGGCTGCCTGCTTAGCAGTTGCTTCAGCTTCAGTTTGGGGTTACAGTTTTCTTGGTCATCCCCAAAAACAGCCTTCAGCTTTCACAGTCCCCACAGATTATGGTATCGTCAGAAGCTGGAGGTAGGCAGTCATTTAAAACCAAAACCAAATCCAAAACAACACTAAAAAAAAACAAAAACAAAAAAAACAAAACCAACACAACAAGAAAAAAACCTAACACTGGACAAGAGGTTTAGACCACAGGAGGCACTGGAATTAAGCATTTGGTGTTTTAATTATCACGTGGACTGCTCTGTAAGCACAGCCATTCTTACATACAATTAAAAAAAAAAAAAGCACATGCTTTAAATACCTTCTACCAAAATAGCCAGAAGGTGGAGAAGGGCTTCCGACTGGAATTTTTACCTTAAGAAATTTTCAGTCAAGGATCCGATGAGAAGCCTGCATGGCCATTTTGCTTTCTAAAACTCTAGGTGGCTCTGAGATGAGCAGATCATCCTCACCTAGTGAAGAATTCTGCTCAGTGTTCACGAAGTTAGGAATGTTAAATTTCGTAAGACAATTCAGGTCCTCCTCTAATGTTCCACCGCTCCTGGAAGCTTCCTGGAAGTGGATATTACTCTCCAGATCTGGACCTTTCTGACTTTGTTGCGCTTTGTCGAGATGTTCCACTTCATTAATGCAGAAATGGAAAAGTGACCGGGACTCGTCAGCTATTTGACGAGAAAAGACTCTCTCCGACTCCAAAGGTCTTCCAAAATCTGCCACGAAGCTGTTCATCCGAAATCTTTTTTCAGAAGATTCTGTATTTCTAGGGAAAATAAAAGTACAGTGAGACACTGAATTTAGAATTATTGGCATTCTTAGCAGCATGTCTGGTTTCAGCAGTTATTATAACTAGGAAGAAAGAAAACCCTTCAGCTCATCTCTGAGAGTTACAAGCCAGCAGTGTTTATTATTTTCCACTGAAGCTACTTTAAGCCTTGATTTTGAGTGGTAATTTTCCATGGGAATAAGTTACAAATGCCAGCACTCTTTAATGGCACTTCTAGTCATCAGTGTAATTCAATAATCTGCTCACACCACCGAATGAGCTCAGAACTACCGTACAGAATTTCCTCATAGAGCAAGCAGTAGAAGTTTAAAATAAACCTTTCATAGAAGGCTGTGAGAATAATCTTTCATAGCTGGAACCTTTCAGAGACATAGGCAACACTGCTGTCATTAAAGACATAATTTGGGTGGTTGATTGTCTAGATATCAAACCACCTTTCACACTGATCTCAGCCACTGACACTCAGATTTCCAAATTAGAAGAGTGCTGTAAGGACTGGGTGGCTTAAAATTTCAGAAACATAGCACGGGAAAGACATCTTGACATCTCTCTTTTCTGGAAGTGTTAGTTCTGCAGAACAGCTGCAGTCTACATAGATTTGTGAGAGGCCGTCAACAGCTGGGGGTGAGGAAAGCTCGAGGTAGATGATGAAGCTTTACAGATAGCAATACATTCTCTGTCAGCCTGGCTTTATATGCTGTCATCACCAAAAGCAAGTTATTTGCATCTGAAAGGCAGTAAAGGCTTTCAGAGATGAGTAGTGAAAAATGGAAACATTCTCAGGATAGAATTATTTTGCTAAGTAAGCATTGCTAAATTATATCACTAAGATGTGGACAAGTAGCAGATGCCACTGAAGCCAGATATTTGGACTCCTGAAGGTGCATGCAACACTTACTGACACAGGCTGAACACTCTAGAGTCTGCTGGAAGAGTTAGCTTACAGGCTTCTGAAAGCCTCATCTGGCATGTTCATAAATCTATCCCTAAAGCCTTCATGTACAGAGGATGCTCACCATCAGTCTTTCACTCAGAGTTAATCACAGAGATCCCTCCCATCCAAGTGCTAATTTACTTTCATTACATGATGTGAGAATTAGAGCCTAACAAAAGCAGTTACATTAGACTTCAAATCAAAACAGCACTCCAGCTGGTGGAAACAGTGTTGGTTCATTCTGCATTTCAAAGTGAAGCATGTAGAAGAAGCATAATTGTTAAACTGATGTGAGACTGGTGTAGACAAAAATCTGCTGTAAACCCAGCAGGAATCAAACTGGACAGAACAGTGCTGCAGTAACCTTTGGGACAGATAACTGCAGTTACGTATTTATAAAGCACCACTCTGAATGTGAGTTGCTTCTACAGATCTGTGACAGAGTAAAGCTGGCAAGCACAGTAAGAAGAAACATTATAAGCTCACAGAGAAATGATTTAGGAAGAAAGCAAGTTCATAGTAAGGAAAATTCCTTTATAACCCTAAAAGCTGTGAAGGAGTAAAGGCTCACTGCACAGAAGGGCACCCAGGATTGGCAACAGCAGTCTGATCTCAGTGGATAAATAGAAGATGCAGATAAATTTTAAAATGACCAAAATGTTAAGAATTCATTATGGAGAATGATCCTATAATCCTATCAGGAACACATTGTCTAGTATACAGTCATCTCTTAAGATTCTGAAATTCACATACACTGTTCCTCCTGTACTGTGAGGGACATTTTTTTTTTACTAGACTAGAAACATCTATAGTCCTTCCCATTACAGTACTCAAACATACGTCAGTGTGTTCTATTTAGAAGATTCATAAAACAAGAAAAGCAGTCTCAGATCCCAGGTTTATATTTGGAGGACCACAGCAGGGAGAACAACCATTTGGACACCAAATCCCTACTGAATATTTGGGCCAAAAGGACTCTTGAGTCCCAGAAGTTATCAGCAAGAGCAGGATGGTGAACGCCAGCCATCTTCAGTGTCAAAGGTACTGAAAACCACTCAAAACGGTTGGTTCATTGGCAATGAATAACACAGGGAACTAAGCTCCCTTTTTGGAATTTTCCAGCTTGCAGTGCCAGGCTCTGGTTGATAGACACAGTATTAAGCAGATATGCAGAAAAAAATGCTTTTTATTTTTTGCACAAGCTGTACTGTGCACCTACTAATTCAAGTGAACAGAAGAAGAGTGCTAAAGGCATCGTTCCCGTAACTGATTACATTTTTGCCTCTCCTCATCCATGCCCTGAACCTTTCCCCTGGCCTGAGGATGTTTCCAAACTTGAACATCTTGTATAATTTTAAGAAGTGTATGCTATCATGCCCTTTTATATTGAGCCAAGAAAAGAGTACTACTAGAAAAGTCGGAGTACTCTATTTTGGATCCATCCATCTGAATCTCGTTACATTTATCTCTCACGTTAATGTTACTTTAAAGAACAGCCAAATTGACTTACTGAAGTCAGAGACATGTCTATCAATCAGGATGGCTTCCTCCTGAGACCCGGGGATGCCATTAATATCTATTTCTTAAGGACAGCTGCAAGGCAGCCCACAAATGAAGCAGTGAGTCACAAAGAATCCAGTCAGTCCTACAGACAGAAAGATGCAGGCGAAACAAACCCACAGTCTACTCTGTTTTCACCTTTTAGCAGGTATTTATGTTGTCCAGTCTTTATATACGTGTAGCAAAAACAAAAGGCATCAATACCTCAATACTCTTAGCTTATTTCTGGATGCTCTATTTGCGGTACCATACGTAGTAGGCTATAAATACCAAATCTAAAAAATAAAAAATAGTGCTCAAATTTGTTACAAGTGCCAATTTAGCGTATGTAGTAAGTGGGAAAATATTTGAGCATATAGCTTCTCAAGGCTGTAAAGGAATTTTAAAACACATATAGAAAGAAATTGAGTGGGGTTTGTTCAACAGCTGAAGAAAAGCATGAAGATTTAGACTGGAAGGGAACTCTGGAGGTCTTGAGTCCAATGCCTTGATGAAAGTAAGGCATGCCCAGGCTGCTTGAGGCTTTCTCTAGATGCAGAAGCTGAGTGGAGATGGAGGTTTCACAAACTCTCTAGACAATCTGTTCCCACAATACTGTGGAAGTAACAAGTGCAGAAGATATCAAGCAGCCCTCTGTTACTTCAGAGTCCACTTTTAAAAGCAAACAATCATTTTGATAAATATCTATGTAAAATTATCGTGTATTTGACTTCATGACTTCCACTCCCATTAGTATTATGCATATGAGATATAAACTTGGATGTTTAATGAAGAAAAAAGATCTGCAGGGAAAAGAGCTAGAATTTACGTAAATTAAATATATTTGGTAGCATGGTGTGGCTTTATTTTTTTTTACTTGAAATAAAGCATGAAGAAAGCTAAAATACCAGCTACAAAATTCAGGAAGTCAGTTCTGGAAAGCTGAATTCTTATGCCTCTGCTTCTTTCTCACAGAAGCAGCAATGCACAGAAGCTCACAATTCTTGCAGGTCTTCTGTAACACGGTCCTGCCTCTAGAGATCTGCTATCACAAGCTTTCAGGCAGAGCCTACATTATGACTAAATAACACTGGGTAGGCAGAGAAAAGCAGGCTGCTTCTGTGATAACCACAGGCAATTGCCTCTCACAATCAGCTTCTCATGATTACTACCTGCCTGTAAGACCCTCTCACCCTCCAGTGAGCCTTTTTATTTCTACCTGATGAGAAGCAAACCTGAGAGGAAGAAATGTGAGTTCAGATGGGATACTGGCAGCTGTATGCTGCACAACTGCTTTAAGTATGAGACTTGCAGATAAATGCCTGAGCCAGGATATGGTCTGCATATACTTAGCAGCCAGAAGGAAGTGGAAAAAGGCTTAGATTGTGACTAAGAGGACTCTGGTGTTAAGAAGTATGGAGCTGGATCTGGTCTTCAGCATCTACTGCAATTTTTCAGCAGAAACCAAGACTCTTGGAAGCTTGTGACTACAGGGTAAGGGAACATCTTGCTAATTCAATTGATAACTACATTTTGGACTTCAGCATATAAAACCTTCCAGTCTTCAACTGGTTAGTGTCTGCATGGCATTTTATTTGTATTCTCTCTGCCAATAGCCACGTTTCTCTGCTCCACTCATCATAAGGTGAGCTTAGTTTGAATTACCCCTGTTAGGTGGGGAGCAGTCATCTAAAGCCACGTGGTTGGCAGCCTACCTACTGACTTCCTTTCAGCCTTGATGTGCATCCATGTGGTAATTCCAGCTTCTTTACTGCATGCTACATACTACTTGCTAAATAGAGAATGCATTAACATGTACTTCTATAAAATTGCTCTCCTACAGACGCTTGGAACAAAAAACATTTTAAACAAAGACACACAGCAGCCTTTCCTAAGAATGGAGCAGAAAAGGGCAGTGCAGATCCAGCGCAACCTCAGCACTGCCACTGGTTGCTCATGGACTGCTGAACACCAGAGATGCCACATTCACTTTCCAGACTCACTCTTGATGTGGTGCTCCTGTCTTCGTCAGCAAGGTCAAAACAAAGAACATGAAGATGACAAAAACTGCAAGACCAACCCAAAATCCAATCACAATGGAATCTGTCAAAAAAGAGAAAACAATACGATCAGTATTTCACCTACACTTGCAGAAACTCTGCAGTCTGACTGCTAATTCCAAAAGATTTTTGCATCTTATTCCTGGCTGGAAAAAAGGAGAAGGATGCCAAAGCCCTCCTTTGTAACCTGGATTTTACTTCTTTCTAGACAAACCAGAAACAAACTGAAAGAGTGAAGGGGCTGGGTTCTCCTGGCTGTTAAACTAAGAGCAGCTCCTTTTTTTATCCTTGGCCCATGTTCAAGCATTGCTTTGGAAACAATGCCAGTGCTAGCACAAAGATTAGAGGATTATTTGATTTTCAGCAAAAACCTCTGTCCCTGTAGCACTGAGTTACTGTTATTCTGAATGATTTCTCTTCTGAGACCACAAGGCTTCTAGTTTCTGATGGATCACTTAGGCCTAGGAAGATTTTGCTTCCTTTCAGTGGTGAAATAGAGGCTTCTAAAGTAAATGGAAACAAAGATTTTCTGTTTGCTACCTTAACAAACATCAACAATGAACATCTAATTTTTGAGTTTCTGACTTTCATACAGAAAACTGTAACACAGTGTCAAAAGGGTCAAACGAATTTGGACAAAAATCAATTAAAATGCAATAGCCTCGTCAATGCAATTGCAGTCTGACTGTTATCCAGAAATGAAGCCTCTTAGAAGTAACCTAGTATGTCTCTTCTTGCTTCATGGCAAGATAAAACACAGTTCATCCATTCTAGAGAAATAGCTGTCTAGCCCATTAAAAAACCTTCACAAGGAAGGTTCCAGACCAGCAATCCAGCCTAAATGCTGTTATTACTGTTTTCCTATGTCCAATTAGGCCTCCCCTGCTCTAATAAAAGTCCACTGCATCTTATCCCACACTCAGTTCAAATAGTCTGCTATAGCTTCTGCCTGGGCTTCCCTAAAACATGTGGCACTTGTCCATACACAGAAAACATACTTACTGTTCTCATTTACAGCAAATGGATCTGTACATAAATCACCAGCACTACATAAAACATATCTAAGTCTGCTTATGACTTCCCAGTAGACCCAAAGCTGCTTCTGAACACATCTCAGAACGTTTAGTAACTTGATTAAGAGATGGTACAAGTGGGACAAACCAGACAACAATCAGCTGGTAGGCATAGCCCAAATCTACAGAGCATGAAGCCAAAATGTGGTCTGGTCCAGGACCCACAGCCTGCAGGTGCTTTTTCACCTATCCTTCAGTTGGTTATTCTTAGTTTATGCAAATATGCAAACTGTCACTGTAAAGTTCAAACCATTAATGTAGGGGCATGCCAGAGGAAAGTCTTAGGACAATCTCTCTTTACACAGCTACTATTGAACGTCACAGATCTGCTTGCCCCACTGCAGCAGACAGAGCACACACTAACCAAAATATTGAATGCTCAGTCTCGCCCTTAGGACTAACTGAAGACTCCAGAAAACAGGAATTGGGTAACCTGCCTGCTGCTTGGCCCCAGTGGTTAATCATGCACCCGCTGTGAAACATCTTCCATGTTAAAGGAAGATCTGGAAACTGGAAATCAATTCAAACCATTTGATTTTCTATGTGAAGTAGAAGTGTACCTGCTGTGACTCAACATTGTCTCCCTGTGAAAATACTTTATCACAATCAAGTCACTCCTTAATCTCATTTGCTGATACACTAAGCAGGTTTAGCTTCAAGTCTCTCTCTGCAAGGCTTTTTCAATCTGTACTCTTCCACATCCTTTCTACTCAACATCTTTATAAAGAAACTGAAGGGCGATTCAGCTGTAGATCTTCACGATGAATGGAAAGTAGAGTGTGGTATAAATCACCCCATGCTGACACTCACCACATTTTTTTAAAAAGGAATACTCCTTTTAGCTTCAAGCATAATGGTAAGAGTTTATTTCTGCAAACCTGTGCATTATGAACCCTGAATTAGTTTCAGAATCATTTTGCAAGTTTAGTCTGTATTCAGTGTTTGCAGATGCATTTTTTTTAACAAAAAGCATTAAAAAAGAAATGTAATGTATTACAAGAAATTGTAATAGAGTTTGGCCTCTGATTTGGTGGAGGAAGATAAGGAGGATAAAGCCAGATAAAATTAGAAACATGAGAAAAGCTAACCTACATTTTTCAAGTATCTAACATTTGTAAAAATGCAGAGAGTAAGCATCAGATTTTTGTAAATTGTAAAAACCAAAATTGTAAAGGTAAACTACAATTTGGGCCAAAAAGCAACTTTTGCTCCAGTTCTTGTCTTCTAGGCATGTTAAAAACTTCAGCAAGTTCTTCCTGACTCTCCCAGTACCACGCAAAACTCTCCCAGCTGTGCAGAAGCAAGGCAGACAGGCCTTCCTGGGCTACCAGCTGCCACTGCAAGCACTCCTTTTCCCCAGTCTGAATCCTCATCGTGGTAAGCAAGACATGAAGTGTGCACCCCACCACAGACCAGTGCTCCAGTACTGGATGGGGACCCTTCCTCACTACTTCAAAGACTGGTGCTCAAACTCTTGCCCAGGGTACTCAGCTCAGAAGCAGTGGAATAAGATGGTTTGCTTATCTTTGGTAAAGTGCGTGAAATGCATTCCATAGTTTTGAGTTAGTTTCTGGGCTTTTTAGTTGTTGTTTTTTTGTTTTGTATTGGTTTGGTTTTTTTGTTGGTTTTTGCTTTGTTTTTTAATTAAAAACCTCCTTCCCTCCATCTCAAAAAACAAATTTTCTAGAAGTCAAAGCTATTGAAACTAACCACTGTTATGCACTAGCTTGTCCCAGTTAAATGATCTCCCAATTTCTACACGTTTCATTTCTCTGGTCTCTGTCCTCCACTTTTTACTTGTACAGTTATTAAGCAGCTTCAGCATTTGGACGACACTGAATTTAGCAGAAAAATTTCTTCCATAAAGAAATTCCTAATAAGTTTCTTCAGAAAAAAGAATTTTCTTTTTTTAAGTCTCTGAAAGTTTGAAACTTATTTTTTAGGAAATAAAATCGAAAGCAGTAAGGCTGCCCATTAATGCCTTTTTTGCATTAATGGGAACAGGAACAGAATAACATGGATCATAGCAAGCAGTAACAAGATGTAACACTTCAGTTCCTAGAAGCATGATAGTCCCCAGTAATAATGAATTTCTAATACAGTCAAGAAACTCACAGTGTTCCTACACATAAGGAAAGCAGTCAAAACAAACAAACAAAACTACAATAATCTAATAAACTATTTGTTGAAAAAAATTGGAGAGATTTCAGCACAATAATCACTTATAAGTGAAGAGCAGGAATTTTAAGATGGGGAAGCACAGCTGAAATAAAACACATCTGTACTGAACTTACATTTATGAGCCTTCAGGCCTTCAAATGACACTGGTCCATACTCATAGTACTCATACTCCCAGGTGTAATCAGAGTTAGACAAGGCCTGCTGGGAGGTTCTGTTAGAAATCAACCTCAGGGCAGACATCTCGCACCTAAATAAATATATCCTATGGATATGAAATGCATTAGTAAAGAAACACATGTTTCTAACACATCTTTGATTTTAGAATCATATCTTTGATTTTCAATGCCTGTATAAGCGTACAAAGTATCAAAAGCAGGATTCTCAGAATGTAATTTTTATAGTTGAAAAAGTACTGAATCCCAAAGACTACCATCCTTGGCAGCTTTCAATGAACGCTGCCATGGGAATCTGTGTGGAGAAGTGACCAGAGTGCCAAGCTCAAAGTGTTACATCATTCGTACAAAGTCCAGCTGGCACCCTGGAATAACACTCTTTTACATTTTCCTTAAAGAGCCAGAAAATGAGTCAGAACGCATTGGCAGCAAGCTCATGGATTACCTGAGGGACCTTAGTGCTGCCCTACTGTCAAAGTCACAGTCAGAGGGCAAAGAGTAGACTGGCCAGATGTGGACAACAACAGTGCAAGAGGCAACAGATACAAGGTGATTTGTGGGAAATTTCAGTTCGACATGAGGAAAAATTTACCTGATTTAATTGAACATGCTTTGAGCAGGAGATCAGACCAGATGACCACCAGGGGTCCCTTCCAACCTAGATTTTTCTGTGTGAGAAGCGTTTCAATGTGCCGCTAGAGAAGGAAAATAAGACAGGAGTGATTTTTCCCAAAGATCAACAAGAACTGAATCCAACACTTATCATCATTAAAGTTAGCCTAATAGACATTCTGTCATTACAATACTGCAACACTGCACTAGGAATGTGCATTTTTCAGAATGTTAGACAGTTCTACACACATCAGAAGAAAGCACGTTGCACAACACTTGCTGCAGCAGCTGGAATCAGAACGTCTGTAATAAATAGCTTTATTATAAAATAGCATTCCATAAGAAACTGTTCAGTGCTCTTCTAAAAGTAAATTGAGCTTTGGGTAATTTTGCATTCAGTTAAAGCCCAGCAGAATGAAGACTTCATGCAGTGTGTAAAACTAATGCAGTTAGCTGTCCTCTGGACAAGGAAACCCCACAGAATACAACTTCAAATATGGATAAAACTTCTTGGAGAAACAAAAAGAAGAAAATAGAGGTCTCTAAGTAACCATGTCACTCAAAACAGCTGAAACTTCAGTCCTTCCATTAGATTCAGTAAAGCTGTGTGCAAGTAAAGGACATTGTTCAAATGCTGGAAGGGCCATGTATAAAGAACAGCAATGGGGCACAAAGTGAGGAACACATATTCACCCAAAAAATACAAGCAGACATCCAAGCTCTTTAAAAAGAAACAAAAAAAGGGTTCTCCTTCTGTAATAGTAAGTGAAAAAATATATAAAGCAATAAATAGGCCTTGTTTTCAAACTCAAACCAGTTTAGTTTTCAGCACTGGCAATTCACCCCACATTTATTTGTATAAGGACAAAGTGCTTCACATTAACCTCACCATCCTTCAGCCTCTAAGAAAGCCCCCAGATGGATAAATAGCATGAAACACAGAAGGCCAGAAATGAAGAAAGGTTACTGCTTGTAATGGACAATCCAGTTCATGGCCCAGCATCTTCATATGTCTGATGGAAGATGACAGGAAAAAGCGAACACTTTTATGTACTTGTGTTAACCAGGGAAGTTCTTCCCTTGCTTTCTCAGTGAGAAAAACTTCCCCTATTTTCTGGAACCAAAGAGGATATCTAATCAAGCTTTAGATTTGCTTTTAAATTCAGCTAAGTTAGCTGCTGCTTTCTGGGAGAAACAAATGGCACAAAGGGAAAACTATGATTCTTGTCCTAATTTGTTCTCAGCACAGTTGTCTCTTGCTAGATTCTGCATTTCATTTTTGTGACTAACCCCTGTGGGTTCCCATCATCTTTTCCCCTTCTCCTCAATGTTTTCTCAATGATGCATCTCTTGCCAAATTTTATTATACATTCTGTCTAAGCCTGCTTATCTCTTTAGGAGCATTTTAGAGAAGTCTTTCACTTAAATATTTTTCACACAGCTTCTTCATTGTTACCTTCTCTCTTTCAGTATTATAATAAAAGCTGAACCAGAATCTGCAGTCAGAAAATTTCAGCATAGGTTACCTGAAGAGTCAGAAAAATGCTGCTGCTTCTACGTCAAACCCAAGCAAATGGGATTAATTGGGCCACATGCAGGTCTCTCTCCCCCTCCCTCTCCAACTAATCACTATTGTCCATTCATGGTCTACTTGGAGAAGAGTCACTTCTACTGCACCAAAAATTTGTCCTGCTTCAGCTGTAGGTTCAGACAAATAGCTTCAGCGTATCGCCACTGGCTAAAAGCATTTCTATGCTTACTTCTGTTGTAAGCACTAAGCCACTATCAGAGACAGCTAACTGAAATTTTGGCCACCAGCTCCCAGGGTAATCTGCAGGGTGAGCTAGCAGCCTGCTTCATGCATCTGCAAGGTGCAGTGGGACAGGGAAGGAATCTGGATTCCAGATAAGGGATTCTAAGGAGGAATTTCCCCAGGAAACAGTCAAAAACTCTTTTTTTTTTTTTTTTTTCCTCTCTCCCCCAAGTAGACAGCAGTGATACATCCCCCAGCTCCAAAGCATGACTGGGAGCTCTTCTGAGTGGCCTTGCTGAATTTGTTTTTTTATTCTGTAGAGGCCATAAGGAGTTAAGGCAAACACCAAAGTCCCTCTGTTACCTTCAGTGTGTACCGATGCTGGCAGCCTCCCCTCACCCTGCTTCATTACTTTCAGAAGCAAATAAGTGAGGAATAAAAAGCTTCATTTGCTCTCTCAAAGAAACCCAAAGTGAAGCCATGCTCTGTGCCACCAACCAGGAGATGCAAACAGGTTAGTCACCTGTCAGTAAAAGGGCAAATCCTCATGGCCCTCTTCTGGAGCACTGGCTTGGTCTCTCTGCAGACTAAAGGATGTCAGCAGGTGGCTGCAGCTCCTGGAATTGAGTTATGCCTTCATGAGAACTTGTTCAGAGCCTTTGTCAAAGTTTGTAAGGTCTCAGCTGCCTGCCAGTGGTACACATGGAAGTATTCATATTTCAACTCTGCAGATCTATCTCTGCACAAAATCCACATCTCTGAACTGCAGCTGGACTATTTGCATCGCTCTGGATATCATCAGCAAATCTGCTCTGCACAACCACTTACCTTTCACACAGACACCAAGGTTCTCTGAAACTGGACACACACCATGTCTGAAGCACAGTTTCATGGTTTAAGCTGCCACTGGGGCCACCAAGGCAAATCTGATTTTGTGTACATCTGGAACTGGCCTTGTATGTAACCAGCAACAACCACCTCCAAATCTGACCTGCACACACAACAGTAAATTTATGCAGACTGATCAATCTACTTCTTCATATCTGAAGCAAGATAAACTACCAGTGAGGAAGATGCAAGAAATGAGGCACATTTTCAATCAAAAACTACATCGATTTTTCATGTTTCCTTTCTGCTTACCAGTGCAGAGTCTGAAAACTTGATTGACTTCTGGCCCCTTGCAAACAATGAACATCCCAGAAGCCAAACATGCACAGAAAGCAACAACACTTCGAACTGAGCAGTCCAAGGCTAAGTAAGCTGGTACATCAGTTCCATAGGCTAGGCAGGGCAATTAAACCAGAAGCTGCTGGCTACAGGAAGTTAATAACTCAGGCTGTTCCTGTGCCCTGAGTCCCCATAATAACAGCAATATTCTGGGGGGCAAAGGAACCAGCCTTCATCAGCACTGCTCTGCTTTTTACTCTAGGAGATGCAATCACAAACAAGCCAATGAGGAAATGAAGCACAAACATAGTGACTCTGCTCTGCATGAGCTAAAACACACAGAACCCAGCTTTCTACAGCCCTAACCTATGGCTATTGTTTTGAGCAAGCTCTGCCACTTTCAAGCGCAGATGAGAAAGGAGTTTGCAGGAAATACTTAGCCAAATGGTCTGTGCTTCTCTGCCAATTCACAAGATCCTAAATGTGCAGGACTTGAGGTGCAGCTCAAGGTCTTGTATGAGAAATATCCAATCTTCCTGCCTGCAACTAGAGAAGAAAGCAAGCAATAAAAATTCAAAATTTAGTAAGAAAAAAAAACAACAAGATAATTGAAAACTGTACAATCAGAAATCAGTGCTAATCTCAAGTGCACAGCACCTGGGACTTATCTTTGAAGGAAATCAACTGATGTTAATAGCTCATGAAAAGCATCATTTGCACGAGCTATTGCATGAAAGCACTAAGAATGGTATTGGACTCATCACAGGAAGACTTTCTAACAACGGTAAGGAAAAATCACTGTTTTAGTCACTGCTTATCCAGGGAACTAAGGACAAGAAATGAAAAATTGCAGACATCTGTACTGCATACTGCTGTATTATACCTCACATAGCATACATTTTAATATCCTTACCATTGTCAAGTGTAAACTAGACTCCAATAACAAAGTGCTCATACAACATGCACATGAATTACCAACAAATACGTCCAGTTTTCCTTGAACACTTCATGTATTGTGGAGCTTTGCTGCAGTGTAGGAGGCCTCCACACCGCTGTGTACAGTTCGCATGCAAATTGCATTGCAGCCATTTGTGCCTAGTTTAAAAGCAATTACTGTATGAATTTAAAGTAAAGTTTAACATATGAAAGACAAAAACAGTTGGCTAAGTATTTTCCTAAAAGATCATAAACATGTATGCAAACACCAGTGCCCACTTATCAGCTCTGCTCAGTAGGGGCCACCTCAAGATGGGCAGAAAAACATACAAAATCATATTGCACTGCACTCACAGGCAACTAATGGATTTGAGAAAAAGTTGATACCTTGCATGCTCACTTTTAAGTCTTGTCTTTGAAGAAAGCTAAATTGTACCTAATGAGATATCGTAAAAGCTATATATTCCTTCTATTCTTAAAAAGTTTCAATCCTGAGCTGATAATAAAGGTACAGGGAATTGTCAGAGTTAGCAGAGAGCATTGAAGCAGCTAGCTTAGTTTAAATGTGGTACCAAAAGCCTGAAAAATTACAGCCAGAATAGACAATTCTAAGACAGCATTATCTACAACCAAAAAAAGAGATATTAGCCATAATTCCATGTATTTCCTGCAGCCAGGACAGGACTTTACATTCAATCTATCTTCACGCTTCAAAGCCTAGCTTCAGTTGAGTTCAAAAACCAAATATCAGATTTTGCCATCCTGAGCGTCAAAATGAAGCATTACAAGTGTCCACACTTCCACCCAAATAATAAATCTCCACAAAAAACACACGATTTGACAGCTGTTTTAGTCACAGTAGAACAAGACTAACTCTTCCTTCCAAGCAAAGGCTGTTTTTCTAAAGAAGGAAAACTATATCGGAACAACAGGTTCTAACTTCAGAGCCACTATAAAGAACAAGGGCAATCCTTCCAGCTATTCATTGACAGCCCAACCCCTCCATTGCACAGCACTGACCTTATGAGAAGCAGCAGGCTCACAAACACAGCACAGCTGTGGCTGGAGGAGAGCTCCAGGTCCACCTGTGTCCCCATCCTCTCAGTCCTGCACATATGGCAGCTCCACAACTTCAGGTCCTTCAACACTAGTCACACTAGGAAAAGCCCTACCAGGGAGCCATAAACCACTGACATCTTTTCATTCCTACATTTGTACAAATGCTGACAGAAAGGTACAGGCACTCAACACCTCTCTGAAAGGACAGCTTGCTAGTACCTCAGCAGCTTAGAATTCTGCTCATTTTTAATCTTCTGCACTACAGCTTGTTTGGCTTTAACCCTTCAGTAAATATCATAGATAGAAGTCCCAGGCTGAGCTGTTACAGAAAAGCCTCAAGCATGTCCAACAAGGAGGTCAGAGGGAGCCATGCAGGAAGGTTGCAGAGGACCTGCCCTGAATGCATTGGTTTGGGCAGCATTATTTTCCTCAGTTTTCAAAACTAAGCTCACTTGGCAAAGAAGTCTTAATTTTTCTCCTAATAAATGCTTGTTTTCACCCTCAGCTCAGAGCTCTGTCTTGGTTGTGCATCAATGAGAAAGATCAATGAAGCACCAGAGCTGAAAAGCAGAGCGGGTCTCTAAAGCCACCATCTCTGGGATGCAAAGCAGTGCTTGATCTTTTCAGTTTGAAAAGTCACTGAGGCATTATGTTTCTTCGAGAACAAAATAAAATAAATAACACAGCTTCTCTTGTAAACTTCCACACTGGGATGTGGAATGTGTTCTGAACTCCTGCAGTTCACCACCAACGCAATCAGCGAACGTTTCCAGCAGCCACTGAAATTGAATGTCTTTGAAAGGGCAGACTGGCTCAGAGTTTTTTCAAGCCAGAAATGTTTTTACCTGCCTTTACATATAACCCTTCACTCTGGTGCTGTAGAAGAGGCAAGCAATGTACTGTAGTGCCTCAAATACAATTTCAGGTAAACACTTCCAAGCACACATCCGAACACTGTCATCCTACTCCCCATCTCATCCCAGTGATGCACCAGGCTACAAACAAGCAACGAGAGCCCAAGGAAACAGCAGCACAGCCAGGACCCACTGCAATGAGAATGCACAACAGAGCTTTAATTTATTTGTGTTCAAAGCTTGCTAGTAACATCTCACATCACTGGCTTGGGGACTGGAAACTTGATTTAAACTGCAAGAGTATCGTCTGAGCTTAACCTTAAAACCTCTTCTACCACGACGAGTGTGGTAGATGAACAGAGACAGAATAAGTACAGAACTCTGCCCAGCTCTTCTCACACACTGGATTTTTTGGTTGATGTATTTAACACTGTTTTGCCTGCAACTGATGCACTGGATTGCCTCATTACTTGAGGCTGATGGAAGCCCTCAGCCTGTAGGTCTGCTGCCTGCCTGGCCACCTCCAGGGGTTGGCTCCTGCCGTAGAAATCTGACTTAATGCTCTGATTAGGAACCTGAATCGTAGAATGGTTTGTGTTGGAAGGAGCTTTTAAGATCACGCAGTTCCAACCCCCTGCTATAGGCAGGGACACCTCCCCCTAGACCAGGTTGCTCAAAGCCCCACCCAGCCTGGCCTTGAATGCTTCCACGGAAGGGACATCCACAACCTCGCTGGGCAAAACACCGATTTATTTCCACCGTGGTCACGTAAATCTCCATCTCCGAGGGCTCGGAGGAGAGCAAAGGGAACCGCTCCCGAGCAGAGCAGAGCAGCCGTTTGGGAAGCGCCCGGAGCAGCTGCTCGGTGCTGTAGCGCAGAGCCAGGCAGCCGCTCTGACAGCACTGCCACTGCTGGACCAGAAAACTTTCTTTTTCCCCCCTTTCTTTCTTGCAGACATTCTAGGTTAGATTTTAAAGTTCGCTCACACGCTCATCAGTACGAAGGACAAAACTTTTTTATCCCATCCAAGCGGTAAAGCTTCCTACGGAAGCGGTACGTTTCCAGCTGATGCTTCCCTCTCCAGACACGGGCTCTGGAGGAGCCGATCGGAGGAGCGAGACAGCAGCCTTTCCACAGCCAACGCATCCCACAGCGCCGAAGCCGCCCCGAGCGTTCTGCAGAGACGAAGGCAGTAACCCCGGAGGCTCCCCTCACACACTCCCGCCGCCGCAGCGCCGCCCCCTCACAGCGCTGCCCGCCCCGCAAGCGCCGCGAGAAGCCCCCGCCGCCACACCGCCCGCCGCCGCCCTACCTGCTGTGGCGCCGCCCAGCGGCGGTGGCAGTAGCTGCAACACCGCACCAAGCCGAGCCGAGCCGAGCCGAGCCGCGCCCGGCTACAGCCAATGAATCAGCAGCGGCCGCGGCCCCCCGGCGGCATGGCACGGGCACGTGACGCGCCCGGACCAATAGGCGGCGCGGGCGGGAGCTGTCCTAGGTGCTTGCTGCGGCGCGGAGCCCACACCGACGCGTGGGCGGCCGCGGGCAGCCGGCGGGGCGGGAGCCGCGGTGTCGAGGGAAGGAGGAGAGGGGCGGCCGTTAGCACACGTTTTTATTATGCTTAACGGACGTTTCTGTATTTCAGTTTGCGTCTGTTACTCACGTCCTGTCACTGGGTACCATGGGGAAGAGTCTGGCTCCTTCTTCCTCCACCGGTAAGGGCACACCAGTAAACACCTCAGAGCCAGAGCTAAGCAGTAGACACCAGTAAATACCTCAGAGCCAGGCTAAGCAGCCTCTCCTCAGACATCAGCTGCTCAATCTTTGTGGCATTTAATCATCTTCACAGCCATCGAGTGGTCTTGCACAGCAGTACAGCAGAGCCCTCACCCTGCTGTGGTGCTTGCCACTGAACTTCCTAGTGAGTCCTTGCAAGTGCACAGGCATTTATTCTTTAGCACCAGCCTCTCTTTATTGTTCAGACCCATTTGCCTTCCTGCACTTCACTGCAGGTCATCTGCAAGTAAGGATATGGATGAAACCTCAGGTTTTCAACTCTTATTCTCTCCAGGCAAAGTTGCGATCTCGAACAGTTCTCTCATCTTCAACTCAGAAATATAAAACCAATGCTTATGCATCATCGCTATCAGAATCAAATAAACACAATGGAACCTCCCTTTTACTGATTTCATTGACATTTAAAAGGCAGCATGACTCAGGATTTTGTTGTATTTCCTAGGCTTAAAAACAACTTAGCACTCCAATTTCCTCCCCAGGAAGGAAGTTCCATGTAGTTCCATCACTTCCACTTCATCTCCTTTGATTTGGTCCTTCAAGGAAAAATTAGAGGCATCTAAATGCCAAATGCAGCAGGTGCCAAACAACGTGAAAGAGCATCTAGACTTCCAAGCTGGACGTGGCTCCGGGCAGCCTGATCTGGTGGTTGGCAACCCTGCATATAGCAGGAGGGTTTAAACTGGATGATCACTGTGGTCCTTTTCAATCCAGGCCATTCTGTGATTCTATGATAACTAATGAGATTTGTAGTATTTTCTCATGTTCTTGTTGTCAGTTTCTCTTACTATTGGTGAAAATACAGAATTCATTATTTTTCTGTAACAGCAACAAAATAAACATGCTCTTTCTGGATGAAATGTGGAACTCCGGAGGCACAAACTCTTGAATAAAGATAAATCAGTGGGGTTTTCTAAAAGGCAAAGAAATTCTGCTGAGAGAAAGTGGAGAGCTGCATGCACTCAGATTGTGGCTAACCAGAATGAAAATGGAGCTTCATCTGCAGCATCTGCTCTCTTCTGGCTCTGCAACAGTGGCATCAGTCCAGTATACACAACAAGAGACTGCACTTACAATTAAAGCACAAATTGCAGATACATTGTCAACCAGTCCTTCTTGCTTGCCAGATTTTTAGATTCGCGTAGTCACTAGCTGCCTGAGCTTTAGCAGCCACCTAAAAAACAAGCAAGCAAACAAACAAACAAACACTGGAACTTAATCAGACTTGATACCACCACTTCCAAAAAAAAAAAAAAAAAAAAAAAAAGGAAAAGAAAAAAGCAGTCTCGAAAGAGAACCTTGCAGTTCTTACATATCTCAGGTGGTTTAAATGAAAGGCAACAGTGGGACTTGCCAGGATCACTTACAATTAGTATTATGTTGCAAGAATAAAGTTGCTTGGATGTATTTCTATGTTTGTAAAAAAGTTATAAAGAAGCAAACTTAAACATATTTACCTTTTCTTTTTTTTTTTTTTCTGTACTGCACTCACAAAACTTCTCAGAGTTGCAGATCTGTGAAAAGGCCGCCTTAATGAGCTTTCCAGTGTTGTTGATGGCCAACCATAGCAAATTCAAGGCTTCAAGGTCAAAAAAAATTGTTTTCTTTTTTCTCTCAAAGTACCTCAAGTTCCACAATTTATTCAGAATAATAAATTTCTAGCATGCATTCGTTTTTTCTTTGTGTGACCTTCATTCTGTGCTCTCTCTACAACCTGAATGTTCTGAACTAAATTTTAATAACTAAAAAGACCATCAAGTAATGTCATGCCCCGTTTGCCACTCATAGCTGTTTAAAATTTGAACCAAATCTGACCCTGCCTAATTGATCATTGGCATCCTAATGTGATTAATTTTCTTACATGAGCACAATGCAGATACTACATGTAATTTGTCGTTATATTTAAGCACCCAATTTGCAATCTAATTTTAAGAATTACTTACAGTTGTTTGATTTGCCCTAATTCCCTTAAATATTCTTCTAGCAAGGCTTAAGCTTGGAAGAAACAAGCATCTCTTTTTACTGTCAGTGTTTGAAGCGTACAGCTCTCTTTGACAGACATCAAACATCCATAACCGAATCCTTGAACAGCTCTCTCACTCCAACACTTGCAGTTACCTCTCAGTCAATTTCAAATTATGAAAAGTAAGAATAAATTGCCTATGATACTTACAGTCTGTGCTTTAATGCCATGCCAGATTAGTCCTGTGACTGCCTTCATGGTCTTTTGCCCAGCTGTGGCAAGCTGTCTAGCCTACATTATCTCATCCAGACCTCTTAATTTGTTAGCACAACATTGCTCTTCTTTGGTATATTGGTCAACCATAAAATCTTTCCATCTGGCATATTTCACCCAAATTTTTGTAGCATCTTTCCTTGTTCCAACCACAGTTTTTTTTGTTTTTTTTTTTTTCTTATAGAAACAGAGGAAAAAAGCCCTCAATAGTTTTCTTCCATGTAAAAGAGGGAGGGGATGGAAGAGAAGATTTCATTCCAAGAAATCCTAGGTATTGTTTTCTAAATATTGTGTTTGATATGAAGCATCTTTATAACAGCAAAACTATTCATGAATCAAAGGCATTATACCCCAGTTCGTTCTTATGATTCTGTTATTCTTCAGCAAAATAATCTGTGATGCCCTCACAGCACTGCATCAGTATGCAAGAGCACCAAAATGCGCTCCATGGCATTGAAATTTATAAGCTACAGCATATAGTTCAAAGCCTTATCAGAATATCATGTTCACCCTCTGTATTGGGTACACCACAGTAACTGGTGGAAGTCACAAGCGTGGCTAACTGCCCTATGCAATAGCTCTTCCAGGTTATTCATGCTTTATTTTATGGACTGAGAATCAGATAAACATTGCTGTGATTCACTTTGTACTGAATCTGTTGTGGTGTGCAGAGGACCAGTTCTGCAGTAGAATCTGAAGCCACTGTATCTTTCAGATTCAGAACTCTCTAAAAAGGAAAGGTATCAGGAACCCTAACTTCAGTTATGCCTTCAGACATCAGCTCAGGCTTACAAGTGCTCATAGAATGCACCACTGATATTCAGGTGTCCCTGAAGCTGTCTGTGCCAAAGCTGGCAGAAGGAAATCTTTCCACTGGAAGTATCTCCAGGTTTCTGAGTGCAGATTTTTCTGCAGCTCTCTGTACTCCTTTCACAGATCCACATTCTGCACTTTGACAGAAAGGGCTGTCCTGCACGTCAATATTGGCACACCACACAGGTATTAACCCACCAGTTGTCGTTGACTTTAATTTCACCCAGTTCCCTGTTCTGTCCTGGTTCTGCCTCTTGCAGCTGAAATCACAGTTCAGGCAGGTGATACATTCTCTCCCTGGAGGATAAATGGGAATGTTCTCAGACAGATGGATCACTGCAAAGACAAGAGATGAAAATGCTTCTTCATTCTCTCAGACACAAGAGTGATTATGTTCATTCATTCATTTGTTGGTCCTCTAAAAAAGCTGTCATTTTCCGATCACCCCTTACTAGAGGCAGGGTGTGAAGTTTCAGTGAAGCCTAGAATCTAGAGTATTTCTCTTCCTGTTGGCTATTGCTGTTGACTCCTCCTTAGTAAAGGAGAGCACATAACCTACAACAGGTATCACTCCCTGTCAGAAATGTGTTTGGTCATAGAAAATCCACTATAACCTGTTCACTGCTATTGAAATTGCATCCTCAGAAATAGCTGAACCACTACACAATTCACCATAAAAAAGTCATTACACTACTTTCTGTGAGGCATCATTAGATAAATGAGAAAATGTATTTTGTTATATAAACTGATATCATCAGAAGAGGCACAAAGCGCTGCTTCTGGACTGAAATAGAAGCTATATCCTCAAAGCTAAATACTAGCTGAGCAAGATATTACCTTGATTGATATTAATCTGTTAAATGGTTTGGGAAAAAAGGTGGCTGATACGTGTGAAATAGGGATTGATATTAGAAAGGGATGAGGCTGTAAGGTTGGTAGTTCAAAAAAAACCCCAAAAAACTACAACAAAAAAAACCCAACCAGCAAGTAGCGGTTAATCTCTTCTAGATCTCTAGGGCAGGAAATGGGCAGAAACAGTAATATGCCTCGAAATGCCAATGTTCTTTTCAGTCTGTGGTTTTCAGTATAATCACAGCTATGAACTACATTTCCCAGACTCATCTGATTGCAGTAAATACCTTGAGGGTCACAAGGGAAGTGACAGGAGCACTCTGTGAAAATCTTGACAGTATGACAATAAGCAGGTATTTGTTCTGTACTGATTGCACAGTGGCAATTTGGTTACCTCAAAATTCATACACATTCACACGCAACCACTTCTACAACAACAGCAACTGGCTAACGCCATCACCTCAGACACTATGAGCAGGCACTGCAAAAGATTACATTCATTTAAGAAGGAATATATTTCTGGGGAGGCCCTTAAATACCATTTCCTGTATTACAAAATAATCCCTGTTTATGTGCAGTTGTGATCTAGAACTCTACTGGCAGATGCATGAAAAAAAATGCAATCAAAAGTGAATTAGCATCTATTAAGAAAGAAACAGCCCTTGAAGGGAAAAATCACCTCCCTGCCTCAAGGTGATTGATAGGGACTCCTAAATTGCTAACAGTTTTCATTTATTTTAGGCATTTAAAATACCAAACGTAACCTTAGAACTCATACCTCATTTCACCTCCAATGAAAGTCTTGCTTTCTAACAGCTTTACTGCTTAAAAATAAAAATAAAATAAAATAAAATAAAATAAATCCTCATCTGATACAATACCACAGCTCACCGCATTCTGAATGTAACGTTTTGACTTCTAGCCACTGTCAGCTTCTGGAAGTTTTCTTTGGTAAAACTTCTGATATTCTTTCACAACGATGGGGGTTTTTGCCTCTAATCCTTGTGAGTCATATTTCTTCAAAGAAATAATCTTTCAGCTTGGACTAGGATAGTTCTCAGAAACAGCTTTTAATATTTAAGTACATGCTGAAGTCTGAAGGCTTTGGATTTTTGGATGGGTTCAGATCTGACTTGAGTTCAGCAGAGTTTTTTTAACCTGCCTACTGTGCCAGAGAGAAGCCTACAATGTTTTATCTTCTACGTGATGGAAACCAGAGTGCACAAAGGGCCAAGCAATTTTGTCAAGAGGAGAGCATGAAGAACAGGGATGAATGATGTAAGGATCCTGCTGGTCAGTACAAGGGCAGAAAGTCAGAACTTTTGACCTGTAACTAAGTGGGGAGTATTCATTCCTGCTCCTTTGAAAAAGGCAGCTCCCATCATGGACCTAACTTGCTAACCTGCAGCCTTTCTCCTCTGAGGATTTGGCACTGCAATCATCCGACTGTACAAATATTATTTCACAGTTTAGAAAAGTTTGCCCTAAAGAATTGAAAACTTTCCTATGCAATAGGCAGCCAGCAGCCTTATTTCAGTTAAAGAATCTTTTTTTTTTTTTGTCAGAGACTATGCGAGTATGAAACCTATAAGTCCAATAAGATTTTGTATCCATCCAATATCTTTCTTTGATAGGGAAAAGCCACTTAAGCCACTTCTGTTCAGCTCATTTAGGTTAGAAACATAGTTTGCTGATTCTGCCAGATGTAATAAAAGCACCATGTCTGTGTTTCTAAGTCAATACTGTTTCTGAGGTACTGCTTAATGGCAACTTGTTCTAAGCTGGAACTTAACAGAGTGGAAAAGAGTGGATAGAAGGAGATGCCAGAAGGTTCAAGACCAATTCAGCCCTCTGTATTACAGACAAACACTTCCACAGCTATTCCCAAGGAGGAGCAAAACAACATCCAGGACCGCAAGAACACCCTATAGCCAAGAGTGAGGTTTGGAAGACTAAGCTACAAATAGAATACAAGTACATTTAAGCTGTCAGACATGAAAAATCCTTCAATGAAACACGTGATAGGCTAATTGTCGTGCTGAGCTGGTTTGTGAGAATGGATTGAGGTTCAAACAGTTCAAATAATATAAATAATAGAAAGATTTACGGAATCATTCTACACATCTCATAATAAAACTAAAAGACTTTATCTGTATTCATGAAAAGAAAATCGGATGTTAGTACTTAAAAGAACATAATGGTCATAAATAGGCATCAATCCAATGCGGATGCAACTACGAAACAATTCAGTGCTGGTTTAATGATCAGAGTGGGTGGAAACTATATGCCTGAAGTCTCCTCATGAAAGACACAATTATTGTTGAAGTGCTTCTCTCCAGCAAGAACTTATTATTAACTTCTCCCACCTTTCATGCATCTTTGAGAAAGAGCAGTCTTTGGATCGCATGAGAGGGACTCAAAATGAAACAGAAAAAATCCTTGAATTGTTCTTACAATTCAAGTTCCCAGTGAATAAGTAATTATCTTTTAATAAGTCTGCTACAGTGATAATGAAAAGTGACTGTGGTCTCTGAGCATATAGAGTACAACATCAAGTAAAAACCCTGACATCCAAGAACAGAGAGCTAAGCAACTCCAAATTAAGTTGATGAGATTCTGTTCTTTGTTTCTTTGGTTGCTTTGTTTTGCTTTTAACAAAACAAGACTTGACATAAAGGCACAAAAATTTGACATAAAGCTAAAGATACCAACGCTGTCTTATGATCAACAATACCTTGCAGACTTTGGAGGCAGACAAACTATACTTTCATTCTCTCTCATCCAAATGCTGGCATACATATCTACCCTTGCTGCTGGCCAAGCCTGATGTTTCAGGAAAATTAGGTCCTTAGGTTTGAGGTCACAGACATTTATTCTCCACAGTAAAGTGAAGTGTTGCCTCAAACTCCCTTAAGCATCTTTTTGGACGATGAAAACTTTGGCTATCCTGTCAAATCCTCACCTGAACTTTCACCATCAACATGGCTGTATTGAAATGGCATCTTCCTCTTGAAGTCAAGCTGTGTGTTTTAAGCTCTGGTTGTAGACGAACAATGAGTGAAATAACTAGAAAGGATAGGGAAGCTAACAATGTTGATCCTGGTCTATGAGCCCTCAATCATTGTTTGCAAAGCCTATTGTGAGCATATTTCAGCTAGCACCTCTTATGATGGTAATTACACGTAGTGTTAGTTTATTTCCCCAGAAGTTGTGTACGAGTGGCATTGAGCTGATTCATTAGCCACATCTCATACAAGGCTCATTATTCCTGACACAGAGCCATACCAACATGGCTGCAAGACTTTCCTGTCCCAGAGGTAACTAATTTCACACCTAACAGACAGTGATCTCTGCAGCATCTGATGGCATACTAATCCTGAGCATGCATAAATAATGAAACAAACCAAAAAATTCACCAGTTAAGACAATCAATTCCTATAGGATTGGGTCTCACCATTTCAAAGATGGTAAAAAATATCTGCCATTGATAAAAGTCACAGTGCTCCAGAAAACAGAGGACATGGACACATATGCCTAGCTCTGGATTCCAGCCACAGCTGTAAGCTAACGATGGTAGAATCATAGAATTATTTGAGCTAAAGGGATCCTCAGAGGTCATCTAGTCCTCTGACATTGTGGGCCAAAGTAATAAAATAGGAGGCATTACTTTTGAAGCCGCTATCTTACATTATCACGGCCAAATGACTTCTGGTCAACGTAGTGTGCAGGCAGAGTATCTGGGACAGGGGAAGGCTTGCATACAAAAAGTGTGTGAATGTGTGTCTAAATGGCTTAGTTTTCTCCCCTTGGGAGGTGATTGTTACTTTATGGGGAGTCTACTAGAAGGATGCTTTTTAACATTAGTCTACCAAAAAATCTCACATGTAGTCCTGGCCAGTGCACTGTGCTCCATACTGGGTGCCTCTGACTTCTGTTTTACTGTCTCATCATAAAAAAGGTCAAAGAGAAGAATGAAACACTGAATTAAATTTAAATGCAGAATTAACTTTGAAGTGTATATTTCTCTAAGATTAAGTTTCTCAAAAACTGATGGGAGCTTAGCAGGTAGTAATACTTCTCCATTCTTGATTGAGTTCATCTAGACCTATGGTTAGGTAAACAGTTGCATGGTCTGTCCAGGTTTTCTCTCCAGGGAAAGTGGAGGGAAACATGGGGCTCCACACCTAGAGGAAATGCTTCTGCAATTGGGTTTAACATGCTCTGCAGGAGCCACTTCCTGTCTCTTGTCCCTTAACTGTAAGCAGAGTTTAGCTGAACACCTGGAATTGGCATCTAAATAGTTAAGGAAGGTAAATAATTCCTCTCACCTTTCCATCAGCCCCAGTTACACATACAGACTGAATACCCTTCCGTTCATTGGTGCTTTGTTTGAAGGCAAAATAACAACTGTTGTGGCAGGGCAATAATACCATCTACTGGAGAGGAAAAAAAAAAAAAAAAAAAAAAAGCATATACATAGAGCTGGGAAAATATCCTTTCCTACAACATGCTTAACTGAGGGGTTTCAATGCTCTGTCCCTGGAGGTGTTCAAGGCCAGGTTGGATGGGGCCCTGGGCAGCCTGGTCTAGTACTAAATGTGGAGGTTGGCAGCCCTGCCTGTGTCAGGGGTTTGGAGCTTCATGATCCTTAAAGTGCCTTCCAACCCAAGCCATTCTATGATTCTTTCAGTCTTCCTTGCCAGAAGGGAAAAAGTAGTGCAATTAGAGATATCATACTTATTATAGAACAGGAAATGTTGCAGAGTTTACAATTTCCTCCTCCCATTGTGAGGGAAAATTTTCCTTAAGTTGAGACATAAACAAAAAGAAGCTGCAGTTCTGTTAAACTTTTGCTTTCATAAGAGTAACCTATCCTATTCACCTGCCCCACAAGAGACAAGTTTAACCCAGATACTTCAATTTTACATTTTTTGGCTTTTGAGCTACTAGCTCCATACACAAAGATCTTCCATTGATTTTAACAACTAGCGGTTGTTCCTGCATCTGCTTGTTGGATATAGCAATTTAAATAGAAATATCAAGCTGGTCTTTCAACAGGAAACATGCCAATACCAGCCAAATACTTTTATTTACCAGATGCTCCATAAAGTCTCTTGCATACCTCCTACTGTTATTAGGCAGTGGGAGGTGCATGGTACCAGTGATAAAGATGTGGCAGTAGGCTACAAAAGCGAAGAACATTATGTAACAGCTCAAATCTGTTAAGACTGCAGAGTCTTATTGAGAGAGAGGAATGTAGTAGAATCACTCAGTCATGCAGAGTAGTGGGAATAAACATAAGACAGCTTTCTGGAAGCTGTAACTGCACTGCAGAGTAAAGACAGTTGGAATCTCACCTCCTGCAGAAACACAGATGCAATTAAGCGAGACAGAAAACAGTGTAGGCAGAAAGGGCATACAAAGTACTTACCTTGACTTCCAGAATTTTTAACAGATAGCGTTTTCTTAGCAGAAGCAACTGGTTTAAAGGTAAAGTACAACATTCTAGACAAAGAAATCTTCCATCTCTCTCTCCCCAGCTGCACCTTACCAGGCAGGGGCTGTGGCTTTAGGCTGCTGCCTGCCTCTTCTCCAGCTGAACAGAGTTTACTATGATCTCAGCTCACTCAGAGACTCAGTTTTAGAAGATGATAGATGACTTTTAAGATCTCTTCCAACCTAAACCATTCTATAAGAACTGTTTTCTGTAAATACTGCATATAGGACTCAGATCCTTGTACCCACCTGCACCACAGCTGAAAGGAGGGTCCCATACCTTCACCTCCTGGAGTTCATGCAGGTGGTTGTGTGGACGCTCTGAAATGCTCCTTGCGGTGAGAGAAATCACTTGTCATCAAAAAGCTGAATTCATTTTGAGTAGTATACTTCCCAAATAATGGGAGTTTTTATAATGATTGGCTCCTTTTCTTCCACTGAAAAAAAACCCAACAGGACTTAAATTATACCATTCTGACAGCACCTGCAGTAATTACACAGAACAGACAAGGTAATATTTTACAACAATCAACATTAATATTTGTTTTCAAGAACAACCTAGACAAGAAAAATGCCAGTCTTAGCAAAGAAACAAGTAAGATTTCAAACAAATTTGATATTTGAGTAAATTCTGCCATGCCAAAAATGATTTTCCCCAGTGAGAAGAGGTGAGGAAAAAGACATATGTTCATATGTTCATCAAATCGGTCCTTTGCAGGCCCAGATGACAACAAGAGATTACGCCTTTGAGGCTGAACTCAGGCTTATGGAAACTGAAGGAGCAAAGAAGCTAACATTTGACACCACCCCTTGATCCATGCAGGCACATTGCAGAATTACAAGCCAATTTCATTTTATTTTAAAAACAGTTCTTAGGGTGTCATATTCCTGTCTTCAAACACCCTTGTGTACTAACACCCACTGGTCAAAGCATTTACATTTATCTCAGCTCTTTTCTCTGGTTTTTGAGCTTGGCATTTTTTTCAAGAAATGCTCTGAGGCACTCTGAAATTGCCATTTGTGTCAAGTTCATGTTTTCCTCAGTATCTTTATTCCTTGTTATGCTGTCACTCATGCACTTCAGTGAAGGTTGAGATGGAGGAGGAGGAGAAGAAATGCAGCATTTTTTAACCCTGTCCAACACATGAAATTACCCCAAACCAGTAATATGACAATGGGCAGTATTTTTCTAAGTGACTGATACAGAAGAACCTATGTCAACCTTAGATAAGTGCACTGCAGCAATCCTTGTTGTATCAGGCTATCTGTCAGACAGGCTGGCAAGTACATTCAGTGCCAGCACAAACATATACAGAGTCAACAGTGTGTCTCTGAAAAAAATTACCAAAATTAGTATGCTTACTGAACCTTACAGTCAGAAGCACCATTTTTAGTTCCAAAGAGATGGATGACTAGTGGACATAGAACTAAGCCAATTATTCTCAATTTGCTTTTCCAAGAGCACAGAACAAAGCTTCTGCTGAGGTACAAGAAACATAGGCTGAAACCATGTGTGCCCAGGATCTGAAAACACTGAAAAAACACTATGAAACAAGCGTGGGCCAGCCTCATCTTCCTTCATATTGAGCAATGAGTTATACAGCTGCCCTAGAGAAGTCTCATTTAGCACTCATTTCAAGCACGAAGTGAACTGCCAACTTTGCTGAGCAACAATGTCTAGAGTCTCCTTTGGGCCAACAGAACTAATCTTAGGAAGCCTCAGGGAAAGCCCTAGGACTGTTTTTGAGGGCCCTTTTCCCAAGAGACCAACTTGCCTCCTTCCTACTGTCTTCCTACTGTCTTTGTCTGGTGCCCATTCCTAAAGGTATTGGTGCAAGTTCACTGACAAGATCCTATTCTGTCAAAGGGATAATTTATTGTTAGCATCCCAGCAAGGTGCACCAGGACCTAATGTCCTGCTATGTGAGGAAGCAGTAGCTCAATTGACCAAGCAAGCATGTAGATACTGGGGCAGCTTCATTAAACAGAGCTCTAAATCTAGGTTTAACATCTGAGATGCACATAGGAGATCAGGCTTGAGGGTGACAGGGTAACATCCTGGCAGCAGTGTCATTTGTGCCCTCACAGAACAGTGGGGTTGGACAGCCCCAGCAGAGCAAGGTAAGCTGCTCTCCTGCCCCAAAGTGCATTGAGCTAAGTGTGCACAGAGCTCAGCCTGAATCAGGAGGGGACTTTCTACAGCTGCATATCAAGCACCTCCGATGTGTAGCTGTAGAGACAATCCTGTCCTGAGTGATGGATTCATCCTCCATGAGGCACATGCTCACCTATCAAGAAGCACACACTAAGCAAAACCCCCAGGTAATCCTTGTTTTCTGGATCTAGCTCTGTCAGCTCCTGTTCTAGCATTCAGGTTGTGTGCATATCCCTCTGCACAATTCCTAACTAGTGTCACTGTGCTTCAAATTAGATTAGCTATTATTGGCTTTTAAAAAGAAGTATCCAATCATTATTTATTGATTAAAATTTCACTCTTCAGGTTTCACTGCACACAGCTTAGATTAGAAGAATACAAATTCTGAACTTACCTCACCCTCGTACTCCCTCAAGTAAACAAAACTTATTTGCAAACTCTGCTACAACAGCCGTCAGTGGAAGAGGAAATAAAAGCAAACACACTCATACTTAAGAAGTTGCCTGGAATGCCAAGAAGACCGCGTGTCATTAGCAGTGCAACTGTGCACAGAATACAGACAAAAATTGCATTATGTGCTCATTCTGTATGAGTTCACCCACCTGCGACATACTCCAGACTTGTCAGCATCCTGTTTCACCCAGCATAACATTTTTCTGTTCACTTTATTCCCAGCAAGGAGCATTTAAAACAAGTGTCATTCTAGGTGATGAGCAGGCCACCTGTGGTATGCTCCTGTATGAACTGTATGAACTGAGAGCTGTATTCTCTCCTAAGGTTCCCCAAGACACCTTCACAGTAAATGATTTTTTTAATTGAAGAAGCAGCAGTTTCATGCAGTATTCGTGGACTCGCTTCACTTCTGAAAATGAAAAGAGAAAGGAGATGCGCTCAATTCTTCTTTACTGTTACTTTGAAGCAGTCATAATGATAATCAGAAATAGACTATGTAAAAATTTGACCTCTACCATCAGCTTTCCTATCAGATCTTCATTAGTCACAAAAGTTTAAGAAATCATTTTCTAAAGCAACAGCGCAGTGCTCTTCTGTAGCCATAGGTACATACTAACATTTTATTACAATTCTTACTCTTATTTCTCTGTCAGAATGCAGGGGAACAATTGAGGTGCTTACCAAGACAAGTTACACTTTCATTACAATGCATCACCAAGAGAGATTGGCAAATCTCTTCCTTACACAGACAAGACACCATGTTCTCAACATGTGATAAAGTGTTGGCTTATTTTTTAATTCTTACTTCAGACATGGTTTGCTGGGAGATGCTATTTTTCCTATTGGACAAACAGAAATAGGAAACACTGAGGGCACACCAACTTTACAACTGAAATAGAAACAGGATTAATCTTAGCTGATTACATCCGTCAGTCGCTCTGGTTGAGAGAAGGAAGGAAAACTCAGTGGCACAGAAAGGGCGCTGCCAAGGGAGTGGTGAGAGCAGCACAGGGCACAGATGGACACACACACAAGTACATAGTGCCATGGAGCATTAAGCTATGCCTGTGTACAGTAGGTGGCTGGAGTCTTTAAATTGGAGGGAGTGGGTGGAGAAATATGTCTAGGGACAATAGCACTGATGAGGAAAGCTAAACCAGCAATCAGTCTCACTGGACAAAGTGGTGTGTAAGCAGTAAGTCTGAAAAATAATTCACCGAAACCTACTGCTTGGATATGTTGGGTATGTTATTCGATACAGCATTTCCTTGTTCATTGACCATTGGTGGTTCTGCAGGACACAGTTATGATTGCCTGATCAAACACCCTGCTAAGGAGAGTATTTAGAGAGATGTATCAAATATAAGAAATCATTTCAATCCAAGCTAAAACTCAGAGAAAATCTTCCTTCCAAAGAAGCACTGGTGTCCTGCAAAAGGAGGACCCTGCAGTAGCTTGTCTTGCAGACTGGAGCATTGATGACATTTTTTGTACGGTTTGTGAGGGGAAAAATAGGGAAGACATTAAATTATTAAGCTTGTTTCTCTGCTTTAAGAGCATGTAGTACAATGCCTGCATGGAAGCCCTTCCACTCAGGAAATCTATTATTCGATACTTTCATTTTTGATATTCTCTACAGGATAATAATTTCACAGGATAGCCTGAACCAAAGAAGAATACTGTCCATTTAGCAAGTGTATGAGAGAAGCCCGTTTAATAGATTTGTTTGTCCCATGAGGAATGGCATGGAATCTTGACAGGATTATAAATGGATTGAAACTAGTTACTCAAGCATGCTACCGTATAGAACCTACTCTGTTTTTATTCTGTCTTGCAGAAAGGCCCACACTGGTGAGTAGGGGAAGATTGCCTTGAATAAAACCTCCAGTCTGAACTACCAGAGTCACCGGATATACTTCTGTATCACTCCCTAACAGATATAGGACATGGCTGTTCCTTCAGACACAAATTGCAATTACTCATCTAATGGGCACTGTGGCATTCAGCCACTCATACCTCTTAGAGTTGGCTTTCCCACCCTCCACACTCAGGACACTACTTGAAGGTTCCTATTTTTCAGAAGTCTTGTTGCAAAAGTTTAAAGCACAGTTATATTTGATATACTGTTCTTACTCTCTTCTCCCAGTGGTCTAAGGGTATCTGTGACTTTAATCACTTATAGCATAAACCATTCAATATAGAAAGGAATTTCCCATTTTGAAATTCACCTAAATCCCTAAATTACAACCTTCCTAGTCATAATTTGTTTCCTTTCATCTGCCAAATGCCTCACATTTAGAGCTGTAACTCCTACATCCCTTATGGTACCTCAGAGCACACACCTGAGCAGCGCTGTTGTTGCTTTTCCTGCTCACATTTGCTTGCAGAGTTCACCATTCAGGGTGCACTTATCACGACTTCAACTGAAGCAGATTACTCCTTTCCAAAGTGGTTTTGTGCTGCTTTATCCTTATTGGAGCTGATACCCCAAATTTTGTTTGTCTGTGCCACTCAAGGCTTGGCCAAGAAGAACAGGACTAAAAGCAGAGGTCGGCGAGGTGGAAAGGGGCAGCAGGATGCTCCCTCCCTCTGCCAGCCCAGAGCTGCTCAGTCACCATCTTTTGCATCTTCAGAAGGAAGATTTCTTCTGACTTCACGAAGAGAACATTTTCATCACACAGTGCTTCATCAGACGTACCTGGTTTTAAATATGCATGACAAAAAGCTCCTCCTGCACGACTAACAGCCCACTCAGGTTGCACAGCATGCTGTTGCTGCTCTGCTACAACCCTCCCTGGAATTTCCTTCCTAGTGGGTATACATATCTCTCTTCACATTCACACAATTGAATCAGACTTCCCTTTTACTTGCTATTCTGTGCTATGATTACATCTTCCCCACATCATCTCTACATATTTTACATGGATTTTTACATTAAAGAGGAGAAAATACTTCAAACAGGATTTGTTTTATGCCTGCAAGTACACACAGGACTGTCACAGAATCATGGATCATCCCAAGTTGGAAGGGGAACAGAAGGATCGGGTCACAGAATCACAGAATCACCAAGGTTGGAAGGCTGACAAGATCATCCAGTCCTACCATCCACCCATCACCAATAGTTCTCACTAAACTGTATCCCTCAGTGCAATGTCCAACCGTTCCTTGCACACCACCAGGGTCAGTGACTCCACCGCCTCCCTGGGCAGCCCATTCCAGTGCCTGACCACTTTCAGAAAAGTAGTATTTCCTGACGTTCAGCCTAAATCTCCCCTGACACAGCTTGAAGCCATTCCCTCTAGTTCTACCACCAGTTACATGAGAGAAGAGGCCGACCCCCAGCTCACTACAACCTCCTTTCAGGAAGATATAGAGAGCAATGAGGTCTCCCCTGAGCCTCCTCTTCTCCAGGCTGAACATTCCCAGCTCCTTCAGCCTCTCCTCATATGGCCTGTGTTCCAGACCCCTCACCAGCTTCGTTGCCCTTCTTTGAACCTGCTCCAGGGCCTCAATGTCTTTCTTGCAGTGAGGGGCCCAAAACTGGACACAGCACTCGAGGTGCGGCCTCACCAGAGCTGAGTACAGGGGGACAATCCCTTCCCTGTTCCTGCTGGCAGCACTGTTTCTGATGCAAGCCAAGATGCCATTGGCCTTCTTGGCCACCTGGGCACACTGCTGGCTCATGTTCAGCCAAGCATCAATCAATACCCCCAGGTCCATTTCCTCTACGCAGTCTTCCAGTCACTCTGCTCCAAGAAGCCTGTAGTGTTGCCTGGGGTTGTTGTGGCCAAAGTGCAGGACCCGGCATTTGGCCTTGTTGAACCTCATGCCATTGGCTTCAGCCCAGCCATCCAGCCTGTCCAGATCCCTCTGTAGGGCCTCGCTACCCCCAGGCAGATCCACACTTCCAGCCAACTTGGTGTCATCTGCAAACTTACTGAGGGTGCACTCAGTGCTTCCATCCAGGTCATCAATAAAGATACAGAAGAGGACTGGCCCCCGCACCGACCCCTGCGGAACATTACTCATGACCGGCTGCTTGATTCCAACTCCTGGCTCCATACAGGATCACCCAGAACCCACAGATCTCTTTCAACAGGGCTGCTCTCCAGCATCTCCTCCTAAAACTGCCATCACATGTGTTTTGATTAGAAATATGTGCAATCTGACTTAAAAATAATAACAACTCCTCTTTAACTTCTTCAAAGCCACTCATCAGTAACAGATTCAGTAAATCTACTGAGAAGTGACAAAACATGGCAGAATAGAATGCTTCATGGTTAAAAACAAAAGGAGATGCAAGCTGTGGCTTGGAGGTGCATTTGGCCTTCTAAGGGTTTGGTGCCATTATCTGCTCCTGGGGAACCCTTTTCTCCCTCCTGGAGCATCCACCACTGCCTCCCACCAGATGCAAGAGGGTGGCCCCACACTGCCTCAGCACACCTCTGTGCCCACCTGTTGTTGCCACAGCAACTCAGTTTGTTTGAAGACAGTCTTCTGTTTCCATAGGAACAAAGCAGCTAGGCCTGCCTCGAAACTTCTGCTTGTTAAAACATGAAATTTTGCCAAAAAAAAAAAAAAGAAAATTTGAAAGGCAGATTGTTAACAGAGAAGAGAATCTGTGTTGCAAATGTTTATGATGCCACTGCTGTATTGACAACCTAGGAACATTTACTCTGGCCCAGGACTGAGTGAATTTGGACTAATGAGAATAAGTCATTTATCACAGCATGAAGGCACCTCTATTAAAACCTGAACTGAGATTTTTTTCCGCCCTCCCAGTTATCAACAAATTAAATAGTTGCAATATCTGATTGAATAGCTGAGATGTAAGACTGGGTTAAGGAGAGATTTTAAATCTGAATTTTTCCAACCAACAAAGGAAAGTCACATACCCCAAAGCAGATTCTAATAGCTTAGAAAGGAATAAAACGAAGCAAGGTTATTCTTGCTTTTGAATTTGTGAAAAGTTATGTTAATAAGATCATCCCATAAGATCAAGAACATTACAAAAGTATCCATCTTTTAGTAGCGTGTTTCTTCATATAAAAAATACACAGAAAAAAAAAAATGCCTCAAAGACAGTAATTGTAACTGTTGTCAAAGAAAATCTCCAAGGAGATGAATCCAGACCACAGCTACAATTGCAAAAATCTCTGCTTCAGAAAGATCTAAATAAGGAAACAGGGTTTTTAGAGACATACACTGGAACTTTCACATGCACACATGGGGGATGGCCATATGCCTGCTTTAGAGTGATAGCTCACTCCATCTCAAACACATCCCTCCCTCATCTGTGCTCGATTCTAATAAAGACAAAACCCAAATCAAATTGAAGTAAACCCACAGTCCAGGACTGCTCATTTTAGCCTAAAAATCTGTGGAATTGTGTCGGTTGGTTAGGTCTCAAATATGAGTAGCACAGATCAGCAATCACAGTTATTCACAAGTTCTGCATCATTGCATTGCTCTAATGGTCAATCTGTAAAAACTGCATTCCCCACACAGAAGGGCTTTTATGTACATTCAGAGGAAAATAAAAATCTCCAAGGTAGCCAACTGTGCTTCAGATGCGTAGAAAACATTGCCTGGCAGGCATGTGATGAAGAAAAAAAAAAGATCACAAAGCTTCCACACTTCCTGCAATAGTATCCTGTATTGGATTAACTCTGTGCCTGGCGGCACACTGAGTCAGCTCCAGCACAAAAGTTCAGGTGTCTGAACTCCCACTGTCACCCACAGGGCAACCCAGTTCATTCTGTATGCACAGCAACAGGCACAGTGGCTCAGCACCTTTGTGGGAACCCAAAATGCCTTCCTGGCCTCCAGAATCCACTCTAGACTATAGACTAAAGCACTCCCAGATACTCTGTGATGTACTTGCCCATCCTATATATAGGTCTCGTTCACACTGAATTCTGCAGCCAGAAGATGCTCAGCTGAGACACAATGCAGGGCTGCACAGACTGTACATATTGGAGGGCTGACTGCAGACAGAGTTCAGAAACTCAGCTGCAGACACAAGAAATTGTTCCTAATATCCAACCTGACATCCCCTCCCCCCTCAGCACAACCTGAGGCCACCACTTCTCATCCTAAAAGAGGATGAGAATGCATTGCATTTGTCTCCCCACCACTTTTTGTGCTGCCTCAGGAATTAAACACTGCCCAAACTCATGACGGATCAGACAGAATTCAGCCACAGAGCCCCGTGGCTGGGAAAGCCTCAGACGAGGAGGGCATCTTGCCTATACATCAGCTGCTGGCAAGAGGGAAGGTTCAATGTGAGCAAAGGGTGGCAAGAGCTATAGCACTTCAGTTCTGTGTTGTAAGCATGAGTATCCAATTCACATTTTGCTCACCTGCAGCAGAGCAGGGTATGAGAGCTGTACTTGTTTTTTTGCTCTGAAAGGCATTGATTAACATCCAGGGTGGTCCCTGCTGCAGAATCAATCAAATTGTACATAGGTGAGACATTTGTCAACAGCTAATAGAAATTGTTCCTAAAGAAATAGCAACATCAGACCAAGGAAAATATTCTCTGCATGTTTGTATGTAAGAGATGTTCTGTACGTACAGAAAATATTCAATGGCAATGCACCATGTTGTAAAGCATTCGCATGGGACCATGGGCCAGCAGCACTACAAGAGATGAGTAGAACCACATTCCAGGGCCCATCAGCACAAAGACTTTTGAGAGCACCCAGCCAGCAACTGGCCAGCAGGCAGATGGACAGCAGCACCCCCTCAGCTCCCAGCTCAGCCCCTGCATCAAACAGAGGCACTCAGCTGCTGCAGCGAATTGCCGTGGGTTCCTACTAACGACCACCTTGATTTTAATCGCTCATTAAATGCATGCACCATTTTCCCTCTACTGCTTTGTAAAGGAAAATCATTCAGTTGAAGCCAGAGACTTTGCTAATAAGGCTTTCTCCCCTTATTTATAATAAAAGAGTATGATTTCAAACAAAGCAATGTATTTCTTTCCAGCCATCCTGTTTGTTTACTACTGTCTCTGCAGCTTTTCTCTATAATCTCTCATCATTCAGTTCTGCTGTATTAGGATTTCCTTTTGTAAAATCCTTTCAGCAGCATTCTGTAGTTTTCATGCGTACATAACCAGCACCTACATTCTATTACTTTCAACACAGAGAAAATGACCTGAGAATTGGGAACAATTAAAAAAATCCTAAATATTTCTGAACACAATAAAGCAGAATGATTGCAGGAATGTAGCTGTTTGACCACATCATCAGCAATAAAGAAGAAAAAAATTAAGAAGCAAACCAGCCTGTCAGCAGCACCCATTGAACAGACAAAAAAAACCCTGCACCACCATTTAGGTACAAACAGGGAAATCATGAGCATCGCTGCTTTCAATTGTTGATAACAATCAATCTCAGTTTTAGACATTCACACCAATGTTCATCCCCTCAGGAATTTATTATAAAGTTTGAAATCTGCAGCAAGTCTTTGAAGTATTCAAACAATAGAAGTAAAACTCAAAGTTAAACTCCAGCCACTTTCAACACAGTAGCATATCTACATTAGAAATCTGGAATAACGTCAAGTTGCCATTTGTTGCTAGGCTACTCTGTGCAAAGCAAGTTATGAGTAGTATCAGCCCTACTCAAAACTACAAAGGAAATCAGAGGCTTTCAGAACTATGACAATTCATGCTAAATTACATTGCAGAAGTCCTCAAAGCGTCCTTAGTTTCGAGTGCCCATCCTAGGGGACAGGAACAACTCCGCTCATCTAAGCTCATTTGGAATCCAACATCCCTTCCTATCAATGAAGATGTTGAATTATGACTACTTGCAGCCACATAGTTGGCTGCGATCTGGATTTCAGTGGTCACAAAAACATGCTTGAACAGATGTTTCCCAAATTGGAAATGCAGCTTGCCATGCTTAAAGAGGCTCCCCTAATGTAGTCTAGAAGGGCTACCATCACTGTTGGGACGTTAATGTGTTATCCTTCATAAGATACAGGAAGACTGTAGATGGAACTGAAATGCGTTAATTGTTCCTCTTTTTCCAAACTACCCAGCTCAGAGGACCGCATTACAGAACTACGTGCAAGAGAAGCACAAAAGTGGAAAAACGTCTTATTCTTCAACACTATTTTGTCAAGTAGTGGGCTCCTAGAATCATAGAATGGCTTGGGTTGGAAAAGACCCCAAGAATCATCAAAAGTTCCAATCCCCTGCCACAGGCAGGGCCACCAACCTCCAGATCTGGTACTAGACCAGGCTGCCCAGGGCTCCATCCAACCAGGTCATGAACACCTCCAGGGACAGCATCCACAACCTCTTTGGGCAGCCTGTGCCAGCATCTCACCACCCTCATAAAGAAAAGTTCCTGAAAATTTCCATTCAAACTCTGCATTCAAACGCTGCTTTAGCGTGTAGACTTCACAGCTGTAACGTCCACAAAACTGTGCAGTGTTTGGTTGGTGTCTAAAACTGCAAAACCAGGATGTAGTAATCTGAGGTAAAAGGCAGATGTACTTCCAGGATATGGGTAATATGCTTCCTTGTGGAGGAGGGTAACAAACTGTTTATTTCAAGAGCATGTAGGATGAGCCTGTGATGTTGAGGTCACTGATGCAACTATAAAATGTATGATTATCTTTTACAAAAAGGAATTTTCTAGAAGAATCCCTGTTCAGTATGACAAAAGATCCATCCACGCAGCAGCTTTCTGGGGCTCTCCCTGAAACTCAATTTTGCTCAGAAAAAATGCATGGGAGGAAATAAAAGAGCAAGTTTTTCTGCCTTACCAAACCTCCTCCAGAACATTTGGAATTACCGATGCAGTATAAGCAGAACAGCATTATTATTATTTAATTTTATTGTTGTTAATGAAGAACTACTGAATGCCCAAATTCTTCAAATTCCTTCTATTTACTGTTTGGCTTCATTAAGGTGGTTTTGTTGTTGTTGTTGTTGTTGTTTAATAAACCATTATCTCCTAATGAACATACAAACATCTCTTTGAGCAGCACAACAATCAACTCTCTCTCTTCACGCTGGTTCCTCAGAACCTGTTTTAATCAAACTCTGAATAATACAAGTATGCCAGAACTAGATCTGATTTATTTGAATCTAAGCAATTAGAACTAAAAAGAACTAAGCAATGTTTTTCTTCACACATAGCAGGGCAATAAAAGCCAAGCAGCTGAGTTTTTAAAATACAACTGACAAATTACTTTTACAGTTTGTCATTCCTTTTGGCAGTCAGCAGTACACAGCAGCTAACTATAAAACACCAATGGATTACAGTGTATAATTAAGATTTCGATCTGAGTATCTTTGACAATAAAGTATGATATAAAATACTGTATAATGTTAACTACTGCATTTCTCATTACTGGTGTGGACGAGAAGGAATTTTATGAATAGTCTCTTGGCAGACTCATTATTAATACATGGCACTAAAGCATTTGTCTATTTGAGCTCCTTTTCTAATCACACCACATATATGTACAGCTGTAAACATAACAAGAATTGCATGATGGGTCTATCCAAGAACAAATGCCCAAGAAGGAGAATTTGCAGATGGCCTTTTCTCCCCATAAAAGATTTCCCACAGAATTTTCCCCATCTGAGACTGACAACACAGTAATTAAGTCCATATGTTTCGAGGTTCCCTTTGGTAAACAAGAGCAGGTTTGTTTCTTGGCAAACTACCATTCAGAGATGGCAGAGCAGCATCAATTTCAGAGTCTGTCTATCAGACATGAAGCAGGTAACTGATAAAAAGCGGTGGAGGAGAATATTCTTTCTGATGTCATCTTCTGTTTCAAGTCTTGTTTCTTAAGAAAATGGAGCTCTTACAGTCGATTTCTGCAGAGGAGATGAGAGCCTACTCCTTCTCTCCTCTTCCTAGCCAATAATTATGAATCTGCAAGCCAGCTTCAACTGCAGCTGGGTACTGTTATTTTTTGGAGCACCAACAGTGTAAAAGTCAATTTAACCAACTGCATGATCATGGGAAGGTCAAAGGCAAAACCATATCATCAAAATAGTGTTAAAGTATTGAAAAAAAATAATTAAAACCCACCTTTCAGGTAATTCATATGTTGCTTTCCCAGAGACATGCACAAAATATTAGCATATAAAACTATGCCAAAGCTGACCATCCATCCAGGGAGTATCATAACTGACACGTTGCAGAGCATCTCTCCATAAGCAACACTGCAGAATTAAAACTGAAAGCATTTCAGTCCTTCTAGATGACAAAATAGTGACAGTACTACTTAAATAAGTTATGGGCAACGACTGCCAATCCTTTTCTAATTTCAAGTCGAATAGATGAGAGGGCACTGAAAGCATGGCAGCTCATTTTAGGATAGCCAGTCATGGTCAGACGGCAACTTAACCTTTATAATGGCTATTATTAAAATATTTAACAATTTTTTCAGAATCACAGGATCATTAAAGTTGGGAAAGACCTATAAGATCACCAAGTCCAACAATCAGCTCACCCCCACCATGCCACTAGCTGTGTTCCTCAGTGCCACATCCACACAAGTTCTTGGACACCTCCAGGGACAGTGACTCCACCACCTCCCTGGGCAGCTTGTGCTGCTGCCTCACCACTCTTTCTGAGAAGAAATTCTTCTAGATATTCAATCTGAAAATTTCCCCCTCCAAACTGTCTGACAGCAAATTACAGCCTCATAACGATGTATTTTTAATAACAGAAAAAAAGACTACAGATTCTAATACATTTATAATACTACAATTTGTCAAATATTTGTAGGTACTTACATGGTCCTTACCATAGTATCTGCAGGCCATAAGCTGTCATGCTTTTACACTCAGGGCAGCTAATGAGAAGCGTTGTACAAGTCAGTGATTTCATATAGACATTTTTGTGGCAGACCAAGGCACTGCCTTTGTTATGAATTCTCAGTTGGCATCCTAAGCCTCTGGAAGCTCTTCTGTAACACATTATAAACTGAGAATACAGAAAAAAAAACCCTACAAAAAGACATTAAGTAATATAAAATCTTTTATTATTATTATCCAAGGTAATTTTTTATATTTTACCAAAGATAATTTTATTCTTTCTTTACAAAGCCGACAGACATAATTGGATTGCTTGCAGGTCAAACAGAGACTTCAGATGAAAAAGAACATTTTTCAGTGACTGGTTACCTGAGTTACAGTACAAGGTTTAAATTCAGACAGTATTGCTCTTCAGAGATATTACAGTAAGAAATAAGACTTTCAGCTCAAAACCTAAATCAGTGCTTGCAACAAAAATAACTTTCATGAACCAAAACAAGAGATACCTTACATAACACATATCATACTCTTCTGCTTCCCTCTACAATAACTTAATACACACAATGTCTTAAGTATTAGAAAAAAATATTTACAAGATAAGATTTACAAGATAAAACACAGTATAAAATTTCTTCTTCCAAAGATGTACTTCTTTCAATAAACAGTTTGGTACCAAGTGTGAAATTTCAAGTCTTACAAAAATCACTTCTCACTTATTTAAATTCATCAAGGTAAATAAATAAGATTGTATTGAACAAACAGACTGAGATCTTCTACAGCTTTACGCAGTAAAAGCGTGCATCTCTTCTTGAGAGTATCCAAGATCCTCCAGACATCTGGAAGTCAGAAAACAAATTTGTAACATCAATATCTGGAATCCAAAATTCAGCACAGACAACTTCAGCACCTCTGTCTTGTTTTTATTAAAACACACACAGCAAAGGTTTTCCTTCATTTACCTTAGTAAATGCATTTAGAAAACACTTCACGACCATGTATGACATGTTAGGATACTAACATAATTCCTAAAAATAAGTAGAGCTATCATTTAATGCATCTCTGCTTTATTAAAAGACAACAGTTATTGTATTGGGCAATTTCACCCTCCATTAGATCTGTGCAGCTGTCCTCAACAATGCCACAGGAAAGACAACCCTTTATCTTTAAACATAAGCCATATAATGAAAGTATTTGGTACAGATGTAAATAAATACATTAATAATAATCCAGAGAACTGCTTGCGATGGAACAGCAGCTTTGATTTTTACTTCCACTAACTTAATTTATCCAGCTAACACCTACACAGTAAGCTTATTTCCAATTATATCATTTGTTTCTCTGAGTAGTGAATTTAAAGCAGGACTTTAGAAAAAAAAAAAAATAAATAAAAAGAGGTGCTCTTAGAAAGTTTTGATAAGTTACTAAAGCTCATGAAACTCGCATACTGCATTTACTCTTTAATTAAAAGCTTTGTTGAAAAGCACAAAATAAAGCCATTTTTGAAAGACTTTCAAGTCAGAAACAACATAGCTGGCAAGGCTGACCAAACTTCACAGGTTCCTCATTCCCAAACTCATTACTTAAAGTACTCACTGTAGTCCCTGCTGTGTAAAAGGTGTTGGACCGCAGATGCAGATAAGCACCTTGGAGTCTTTTTTACTTCTTTTCATACACTCAGAGAGAAGAGCTGAAGAAATCTTCCCCCGTTTACCCATCCAGTCTTCTGCTGGCTCTGAAAGAATGAACTGAACCTCAAACCTGGAAAGCAGAAGAATATTCCAGAAATATTGTATTTTATTAGAAAACAGCAATATAAAATACTACTGAGACACTGCCATCTGCTATGATTGTTTTTTTGCTCTGCTCTATTGCTACTCTACAATGTTAATTCTTACAGACATTTAGCTGTTCCCAGCACCAAGTCAATCAAACAGCCTCCACAGTTGGGTGTTCAATTATTTAATGCAATCTTTAAATGTTAAGAACAGGAGCTGTGTATTTCATCTTACAATAAAGAAATAAAAAACAGCAGGTACCAATTAAGATACCGAAGCATAGATTTTATTTTTCCATGACTGACTTATCCAAATGTTGGCATTGCTCAATTCACAAGCAGGGAAATAAGAATGTTTAGCCAAACCTTTGAAAATATCAGCACAATTTAATTAATGAGAAAGTGTTCCAACTTGTTTCTAAAACCCACTAACAGTAGCTATTGAGTGAAAAACAAGCACTTGTGTATCTGAGGCTGCTACTGAAAGGGAAAAGGGGGATTTTGCTGTAAATTTGCACAATGTCTAGACTACAAAGCTTCAAAGGTGCCAGACATCACTATGTTATGAAATAATATTGATTCTTCACATCAGTGCCATGAAGGAACAGATGAAATTAATTTGTTCACACAATTTCAACTAAGAATTACATAAGCATAAATGAAACATATTTGTTTCACCAAAAATTCAGGCATTAGTGATTTAACTAGTGTAGGGTATTGAAATTAAAAGGCAGCCTGACATTCCTATGTCTCCTGACATAAATATGATATGCTAAATGAAGTTAATATTACACGTGCACTACTGTGTTTTAAGCCATAATTAGACTGTAACTGAGAAAAATAACAGTGAATAAACAGTAAGTAAAAATTTAAGTAGGGCCTAATTTGAACTCTGAATTTCAAGCTAAGAATTTTGGCCACAAAGTGACACTAAAGAGACTTTTCATGACTCCTCAGTAAATTCAGTGTTGTTCAATGGATACACTACCCTAGTCTATTATTTCCCTCTCTTTGCATATCCATATATCCTATCACTAAGGCTAATTTTCTTCATCTTCAAAAAGCTTCTCTGACACTCTTAGCTATTATTACACCTAACATTCCATCTCCAACAAACATCTCAATCAGTGCCACACCAAATTCTTAGCCTCCCAGAACATAATGATACACCCTGCTGCTACGCATCTGTGACCTGTATAACCAAATCACCTTCAACCTCTTGTCTCACTACATTCTAGGTAAGAGTTTCCAGAAGCAGGATCTGCCCTTGTGCCATAGCTGTTCAGTTACTGTATGCCTCCAGATGTGTTCTGCCATACACTGGGATGATAAAATTGATCTTCACAAGAGTTGTAAATACCTTTCATCTTTAAGAGCTAATTGCTCTAGCTGGTTTCTCCAAAGTATGTCATCATCTTTTTTGTTGAAGAAGATCAGCTTCACTGTCCTTAAAAATAAACAAACAGTATAACTGCAGGTTGTTCCTGTTAATGAATCAGAACTTAGTGGATTATAAAGAAGCTTCTTACATTAAAACAAACAAAAACCCACACTCTTCCATTCTGTTCTTAAATCTTTTTTTGCTACTAATCCACTAAATCTTTCTGGATGTACTTTAAATCTGTTGGAACTGTGACCCCCTTTTCTAAATGCCCCTAACCTTGCCTATGGTTGCAACTTATCCTTCATGAATCGCTGTTTTTAGAAAAATAAAGTCTTTTACAGTTGCTAAGGCCTGACTGAGAATACTGTCTACTTGCTTTTCGGGATCTATCTAGTGGTTTCTCAATATTGTTTGAGCACTAATGCTGCAGTTAATACACCATTAATGAACTCTATCAATCTTTTCCGTGTTACATCTCTGCAAGCTGGTATATGTAAGTGGAATTTCAAGAAGCTCAAGTCAATACTAAATTCCTGAAGATAGAATCCTAACATATAGGAGTGAAGAAACCTAATTCATGCAAAACTACAGCTGTGAACCTGAGCTCCATCCATTAGTTCAGTGCCCAACACTCTCCTATATGGAAAAACCTTTGCTTCCAAGAGACCAACAACAGACGCATTATGTTTATGTGAAGCTGCATTGAAGCTACTATTTCCCTTCTCCTCCACTTGTTAGCTTGCAGAGCCATCTTTCATTCATGTCACATATGCTAGGATTTCTGTGGAGAGGAGTATATGGTCTCCTTAACTGCAATTTAAAAGTCCATGTTCTCTCTGAAGACATCACGTTTTTCTGTCTTTTAACCTTTTTCCTCTTTTGCAGTTTGGTCACAATTCAAGATACCAGCAAATCTCCTATAAGCTATAGCAGATGGCAAAGGTAAGAGATCATCTACGTAAGAGAACACATTCATTTTCAGCTGTCAAAACTTCAGCACCGAGGTATGGTAGTTATGTATAATACCAATCATCAACAGCATTACCGAGAGGTTTCAAATGCAGTACAAACCAAAATAACTTGCAGTATACAAGCTCTGGAAAGCCTTCCCAAATCAGTCATGATGAATCTTTAAATCCTAAAATTAACCCAAAGACCACAGGGTTCTTTACCCAGGTTCCCAGAGCCTGCTGCCCTGGAAACATGGAAAGTAAAGCTTACTTCAAGAATGTAATGCTGTCAGAGCTGGGGTGATGCTCCACCGCATCAAGCACTGCTCAGGTGAGGAAAAAAGTCAACAGAAACACACACGGGAAAGCCATAGAATTTATTCCTTGAGTAAAAAGGCAGGAACCAGGATGTGCAAGAAATAATTCTGCACACTCTTACTGACATTCTGTACTCATTGTATACACATTTATCTGGTGCAGTGCTGCTCAGAACATGTTATAAAGAAAATAAATACCCCCAAAACTTGGAATTAACTGCTAAGAGTACTGCTACAAAAGAGGGAGAAGGCAGCTAAACGGAAGATGTAGAGATTTAGATATGATCCTTATTGGTAGAGAAGACGTATTTGAGAGAACAATGATGGAGCTTCAGATCAGAAAAAGAATGAGGAACTGTCAGTTTTTTGAAAGTTGATGGGAGTCAAACATACCGCATCATCCGGGGATGATAACAATGAGCTCTGTAAATTGCTATGAAAGGTCTTAAAGAAGGGTGCACAGACAGAGGAACAAAAACGATCCTTACATGAACACAGAGGAAGAAGAAGTAGAGAATGTTGTAAAACCAGCTTCTAAAACAGAAAAGAATGCTGACAAAAGTGGAACACTGTATTAAGAATGAATATAAAATTGATGTGGTAATTTAGGAATGAAACCTAAAAACAAGACAGCTATCAAAGAGAATGAAGAACAGACTTCTAGAGAAGTGTTAGCCCTCTGCTGAGTGCTTAGTGCCTCTGTGCCTCAACCTTCTTTATGAAATGCATCCAGCTGATCATAGCAATACAGCACAAGTAAAAAGGAACAAAAATCTCAAATAGGAAAAAACTGTGCAAATATTCTTCTGAAAGGAATACTGTGTCCTAATACAATCTGGCCAGTAAGAGACGAAACAAGACTGAACTAAAATCGTTATGGCTTCATATACAAAAGGATATTGCAGACAGGAAGACAATCGACTGCATTCCACGTTCAGTATAGATAGGAAATGACAGACCTAAAAAAAATAAAATGAGGAGACGAGCTAGACAGAATGAATGGAAATCCAATGATCCAAGATAACAATGTCAAGGAAAACACCATGCAGGGAAGCTACAGGTTCTCGAGCATTAGCAGTACTACCTCAGAGGCTCAGTCAGCACCTGACTAGAACTAGACAGAAGCTGCTTCAGTAGGTGATGTGATCATAAAGTCGTTCAGCATGCTCTCTGCAATTTGTGTTCCAGTGTATGTGAACCACATCTATGGCAACTGTTACTTTGCACAGTCACATAAAGAAAATAACATTCATATATAAATATATATTATATACACGAAGTATACAAATATGACATAAATACATGTATACACATGTGAAAGAATTCTGCGACATTTGCTTTAAAATAAAAGTTGGAAAAAAAAAGTTGAGGGTAAACAGCAAAAATAAGGCCATCAATCAGAGCAGTCAGTTCATCAAACCTAGAGCAGTCAGAAACACAAGGCTTAGTACCTGTACTGAATCAAGATATTCTAACTATTCTACCTCATAAGTCTCCATGGCAAGTAGAAAAAAAAAAAATCATTTATTTTAATTAATAAGAAAATATATGCTGCTGCAGCTTGAACTAACTGCTGCTACTGAGTTCCCATAAGAAACCATGCCGAAGAGAATTAAAATGAACACTACTGCTCATCTTTCAAGGACACAGTAGACACAAGCACCAGCTGTGCAGCAGTAGTGTTCCACACACACTACCTATTGTGTTTATTCTGCTTATGAACAACATATTAAGACTTGCATCTTTTACTATTGGTTTTACTTTCATATTATATTTACCTTACACATATAAAGTTTTCCACTCAAGAAGGAAAAGAAAGTCAAATTCACTTAATAGTGTTTCCCAAGTATTTTGCCAGGTGATAAATTTACTTCACAGTGCCTATTTGCATGTGACAATACAAGATCCTTTGGAAAAGCCTTACCCTCAAACAGTACATACATTCTGTCCTCACAAAACAGCATCTTTTATGCCAGACAACATGCAGTACAAGAATAACATATGCTTTTAGATTCTTTTCTAGAAACAGATCATTGAAGTACACATGTAATCTTTTTATCTTTATTATGATGACTAGCCTTCAATTTAAATCCTTTATCCTCTTTTAAAATGTGCTTTACGAAGACATAATGAGCCAAAACATCCTGTGCTTATATTCAATAAAACCCAGTAATACAAATTAATAACTCTTACAAAAGTCTGAATTTAAAGATACAGGAAAGGAGTGTCAAATCCATAAAACTATCCTCTGCAACAGCTCTTAGGAAAATGAAGGTCAGGCATGCTTTCTATTTATGTGCTCACACAAATCACAACAGTCCACACTGACAAAAACAATCTATTAAGAAATTCCATTAAGCATGATGCTGGAAGCAAACCGTGGCTAAAAGCAATACAAAAATACCTTGTATCTCTTTATAGAATCATAGAATGGTTTGGGTTGAAAGGGACCTTTAAGATCATGTAGTTGCAACCTCTGCGCCATAGGCAGGGACACCTACCTCTAGACCTCTTTCAGAAGATGAGCCCCAGTCACCCTTTGCATTTCCTTTTGAAGTTGAGCTACTATGTTACTGAGTTTACCTGAACCCTCCTGAGACTTTTTACACTTCTAGTTCACATTACAGATTAAATAAAAGATACACATGACAAAACATTATTTTAGGGATCCACGTTGCCTTTTACAAGAGAATAGACCCAAGATAAGCAAGTATCACATGCTCTGCCTGAATGCAACTGAAATCCGTATTTGAAGACAGCAGCCTGGTCAAACTCAAAAACAAAACAACAACAAAACAATAAGAACAATGGGCCATATCTGGAGTAACTTTAATTTGAGCTCCTAGTCACATTCTTCTCCTCTCAAGAAGAGAAGATTTTTCTAAGAGATACTGAAGAAACAGTTGAACTCCAATGAAAAGCACTTATGTCTCACATCAAACCACAGTTTACTCTTCACTGTGAAGTGGATTGAGATAACTATGCCCAGGAACTTGAAAAGCTAAGGGAAGCTCAAAATTACAAACAGTAAAAAAAAAAAATTGATGTTATTTATATGTCTGCAGTGACACTGTTCAAGGCAAATGAAATTAGCTGCCTGCTGAAAATAGAAGGAAGATCATAACATGTAGAGTTACATTAGCAAAACGTAATCAAGCGGCATGCAGAAAACTAAATGGTAAAAGAGTGAGAAAACTTGAGCAGAGACGCAGCAAAAAGAAAAGGTGCTCTGCATCAGTATCTCTAAAATACACTGAAGAAAAATGCTTTCATGCCCTTTGGTTTTGAAATCATTTTATTGAGGACAGCCCATCACACTTCATCTCATCTTTCCTACGGATCACTTTAGCTTGAGGTTAAACCACAATTAGTGTACGTACCGGAGACAATCAACTTTAGCCAGAGCAAAATTCAGCAGTTTAACCATTGGTGTGAAGCCTGTGCCTGCTGCCAATAAAAAGAGGTCTTCTAGAGCTTCAACTTGTGACTTCTTGAAGTTACCTTCAGGATTGCTGACAGAAATATCATCACCTTTAAAGTCAAAATAGAATAGTAATCCTTAATGAGATGAAAACAAACTAGTAATCTGATTTTTAAAAGATCCTTTTATACTCCCTTCATCTTAGTAGTGTTAGGATTCATTTCAGAAGGGTACAATATAAATCACACATGGATCATTTATGCTAAAAGAACAGGTGTTCAATCAAAATGATTTGTGAAGTTACTATTAAAAATCTACCTTATATCTGAAACATAAAAGGAAGTATATCTTGAGTCTAATAAAACAGATTTGCTTGTCTTTATTAAAAAAATACAGTCATTTTTATTTAAGATATATACACTCAAATACAAAACAAGCAACTAATATATTTATATACACAATCAAGTACAAGTAATTAACTGCTTGTTACAGCTGACATATGTGCAAAGACAAGCCCAACCTCTGCAAAACTAAACACAAAACATCCTAAGCCACATACTTACCTATTTGTAGGTGGTCAAGTGCCTGTGTAAACAATCCACAGGAATAAATTTTGATCATTAAATATATATGCGCACCATCCTGGCAAAATGGTTCTTTGAAATCCAGTGGCAAAAAAGGCAATAAAGGTGTATATGGTTTTACTACTTCTGTCCCTAAAGAAAAGACAAAAGGTAGCTGATAGAATAGGAAAATTGTATACAGTAAATTATCTGCAAACAGCAGAGGCTCAAAATAGAGACATGTGTTAAGATATCGATGGTCATGTTCTCAGTTTTTCTTACCTGCAATGATTTGTTTGAGGTAAACGTGTTGTCCAATGGGAACCTGGAGATGAGTGCTCTTAGGCAGCATAAAGCAGAAGAGCTTGGTGTCATGGGTAACTTCTGTCTTAGAAACCAACTTGCATTTCCTGTAGAACAATCCTAAAAGCATCAATTGCCTGTTACTTACATATCTTTTAATGAGAAAGAAAAAAAACAATAAAACCAACAAAAACCAATAAGAATACTTTACAAAAATACTACAGATAGATGCTTTTGTACCATTAAAATTATTTTTCTAGTTTGGAGCTAATTTTTTAGCCTTACTTTAGGCTCTTAGCAGACTGAATCTGTGTTATTAGATAGCAATGAGTATGAAGAAGCAGAAAATCAACACAATTTTTCTTTCAGAAAGCAGAACCATCTCTGTACCACATTGTACCTGTACTAAAGTCACCACAGAACTTCAGCATGAATAAAAATCTGTAGATTAAAACAGCTTGGGTAATGGAAATGAAAAGTAAGGAAGCAGAGCACCACGCTGCCTAAACCCACCCAGCACTCTGGGTATTTATTCAGCTGACCACCCTGCATCGTTGCTGTTTCACTGCTACTGACACAGCAAATATTTTTGATAGGGCTGTCCACAGGGAATAATACTTACAGCTCTTGCAGAAAGATGGCATATATTGGCTAAAATGTATGGTCTGGCACCCTTTCATCAACTACTATCCTAGCACCTATACTTACAGCACTGATACTACTACACTATACCAGAACACCTTGTGTATGCTCACAGGAATTTCTATCCCATTGTTTAAAACATCAAACAAGTTACAGCAGGAGGAGCTTACATTGATGACAGTTTAAAATGAAAATGTCCACGTTCATGCGGAGTTTTTTCATCTTAGATAGACAAGCACAATGGGCTATCAACATGCAACTGCAAAGAGCTTTGCACATTTTTTGGAGTGGGGGGACAAATATCAACATTTAAATGCTTACACCTGACATAAAATAAAACTAACAAGTGAAAAACAAACAGAACTCAAGGCAATGCATCCATGATAGCTGCACAGATAGCGCAGAATAAAAATGCCAGATGTAAAGCTATAAAATAGCTTTAACTAGACATCTCAGCTCTCAAGGCTCTCCTTTAGCACTGGTACTGTGTAAGGGAACTGCTGAGTCCTGGCCTCAACCTCTGAATGATAACCTGAAGCTAGCAATGAGTCAGCCACAGGAGCACAGGTGAAGGCAATTCACTGTGCTGCTGGAAGGGGTGGAGCCTGGCTGCACCTCTCCTAGACCTATTTAAGAGCTGGCTACCAGTGGGGAAGGATCTCTTCTGGAGATCCATCTAAGCAGCCATTTATCTACAGGAAACCACCCTGGCTAGCAGCATACGTGTCCAAGCACCTTTCTGAAGGGATTACTCTCCTACTTGACAGTATGTTCTGCTTGTGTTAAAAGTGCTTCCAGCACTGTCACAGGTAAACAGTCAAACTGCAACTGTCCAATCTTAATATTGTTACTATTCAATAATGCAAAATACATTATACTAAACTGTAAGTAGTATTAAGGAGAGCTGCTGTGTTTGCAACACACTTTGTGTTATTGGTTTCTGCAGTTTATTGAAGGAAATATAATATTTTCTTTAAAGACTTGCTTAACCTCTTATATAAAAATGCATCAGTTCACTTTACAAGGTCAGTATTACTTTACCAGGCTGGAAGTCATGATCATTTTACTTCCAGAATATATTTGTTGTACTTCATAAAAAGTTGTTTGCACACCAAACCAATTTCGCATCCAGCAGACAGGAAAAACAGCTGAGTTGTTAATTACTATTTCTGTGCTCTTAGTACAAGAGATGGGGCTTTCTCACACTTACCAGCATTTGCTCTATGGGAGCAAAATTGAAACCTAGGCAATTTAGAGGCAGGAGGCACAATTCTAAGCAAAACTGAGTGAGGCTAATTAAGTCTACACTATGCAAACAGAAGCCTCCAGTGTGTAGATATTATTTCCACACTGAAAGCAGAGAGCTGGAATAAAGGAAAGACATTTAGCTGAACATTCCTCTTTTGTAACCCTTGGAGTATTTCAATTTTATTTCTTAATTAATAAATCGCTGAATAAAAAATTCTGGACCATGGTTTAAAAAGCCAGAGATATCAATATTCTTACTATATTTCCTCACATTAGTAATTGAGGAACTGAAGAAACTCAGCTCAGCAAGCTCTGACCCAACAGGTTCTGAAACTTGCGTAAGCAAAACTACATTCTAAAATAACCTAAATGTAGCTAAGAAATGTGCTTTTATACACATAATCTTCCTTTCTGGAGCACAATAATCTCTCAACTTCCATGGTCTAATTACCATAACTACAAGCCAGCAAGAATGAACAATGTTTAATCAGTTCTTAACTTTGCTCTCACACAAGGCAGTCTAAATTTAGTCAGCTTTTGAACATAAATAGGCAGAGGGTCAAGAGTGCTTCAGAGAACTGGGACAGTAGCAATAACATCAGAAACATCTTTATAATATATTATGTTATTGTATGGAAATTTCTAGTTTAGCTGGAAAAAAAACAACACCAATCACAGTGATCAAGGTAATGCACTTGAGTGCTGCCACAAGTTCATACCATTCCCTCACCACAAAATGAATTCATATGTAACCTCTATCACCCCCTGCAGATGCAGCAGCTTGATGCAGCAGCTTATTCAGAGGTGGCTTTGAGTGCCTCGTTTAGGCATAGCTCAAGTTACAAAGGTACAGAGTGCTGGAACAATGTTACAGCACTGAATAGGGATACATCTGTAGTAATAGCAGGACATAGAGGTTTTTGTTTCTTCACTAGTTACTCCTACATGCCTTGCCACAAGGTAAAGGTCTACTGAAGTTTTCATACAGATAGAAGGGATATCAAGCACACAGGCACCCATGAGATGCAACAACTCTCAAGCAGTTTTCAACTTTTCCTATTACATTCTCCCACCCTTTCTGCAAGACTCAAAGGCCTCCAATTCTACTGGAAGACAAAACAAGAAAATGAAACCAGGAGGAAAGAAACTACAAAAAAACACTTCTACTGTGAATCTGTTCAAGGAGAGTATCTGAACATTTTTCAACAACTCCAGAAAACATTCTTAAAAAAAAAAATGAAGTATAGTCACAGAAAAGAAAAATCCTGGGTGAAAACATGTTGAACATGCCCTAAAAGACTTAGAACTGCTAATGAGGCCATATTTACCTCTTTCCATGCGCCTGAGAAGCGTATTGTGACTCTCCAAAGGCAATCCCAGCACTTTCCATTGAATATGATCCTTTTTCTTCAAAATAATCTCCACCTTCCCAACTTTTTCAGCAATATTTACTACAAGAGAAAATTGTTTCCTACTGTTACTTTTAGTTACACTTCGCCCAACAATATAATTTTACTCCCCTATTAAACTCAAGAAGGATTAGTCATTTTTCAAGAAGCACAGGATTAATGCATTATATTATAATATTTTCTGTTATCCCTAATGCTTTACGGGGCCTTCAGAATGCGTATAATTAATAATATTTAATACATCTAATAAATATGTTGTGAAAAGATTCACAGTCCATCCGGTCAGAAATAACACGAAGTTCGAGTCCTTATTTACTGGAAATAGTTAATTGCTACCACATACTTCTCTTTTTGCCAAATGGCCATTTGAATGAATAAATAAGTTTATGAAAATCCTACTCAAAACACAGAATGGCTTATATATACACACAACACACCTCCCTTCTAATTATTTTAGTGATACTCCAAAGGATCAGAGCATCATCATTATTATTATTTATTTTTTTTTTACAAGCTCAAGTGTCAAAACGAAAAAAAAAATTTAATTGTATGGTTTGATTTGGTTGACTGTGTCAGAACCTGATGGTATGAAAAGCTGTGAAGTACCTGATGGATCAGAAAATTAAATGAAAGTTCTATATTTCTTCTAACATGGAATGTAGAAAAGTTACAAGAGGCAACTTACCAGCAAAGTCATCTTGAACTTCATGATCCAAGTCTGAAATAAAGAGCAACAAATTAGTTTAAGCAAAAACTGAATTACATTCTATATGTGTAATACATGTCTTTATATATTTGTACAGCTTAGAGCAAGAAATACTGTGTGAAGTAACAGGCCTACAACCCTATGCGTCTTTACTTGGTCCTGAAATTTCACTCTTGCTTCATATCAGTCTCAGTGTTTTCTGCAAGCCAATGCATAACATGTTAAGAAAGGCATCATTTTCTCTTTTTTTTTTTGTTTTTAAACAGTGACTCATGATACAATTATCAACTTGTATTCATCTAAATCATTCCGTCTGCCCTTTTTGAATAAGGGCTTTTTAGTAAGTGATCTATAACACACACCTGAAATAGAGAAACTTGCATAACTTTTACATCAGTCTCTTATTACACTTTATTCCATGTTGGTTAGAACATCAAATAAGAAACAGAATAAAAAAAAAATATACATACTGACCAGATGAAGATAAGAGTTGATAATGTAATCATTTTCAATAAAGAGGAATAAAATTTAAGTGGTATATGCAAAACATATATGGCCTGATGTGAAGGTTTTAATATTGGAAAACAAAAATTAAGTATTTTCAACTGTAAAATCACGGTACCTACCAACTTCTACAAGATATGAATGATCATCCAGGATGATCTCTCCCCTTAGTCTTTTGTGTTGACAGTCCACTATCACCAACTCTGCATTCATACCCTTTCACAGACAAGGAAAAAGAGCATTTTTAGGAAGTTCTCCAAGAATTCAAGCTGGATCACAAGATCCTGTAATTATCTCTTTCATAAAATACATTTACCTTCTGCTTAGTATATATGACAACAGTGATCAAATCATCTGTTTGAAACCAGTCATAACTGTAAAACAGAAGTACAGGAAGAAAAGAAAAATGTATATATATAGACTTTCGTTCAGCATGCCAAAATATATTTAATGAGCAGTTTTCAAGCAGAACTTCTTTCACAAAGATACCAGCCAAACACATTATTTACTATATTTTCAAGAGGTAAGCCCAGCGATTATAATTTTGAAAAGAAGATCAAAATAAAAGCAGTCTAATTATTTATCCTAATAGTGCATAGCAGTTAAAGTTATATGCAGTGGTTTTAGTTACAGAGCATATGCATCCTCTTTGCAGTATATGAACCTTCCAAGAAAGATGGTTGAAGTCCTTGGCTCCAAGCAAAGTTATTACATTGTCAGAGCAGTTTCCAAGAGTTCTACCTTTATACCACAGAACCACAGTTTCCTTCATTTGCCCAGATTTAGGCTTTACATTCTCACGATTCCCAAGCTACCCAAATCTTGTAATAACTACAGAGTAGAGTAAGCATTTGAAGGGCATACTGTATATTTCTTATCGCTTTCCATTACCATGCACTTGCCAGGGTTTTCAAGGCCTCTATCCAAGGCAGAAAAGCTATACATCTGACTACATCTTACGCTTGGCTCTCAAGTATACATCTGTAGTTCTGACATAACTCCAGCATCATGAAGGCTGCAATCGCAGTAAGTAAAAGTCAACTCTACCCGCACAACTCTACACACTCCTTGTGTATACATTACTACTGTCTTCTCTCTTCCCCAGGTCCTAACCACTTCTGTTTAGTGTTTGAACTCTTGGAGAAGAAAGAAGGGATGCCCCCTCCAAGACACATTCCTGTTAGCCAGCACCTTCCCATTTGACACCAGGACATACCAGACACACATGAGGAGAAAGGAAGCAAGGACTGAGGAACAACCCCAGAAGATAAGCCATGTTCCAGTTGCAAAATGAGGATCATGAACATGGTTGCACATAACTAGCTCAAATTTTATGAAGTTGCATTATGCAAAAAATCAGAAAATAAACCTCAGAGATTCAAGGAATCATGAGAAGAAAGATACCTCAGTGACTTGAGGTACTTCATTGTGTTTTTAAGGTTTGCTTTGTTTTACGTTTTCAAACTGCAGAAACCTGATTAGCTCTACCACATCTTAAAACATTCCAGTCTGAAATGAGGTACCTCTCCAAGGCATGCCAATTATTACTGACAAATAACTCAAGTGAAAAAAAAAAAAATAAAAAATCAGCCCACTTGGAATCACTTCCCAGGACTTTCCTCAAGAAGCAAAAGGCTGAGGAGCCAGTGAAAATAAACCATACAGCTGTATGCAATGCACGGCAGTAGAAGTGTTAGAAGCCAACAGACCAAGCCAAGAAATATGCTTCATCTTTTGCCTGTAAGGTCAATAAGACCTTTGGCAAGCTATTTAAATCTGAACCTCAGCTTTCCTACTTGTGTTGGTAATGAGATACTCATTCAGCTGAAACATCAAGATCTAAATATGGAAAAAATCATCTCTATTTACAAAGTACTGCACAGAGTTATTAAATAGAATGTTCAACAAAATGAAAATCAAAAGTTTACCTTGGAGTTGTATCTCTAGCAGAAGCACCCAGTACTTCCCTCTCAGAGAGCATACCTACAAAGGGCAGAGAGTTGTTAAAACACGTGCTGTGATGCTCATTTAATAAAAATCATAGTAAGACTTTTTTCAGCGTTATATGCTAAATATCCTTTCTCAATATATGGTGGTTTTCTTTCCACAGGAAAGAATTCATATCCTTTATTTTGCTTTTATTCAGCATTCAGTCCAGGAGAGCAGGCTCCTAGAAGATGAAGCTCTGTTGCAGAAATTAAGAGTTCCACATTCCACAGAACCCCTGCATGCGAGTTTCCTGGTATGTGTAAGCTGCTCTGTTTCATCAGGTATTAACTTGTCCTTTCATACTTTGTGACAGTGAAGCAGGGATAAAACATCTTAATCAATTCAACGGAACTATTTGTTCAGCTTTGTTTTCAGCTGATATCTCTCTACTTTGTGCTTTGCTAGGAATTTGGAAAATATAAAACAGAGATAACATTAAAGCAATTGCAATCCTTTCTCAATTTCAATAGAAGGAAGCTGTGTAGAAACACAATGGAAGAATCTGCACTGACTGAGATACAATTTGCAACACTGCATGAATAGAGTGATTTCACCAGACAATGGTTAGGCAGAGGTCTAAGCTGGACAAGTGAAAAGGATTCCAAGCCCATTCAAAGACAAGCCTTGCAAACTAGAAAAGGATACGCATATAATGATTTAGGTAGGTGAGAATTCACAAGCTAATTATCTTCAACGTGCCAATTCAGTTTGGGAGTTTGAATAGAAGTTTAAATGTGTGAATTACATGACTTCACTATGTAAAAAGTAAATAAAACAAAAAGCACTGTTATGGTCTAAACCAATCTGCCAAGACTACAGATCATTCATATGAGGAATGGGGCTTACTGGTGTTAAGTCATAACAAAGCCATATAATGTATGCTTGGGCTGCCCTCTGTGGATAAGAGAAATTTGTGACCATACACACTATTCGCTTTCGTGAGGCAACAGAAATATACAGCTGCCAGAATAAGAACATTCTAGCAAACTAAGTTATTTGTTAATTGCTCTGAAGTACTGTAAAATGTTATTTGAAAATAAGAAGTCACACTGCAATAAAAAAAGAAAACTATTCAGGTGATGAATGAATCAATTAAGGTTAGCGCTCTGCTGTGCATGACGGTCATACAGTCATAAAGAAGAACTGGTAGTGAATCCAAAGGCTGACGGCAGCTATGAAATGAAGGATTTTCAGTTACTGAGAGAAACAAGCAAGATAGTGAGCAGAACTACAACTTCAGCTTGTTCAGGGAACTGTTTGGCAAAATCTCATGGGAGATCAGATAGCAAGACTGCTGATTGATAGCCTCTTGGGTAACCCTCATAGCCACACCAGAGAGATGAGTTTGACAAGTTCAAATCTGAATAGGAAATTAGCAGGACTACCAGGTGCAAAAGGTGTGATCAACACTATGAAGTACAACTGCTGGCTAATTAATTACAGCTGGCATTTCTGCTGCAGACAGTAACAAATGAAGGGAAGCAGCTGAAACATTAAGTCCCTTCAAATGGTATCCTTAACTTTTGTCAGGCTAAAGAAATAGGCTGACAAAAACTGCATGAAACTCAAAAGTAAATGCATGATTTCATAGCAGAACGGGCCGAGGAGCCTGTCTGGATAAAAAGCAGTTTTGCAGAAAACTTCCTTGGGACACAGTAAGAAAACCTGGGCAAGCTAGGGCACGTACTACGTTACAACACTGTGATGACAGAAGCCAAATGCAATCTGAGCAAAAACACAGCTTATCAGATTGAGGAAAGCAGTTCTTCCCCTCTATTTAGGATTTGTAAGACTACATCTGCAGTACTGGCTCCGTTTTGGCTCTCCAGTGCAGGGCAAACGTTGACATGAGCAAGTCCAGTAAAGGGCTACCAAGTAGGTCAGCAGCTGGAGCAAAGAATGCTTGAAAGGAGGCTGAGGGAACTGGCCCAGCTCCATCTGCAGAAGGAAGGACTGTGGAAAGGACTAAGCTCCAGATGTTTGTTCCGACCTAAACTATTTTAAGATTCTGTGAAAACTTTCTGTATCTGTTATTTTCTTTGTTCTCTGAAGGCCCAGAATAAGCTTAATCCATATTTATAAACTTTAAGTATTACTAAGAAAAACAGAAATGCATACATTACTTACACTAAAGAATCTCTGCTGGTTGAACCACAAGATTTAGTTTTCTGTACTTGAAGTCCTAACTCAAGCTCTCCTCCCATCATTCTTTCCCATGGCATCTGATGAGCTTATACTCAAACACCAACTTGTTCTCAGATGGTGGAATTGCCCAAGTCATTTATTTTACTTTTAATACTACAGAAATATCCATCTTAATAGTTTGAGTACATACGAAATTTGGTTTAGCTTGAATGTACAAGGTTGGAAAGCTCATTATTAAAGTATGTCTTTGATGCTTACTTGCTTTTAAACGAATGTGAAGTTTTCAAGTATGCTTTGGAAATAACAGTGTGTTGAAATTTTGTTTGAAACTCAAATATGAAGAGATATGCAAGAACATATCTGCCTTTAAGACTTAAAATGAGCAACATATCCTGGAAACTTCAGCTTTCATTGTCTCTTACACTACAGGTTGTTGATTGTCACAAAAAATCAAGGATGCATTCAAGTTAATAGATATGAGCACACTACACAATACAATTATTATTTATACTTTTTGGATCAATAATGCAACAAAGTGTCTTCACCATACCAACAACTTCCTAACTTTCAGACAGTGCTGCTTATTTCTAGACTAATTTTGACTCAAATTTACAAGAGCTACAAAGCGAAACAACAGAATAAGAAAGAAGTCTTACAAGGTAAAAGTATGTCCACAACAGTTAAAAGTCAGTGCAAAAATTTTTTCCTGAAGCCATATCAAACAGGTAAACTGAATACGAAAAACAGGCATCAGCACTTTGGCAGCTTCACTGGAAAGCACAATCAGAATTATTTCCTGTCTCCTGAGGAGTCGCATATTCTAGACAAGAAAAGTTATTTCATGATCCTTCTTAACCAAGAAGCGATGCACACCAAAATAGATGGCATATTTAACTTACTTCTTGAACCAAAATACTTGTGGTGTATTTAGTGACTAATAACTGCTGCCTAGTGATACAATTCTAATATAAAGTTGAGTTTGTGTTCCAGTTCTTCCTGCCTTTCAAGGCGGGATGAAAATGTTCCAATATGTTTGTTGATGAAGTCAGGCAGCAGACTCCGTCACAAAGTTTGGAAAAAAACACTGTAAAAGGATATTTAGGAGAACAGGAACAAAAATAAAATAAAATAAAATCAGTTTTTCTTAATTTTATATGATATATGTTTAACTCAAAGGTATTTTTGTGTACTTCAGTGCTACTGCATACTGCAAAGTAAACTGCCTTATGGAAATCAAGTATGAGATACAATGTTCACAGAACACAAGACAGCAAGAAGGACAGTAAGAACAGAAGAAAGTAAGATATCAGTTTGTATCCTTTTCATGCTTAAAAGTCAGCCTCCAGATCGAACTGCCTTATTTCACTTCACAGGTGTTCATTTTACTTCCTTTACCAGGAAACCCCAAGCTCACCTCAATTGATTGGACTTTATAAATCACATTCTGTTAGGAAGCCTCTTAGTATACTAAGATGACTAATCACTACTATTCACACTAATTTTTTTTCCTAAAAAGACCAAAATCAAATACATAGGTCTTGTACACTTTCAATCAAAGCTATACCTGATACTCAAGGAGGGCTCAGCAAAGGCTACTGCTTCCCTATCTCTGCAAGGACTAATGTCAACCACCTGTATCACAGAACAGAATATTTGCTCCTCTTAGAGCACATCAATTAACAACCTAGTTATTCACATGGTTACACCTCAAGTAATTCAGTCACGCCTTGCTCAAGTAATATATTTCTATTTCAACTCGTTTTCCAGTGATCAACTTCATTCTATGCATTATCCAACTTTCTGTCACATCTCTGCAATTCAATTTCCATGGCCACCTAGTTTTTCTGACACAGAGAAGAATCACAAAGCCTGGCACTTCTGTAGAGGCAGATTTCAATAGCACATTTTTATTTCTGATCTACCTTCTCTAGTAGAAAGCCTGTCCATCTCATACTTCCTTCTTCCACACTACTGCACTGCCATCTTTGAATGCTTTAAATCACTGAATTGGCAATGCCTGATTAGGATTTTGCTTTTTGGAGTCCCCCAAGATCACCACTGTCTCAAAACCAGATTCAAATGTAAGGACAAAAGCTGGATAAGTACTGTGCATTAAAAAATATTCAGGTAAGTTTAAGATTCACTTCCCACCTTGCTCCAGAAAAATACTTACCATTAAGCTGTTTTTTCTCTTCAGGCGGGGTAGAAGAAATGTCTACAAGCAGTAAGAAAAACAAGCATGACAGTGAGAGCTTGCAGTACAGTACTTGCATACATCATATTAAAAAAAAGGAGCCAAAGTAAAGCTCTCCAAACAAACCACACCGATAACAGACTGACCAGGATGCTTTGGGTAACAAGAAGTCACAATTAAATGTAATAGCATAGATACTATTCCAAAAGATTACGTGTAATAATAACTAAAAAAAAACCCAACAACCTATAATACAAAATGTGAGAAGTCGCACAGCTGAAGGGTAGGAAATGAGAGCTTATCTGACTCTTACAAACAGCACAGATTTCCTTGTGCAACAGTAAGCTTCATAGCCAAGAAGCTAAGTCTGTCAGACTTGGAAAGGCACTGTTTGAAGACAACATACAGTAAACACCAAATCTGACCTGCCACTACCAAAATCACCTGGCAGAAACACAGGAAAAAGAAAACCTTCCTTTAAGTTCCTTCTCTCAAGTAGTTTTATTTGACAAGTTACCATGTGAACTTTTCATTCAATCTCCAGTATGCTGTAGCTAACTCCAAATAACAATAAAACAAAACAAAAAAGCAGAAAAAGAAAACCCTAAGTAGATGAATGCATAATGTCAATTCATATATGTAGTGCTTGACTCAAGGACAAAGTCATTGCGTCTCTTGGTCTTATACCTTTCTTCTAGTTCCCTGGAAGTACTCAAATCCCTTCCACCTTGATACACATATCACAAAATATACAAAGACCCCTTCTGCATTCAACTTTGTTAAGAGATAGGTCAGGGGAAAGCAAGAGAATCTAACTTATTCTTCCTGCTCCCTTTCATGAAAACAAAAAGATGAACGTTTCTCCCCTTACTATGGGTTTCTGAACCCCTCCCTCTGTTCTCTCCATCACAGCAGTCAGGAATAGAGGAAGAATGCCAGTATGATAGCAGTAAAAGCAAGGCGTCTGGAACAATCCACCAAGCACACGGTACTGCAAAAGGACTTCAAAGCTGAACAAGAATTGCCCTCATCAGAGACTTTCACGCTGAGGTGAAAACACTTCAGGACACTTCAGCACAGTTCCTCCCGAACTTTTGTTTTAAAATGTGTTCCTCTGTATATTTTGCTATACACTACTTCAAGCCATCTGCTAGGATAGGCAAATAAGTCACAAAGCCACATTTGTCATTAAAAAATAATTTTCTCAGTTCAAAAATACACTCTCTTCTCACTTCACTTTAACACAAAGCACTGAACTGGCACTGCAGATTCAAGGACACTTGTTTAAAAGTATTTCCAAAACACAACCCTTCCTCTCTTTTCCCTGGATCATACTATACCTCTTTCAGCATATCAGTGACAGAGTACAAATAAGTGCACACATTCCAACTCCCAAGTTATGTCTGTACATAATTTCAGTGGTAACAGACACTGATGTGCCTAAGAGAAACATCATCCATATCAACAGGTACAGCCAACAAAGTACACATCAGCACAGATGTTACAGCTGAGTACCTTGAAGGCAAATCAATAATGGCAAAAATGTTTAATGCTGTAGAGGTTTGCTGAGAAAACTGCAGGAAAAAGGAGATTCTGAAATAATCTTTTACATGCCTGAGTACTGCTGTAGCTACTGCACTGTAACACTAAAGAAGGGATACTTTAGAATCTCTTGCTAGTCACAACCCTACCCATCAAACAGCATTCCCAGAAGACAAGTTAGCAAAACTATCACCAGCAACTTCAAAGGACTCTTAGGAAACATGCAAGGACAAGCTTTGCTCCAGAACACAGGAAACAAAACCAAAAATCACAAACCTACCAGCAAACCTACACTGCATACTACTGAGTATCGAATAGCACATACCAATGCTTGCCCCACTGTCAAAAGCTCACCTCTGCCATGGAAAGAAAGCAATTAATAGTGTAATTCTAAGTCCCTTCTCTATACCATTCATACTAAATCTGTATTTTATTATTCTTCTTTTTTTTTTCAGATCCAAACTTTGTCAAAGGCAGTCTTCTGGAAGGAGAAAAGACAAGAAGTGTTGCTGCCTGACTACTGACTAATCACGAGCTTGATAATTCACCATTCAAAAGCAAAGGATATATAACCCAATCTAAACCACAGAAAAGTCTTGAGAATTTTGATACAAAGAATTTCAGTAAACATGGTCTAATCAACTTTATTCTTTAATTAATAACTTTCAAGCCTGAAATGGCCAAAAGAGACACCAGGCAGCCAAACCACTTTCACAGTGTGTTACCTTCATCCTGCAAGTTTTATCAGCACAAAACAGGTAAGAACAGTCTTACTACAGAAGAAGGCAGAGAGAAAATAAACACCAGAAAATGGACCATCGTAGCAGTCAGGAGCAAAGATATGTTTATTTTTTTACTGATTCCTTGCCATGAGAATTCCTCCAGTTACAGAAAAGTTAGACTAACAAAATTGGTAAAAGTCAGGTTTACTTTTTTATGTTTGTGATTCAGATGACAAAGTGGCAGTAACATGTCCACAACTCAACTCCACGAAGCTGTTACGCTGTCAAGGTATCTCCTTGCATTGCAGCACTCAGCTTAAAAACTCTACAATGAAATTAGCTACTTAGGATTTTACATCTCTGTGTTGCTATCTCACTCTGAGTACAGAACAAAATCAACTTAGATCATGAAGTGACCTAAGTGCTAAGCAAGTAGCCATGTTCCCTTGTCAGAAGTTAAAGAGCAGCAAGAGATGCCTGAAGTTGTGACCTACAGGATACCACAGAAGGTGAGAAAAATAGTTGCAAATATGAGTTCTGTCATGATTTCACAGCAGTTTTGCTAAAGGTCACTATTCAGTAATAGTATCTGGTTGTAAGATACTGGTGTTTTTCACTGTGGCCTGCAAACCAAAACAAATACTGAAGATAAAGTCTTTAGAAACCACTGCCAGCATTTTAAGACAATATGCTACTTTCTCTCGCTGTCCTGGCTCTGTGAGCCTGCTGAATCAGCAACATTTTCTCCAACTACATTGAAACTTTAGCAGACCCAGTAAGGAGTTTTCTAAAAACAATAACTGTGTCCACAAACTGTGTCCACAGATCTCATTTCAAATGCAACTTTCAAGACCTATGTCTGGGGCTGAAATCATCAAAGTAAAAAAAAATGACTTATTTTAAGATGCTCTAAACCACATCAGAGGGCTGTTCAGGAGTTTGCCTGCTGGGACCTGAAAAAAGAGCAATCTTTGGGAAAAAAAATATGTACCTATTTCTACAAACACATAACCCTTTTCTGATGAATTACAGCAAAAGAAAAACATAGCAGCACGATATTTATAAATGTCTTCACTTGTAAAATAGTCTCTCCTTCAGGTATATACTACCAAAAGACTACGTATACGCAACAGCCTTCACCTCTGTATCAACACACAGACACTCCTTGTAAATACGATGATTTCTTGCAACTTCCAGACAACTTTGGAATAAAGCATTATCAGAAATTATTTCATTCTAAAAGCCCTCACCTTTTGGAGCAGCAATAGGCTTGAAAGCCATTCTCCCAACAAGACATTCCTTCAGCATCGATTCATAATTGACCCAACGATGAACCTATATTAACAAAATTGGTTTGCACAACTTTTATAACTTTTACTGTGCTGTAAGATAAAACACCATTTCTGCACAACAGCTAATATAATTCATTTCTTAGTGTTTTGTTCTTAACACAGACACCAATTGATCACATTTTTCAGTACGTATTTTTACTTCTTTCACAGACAACAAGTATTTAAACACACACACACACACAAAAAGACCCTGATTATGTGACAGTAGCTTAATTTATCCATTTTATGTTTTGCAGTACCTGAATATCACAATGTTTAACAACAGAAAAAGTTTCAGAATAGTGTTTTTATTGCGTTTACAACATAATAGAATTTGTCCTTATCACAAAGGAAATTAATCTTGTTTAGATATGAATATGGGGAAAGGGACTGATGAGGGAAACAAAACAGAGCAGAATAGACACATCGACATCTCCTGTGAAGTTGGAGCATTTGTTTGGTTGTGTCTGACAATCACTGAATTATTGGGAAATAATCTACTTTAAAAAGCCAAATAAAGTGATGAAAGAGCAGTCATTTACAGACCAGAACTGAAGAACTTCCATAGGAAATAGATGGCAGAAAAGCCAACTCTGATGGGGCATTCAGAATAACACCTCAGGAAGAGAAAAGGTAAAGGAGTGCAGCATGACAAATTTGAATGGTACAAAGAGATTTAAAAATAAAAACTTTCAACTGGACAAGCTAAGCAAACAAGATAAGGAAGTCCCATCCATAAGTTGTAGCTGCATTTTACACAGGTAAAGAAAAAATTTTGAGTGAGAGTTATGTTTCTTCGAAGTTTAAGAAACACCAGCAACCTACCAAACTCTTAAATACATCAGTATCTAACAGATATAGAACGCACAGGCAACAGAAATGCCTGCAGAACTGGAAAGACATCAGCCAGAAACTAAAACCTGGAGGTGGTTTTCCACTCCTGTCACAAAACAAACAAAAATGTACCAAGTATGTTACAAAGTTCAGATACACTTTGTTGGCCTTCTGGAAATATCTTTGCTGCCAGGATTCCCATTTCTGAGTACATCACACCACACTTGACAGTGATTTAGCTACAGACTTTCAGGCCACAACTTGACAGAGCACAAATTTTCAGGAGTGAAAATGCAAATTTCTTTAAACCCGAGCAGATTTCTGACCAACAGAGAAATATACCCAAATCCTGTGCTAGACACTTCATTTGACAGGAGATTAACCAAAACCAACAAAACAAAGTGCATCACATCTCTCATTTATTTACATTCATTCTTAAATACGTTTTGCAAGTTAAGACGTAACATACTATGATGTAAGAACTGTAAAGAAATGACAGAATTCTTTCAGAAACAGAGGAAGTTCCCTTTCTGCTCTTCCCCAGTTTCCCAGGAAAACCCTGTGAGCCAAGGAGATGGGAAAAATGTCTGCTGCCAAAAAGACCAACTCAGTGAATCACCTCCTACAAAATCAGGTCTTACTGGAAGACTGCAGACCTTCTTTTCAGCCTTAAAGAAATGGTGAACAAACAAGAGACCAGTTGTCATCTTCTGATTTGTTCACAATGAGTAAACAGCAGTCCCAGCACCTTTTCCTCAGTACTTTGTTCCCTGATAATGCAGTAACTAAGTTAATAGATGGAAAAACACTATAAGTATTTGTAAAAATAATGAATGCTCTCTGGGAAGAAAATGGTTTTTAACCGACAGCGATTAGTCAACATGGTAATTTATTTAGGAGGTAGGAATCTGAAGTTTAATAGCTTTTTCTGCTAAGAACCAATCAATTTGTTAAAATGGTCAAATTGAAGCAAAACCTCAACATAAAACAACACTTTCATTATTGACTTTTGATGCAATATTTAAATGATGTTTCTCTTTCAGCACATTAGTGCAATTCTGAACAGTAAACTATTGCCTACGCTTAGACCTCAAATGGTTCAAATCATTTCCACTGGGATGACCTAAAATAATCAGGAAATACACATTTTTTTTTTTTTTCAAAATACCTTTTAGTGAGGAAGTTGTTCTCACCTGGTCAAAAAGATCTGTACCATCAGTTCCAGCTGCTTTCATTAGTTCATCCTCACCACCGGGATGATATTCCATGTACGGTGTGACATTGTATACGAGTCCTGCAGAAAATGGAATATAAGATCACGTGAGTAACATTTTTTACAACCACTGCAACTATTCAGTCATCTCCAGAAACAGTGGAAAGATTCGTATCTATTACACAGTGTAATAGCAAGCAATATGATTTTCCAGAATCAGAAACAGAAGTAACACAACCGTATGGAACCTGATATGAAACATATCACACAGAGTTGTTCAGTAGGATAAGTTTTGTGGCACTGCTGGACTAACATCTGGAAAAACCCTGCAGGTTTAAGACTAACAAAATAAACACCTGAAGATGAAGGTGTCACAGTCTAGTTAATGTGTATGAGAGCCAGAGGCCAGTTAAATAGAGACACAGAATTGAACTAGTTAGTGCAGGGAATTGTTTTTGTGATCTCTTTGAATTAAGTCACTGCTGAAGTGCTGTTGAAGTTGCTTCTCTGTCATTCATCACCTATGGAGTAAAATGACCATGGGAAGAAACTGTCTTACGAAAACAAAAGCTACCACCATCATCAACAAAACGTTCCCTCTGTAGATTCAGCAGTACAAAAAACCTGAATGCACTCTAAGCTCATTAGAGGCTGATAATACTGATGATAAATTTGTCTTAATAAAAGGATTCAGCATTCATTTTACACAAGCACTACTCTGTATTTTTAGTAAGATTTCTTAAAAAATGCTTTATAGGTCTGGAATCATGAAGACCAATTACTGAAATGCAGAGTAATCAGTTTGAAGAATGCAGCAATAAACAGATTTAACCACAGACGTTTCTTCTTATGGGACTACTGCAGGTCTACATGGCAAAATATTTCAAAAAATTAAACATTTTCTGAACAAGAAATTACTAAAGCAAAACCATGCACTGTGTGCTTTTAAAAAGTTTACATTACTCCAGAAATGAAGGCATTCAGCATTAGGTGAGGGGAGATGTATTTTATATTCCTGGGACAATCTTAATTGGTAAGAACAATTCTCCAGGACTGGAAAGGTTTTTTTGCACACTCTACTGACTTGATGTTCTGAGGGATGTAACCACTATGCCACCTTGTGCACAGGATTGGTTACTGCACATAAGAAAATGCACGAGGGAAAATTAAACAGTTCAGAACTCCTGAATGTCAACAAAACATTCAGATTTCCACCTTATACGTGTTCTTTAACCCGCTGCCATCCCATTTTATATATCTGTGCCCTATGTGACAACTCTGTTTGGTGATCACCCTACTGATTTTTGAAAAGTTAGCTCCTGATTCCCTTCTCCTTCACATTGCTCTCAATTTTTGCTTTTTACTACAGAGCCATAGTCCAACTACACTAACACAAATGCCTCAAAGGCAGCCTGGGGGAAGTAAGAGATTAGAAAGCATTTATAAGCGATTCTACCTGCAGCAGTAGATGTGTTGTTTTTTTTTTTTTTTTGAAAGGTATATAAAATCTACACTGCAAAATACATTTTCTTCAGCTCTCCTCTCACTATAATTCTGCTCACATCTGCAAGAGCAGTATGCAGAGCATTAACAATCCTACTACTTTGCTCAAAAAGCTCACTCTCATTCCCCTTTTTGACCCAACAAAAACAGTCATCCTTGTGAAGAACTTCTTAATTTTGCTGGAATTTATGGATGACATTACATTAAATTCCTTAAGTTGCCATTAAACAAAGCACTTTTCCTATACAGGTCATGTAAGTAAGCCACTCTGACCTTCTTAACAGCACTTCCACAAAACAGATTATCTCACAACAAATTCAAAACAATATTAATGTATTTTAACCTCTAAACAATTAAACAGCAGAGCGAGTATTCTTCTTCTTTCTCTAAGGCTAGAAACTTCATCTTCAGCACTGAGAATACTCATCTAGACAAGGCTATTGCTCCAAACTACCTTTAGCACATTGCCATCTAACAATATACAATAATTTTAACTTGAGTTAAAATTTCATAAAAGTAACAATAAACAAACACCATGAGTCAGTTACCAAAGATATTTACAGTATATCTTCAGATATACTGTAGATATAGGCAAAGATTTATCTGCATGGCAATTATCATTCACCTTTCTAAATGTATGAAGTGGTACGTGGGCTTACATACATGCATTTTCCAGAAACCATCCTACAGAATCTAAATAACATCTTTACATATTTTTATGATTCTAGATGCTTTAAAGCAATCAGTGAAAGTCTTCAGCTGCTAAGGATGATACACACTCTAAAGACTTCAAGTACATGTCAGCATTTTTAATGTCTTATTCTTGCTAAGATGTTGTCAGAAGAGTCAACCATATTCTTAAATTTTACTACTTTCACGTAAGTGTCAGGTACATCAACTTTAAAGACTGCCTGAAAAAAGTCTGAAAGCAAAGAATAGCATTGTTACATAAAACTGCCAACTTGGACAAAGTTGTGTCCTACTACATCAACATTACACCTGGTCTAAACATAGACAACACAATACACTGTTCTGGGGTGAGGATTTTTGGGGGAGGTAGTTTGTTGTTTCGTTATGTTTCAAGTGCGGAACACAGGCTAGGCAACAAATGCAAAAGCAACAAGGCAGTAACCAACCTCTTATACATATCCAGCAATCTTCCTTCTTGTTGTGCTTAGCAAGCTCATCTTCGCTAACTTCGATCAGCCTCCCTTTTAAACCAGTCAGGTCCTTTCCACTTTTAGTTAATCGAATCCAATCCATAAGACTCCTTCCTGGTTTTAAAGGAACCTGAAAAATAACAAGATGTATAAACATTATTCAACTCTAAAGGGAGAAAGAACCGTTCAAAATGCTTTTCTAAGCTCCCAAGGAAGACTGGGGCAAAACAAGAAATAACCTGTACTCTTCGTGATCTTTTGGGAGCCCTACCCAGCAGTAAAGCTGTTTAAGGAGGCTTTCTATTTTGCAAGCCAGCCAAAGGATTCATTTATCGTAAAAGACTGAAGAAAATCGAGACGATACGGAAAGGCCGCACAAGAAGTGCTATGAGCCCCGCTAAGAGAAGAGCGTTAATAAGGTAACTACGCAGCCTCGGCCCGGCCCCGAACTCGGCCGGCCGCGGATCGCCGCCAGCCCCGCAGTGCCGCGCCGTGACGGCCCCAGGGCCGGCTGCGAGAGAGCCCCAACCCCAAGGGGGCTGCGCAGGCCCTACCTTGGTGCGGCCGCCCGCGGCCGCCCGCTGTTGGGAGCCGGGCGCGGGGAAGGCCTGCGGCGGCACGTTCAGCATCCTGCCGGCCCGGCCTGCACCCGGCGGGCGGGCGGAGCGCTCCGGCACAGCGCGCAGGCGCGGCCCGATGGGCGGGCGCGGCCCGTCACAGGGGCGGGTTCCTCCCACGGAGTGCCGTCCTTCCCCACTTGATTCCATGCGGGCTTCCCGCGGGATGCAGGGCTGTTCTCGCACATTCCGCTTCCGTTTCGCAGCGTCGCCCAGGGCTGAGTTGTGGCGGGTCCCCTTCAGAGCAGCGGAGCTGTGCTCTGACACGGGGCTCTGCTCACAGCGCACTCCTGCGGCCCCCTGCTGCCTTGCCATGTAAGCCCAATAAGGGGGGCTGCTCCTAGAACTGGTGTTTACAGTCTGCAAAATAAAGGACCTCAGACTAAATAAACAAAAACATTACTCATCAATACTTTCCCTGTCCAGAAGCGAGACAGAACTAGAACAAAGGCTCAGATAAAATTATAAAACATTCCAATTTTATTAAGAATAACTTATATACATATAAATTATCTTTAAAAATACTGTAATACATTTTTTATATTAAGTTTAATAGAAGTAGTCTCGATTGGCCTTTCTTGCCATCAGCAATGTGATTCTGTTCTTGCATGTTGCTCCAGTTCACCTTCATCCTCCTCACTGTCTGAGTCTTCATAAAAAGAAATCGTAGCTTGAACAGGAAAGTTTTTCAGAAGTGCCTCAGCTTCCTGATACAAGTAATCATAGCACCTTGATTTGGGCCAAAACAGTCTGAAACAAGCATAGAGTAAGTTTCCTTATTGTTATTATACATGTTACTTGAAGGCTGACAGTTAAGGAACAGCGATATTCTGCTAGACAAACTTCCTACAGCATTCCTCTCACATGGCCAGTGACTAAACTAAACTCCACACATAAGTAGAAACATATTCTCTGGATTCTTATTTCCACCAGAAGAGAGAAAAAATAGTGCTTCACATGCTGTGCCATTGCAGCAATACTGCTCTAAACTCCAGGATCCATGCCTGAAGCTTATCACTCTGGTACCCCATTATCAGTATTCTTTTGGACCTAACCCAAATAACACTGCTCTAAATGAAACAGTTCTTTGAGGATACAGTGGGTGTGAGATAGCATTCTCAAAGTACCTGGTGTAAATCAGTGGTTTTATTAGAGATGGGTAGATTTTGGGTGATGTTGCTATGGTCTGAGACAAGTCTCAAGGTGAAAGGAACAATGACAGCCTCAGAGGATCACGCTTTGATGCTCCACCAAAGTTTCATCTTTGTAAACAGAATCTCCACTAACTTCTTACAGAAGTGTTGTATGTAGGAATCAGGATGAAAATTGCTGACAATATGGTGTAGCAAGAGCTATCAGCTAGTATACATTATATATATTGCAACAACATCACAACTGTTTCTGCTCCTTTTCAATTAACATCCTCTTGCTTACCATTTGGAAGAAGCTGCAGGAAACAATAGAAATCCCAGGAGCTAAGAGACTAGCACAATGCAAATTAAGTGCTTACTACAGACCGCTCATAACAGAATTGCACTAAGGAACAGAATTAGAATGAGGGTTTTTTAGCAAGTACAAAAATGCTTTCTAGGCAGTGGTTTAATAGAACACTGCCTCCTTTACAGCACAAAGCATACTTGCTCTGTAATATCTCATTCCCAGTGCTCCCTGCAGCATTCACTCATGCACAGGCACAGCATCAGGGCACTGAGCCAGTGCAATGCCTTACGTTGTTTGACCTGCATTTGTCAGAGCAGAGCCTAGGTTAGGGAGAAAGCTGCATCTTACCTAGAACACCTTGTGCAGTAAGATTCAGCACCTTGCAAGTAGCTGAATACAGATTTTCCTGCAGATTCAGTAAGAGCTGTTTCATTTCTCTCTCAGACCTGACAACGCAGATAGCATCGCTGCCTTCACCATTAATTCTAGCAGTGGTTACATGAGCTGGCAGCGCTCAGCCCCTGCTCCTGCTTCTTGCTCCCATAGCTGTACTGCACTTGCAGGAAAACACCGCAAAGACCGTCCTCTGCTCCCTGCATTAACCCTGGGCACGGGAGCAAGCCCCGAGCTGCTTCAGCCAATCCTGCTGCCACCACAATTAGTAAATAAAAAGTCAATGCGTGAGCTGCTCAAGTCCCCTTTCCCACTTACCTCACGGGGTGCGCGTATTGAGCCGGCTTTCCAGAGGCCTCGGCCAGCCCGCGGGGACTGCGCGCCTGTGGACGAGAAAGCAGAGGTCACCCCGCGGACAGCGGACAGCGCACAGCCCGCAGCCCTACCGCCCCACTCACCGCGGCGGGGCCGGGCGCCCACGGCCTCCAGAAGGGCGCTGAGCGGCGGGGCGAAGAAGAGGAGGAGAGAGAAGCGAAGGGCGCAGAATCGTGCGGAACGCAGGGGCAGCCCCGCGGGGACAGCGGCACTGAAAGCGGGCAGCCGCAGCGCAGAGCTCCAACCTCCATAGTACACCGCAACCATATCTCATCGCACCCCGGGCCCGGCTGCTTTTATACCCGGCAGTGCCGACGGCGGCGGAGCCCACCTCCCCCGGCTCATTTGCCAGCGCCGTCAACAAAAAGGCTCCGCGGGAATACGCGCTGTGTCGACACGGAGCGCGGACGCGTGCATGGCCCGAATGGCCTTAGGGGGGAGATGCGGCAGCTCGGTGCGAAGCGCGCTGCGGCGGACATGTGGCTGGAAGTGGGGTGGTGGCACCGGGCGGGGCGGGGGGCATCGGGCAGGGCCGGCAGCGACCCCGCGGGAGCGGACTTCTGCTGTCCCCGGGCGACGCCTGCGTACGGAGCTCGGGCACGGAGAGAGGAATAAAGCGCCGAGGTGGTGGAGACGGTGACACTGGCAGGGGTCTTTATTTCCCTGATACATCCGTGACGGAGTCTCGCTGATACGCTCCTGTAACGTTTTCTGCCTCTTGAGATATGGTTTCACTAGCATAGCGGCTTTTTGACAGGGTATTCTTACCGAGGAAAAGTGCCTTCTTTTACTCTTTTTCATACACTGCTGGTGCTTTATCCAACTGCCAGCATCAGCTGCTCTGTGCGCACGGTTTTATGCCAAACTCATACTGCATGCCTCAGCACAGAGGGAGCTCCTTTCTATTTTTATTTTCTCTTTTTTTTCCTTTCTTTATGAAACTGCAATCACTGATGCATGTGAGCAGCAGTAGGGGTCGTATATAAGAGTAAGCAGTAACAGCCCTGAGGAGGTGGGCAGAGTGGGCAGATTAATCTTCACTAGATTTGGAAGGAGAGCTCCAGACCCAGTTCATTTACTGGCCCATGGAGGATCCATGGTAATGATTTCAACTTTAGATGTAATTAAGGGAAAATGCATTTCACAGTGAAAAGTTCAACTTAGTAGGATATTAGGATTAAACCAAATGTTAAAAAGAGTAAAATTTATGGGATTATTTTGCTGCAGTGACTGTCCATGCGGGCCCTCAACATGAGAAGAACATGGAGCTGTTGGAGCCAGTCCAGAGAGGAGCCATGAAGATGATCAAGGGGCTGGAGCACCTCCCCTATGAGGACAGGCTGAGAGAGCTCAGGCTCTTCAGCTTGGATATGAGAAGACACTGAGGAGACCTTATAATGGTCTTCCAGTCCTTGAAGGGGGGACTACAGGAAAGCTGAGAAGGGGCATTTTATAAGGGCAGATGGTGACAAGATGAGGAGAAATGGTTTTAAACTGGAAGAGGGTAGATTTAGACTAGATATTAGGAAGAAATTCTTTACTGTGAGAGTGGTGAGACACTGGAATAGGTTGCCCAGCGAGGTTGTAGATGCCCTCTCCTTGGAAGCATTTAAGGCCAGACTGGATGGGGCTGTGAACAACCTGGTCTGGAGGGAGGTTAGCAGAGGGTTGGAACTAGATGATCTTAAAGGTCCCTTCCAACCCAAACCATTCTATGATCTCATTTTCACTGTGGCCTAGAATTGAAATGATTAAAATCAAAGTGAGCAAAAGGCTCAGATTGCTGGTAAATATTCAATTTACCATTTGCAGAAATTGAGATGACAACAAAGCAGCTAGCACAGTAAGGAGAGTTTGATCATAACCGACACTGTATCTATTTTTCTTCAATTTCCAAACAGCTTCTGTGAAACCTTGTCAAATGTGGTAAAGTGTAGAACAGATGTTTAAAAGCTGTCTGATGGCAGATTCTTCTCTTGCCTAAATTATGTGAGGGTCATTTATGTAATTGGTATTTCTCTCTTGGGAAATATAACACATGCTGTATAAGAGGAGAAAAATAGAGGCTGAGTCCACTGTTAAAGAAGAAGTGCAGAAGCATCATCGTATTAGTACCAACAAAGGACTAGCAATTTCACATCAGCATTATTTGTTTGATAAAGCATAAAAGTGACTATCAATGTGTACAGAAAGATAAACTACGAGAAAATAACTTTGGCCAATGGCCGTTAATTGTTGCAGAATTCTCTTAAATATCTGTCCCAAATGAGAAAATGTCCCACGAAGAAAGTGTGATTTACCCATTAAAAACAAACTGACACAGAGGTGTTGAGAGGATAAGGAGAAAATAATGGCTAACAGCTGTTTCTCCCTGCATATTTTCGCTCTATGTGACTCCTTGGCCTTACAGGTTAGTAATGCATTCCTGTTTATTGACAGAAATTCAAACGTTTGAATCTGCTAAGAATAACTTGCTATCACTGACACCACAAAAAAAGAGAACGTAATGTTTTGCCAAATTCCAACTGACCTTGAAATATGGGCCTTGACATATTTATATTATATAGCATCAGAAAGCAGAGTTGTGAATTCAACATTCAGTCTGCTACAGGAAGTTCCCCCATGCCTTCTTGCTTCTCCCAATTAAAGCAGTGTTCTCATTCCTGTGTCTTACTTCTTACTTTATTGTATTTAAACTTTTAAAAGAAGTATGAGTGCTGAAGGGATGGTTTTTCTTGATTGCACATGCATAACTAAATTGACTGTAGTAAAGCAAACCTGGGAGTCGAGAAATGATACATTGTGCTGTAAATATTATAGTGGAATCAAACAGGAAGAAATGATGTTGTATGATTTTATTTACTCTCTTACACAGTAATAAAAATAGCCAGGCATCTCATAAATTCTCATGTTCTTGAAAATACCTCTCAAGATCCTGGATATTTTTTAATTAGTGCTTTTGAAGCAGGGAAACTCACAGGGTTCAACTGTGTTTAGCCACAGTTTAATTATTATAGGTATCATGGTATAATTACAGCTGATTACAATTTCAAATGTAGTATAAAGAAGTCTTGCATGGTAATTCAGAATTTACAGGAGAAGAATTCAATATACAGTTTAGCTTTCTCAGAGTATGTATGTTGTGGTTGGTATACCAAGGACTGTGTATCCAGAGCAAAAGTAATTATCTTGGTTTGCTTTAAATTGATTAAAAGCGCTTTTGTGGTTCTCTGCAGTACGACATCTTGAGATGTGATGTGCTGTTAATGGGATAGACAGAAGAGCAAACACAGAGGCCTGTGCAGGTTTGAGCGTGCTACTACAAACAAAGAAGGTGTTCACAAATGGCTTAGAGCTACATTTGACAAGACAGTGCTAATCACACTTGGAATGGGAATATCTGGACAGGGAATACTCAGCTGGCTTTGTGTCAACCTCTCTGAAGGGAGAGAGAGCTCTCATTTATTAGTAAATCGTGGACATGCATTGCTTGAGTTCATACGTAGAGAAAATCTGCTTAGAAATTTGTTGAGTGAGAAAGGAGAGATCAAACCCCAGCTTACTGAGGCTGGGTCGAGGAAGCTGTGATGAGCAGACAACACTTGATCCTGAGTGTTTGATAACCTGGCTTCTTGGTATTTCCCACACTGACAAAACTTCAGAACTGGATTTTGAAAACAAAATATATACTTATTGTTTGCATGCAGATATATAGCATACATGTATATGCCATTTATTTACATTTGGTCTATTAGCTGATAAATTTTTTTCTACTGTAATTTGAAAGTAAAGCATTAGTTTATAAAGAACTGAAGGTTTTACCAGTCTCTCTGTTCTCACCATTGTTAGTTGGAGGCTCCTGTTTCAAGCCGAGACATCCACCCCTCTTCTTCCCATCTCTCTGGATTTGGACTGGGATGCAATAGAATTAGAGGCCTTTATTGCATTTCATAGAGAAAATGGTTCTTCCCCTTCCTCTATGTGGCTGGATTGGAAGGTTTGCCTGTGGGAGGGTGCACATGTGAGAATGTTGGGGTGGTCAGTGGTATCTGCTGGGCAGAAGGGAACATGTTTATGTTTGTAGCATATGTGCACCTACTGGAGGCCCCCCATGCACATGTGGCAAGGTGTGACCCACACAGCAGGTTGGTTCCCTCCTTTCCCTGCCCCGCAGCACTCAACTCCCATCCTTAGCAAATGGCAAAGGATAACGTATGGGAAAGTGACACACTAAGGGGCTAAGAATGTGTAATGAGTTCGGCTACTGAGTGCAGGGAACTTTTTTAGAGGATGAGTATCATTTGCTGTCGAGTTCTGAGCACTTCACATTCCATGCAGATAAGAAATGAAGGCCTCAATGCTGAGCACCACTCTTGCCATTTCTTTTAATATAGTGGGAGTTAATGAAACACTGATACATCGCACATGCTGGGGCTCTGCAGAAGTGTCTGGCACACTCAGAACAATGCAGCACAATGCCACAGTGCTTGCTGCAGTTGGAGCTCTCTGTGCTGCAGTGTGGCAGCAAGAGGATTGTCCTATCACCTCTAAAGAGAAATGAGAGGCAGCCAAATGAAATGCAGTCAGTCTAGCTCAACAGCTATTGACAGAAAAGAAGAAGAAATTAGATAATCATTGCATGTCCTGGTTTGACTCCTCTGGCTGGTAATACAGTCTCTAGCTGTGTCACCTCTCCTCTCACAGTGCACCGTTCAATTCAGTGTTTCTTCAGATTTGTTGCCTCCCTGGCTATAGAGATATTCATGAAAACAGAGAGGTTGTTCTTCAATTTCCTCTGTATCTCTAAGGCATCAGCACAGCATCAGCCCTCAAACAGGATGCATGCCTGTTTATAAATTTATATAAATTTTGGATGGAGATAAGTCAGCATTTAACCTCCAGCAGGGAGGAATGAATGAAACAGCCATGCCTCGGAGAAACAAGCACCTGAGACAGGCAACATGAGTCCCAAAGATAGCAGTGCCAGCCCCGAGGAGTACATGCAGTGTGCTGTGCTGCTCTGTGGGTGACAGAGTTTTCACACAGGTGCCTGGACATGAGTCGTGACATAGACCCCTGGCTCTTCCCCACCAGGATGGGTGGCTTCTGGCAAGTGGTCTCAGGAGACTGCAAATCCCATTACAGCAGAATTCCATATTTTTAATTGCTTGCTTACAGTCATAACTGAGCACAGGGAATATAGGGCACTCTGTGTGGGCTGGCGGTAGCCTGCCCATTCCAGTTATAATATGCATAAACAGCAGAAGTAGTGAAGAATAAATACTGGTATCACTTTTAAGACTGTCTGTCAGATCCCTTGAAAATCACATTTTCCTTTCCTTCTAGCTTTTCAAGTCCTACTTGGACCATGTTTTTACACACTAGGTTTGTTCAGGCTTAGTCTGAGGGAAAAGTGCAATCAAAATAAGACAGCTCAAGCCATTGAGCCATTCCCAAGAATGAGGGAGAAATGGTAGAAACATTATCTTCCAACATTCAAAACGTTTAGTGCCTTTTTTGGAGGTGTTAAACAATTATTCCTTCTGACTATGACGGTTGCCATTGCATTCTGAATTTTGTCTGAAAATCCATGGAAATTTGGACAATTTCCAAATCTACAGAATGACTGTTCTAATTGCCCACTGAGAATACTTTGAAGAATTTAATTAATAAATTCATATGAGGAATTACATCTGGATGGGTCCCATCCCACCCAGAACCAGGACTCTCCTTGCAGCCTCAGCTGTGTGTTGCTGGAGACTGGGTACATTTTGGGATGAGTTATCCAGATTCAGAGCTTCTTTCTTTTCTTTTGCTCTCTTCCTTTACATAACCCAAACACGGGCTGCAGAAAGATGAAGGTTGCAGGAGGAGGAGGAGGAGAGAAGAGAGAACTGGGCAAGTGCTTCAGTGACAGACAGTAACTGAGAGGTGAGGACAAGGCTGGGATTTGGCAGTTATTGAGAACTAGCATTAGAAATTATGTGAAGAGGAGACAGCAGAGAGTTTTAGTTAACTCAGTGGAAGAATAAAGATGGGAAAGAAGATAAAGGGGAACTGAGACTGGAAGCCAGGACTATGACTACACAATACTACACGACAGCACCACGACTAATTCATTCCTGTTGGCAAGAAAAAAAGATGTCACACCAACCTCAGACCCACCTTGCAGATGGAGAACCAGACCCTGGAGAAATAGGCTTAATAGACTTGAGTTAATGAGGGACATTGCAGTTGGCTGACCAAGTACCTGAAGTGCTGGGAAGGCATCTTGGAGGAATCAACTCCAGTTGAAGAGAGTAGCCTGGGGATAGGTCATGCTTGAGCAGGAGGCTGGATCCAAGTCCCACATGGGTACAAATGGGAAAAAAAGAAGGAAGGAAGGGACAGAAGAGATCCCTACCATGGCAAAGCTTGTGAAACCTGTGGGCAAGGTCTGCTCACCTTCTAGGGAGACTGCAAGCAGATACCACTAACAATTACTAACTACCAACTGCTTTTTGCACCCAGTGTGCTCCCATCTAGGTGCTTGCATAGCATTATCTGATGCAAAGTCAATTATTCAAAAATCCTGAACTTTCAATGAGGAAAAGTTATTAGCGGTTCACTTGTTAATCATGTCTCATCTAAGTTCAGTGTTCGAGATCTGGTCATCCAAGCCTAAGATGATGATTTATTTAGGCTGCCTTCAGTGTTAAATGTATTTCATCCTGAGAGGAGATGTCTAGGGTGCTTAAAATGTACAGGGCAGGCAAGCTGATGAGCTCTCTGGCACAAACTCTGTCTCTCTACTGATTCTAAAAAAAATGATTAGATTGGAAGTGACTAGATGAGCTTGAAAATATCTTTTAGAAGCCTCAGACTAGGCAGTATAAATCCTAATGATGTATTTTTGTGTCTGAGATGTGAGTCTGCAATGTGATTTGCAGAAATGTTTCAGTGCAGGTCCCTCAGGGTTTGTAAGTGCAAATTTCTTCTTGTAATTTTTGTGTCCTAAATAGCTTGGACACAATGGGTGTGAAGCTCAAGACTGCTGCTGGACTGAATAAGAATCATGCCTGAAATAGAGTGCTATGCGAAGCTATGTAAAAATGAGATCATAGCTATTTCAAACTGGCCAGAGAGACTTAAAGAGCCTTCCCAACAGAAGCGTGTGTCCTTAGTTGCCTGTGTATAAAATGGGAATGCTAGGAATACACTGCGCAGTCCCTAAAAGCTCTGGGAAGCCTGTTCATTAGTTCATACAGCCACTAGAGTTACTAGCATGCAGAAGACTCATAGGGAAATTCATCAGGGCAGCACTCTGAAATCCTGTCTGTAAGCTTTTGCTGTGCAAGAAAAATGTCTGAGTTGCAGACTGCAGAGAGAGAAAACAATACATTGAACAGTAATTCAACAAATTGTCATCACCTCCTCTGGGCACTGAGAGGAAGGGGACAGAACATGTTGATGCCATTGAAACTGCCATGGTGCACATACACTACACATATGAACTGAATTTAAGTTGTGCAGGCATCCATGATTCTGACCTTTTTCTAACTTTTTGGTGCTTCCTATCACATTCTTAATAATTTTTTTTTGGCACATAATTGCTTGGGAGTGAGAACACGTGTCTATATTTCATCCCATCTGGAGATTTTGTGTAAGATCTCCTTTTCAATTTCTCTTGAAAGCTTCTGAGCATGTGTTTATATGCCCTGACTTAATATCCGAGATATTAACATATTCAAGATAAAACACATCACAATATTCAGTATACTTGATATTCAGTGATAAACTATGAGGTGCAATGCTTGTTGTTGATAGGAACACATACATTCAGATTACTGCAAAGTAGTTGATAGCAAATATTGTCTGGTAGGCATAAAGTTGTCATCTTTAAAGAATTTGAAAATCATTATGGAAGAATTTTTAAAGCTGCATGCTCTATGATTTTATCAGCTTCCTCTGCTCAACACTTTATTGATTTCTTTCCTCTCTGAAATGCAGTCACGTTCTGTTATCACACATTTCATTCTTGTACATTCCAGCATTCATAATACAAAATACAGAATTGCAAATCAGTGTGATATCACGTTATTGTAAATTTTCTTGTCTCACCTTTTAAATTTTCTCCTGTCGGACTTTTTCATGAGTGCTCTGTAAGAATTCTGCAGATCCCTCTTGCCAAGTTACTGGGGTGGCTTTGATCGGTGGAGCAGAAGGCTCCCAACAATTATCATTCTGTTAGTCAGCCAAATGTCTCTCTGGCCTCCAACCCTTCCTGCAGCATAAGCAAAAGAAGTCTAAATTTTTTCCATTACTTTTACCTGCTGTCTTCTTAACCTAGTAATTTACCCCAAATAACAGCTTGTATCCATCTTTTTTCATGTTGAAATACTTTGCATCTGTACTAGACATCCTGAAGTCTCACCAGTTACTTTACTTAACCTGGAAGAGTATATATACACACGTACCCATATATGCACATATACATAATACATTTTAAGTGCACTTCTACCTGAATAAATATGACCTAGTTAAAAACCTATGCATTAAAAATACAAACCTTGTCAGATATCTCTGAGTACCTAAGTTTCTGACTAGTATATATAGATATTTTAAACGATGCTCTTATTAAGAAGAAAAAAATAACGTGCAAAGGATTTTCAGAATATTTTCCAGCCAAAATGTGGATCTCCTCATTGAAATGATTACCTTGGGCATTCATTATGTCAGCGCTGCAAGAAATCACTCATATTGTATATGACATTGACATCAGGCAAATACTCTGAAATAAAATGTGGTTTGAAATGCTTACCAATTAAACAGCTGTTTGTCTGACATAGTTTAAATACATTTAAGCACGTATATTTGACATCTGTTTTATGTATTCACTGATTCCCTAAGAGAGGATTCAGATGACATGAGTAGGAAGTGCTGGCCTAATTTACACAAATATTAAGTGAACTGGGTTAAAGCAACTCTTACATACATGTTGTCAAGCTCATAATTGAAACAGTTGTTTTCTTTGATTTTTTAACCTATATTAGCCACGACTGACAACTATGACTATGTAATTACTGCAGTGTAGGTGGAGGCTTCATTTCCTGGTGCTTTTTCTGCTTTTATCGGAAAAAAAAAACTTGTGCTGATTGACACCATGCTGACCATTTATAAGGGATTTTATGACCTCAGAAGGAAATGCAGTATTTAAGCCTGCCCTGGCTTCCTCTGAAACCTACAGTGATATACTTCTGAGCTCCAGAGGAGTCATGTCAGCTTCCAGCTGCCACCCCACCACCAATAAATGCATTCCTATGAGCAGGAGGGAAAGAGCTCATGGTTGGCACTTCCCAATCTGTACGGAGAAGATAGCAGCTTCTGAGGTCACATCCTCCTCCTGAACTTCTTCAGAAAGCTGAGGAGCTGAGATGCATTTCACAACATTTGTATCCATGGGTAGAGAAGCAGGGAAGAGTCATGCCTTTTTTTCCCCATACTGAGGCCAAGAAATCATTTATTTGAAGAAAACTGATCGAGAGAATTTTCTGAAGCGTTAGTTGCTATTTCTTTTTCCTTTCCTTCTGCTGTCTCTGTTCTCACTCACTGCTCTCTTCCCATGGAAGAGAGAGCAGGTGCAAGGCAGACTTTTTGGCAGATAAAGATGTTCTAGCAGTATAATTGTAATCAACATTTATATATAAAATACCCAGGGAGTTCTGGATGCACATACAGGGAGTTCCACACAGTCTTGGATTCCTTGCTATCATTCATCAATTCATAAATACTAACAGAATATTAACAACTTTAATCTTCTGGAGAATTCCCAATATATTTTGGGGGAGGCAATAATCTTGAGGACTATTGGCTTGGCCAGGCTTCATCCTCCTTCTCATAGCAGGTGCCTGTGGGGCAGTGCGGTGAAAGGGGGAACTCTAGGAACATTCTGCCACAACAGCTGCTCTGATTGACCTCAGCTCTAGAATGGAGAAGAGATTGCTCCAGGGAGACCTCACTGAGTTCTTATTACTTGAACGGAGCTTATAAGTAAGAAGGAGGATGGACTTCTGACACAGTCTAACAGTGATAGGACAGGAGGGAATGGTTTTAAATCAAAAGAAGGGAAATTTGGGTTAGGTGTTAGGAGGAAATTCTTTACTCAGAGAGCAGTGAGGTGCTGGCACAGGTGCCCAGAGAGCTGTGGGTGCCCCATCCCTGGAGGCGTTCAAGTCCAGACTGGGTTGGGCTTTGGGAAGCTTGAGCTGGTGGGGGGCAGCCCTGCTTGTGGCAGGGGTTGGAATTGGGTTGTCTTTGAGGTCCCTCCCAAGCTAAGCCATTCTGTGATTCTATGATTCTATGGTGCAGAAAATGGCTAGAGCCTCCATCACCTCTCTAGGTGCTTGTGGTGGGCTTGTGTAGTGGTTGATGACGGAGACAGAGCAGAGGAGGACCAGCCTTGTTGCTGTCATGGGCTTTGTATAGACATGAGATTCTCACAAGTAGCAATATAAACCTGTATGGCTGTCAGAGCTGAAAGTAATGGTGGTGTGAGCTTTCTAGACAGAGGCCCAGGAGGAAGAAGATGCATGGTTTGTTCCTGTGTCCCTCAAGATCCTTTGCTTCTGTGCTTCGTATGCACACCCTTTGATGGTGAGAGGGATGGCTTCATTGCACAAACATGAGAAATTATCTCCACTTAATAGTGCAACTCACTGAACAGTGGAGCCAGGAACAGAATTTTCAGTAAATTGTTTACTTAAAAAGATTCAGTTCTGTGCACGCGCGTGCATGCTTCCTTATTTTGGCAATAGGTCTACAGCCTGAGAAATACCTGATTTTTTTGTTTGTTTGCTTAAAACCATGTCTCTATTTTTTCATAAATTATGCACAAACAGTTTTTGCACTTCCTCCTGACTGAAATCTTACTGCGTCTGTGAGGTGGACAGACAGCGCACATCTCTGTTCTCTTCCTGAGTTGGACTTCTATGACTGATCTTCCCATGAAGACATTGCACACATTCATATTCATCACAGAATCACAGAACTGTGGGGGTGGGAAGGGACCTCCAGAGATCATCGAGTCCAACCCCCACTTCATCACTTTATCACTTAAGATTTCTTTTCCCTGAACGTTTCCAGTATTGAGTTTAAGAGTCTTTGTTTTCATAATACAATATTCCTGCAAACAAAGTAAAGGCAAACACAGAATGGATGAAAAACACCACTTTAAATGTGGAGCAGGATGAATCTGCTAGCATGTGAGGTTAAAAAAAAGAGCATAGGAGTGATTTTAAAGGAAGGATTGAGGAAAAGATGACAGGTGCTGGAGAGCACACAAGCTAGAGTGACTCATGATCTACAGGATAACAGCAGAAACACTCTGCATATGTGAGAGAAAATGACAAAATCCAGATAGGAGTCAACAAATATCAGTGCCTACGTTGCAAATAAAAATGGGCATATGAGAATGGATTCAAATCATAGAAGCAGAGAATAGCTTAGGTTGGAAGGGACCTCAAAGCCCACCCAAGTCCACACCTTGCCACGGGCAGGGCTGCCTCCACCAGCTCAGGCTGCCCAGGGACCCATCCAACCCGGCCTTGAGCTTCTCCAGGGATAAGGCATCTATAAGTGAGTACTTCTTGGCCCAACCAGTCAGATGTTCCACAAGAGACAAAGCCGCTCCAGGTGTAGACCTGAGCAGTTTGCAGGAGCTATTTCCACGTATGACTGAAGGAAAAACTGCAGTGGAGAGCCTATGGTGTTACATCCAGCACGTCTGCAAAGATGGAAAAGACACCAACACACAACCACTTGGAGAAAATAACTACAGCACATCTGAGTTCAAGAAGGAAGCTGCTTACAAATGAAGAAGCCAATCAAAATCAAACTGTATGAATCATAAAAGAATAAAGTAGAGGGAAATTATTTAGATTTGAGGAAGTATGCATGGCTTATACAGGTGGAAGGTGACACTTCACCAAAGGATGGTGCATTGTTTAAGGTGTCAACCATTTTATTAAAGTACAGAAATCAAAATTAAACAAAAGCCATCATTATACCATCAACCTTGTGAGCTTATGGTGAAACTGTGTTGAGCACTGCATGTAAGATTGTTCCATTGTCATGAAAGTGGATGCAGCACAATTAGAAAAGTCATAGGAAGGCATCGTTTATGTTAAGAGTACTGAAACAGCATCTAGATTAGGGGAGTAAACATTACAGCACTCTCCAATTTAGAAGGAAAAGTGATGTACAGAATTCTATAATTCTACTAGGTATCTGTAAATTGTTAGTGATAAAGAGAATAAACAACTATTTCTCATGATTTGATCTCTAGGAACATCATATAAAATTGCCACAAGACAGGTTTAAAATTAACAGAAGATTCTTTTCCATACAAGATACAATTAAACTGAGAAATTCACTGCCACAGGGTGCCATAGAGACCAAAGCATAGAGGTGTTTGAAAGGATCAGACAGAGATAAGGCAGATATGTCAGAGAGTATTAAAAAGGATCACATGGGTATCTGTCTGACTGGGGAAATCAGAGTGAGCAGTTGTGCTTTCTCTGATGCCAGGAGCCCTTCTCTGAGCCCACAGAGGGCTGGTCTGGTGCCTTGGCCTGCTTGGCTGTGCCCTCATGTTCTGACCAAAGGCATAAAGGAGCTGAAAGGAAAACCAGGGGGTGATTTTGATTACTAACCTTTGATTATCAAGCTGGATTGTGGAAGTGTTAATTTCAGGATGAACAATTCCAGCTAAGTTATCATATCCTAGGAGCATTGATTTGTAAGTGGAAGACAACATGAATATCAAGTGATTCTTAATTGCACGAAGAACAGCAGTTTCCTGTCTTTAACTCAGATGCAATATATGCCTTTCAGTGCACAAGTCAATTATTAGAACTTTTGTGTTCTTCTGTTACAGTAAGAATTTGGTAAGAAAAACATTAACAGCAAAAGTTGTCTGACAAATACTTTCTCTTTTCACAGTCATTACTCAGAAAACGTGACTGTGCTTATCTGCCTTCTTCCTCTGGCTCAGTGCATTCTGTGCCTCGTCCTGAGGCACGGTAAGCCAGGAATGATAAACTTAATTAAGCTCCTTAAGCAACAGCATTCTGGCTCAGTAAACATTAACACTTCCCCTCACGCTTGAGCAAACACGGAGATCTGGGCTCAGGCTGGGAATGGTTTGGAGCGCTAACACAAACAACACAGCCTAAGCTATTTCTGCAAATGGTCCTGAAAGGTTTTCTAACAAGTGTTAATCACACTTCTCACTTGGGAAGATAATTTTGCTCTGCTGTTCTGCATCCTACCAGTGGAGTCTTTTGCATGTGAAGTGATTTATTTGGCACAAGGAAGGGAAGGAAACGTGCTGGGAAGCCTCTAAATCATCATGCTAGAATTCTTCCCCCCCAAAAGTAACTATAAATTAAATCTATGAGTATTCTTCAGTGACATGGAGTAGATCAGATGGTTTCAACAGCATCACCCTACTGGAGGGTAGAGAGGGTCTGGAGGGGCCAGAGTTACTTTTGTCCAGCTTTGCACCTATATTTTATGCAGATAGCTAAAAGGCACATGTGCAGAGGCATGTGCATGGTTACACATGGGCTTGTATGTGGATCAGTAAGAGCCAACAGTGGCATTCTGATGTTTCCCGGAAGTTTCAGTTAGCTGTAAGGGCACATCTCTGTACCAGGCAAATCCCTTAGTTACTCTCTCCCCATAGACCTTTCTACCTATTCAAAGGACCACATAACACTCTACTCAGAATTCATTTTCTACTTCTTGTTGTTACTGGATTGTTTGTTTCATTTGTTTTTCATTGCTGAATGTTATATGATGTTCGCAGGTGGGAGCACAGAAGAACTGTCATGAAGTGTCCATGACAGTATAGAAGTGCTATGTGATTATCTCTGTTTGGGGCAAGCAGTAGTTCTGTCATTTTAATCTTATTTCACTTTTGAATAAAACCGTAGTTAAACTCGGCAGAGAAAGAATATAATGAAACAAAAAAAACAATCTTATTAAATATATAAATATATTTGTTTTATGACTATATTTACTTATTATTAATAGCTTTTTGTATTGGTATAGAAATCTGATGGGGTTTCTAAATTGTCTGTAAAAGGAAACCAAAGCATCTTTATTCATTTGCACTGAAAAACATGGAGCCAAAGCCTGGTTACTTGCCTTGATACTCTTTATTATTTCTATTTCATTCAAACTGAATGCAAGAAGAACAAAGATAGTTCCAGTCATTGAGTTTTTATGCTTGTTGTTTGTTAAAAGGCTTTTATTAAAGGCTTAAATGTTAATGTTAATGTTAAAAGACTTTTTTTTTGTGTTGCAAAATCTGAAAACAGGGAAATGCTTGCACCCATGACTATTTACCCTTTGAAATATAGAGATATTGTTTAAATAAATCTTTGAAGTTCTTTGTGTACTCAAAGATAGGTTGGCCCAATTAATGTTTCTTTTAGTCCAGCTCATTTAGTCCTTACCCTTTCACTGATTGCAGACTGCACCTCATTTACAAATATGCCTATATACACCAAGAAGCCTTTTTCATCTATGTGAACAGAGTGCTGTGTAGGTTCTTCAGGAAGGCACTGCATGCTTTATAGGCTTGCTATTACTTCATTTCTTTGTTTGCAGCTATGTTTTGTTTACAGCTATGTTTTGTTTCCTCTTGAGTCCTATGCTCATCCATCACTTTTCTTTTGTTCTTTTCCATCGTCAGGCTGTTGTCTCAGGGAACGTGAGCTAAACACCAAGCATGCCTTTGTTACTTGGTTGTCCTTATCACTATCATCAGGATCAGTTCCTTTCATGTTTTCATGCCCTACCAGCCTTCCCAAAAGCCAAAACTATACTACAGTCTGCATTTTTTTGTCAGGTAGAAGGGGTTGCTTAGAAAGCAGCTGAGAGATCTCAGCTGAACTCTGGCCCAGGAGGTATCTATCTGACTGTTATCTTGGGCTGGAAGAACTAAAATTTATGCCTTCAGTATCCCTAGAATATAGACTAATTGGGAAGCATCAGGCTATCCTGCTGAGGAGGAGGAAGGTCTCTAACTAAGAACACACCTTTTGCTGTCCAGGAAAGCATTTCAGTACTCACTGTCTATAAGATAGAGAAAAGCATCTCCCCATCTTCCAAATCTGCAGAGGTAGACAAGAGGATGATGGGGAGAGGGTGTAAGGAAAAGGACACACAGAAAAACCTGGGGAGGTGTGGCCAGAGGGGGTGTAGAGGTGAAAGGCTGGCAGGAGAGGACACAGTCACAAGACATCCACTGCCTGCCCACACAGGACCTCTGCCTGCTGTCCTAGTCAGGAGGCTGTTGTCAAATGTGTGAGTGTGATTTATGTTAACTGGTGTGGCTGTCCTGAGAGGAAGAAAGGCATGCTATTCTCAAAGTCCTCATCCACAAATTTGGTTGGAATGTACTCTGTAGCTCATATATGTGCCTCTTTTCTCTTTGCCTCAAAGGCTTCCTTCCACAGAAGTATTTCCAATGCTTTCTTTTTTCCTCCTTGAGAACTTCCCTTGCCAACTCTGCCATGAGGTAGCTCTCAGCACTGGTTCTACCTAATTTTCCTGCTCCCTTACCTTCCACATATTCTGTTTCTTTCTTCCCAATTTCTGATCTCCAGTTTCAAGCTCTGACTGATGGCATTTATCTAATAACAAGATGACCTCCAGAGATCAGAAAGGAAAAGAAACTGAGAGTGTGCTGCCTATATCTCTCCCCCCAATATCTCTGTTGCTAGCATGAAGTCTTTCACTTTCTGTTCCTCGCTATAAACCTCTCAAAGTTTTTGATAACCTCGCAATTTGCTGAGCAGAGCTGGCTGTACCTTCATCTGCACAGAAGTAAACAAAGTTTCAGGCGGGATTACTTGCTGGTACAGTGGCTGCCAGCCTTTGTATTAGGCAGCATTCATGGGGAGCCCTAAGGTGAGGGTCTTTTAGAGGATGAGCTTCATGCTCTCATAACACATGGAGATTTTGTATAGTGTTATTCTCAGGCTGTGTATTTCCGTAGTATAAAGTACAAATAGATTGAAAGTAAATTCCTTGTTCCAGGTGCATAAAAACATAGTGAGAAATCTGCCAATCACTTTGTTGCACCTGATGGTACCCTGCATATTTTTTTTCTCTTAAAACTTCTCCTTCGTGATAGAGATGTTCTGTATCTATAAGAAAAATTCGGTAGTTACATTATGATGTGGAATACTGGTGACAGACCACAAAACCATGACATTTTCTTTCCGAATCTTTAATGGATCAAGATTAGATGTGAATATTCAGAAGCCCAAATTCACTGCTTTTGCTAATACTGATCAGACAAAAGAGCAGTGGAAGGAAACAGTGGTTGGGACCAAATATGATCAAGAATTCTTCATGATGAAGGAATATCAAAACCAGAGTTACACCCTGACATGAGAGCAGATTATACCAAGGCTACCCCTGGGCATCCACTCAGTTTCTAGGTTCCCTTGCACTGCCATGATCCACACTGGAAATCTCCCATTCCACCTAGGACCATCTCCTTCCACAGGACAGTGTACACATCTTTATGCAGGAAGAAGCCTGGGACCAAATTTTGATTTGCAATCTCTAACTTTCCCCAAGTCTGGAGAGCAGAAAACATTCAAACACCATGAACCCGGTGAATAAAGGGTTTTTCAGTAAGTAATGGATGCTGACACTTTCTGAAAGTCTCTGACAGAAGAAGACCGATTTAAGATTATATTTCTTACGTCTAGAACATTGTGTTTTCTTTCTTTTCTGTATTTGAGAACTGAGTGCTTTACTCTATCCCATTTAATACCTTAGGGTCAACTCCGTATCGTATAAACTGAGGAAAGAGATTACACAATGTGGTTGCCTGTGTTCCTACGTCAAAACAAGTTTGGCCATCAGTGAGAACAGAATCATATCATAATTCCCACACAGCTTGTGATGACAAATAGGATTACAATCTGTGGCTTAGTAGGGGAAAGAAATAGTGGAAGGAAACAAAGTCTTAAGAAACAAAGGCTGTTTTCTTTCAGCCAGATCTAAGAGCACAAAATAAAGAAAGCAATACCCTGAGAAATGTGGTTTGGGATGTCCCTGACAGGCATTTATCCCAAGGTGTTCAGTCACCTTACTTTTGTCACAGGCACTAAAGTATCAGTGTTCTTTTTTGCAGGCTATACAATTGGATGTGTTATGGATCTACATTACATTATGAAGTAGGAGACGTAAGGAATCTGAAAAATCAAAACCCTGTAACTGGCATTATGGCGGAAGAAAAGAATGTAGGTCTTACAGCTGTGGTGAAACCTGCCTCAGTTAACATTGGCGGGGACCATAACTCTCAGGGCCCAGCAAAGCAAAAGCTGTGGCTCTGTAATGTTGCAAATCAGAGCCATCTTTTTAAGTTCTCAGTCAAGCAGAAAGCCACCAAAATGCCTCCGCTGCATGTTCTCATGCAGATGGTACTTGATTAAAAAAATTTTATATTTCAGTTTAGCGTGCTCTGTGTTTTTATGTTTCTTAAACCTTAGTTATCTTAGAGATTTACTTCTTTTTTCCTTTCCTTCTTTCTTTCTTTTTTTTTTAATTACTTACCACCAAATCATTCATTCAGAACCAACCATCAGTGAAGACATAATTTCTGAGTTATAGTCTTGTATCTTTTAAGTAAAGCCTTGTCCTTCAAATTAGCTATACCACATTAGAGCTATAATTCCCACATGGGAAAAATTATTAAAAAGATATCAGTCTTGCTATGTTTCCATCAGCTCAAAGAAAGCAGCATCCTTCCATTTCAGGTGTTGCTGACACCCCAACCCAGGCATCTTCAGGGGTTCCCATTTATGTCCATTGGGGGTTCCCATTAATTTCTTTTTGAGGTACATACCAGGCTGTGGGTATCTCATGTGCTGTTGGAGGGATCTGACAGCAAAACCTCCCTGTCACTTGCCATCTTCTGTGACTTTGATCACAGTAAGTGCCAACATTCTCTACACTGCCCACTGAAGGAAGGAAGTGGTGGTTTCAAATGCTAATTGCATTTACATTGAGAGATAATGGCCTTATGTTGCACCAGAGAAGATTCAGGTTGGATATTAGGAAAAATTTATTCTCAGAAAGAGTGGAGAGGCAGTGGCACAGGATGCCCAGGGAGGTGGTGGAGTCATTGTCCCTGGAGGTGCTCAGAAACCATGTGGGTGTAGCACTGAGGGACGTGGTTAGTGGGCATGGTGGTGATGGGGGGATGGACTAGATGATCTTAGAGGTCTTTTCCAACCTTAGTGATTTTATGATTCTTAACAGAAGCTGGGAAAATACCCCTTCTCTTCTCAGATGGCAAGGTATTTCATTTGGCGTTTTCATTGTCCCCTCACATGACGAATGGATGAGATCCCACACAAAGCAAATACCTTCCCAGATTTGTGTTGCATTTGTGGAATCACTGCTTGCTTAAGGAACCTGTAATTACCACATGTGAAAAACAGAATGAAGCTCAGTTGTCATTTGATTGTTTTGATGTCATTTGTCATTGATACTCTGATAAAGTGATGCACAGCTGGAGGAGTAGCGGTAGGGAGAAGTAGGAGCTGCTCTTAGTGCATGAAATGAGGCTCCCCAGGTCTGGCAGTTCCTTGAAGGGCTGAGATGGTGCTTCAGGAAAAAGAATTCACCCTACTTACATGTTTGTGATTATAGTGCTCTTCATCCACTATTATAAAAGTGGGAGGGGTTCATGTTTAATACTTCTCATTAGTATTATCTAACTTCCTTCAGAATGTCAGATCACATAACAGGATGAAAATATTACAAGTGAATACTGTAACACAGTAAAAAATGAAGTAAACTCACACAAAAGCATGTTAAGTTAAAAAGTAATTTAAATCCAAAATAGTATAATGCAGTATCTAAATATCTGCAAATGGATCAGTTTCTTTTGGCTGGACAGGATTGTACTTGCTTATCTGCTGGGGACAACCTGATTAAAGCATCAGATGTATTTCACAAAACTGACAGCAGAAAGCTCTTAGAATTTAATGTTTCAGCTAAAGCATCTGTTGCTTAGGTTCCTGCACATGGTACCTAAGAACAGACAGCAGATTGTGACATTGCCTTCACTGAAGGGAACATTGACAGTGAGCAGTGCAAGGCAGCACCCTGACTATGTGGCCATGGGAGGTTTCTCCCCCAAATCCACTCCAGTGCTGCTCTGCAGCTAGCTGTAGGAAATCTGCTACATGCTGAAGGCAAATGATTTAAATAATCCTTTCTCATTTGTGCAGTTTAAGATTCAATACATTAAAAATGATAATTAGTGTTTGGTGCAGCCTGTGAGCAGAATACTTCTCCACAACAGAGAGGCAGAGTTTTCAACCACAGCCATTAATAACATCGATACCAATTAGGCTCTCTAGGGGATAGCCTGGTGTAGGTATCATAAGTAATAGCTGAGAGAGAAAATGAGGCCAGTAATGCAATTACTGCTCAGACACACAGTAAATGTTCTGCAATCTTCTAAATTTTGTAGGGCTTAAATACACCCTGATGATCTGAATGAAGCACTGGGGAGCAGAATGCTGTGGAGAAGAGAAGAAGGAAAGGCACAGTGTGTTGTTAAATAGTGGCTACAGCATTAAAATAGCAGAGCTGCTTCCTCCCCAGCTCTCGGTGCTTAGAAAATCACCTGCATCTGATCAGGATGCAAAGCAAAAAGCTTAGGAGATACAGAAGCACAACTTCCACAAGTTAAAAAAAAAGAAAACATATAAAAACAAATCACAACAGATTTTCAGCTTGCATAAAACTTCGTTTTTCTTTTTTCTTTTTTCTTTTTTCTTTTTTCTTTTTTCTTTTTTCTTTTTTCTTTTTTCTTTTTTCTTTTTTCTTTTTTCTTTTTTCTTTTTTCTTTTTTCTTTTTTCTTTTTTCTTTCTCTTTCTCTTTCCTTTCCCTTTCCCTTTCCCTTTCCCTTTCCCTTTCCCTTTCCCTTTCCCTTTCCCTTTCCCTTTCCCTTCCCTTCCCTTCCCTTCCCTTCCCTTCCCTTCCTTTCCTTTCCTTTCCTTTCCTTTCCTTTCCTTTCCTTTCCTTTCCTTTCCTTTCCTTTCCTTTCCTTTCCTTTCCTTTCCTTTCCTTTCCTTTCCTTTCCTTTCCTTTCCTTTCCTTTCCTTTCCTTTCCTTTCCTTTCCTTTCCTTTCCTTTCCTTTCCTTTCCTTTCCTTTCCTTTCCTTTCCTTTCCTCTTCTCTTCTCTTCTCTTCTCTTCTCTTCTCTTCTCTTCTCTTCTCTTCTCTTCTCTTCTCTTCTCTTCTCTTCTCTTCTCTTCTCTTCTCTTCTTTTTTTGTAAAAGTAACACAAGAGAATGCAAAGTGGTATTGACTAATTAGACTGTTTCAAATATATGAGTCTGGAGGTTTCACACTTAAAGGGTAAAAATGAAATATGCCAAAAGATATTGTAATTACTTACATTGCTATTTCAATACATTAAAATAATTCAAATAAATGCTAAGAGGGGAATACACACACATATATATACATATAAATCACATATATAAATTCTTGTGTAACTAGTGATAGGACTAGAGAGAATGGTCTCTAGTTGCACCAGAAGAGATTCAAGTTGAACATTAGGAAATATTGCTTCTCCAAGAGAGTGGTCAGGCTCTGGAATAGGCTACCCAGGGACTGGTAGAGTCACTGGCCCTGGAGGTGTTCAAGAAATGTTTAGACGTCATCTTGAGGCACATGGTTTAGTGGGAAATATTGGTGAAATGTGGACGGTTGGACTGGATGAACTTGTAGGTCTTTTCCAACCTTGGTGATTCTGTCATTCTATGATATATATGAAAAGTAGCCCAATAGGCAAAACACTGGAATGGTTTCTATAACACCATAACAGCAAAGAGGTAGAAGTTAAAAAATTGTTAATAAATGTCACAGTTCATAGAATATGTTGACAGGGACCCACAAGAATTAAGTCCAACCTCTGGCTCCCAAAAATGACTACCCAAAAAACCAGACCCTCTATTTGAGAGTGTTGTCCAGACACTTTTTGAGCTCCAACAGCTTGGGGCCATGCACGCTGCCCTGCAGAGCCTTTTCCATGCCCACTGCCCTGTGGTGAAGATTTTCTCAATACCCAATCTGACGCTCCCCTTGACATTTCTCCTCACCATTGGTTCCATGCAAGTGAGGTCTTATCAGGTTTATTTCATTGTCTTTGACTCAGTGATGATTTGGGCAGTGGACAAAATGTGTCAACGAAATCTACTTGGGCTTGCACAGTGAATGTGTATGTGTGCTATTGATATCTGAAAGTTTTTAACTGGTGAAATTAAGGAAATGCAGGCATTGACCAACAGCTCCTGAGGTAGGTAAGGACAGAAGTCCCCAGTGAGGTGCCTGATTGGGTGGGCTTTCTCAGCTGGGCTGCTTCTGCTTCAACACACTTTTCTGGTCCCAGGCTATTCACTGTTTATGTGGATGATTCACAGAGTGATTCATAGAGTCTTTGCCAGAAAAATTTTGAATCTCAGAAGATTGAATCAATAAAACGTGGAGAATTGGTATGCTCTGGGTCAGTTATGTGCATGGTCACAATGTTAGAACAAAGAAAAGGTTCTAACATCTACAGATGAAACATTCAGTTACTAAGGAGGGGAAAGGGTTATTTCCAGTGTGATCAAAAATGCTGGAAAGAAAGAAAAGAAGGAAGTGGGAAAGGGAAGGAAGAGGAAGAAGATGATCTTTTACCCAGGAAAGAAGTAGAGGCTGTTCATTTGAGTTATGTCCCCATCTCACCTGTGGGTACAGCACAGAAATCTCAGTGTGCATGCATATGTGTGTGTGCATGTTTGAAATCTGGGGCCTGCCCTGCACATACAATGGAGCCTCCTATACAGAAAAGGAAACTCACTGCTGTGTTCTTAATGCTCATAAATTATGCAACTCTGTAATAGGACAATGATTATAATCAAATCTCATGCTTGAAGGCTTCAAGGTCAGGAAAAATGTAATGACCCTTCATGCCACCACCAGGACATGCTCCAAATCCCTCCGGTACTGAATGGGTTCATCTTCAATGAGCCCGGGCAGCTGGGGACCTTGGGAACTTTCTACTTGGTTATATACGTATTCATATGAGCCCACCCCCAGTGGTGCTGTTTTGGAAAACTGGTATCACTTGTGTAACTAAAAAGCATGAGATCGATATTTGATGTGCTGAGATCTGCAGGAAGGCAGATGAATTTATCCATGCTCTGCTTTAGGTTCTATTTCTCAGAAGAAGAAGGCAGAAAATAAATTCCATTGTTAATGCAATAAAACAAATTAAAAAACAAACAAACAAACAAATAATTGAATGGCTAAAAGGACAGATGAAGCTGAGAGAGCTATAAAATAAAATTGCTACTGCATTATTAAACAAAGAAAGAAGAAAAGCAACTCATAGAATCATAAATTGGTTTGGGTCAGAAGGGAGCTTTAAGATCACAGTTCCAAACCCTTGCTATAGGCAGGGACACTTCCCTCCAGACCAAGTTGCTCAAAGTCCCACCCAGCCTATCCTTAAATACTTCCAGGGAGGGGGCATCACAGAGCAACTGGTTCCAGTGTCTCACCACCCTCACAGTAAAGAATTTCTTTCTAATATCATGCAGCTATTAAAAGGCTACTTAATTCTAACAGATGTGGGTAAGAGTAGTGGCCAGCCTATTTTTCATGCCTTTCCTCTCTGTTTTCCTGTGGTTACTTGAAAATAGCTAACAGTAATGGAGAAATGTACTTTTAGGGAGAAAATAGTAGTATATATGCTGGCATTTGCAGTAACACATTGCAGTAACCATTTATAACAGTAGCAAAGGCACTGGAAGAGGGATGCCCAGGACTTTTAACTTTGTGCTAAGTGAAAGAAGAAATTGTGATACCTGAACTTGCATATCAGTTTATCTATCTTACATATAACTTGTGCATCTGCTTAAATAAATGCCAGTGTTAGTCAGAAGGCCTGGGACTACATTAGTGTTGCCACGACTGCACAATCAAAAGGAAACTGAGGATCTGAAATGTCTAAGCAGTAAGAGATATCAACACTGGCCTATTTAACAAGACACGACATTTCAAGGTACAGCTTAGTGTGATGTCGAGAGAAGCTAAATAAAACAACACGAAGTAGAAGCTGCATATGTAAAGTAACCATTTATGTCTCCCCTGTTGCTCTACTTTTTCATATGATGAAGATCCTTTATGAATTATTGGATTGAGCTGACTGAGCTGTTCTTATAGTCTAATTCTGCTTTTTCTGTGTTCAATCTCTACTAATACAAAAGTCCCTATATAGTTACTATTAATTTCATAGCTAAAGTGTGGTACAGAATGCACAAGACAATATTCTATTTTGGGAGCTTGTAACCTATGCTTAATGAGATACCTGTGATGAAAAAGGTCTTAAGGGTATGAATTTGTGTTCACAAAATTAATTTTGTTTCTATATCCATGTGGTACTTTTCCCTTCCTTAGTAGAGAAACAATCACTCACTTAGTATCACTCAATATTCATTGAGGAAAATGAAATGGAAATGTATTAAAAGGAGTCCTCTCAGATAAAATGCTGCATCTGAGAGATGGAAATTATGAAATTAGAAATATGCCAACTTGCCAACCCCTGTTCTTAACCTAAAATACACAGGTTTTCACTTCAATGTATGTATTTAAATGTACAAAAAGAGTAATGAAGTTGGACTGAACTTCAGAAGTTCTGCCTGGGGACAAATCGCACAGTATGAACTGCAAATGAACCTACAGTGTGACTACAACAGGTTGTTATTTCATCTTGCTTGATCTCAGCTTCCCGTTTTCAGATTATATGACCTCTTTCAGATAGGAGAGAGGTCTGACTGGACTTTTGCAAAGCACTTAATAAGTCCTCCAAAAGGAACAAGTATTTCCTAGGCATTATAAGGTGTGGTGATGGTGAGCTGCTGTCTCCATTTGCCCAGGCAATGATGTTTCAGACCTGAGGGCAGCTGGGCATAGTGCGGGGGGCCAAGAGAGGAGCAGCTCTGGGCATATCTCCAGGGAGATGAAGGCTGAAAGAGCACACACCGTTCCTCAAAAGTCACATAGTCTAACAGGCCTGTTGAGCATGAAATAGCAGGCAGGGAGAGTGTTTGCAGGAGAATGTACATCTATGGGTGAGTCTAGGCTGGAAATTAAAACCTTGCTAAGCTTCAGGGAGGAATAGGAGTAAAACACCATCCCAACAGCTGCTGTGGGAATAATAACCATTGATTAAAATTTAAGATGGAACTTAATCAGTTTATGAATGGGGTGGCTTTACATAATGGCTTGTAAAAGCAAAAATTAGGCACTGTGAATCTAAAATTCCAAATCAGTCCTGTGCAACAGTCTATTTAGAGTGCTAGTTCTTCAGAGCAGCCATGGTCCCTTGCAGTGCTCTTTCAAAGTATCAAGATAGCACATTTGTTACCACAGCAGGGCTTTCCTTTGTGCTTCTATATGATTATTATTTTTAGAACTATATTATTATTGCTATCATTATTATTATGTTAGTGGTAATAATAGAAATAATCAGTAATTATTGATTGTGAGGAATTAAAAAATAGTTGTGAAGCCCAGAAAGACTGATTTTTGGGGGATATGCAGAATCATGTCTTGGAAGGGTCTCTTCCTGGGCTCCATCAGGAGAGGGGTGGCCAGCAGGGACAGGGAGGTGATTGTCCCTCTCTACTCGGCTCTTGTGAGGCCCCACCTGGAGTACTGTGTCCAGGTGTGGAGCCCTCAGTACAAGAAAGACATTGAGATTTTGGAAAGGGTCCAGAGGAGGGCGACTAAGATGATCAGGGGGCTGGAGCACCTCCCCTATGAGGACAGGCTGAGGGAGTTGGGCTTGTTCAGCCTGGAGAAGAGAAGGCTGCGGGGTGACCTCATTGCAGCCTATCAATACCTGAAGGGAACCTACACCCAGGAGGGGAGTAAACTCTTCAAAAGGGCTGACAACAGCAGGACTAGGGGAAATGGTTTTAAGTTGAAGGAGGGAAGATTTAGGTTGGATGTTAGGGGGAAGTTCTTTACTAGGAGAGTGGTTAGGCCCTGGAACAGGCTGCCCAGGGAGGTTGTGGATGCCCCGTCCTTGGACGTGTTTAAGGCCAGGTTGGACGGGGTCCTGGGCAACCTGATCTGAATGTGTATGTTTGGTGGCCCTGCTAGGCAGGGGGGTTGGAACTACATGATCCTTGGGGTCCCTTCCAACCCGGGTGATTCTGTGATTCTGTGAAGGGTCTGTAACATTTCTAGCACTTGATGGCGGGTTTGCTGGAGCTGCTAGTCAGCATGCTCAGGCAGACAGCTCCAGTAGCAGGAAGCTCTGCTCGTGGTTGTTTGGTGCCATCTATGGCCAGACACTGAAACTCATTCACACATACTAGGATCATTTGAGGAAAGAAAACATGCAGTGTCTTTTAATGAAATCAGCATTTACACTGATATTCAATATATTTATAAATATATCTGTGATAATCACCTATCTCTATATCCCTATCTATGTCTATATCCATCTATCTATATATGATCTCTGCATCTGTGATAATCACCTATAACTAACTCTTCTAGCAGTTGGACACTGTGAGTGAGCTCCTAGGGGCTATGAGTAGTTTCTGAATTTACTGAATATTTTTCAAATATGCCTTCATAGCCAAAGCACAGTAATAATTAAATTGGGGTGTGGAATTAGGAAACTTCAACAGAGAAAAGGAAATGTGGTGCTGAAGGGTGAAAATGCATCATTTGTTTTTCTACATGAATTATATAGATGCTTATCTGCAGAAGGTGGCATGGGCACACACACAAACTCATCTCTGCCTGGAGAACCTCAGGTCCTCAGGTAGAGCTTTATGAAGTAGAGATCTATGTCTTCTCTCTCCCCCTTTCCAGCTTAGTCCCAGCATCTGACCCCATGTCTCTGGACAGCTGTGAGGTCTCAGATAATATTGCTGGAGAAACTTAGGGCATGTTAGGGCTAGGACAAATTTTGGGTAAGCATAACGAGCCTCTTGAGATGAGAATCTCCTAGATGTCATATGGGGAAGGATGCAAACACCTGCATGTAGGTGTCTGCATGTCTAGGTCTACATTTGAGAATCCACTGAGAGACTGCAGAATTGGGATGCACCAAGTAGGCACTGTGTGCTGTTAGAGATATCCTCTTGTGTCTGACACATCCTTACATACAGGATCTGCAGGAGACCCAAACCTTTCTGCAGCAGGAGCTGGAGACCTGACAGGACATGCAAGAAGTCACTGAAAATCATAGGAGCTGGAAGGATCTCTGTGGATCAACTAGTCCAATCCCCTGCAAAAGCAGGTGCCCAACATTGTTACACAGGTAAGCATCCACACGGGTTTCCAGAGAAGGAGACTCCACACCCGTTCTGGGCAGCCTGTTCTCGTGCTCCTTCACCCTCACAATAAAGAAGGTTTTCCTTGCATTCAGAGGAACATCCCATGTTCCAGTTTGTGCCCACTGCCCCTTTTTCTGTCACTGGACCACACTGAAAGGAGCCTTGCTCTGTCCTCTTGACATTTGCGCTTTAGATATTTGGATATTATAGATATACAAAAGGCTTTACATGCCAGCACTTGGGCAATGGTAGGCTCTTGCATTCCCGTGTGCTGATCCGGAGCTGAATCCCACTGACTGTATTGTTGTCTTTTCTGAGCTACTGGCAACATGAGGCCATCTGGTGTGGTCTCTCTGTAAAACAGACTTCAGAATTGCCTCCAAGTAGTCATAATACTCTGCCGAACATTTCTGCTGACATTACTAGCAGTTGCAATGCCAGGTAGTCAATTTAAATTGTGTTTTCTAAGTTTAAAGGAATATTTTAAAGATATTCTAAGTGGATATATGAACAGACAAGTGACAATAAAAATGCCTAGAGGTCCATATCTTTAGTCCCAGTCATCCGATGTTTACTCATGCTGTGCACCTCCTGACAACTTCAGGGAGATTTCTTAGAAGCATAGAATCACAAGGTTTTAAACGACCTGTAAGATCATCCAGTCCAACCGTCTCCACATCACCACTGCCACCACAAGCACTAAACCATATCATGCAGCTCCTCATCCAGACGCCTCTTGAACACTGCCAGGGACGGCGACTCCACCACCTCTCTGGGCAGCCATTCCAGTGCCTGACCACTCTCTGAGAGAAAAAGTTCTTCCTTATGTCTAAGTGCAATACTAATGTCTTGTGCATTACTAAAGTGATGAAGGTGTGCATAAGTGCATTCCCATAATTTGACTAGGATCAGCTGTCTCACATTGACAATATCATTGCCACAGACAATACAAGAGTTATAATTTTAATGACAGGAATTTGGAATCCATTCATTATTTGTGACATTTACTTAACTAGTTGGCTATATATTACTTTGTTGGAGTTTAGAAAATAACAGTAGTATCTAGAAAGATACACTGCTACCAAGAATTCCAGCATCTGTAGGAGCCAAATGTAATGGATCAGTGCCAATTGTCTAAGCTATTTGAGACATATTTGTCAAATGACAAAAATATTGTGCTACTGGGGCCTTTTCTTCTCAGGGTGAGTAGATGAAACATTACAGTCATCCAGAATTTTGATATCTTTTGTAATATAGAAAGTACAGAGGACAGGAGTGAATATGGCACTGTCAAGTTTGTCTGACTTTGTCAGTGGAAGTAAAACTACCTCCTATTACTTTAATAATCATAGCAATTTCTGAGGAGAGCTTTTACTGAAGTATTCTCTTATTTCTCAATTTAAGCTGGAGGCAGAAGTAAAGATGGGCTAGACAGACCTCTCTATTATGCTCTCATTTTCCTCCTATCTGATGGAAAAGGAAAAAAAAAAAAAAAAAAAAGAGGAAAAAAAAGGAGCAAAGAGAAAACTGTATTTTTTTTCTGAAGAGATTGTGTTGATACAGTGTAACTGGCATTGTCTTTGGTTTGGTTATGATCTATAAAAAAAGTTAAAGAGGCCCCTGGTTTTAGAAAATCAAGCTAATCAGTGATAGTCAAAGAAATAATGTTTGAAGCTTCACATGCACAATTACTTCAAGGGCAGTAAACATCATGGTCAACCTCATAAACTTGGATCCTCAAACGACGGGTTTAGATGACAGGACTCTGATTGTGTGCACTGAAAAGTACAATTATTTCAATGGGATGGAAAATTGTTTTTGTTCTGAATAAGGAGATGAAGAGACACCAAGACTAAGTGACTCCTTTAGATCAGAATTCATGGCAGAAACAGTCTAAATGAGTTAACAATTTGCCTGTCTGTTCTGAATGAAGATGTCCAACTTGGGATCTGTACCCCCACATAGACTCAGTAGGCTGTACAGTGGTATAATAACTTCAGGACTTTCACAGTATTGCTTTTAATGGAGCCTACACCTATTTTGGCCTTTTCCACACAAGAGAGTTATAACAGGAGGAAAGAAGGCTTTTCAAATGTCTGTCTTGTCTTAAGCTCTCACTCTGCTCAGCTGCATTAAACAGACCCCAGAAGCCAAACTTAGATGATGTGGACCATCTCTTAAAGGCTTCTGTCTCCCTATAAAAATTATTGGGTCCTAACTCTGTATTAAGATAGAGGGGTGTTCACATTTGTTCTGGGATCTGGCTGTTAAAAACTCACTTTGGGATGTAAGGGATTTTCTGAATAAGAATAGCATATGCTGCACGGAGTTGAGTAATCTGGAACCCAGTCATGCATATGTGTTTTTTATCTCCATACTTACAGGAAGACTTGGTGTTTTCATACAACCAAAACATAAAATTGTTGTTGTTATTATTCGAATGGCTTTATTGCACCTATTTGCTATCAAAAAGATTGGAAATACTTGACGTTAAAATACCGTTGGAGAATGCTTTACTTCATGGATTTTCTGGCCAATTGTACAACTGTGGTTTTGCTTGTGGGTGCATGCTGATTTCAGTTTGTTTTTTTTTGCACCATGTTTGTGCCTTGGCTGGACTGCTTGCATTTCATGATCAGTTGCCTCAAAATGCAAACATAAATGAAAACAGGAAAATGAAAAGTATTCTTTCAGTAACTGTAGTTTAATCAGAGGATTTACTGCACTTGACTTTTAAAACCAGAATATTAACTATTATAGCAAACATTTGAACTTTTCTTTAACATGGATGAGATAAATAACTGATCAGTCTTTTGTGTGCAGAGTGTACTGTAGGAAAGGAACATTCACAGATTTGTACATTTGAATATGTCTTTATTAAAATAAACTAGCACATAGCCAGCGGCTTCACTTCTGGCAAGGCATCCAAATGCAGCTTTACAAACAAGCCAGTTTCTGAAGTTGAAGCAATAGACAACCCCGCTGAAGCAGAAGAATCTGTCTTTTCACTTGGCTCATTGACAGAGATGCAGTCATATCTGAAGCCCAGAATTATCCATTGCTGCTAATTGTGTTTCCCTTCACTGGGAACAGAGATGACCTTCAATTTGCCCCATCTCTGCCGACTTCACCCACCTCCAGTTACCACAATTGCATCATTTATTTCAGAAAAAATGTGGATCACTAGGATCTCCCCTCTCATCTGCTGCTTTCCGAAGCCTGAGGTGCAGCCCTGGTTCAGGCTGTACCCGGGGTTACATCCCAGAAGTGCTCTATTATTAGAACTGACCACGCAGATGTGCTTCAAGAGACTGTGCAGCTGAAATGCAGAGAACACTCATATTAAAAAGAGAAATGTTTTCAATTTACTTCGTTGCTGCTTTCTTTGGCAGCTTTACTTCATGGATTGCACATTACTCTGCTTCCATTCCTTTGAGCGTAGGTAATTAATACCTTTTCCATTATTAAAGCCTTGGGAATAGAAGATAAAATCCTGCCTCCATTGAAATCAATGGCAGATCACCCCTGAACTTCAGTTCCTTAAGTATCAGGCCCAAAGGGATCATTAGATAGTCCTGTGTATCTCTGACATTGATGCTATGTTAGACTACTGCTTCTCCTCCAGATGGCTGTGAATACAAAGGGACAGAAAATCCACCAATATCCTTGGCAGCAATGTGTTCCCATGATCATTTACCATCCCACTAAAAAAAAAATCCTATCTTTTATCCTATTAATCTTGCCCAGTTTGAAATTCCAAGCTCCGATTTTTGATATAATTTTTCTTTCCCATATTAAAGAGACTTTTCCCATCTATTGTATTTCTCCAGGAAGATGTTGATTCACTCCAATATTTTATTATTTTTTTTAAATCCAGTATCTTTAACTACCACAAGCAACTATTACACTTTTTGTCCTTTTGCCATAAATTATCGTTTCTGTCTTTAATATGCTGTTTTGTATTTTTTTTTCATTCTCCTATGTCATCTAGATCTCTTTACAAGGGTCTATGAGTGATATTTCAATATCATCTCATCAGATTCACCTTCAGCCTTACGTTCCCACACTTGTTATAATTCTATCCAAGTATACCACGTTGGTTATGGTTCTCATGCTTAGTTTCTCATCTGCTGCAGTCCTTTCCTCCTTCCTTGAACATACCTCCCTTGTTTAGACAAGGGATTGCATAATACTTCACACTTTCATACCAAATTCCACCTGAGGTTCTGACACTCTACGGAGCTCAATGAGTCGAGCTCCACAAAGATGCCCTGAAGCAGATGTTGTACTGGTCCCAAACCTGAGATGATGAAAAGGAATGACAGAAAGGATAGAGAATGCCCAAGGTCACTAAGGTCTATGGCAGAACCAATTCTAGAAAAAAAAATCCTATTTCTTTGCCTTGGGCTCTCACCAGAACACTGTTCTTCTCTAGAACATAACTTTGAAGAAAAAAATATAAGATCACGCATCTTATTAAGAAATATTCATTATTGTGCCTATAGGCATCCCCAGGGTCGTAGTGCATCAATGCACCAGAGGGGGCTCAAGCAGCATGTGGTAGAAGACAGAGTGAAGAAGATAGAAGGAAATGCTAGAATGAAGGTTACTATGTAATATGTTATTTTTATGAAGGTAATTCTTTTTGCACACTGAACAAGTGGAAATAACTAACTGTGGAAAAACGAAACGTGGTCATGTAATTGGTGTGTTTCAGTGTCATTTAGCCAGTGGAGCTATTGTCAGTGTGACTCCAGCTTCACTCCAGAAGTTACAAAATGTGTAGTGATTGAGGCAGGGGACCGCAGGCAATTGAATGCTGCCCTGGAGAGACCGAGTCTGTCCCTGCCTCTGTCATTTTTCATTTTCTTGTGGCCCAACGGGAGACATCTGGGTCTAAATTAGAACAGGGCTGAGCATTCACAGCTGCTCTTAAAATTGCTAGCTGCAATTTGAACATATGAAAAAATGATCAGGCTCTAAGCATCTAAAATTGGGCATCCTATTCAGGCAATACTTAATTCTTGGTTTAACCACTGTTCTTCAGTTCTCTCTGTCTCATGTCCCTGTGTATAAAATTGATGGAATAGTAACCTCAAAAAAGAGCTGTAGGGATACATTAATTGATGTTGGTAAGCAGTGACAATATTGCAAAGAGATCATCACAGTAAATCTCATGAGGAGATTAATAATTCAATAGAGGATTTGAATAACTGCACTAATAATGGGTAAGGCTTGAGAGTACTGAACATGGAATATGCAATGAGCTTGCTGTGGGGCGAGGCCTGCCTGTCCTCCAGGCAAAGTGAGTAGGAGTGCTGCGGAGACGTGGCTGTGCCATCAGGCATGGCATCACCAACTGCACTCCCAGCTGAGCTGCCTGCACGTTATTCTGCTAATTCTGGCACTCCCTGACCTCTAAGACGTTGAACTGCTTTCTAAAAAAAATTAGCATTCTTTTACTACCGACTTCTACCTACTAAATCCTGAATGCTACTGTTTACCTGACCTGAAGGCTCTCCCTGTCACCAGGGACAATTCCCAAAAGTATAGGGATGCAGAAACCCCATCCCTCTCCCAGAGATGACAGCAGCTGGCAATGCCAGTGTGGGAATTGTATTACTAACAGCTGTTCCTTGTGGCACCTCCCTCACGCTGCTGTTGGGGAAGCAGGCAGAGCAGAGCTGAAGCCACAGCAGACCACGGGGCTGCATTTCGAAGCAATGGTGTGCCTTGGTGGAGTGTTGTATTTCCATCTGACCTTCTCTCTGGATGGTAAAACAATGCGAGCTGCAGTCAATCCTTCTGACGCCGTCAGTTGGCTCTCTGTGATTGCTTGCAGGTTCCCACAGCCTCGCTTCTTGCTTGGGGCCAGACTTTGCAGACTGACTTCCACGTCACCAGGAATCGCTCCAGTACTTTTGCTGATTTAACTGACAAGAACAGGATTTTTTGCTTTAAAAAATCAGCCTCTTATCCCTATGAGAAATTACATGATGATGAAAACTGGAGCATTACTATCTATTCCAGCACTAAAACAGGCACATAGTATAGCTTAACTATGATGTTGGCTTGCAGTGAAATAACATGTTTTATAACATTTCTGGTCTAAATTCATACAACAGATTTTAATATTTGTTGTTGTTTTAAGTATGTGTGTTAATTTTGAGAGGAAGGACTTTTCTAGCTCGAGAGATCTTTGAAGGCAGCCAGCCAATACAGAAGGTGTATTTGGAAACTTTCCCTTTGTTCAATTAAGACAGCTGGGAGCCATCCGGATTCAATGCAGTGCTTCCTTTTACCATCTCTCCTCAAATTTATTGTTCTTTTATCTTTTTTTTTTTTTTTTTTTTTTTTTTTAACCCTAGCTTCAAGTAAAACTGATGAGAATATTAAGCTCTGAGAAAAACATTCCATCTGACTTCATCTCTCATACAGCAAGAGAGGCAAGGTCAAAACTGTCACTACTAGAAAACCTCTGTAATGTTAAAAAGGCACAAGAGCAAGCTAAAAATGTTATTTCAGTATTGACTCATTTTTTTTGTGTGTGTGCATGTTTGAAGATTTGTTACAGAACCAACTCTTACTGATGTTAGGTGACTAATCTCATTGCAGTGTAATAGCTTGCATAAGTAAGGCAAATTGGACTTAGCCTTTACTGACTGCTAGCCCGCTGAATTTAATTATGATTTATTTTAATATCTTTGAATATATACACCCTTAACTCAAAAACTGCACTGATTTATTAACATTTTCAGTCTTCGGTCCTACCAATGGCAGAATGGATTGGATTTTAGAGGAACGAACTAGGAGGGACAACTATGTAAAACATACCAAACAAGCATTGCTTGGTAAGCACTGAGCAATGCCATCACAACTGAGCCAGAAAAAAACACAAAATCAATGTCATGTAACTCTGTTTCTTGGTCTTACAGAATTTAAAAAGAAAGGAAGGAAGGAAGGGAGGAAGGGAGGAAGGGAGGAAGGGAGGAAGGGAGGAAGGGAGGAAGGAAGGAAGGGAGGAAGGAAGGAAGGAAGGAAGGAAGGAAGGAAGGAAGGAAGGAAGGAAGGAAGGAAGGAAGGAAGGAAGGAAGGAAGGAAGGAAGGAAGGAAGGAAGGAAGGAAGGAAGGAAGGAAGGAAGGAAGGAAGGAAGAAGAACATCTCCAGTGTGTGCACAAATTCAGCTGAGTTCAGGGTTTGCAGTGGTGAATTTTTCCATAATTGTTTTTTTGGTAATAGAATTAGTATAAAATCTAAATGTGACTTCAAATCCTACAGCAAGAGTACTGGCTAGCTGGTGATTAAATATCAGTTTCTCTTCTTACCAAAACATGACACATCAATCTGGAATGAAGTACATACCCCTCTGTCAATAGATAAAAAATATATATATGTACATGTCAAAAGCTAGAATAATTATCAAACTTTAGTTTTCAGAAGCAAAAGCATTACTTTTATAAATTAGGAGAACTAACTAAAAAAATGTATCAGTCAACAATCAAATGTATCTCGAAGTCATAGAAGGCACTGAGTCGTAGAGAGAATCATTAAATGAAATGAAGTCTGTCTTCATTTCTGAAAGACTACACATTGTTATCTGAGGCAAGATGTTTGAGCAGCATATATTGCAATGATCTACGTCTTCCACCTTCTTGCGAGTTCAGAAACTGGGAAAAGGGAATCTAAGGACATTCAGGGGACTCGTGGTTCAAATTCTAAATCTTTTCTTCACATCAAGGAATGGCTTATTCCCTTTGCTCCCACAGGCAGTGGGTCTCCCTCCACAACGAGGGACTTCACTGCAGACACATCAACACCTGCATCTTCCCTGGTGATTACATACAGGCAAATTAAATTTTATCCTTCTTCACTGAAGGGTTTTATTGTTGTTTTTCTTTTTTCTTTTTTCTTTTTTTGCAAGTCTGCAGGAGCTTAGCAAAGGCGCTGAGGGCTACTTTGTAGGCACTGTCATATAATTCCCATATACTTCTTCCATGTACCTCTCATGTGGTGTTCAGATTGATGCAAACCAGTGGGGCAGCCCTTGGTGGAGACTATTCAACACACACACACACACATGCAATCTGTCACTAGATTCTCTTCTGACATCCCCAGCAGCTAAAAGGCACCAAAAGCTGCCACTGGGGGTAAACATCACTGAGTTGGGACACCGGCAAAAAACTGGTTTAAATGTTATAGGCAGCTTCTTCTCCTTGGACAAAATAAACCTCCATAGTGTTGTGGTGACTTACACTGGATGAAGAACTTAGTGCTATCTTCCTAGTGAAACATGTAATACTGTAGACTCCTTCCTTAGAGAACAGGATGGTATTATAAAGGTGAAGTTATTCACCAGTCCCATGTAGTAGTATGGAATGCTTGAGCAATGAGAGGATGCCTCCAAACATGTATGCAGGCAGCTGAGTAAATCATAGCAGTTCCCTCTGCTCTGCTATTACTGGGTCATGCAAGTAGCGGGAGATAAAAGGATGTGGCACAAATAGGTCAGAAACCTATTCCTGATGGTCTATTCCAGGGAAGTGGCCACTACTGCAGCCCGCTGCAGGAGCAGATGTACTGATCCTCCTCCATCTGCTTCTGCAAAATAGGGAATGTCCTTCCACTTCTCCTTCCCCTCTCTCCCACTCACTTTCAAGAGTGAATATTAAAGCGCATTTACTCGGGATTTGTGGAGAGCTTTCATTCCTCCACCACCTCTAAAATCTCTTTTCCTTTTAAAAAAGGACTGCGAAGAGAATGGTCTCCAGTATTTTCAGCAGGTGAGCCATTGTCTTGCTCTGTGACTTCTGCTACAGCCCAAGGCCTTTGTTGCTGCTGAAAACCAGGTGTCAATCTCGCACTTCAGCAGCCTCTGAAACTGTGAGCTATTAGGAACTGGTTACACTCTTGGAATCCCTGGTGGTTGCAAGTTTTCCCATCTGTTATGATCTTTTTAGAGCTGATAACACTAAAGTACCCCAAAAGCTCTCTGTACAGGGCTGCACAGACCCTATTCCATCACCTCTGTGATCACCACTCATTCCAAGATAACAGTGGTGTCACTGGGGAAGTAAAGGACATGAGGTTTTAATTACACTGGTGAAACCAGGACCAAGAGTCATCTTAGGTCAATTTAGACATCCTTACCACAGATAACTGTGCGAGAGCTCAGCAACTGGCTTTCCTCTATTGTCAAGGGAGAGGAATAAACAGGATCATCTGATCTTTATAAAGATATCTGTTTTACAGTAAGATGAATCGTACCTCAGAAGTGCCACTTCTTGGCTAAAAAGCAGATAAATAGCTCAGATAGATCTCTGAATTTAATTTATAGACCTGTAAACTTTGAAGAAGTTTATAGAACACAGAAACAGCCCAAGGCAAGGACATCACCCTTTTGATGACGGAATCTGCAATGATCTTATGTTGCCCTAGTTACAGGTGTCTAACTTCTTTGAATCTTTTACCCATTTTCCCCCAGTGATTATTCTTCCAAGAATATGTCACATTCTTTTCTAAAGACATATTACAAGTTAGACACTGTTAAAAACAATATGAGAGTTTCCTTGTTGATGTAACCTCCTCTCGGGAAGCTATCCCTAAAGTATCCTCACTAATTTCAAGCTGAATATGAGTCATTGTACCTTTTTGAGATCACTTTGTAATAAGCAGCTGATTTTTTTATTTGTCTTTTGAGTGTGTGCTTGAAGCAGGTTTGGTGCAAGTTTTTATTGCTGTTTTATGAACATTCTGTTTGATTTTCTCTTTTTGTAATTTAGTACTGCCCTTCAGGGAGAGGAGTGATATAATGGCCTAAGCCACCCCAAAATATTGTCTGATTATATTATCTGATTTTTTACTTGCTGTGGGTGTTACATGGAGAAGAAATGCTTAGCTATATTTGCTTTAGAAAAAAAGAAAAAAAGAGAAGTTTTGTATGCACTTGAATTGTTATCTCAGCTATTTAACTTTCCCGTAAGATGCCAAAAGAAGTTCCTTGATGCTGTGGATTGAACATGAGCCAAAATCAAGTGTATAAACAAAAAGGTCATCAGTGGTAAGGAATCCTCCTCATCCAATTGCCCTAAGTCAGCAAACTTCAGTGCAAAACTTAAAGGCAGCACCGGGAATGTCAGAGATAATTTTTATTTTGTCATAGTTTTAAGTGTTGAGTTTGATAGCAAAGGTTGTAATGAGTCCTGACTTCCAGACTTGTGAAAAGAGAAAGTTCTCAGTGTTCAGATAAACCTCTGCAGCAACGTGAATGACATAACTATAATAAAAACATCTTTGTATCTGGGTTCTTTGGATTCCTGCATTTTTATGGCATTTGGCATTATAAAGAGAATGCGCTTGATTCTCATGAATATTTTTGTCTTCCTTAACCCCACCCGGTCTCAGAAGGATCAAGGCATTTTTATGGCCTTTGTACTGGGTTTTAGACTTCCTGTCATTCAGACCTCTGATTACAAAGGAAGTTTGCACGATCTAGAGTTTTATTTTAAACCTGCATCAAATATACACAGAAAATCTGCCAAACATTTTGTTTATCTTCTATGTTTTCATATATCCTCTTCTTACTTTCCATGCTCTCATAAAGCATCTCTATGAAAACTCTTTGCAGGAATACTGGACCAAAACATGTCTGAACCATAAGAAAAGGTGATCAGACATTACCTCTCTTGGGTAACTACTGCAGAGAACCGTAAGCATGCAAGTAGTACGCAGATAAAACCCCCTGAGTCTGATTTACTTGCATAAACAGCAACAACCCCCACAGTCTTGTGCTGCCAGTGCAAAATAGAAAGCTATGCTTGAAGAGTTCTGGTTCTGGTGTTTGAGAGGCACAGTGATACAGAAACAAATTTCTTTTTTTTTTTTTTCCTTCAGAGGATTTTTTTTTTTTAAAGTAGTTTAATAACATTTCAAGCATGTCTGACTGCAGTGAAGAGCAAACACACTAAAAACCAGAGCACGCAGAGGCATTCCTATGTTGTCCCATATCATCATCAAAACAGTTTATGTGTTATGGTAGACTCTAACAGTTTGAATTAACTCAGCAGACTGCTCTGGCATTATAAATAAGGGCTTACCACATAATTTAGGCCTAGCTTCAGCAATACTGCTGAGCTGTGGGCTATATGATGTATTGCAATGACCACTAAATTATTTTTCATGCCTAATATAGATTAAAAAAAACATGATGAGGAGATGCAGTGTCCCCATTAGTGTCGTTCATGGTTGACATCAGCCATCGTTCCTACCCAAAGGCCATCAAGAGACAGTGTGTCAAACCTGTCTTGCTTTTTGTGCCAATAGAAATAGTTGTGGGTTGATCTTGGTATGTTTCCAGATTCTTTATGTGACAGGAGTGGCATGAGAGGGAGGCAGCAGACAGGAAATCCAGCCCCACTGTTCTGCTTCATTCTTTGTTTGCCAATGCAGATCATGAACAGCTACTTTTAATCTTCAAAAATGGGTGTTCTAAATTAATAATGATGTTGACAAGATGAAATCTAAGTGAGCTTTCCACTTCATTACATCTATTCCAAAGTCATTATCAGAGATCAGAATAACTACCAAACATTCTGGATATCAAACTTTCATGATGGATTCAGTGAACTCTCCAATGTCAGTCCTGAGAGATAAAGAGCACTTCACCCCTAGCAAAAATTTATTTACTGATGATAATACTAGTAACATATTAAAAAATGCATACATTCCAGGGTTAAGAAAATGGGGTGTTATTCTTTACTCACAAATGTTTTTTTCCTGGTAGAAAAGAAAGCTCAGAAGTTAATCAGGCTGGATGTCTATCATTTGTGACATCATTAAGGCCACCATTGATCAAGAATATTAAAGTATGTTGCTATTGCAGAGGTAGAGTTGATCTCCATTTCTAACGATAACAAGCTCAGGGCACTTACTCCTGATACATATTCCTTTAGCTTACAGCAAACAAGCAGCTAATATCTACTGTATATCCCCATCAACGTGTTCTCTTTTCTTTCCTTTTGTGTGCTGCTTCCAACAAACTCAACAAAGTCAGAGATGCCCTTTACTAAGCACATTGAGGCATAGAAGAATAGTCACTGGGAAGCAGTGTGTGCACCTACTCCATTCTGTCCTTTTGATGAGTATTTATTAGATAGGTTTATAATCCCAGTGAAATTCAGTGTAATTAAAAAGCAAAGCCTGCAAGTCTGCATGTTATACGGAAAAGGCTGTTTATTCCTATGAATACTTATTAAAGAGATATAAATGCATATCATTAATTATTTAAAGGGCATATAAACATGAATTTGTTAGTATAATGCAGTGGGTTGGATTCCTTCTACAGCAGTCCCTCTCAAATTCAGCCAGATGAAATATCCACAAATACTATGTTTTCTGCCCTGATCTGACAAGTCTAACACTGTAAAGTGAAAAAAGATGCAACAGGATAAAATTCCATGTTCTCTACTGCAGTTTACAGCAGTAAGACTTATTAACTGCTATTTACACAGCTGAAAGCCACACACAGGTGTTCATGTGCTTATTAACCGCGTTTGCACACCTCACACACACACAAAAAAGGAGTATAATGTTACTTATGATTTCTCAATGACATCCTTTCTGCTTTTTACTTAAAAAATAAAAAATAAAAAAAATAAAATCTGCATTTTCCTTCCTGTTTTTAAGCTGGCAGAATTGTTTCACACTGAAAAAAGATAACCTTTTATTGGCTTAGGTCCTTGGGTCTGTAGCTTCACAAACATCTTATTATGTGAGGTCTCTAATAGTGCCAGCAATGTAGTAAGTACTTCCTCGGCATAAAGAGAAGGCAGTCCCTGGGGCTAATAATGCTTACCTTCCATGCAGTGCAGTTGGGACGTTAAATTAGCATTTGTAAAATACTCGGAGTTCTTTGAATGGAGGACACCATGGAAATGAAGGCGAAAGCAAAGGACACTGTGAAGCAAAAATATCAACAGTTAATACTATTCCATAATGGCCATAATTTTCCTATTAGCAACGCATGAAAATGAGACTCAGGCTAGATCTGGATTATTTTAGACTGAAGTCTTCCACATAGGCACTCAATTAAGTATCTACCCAGAGATACAAATGATTGGCTAATCAACATGGTCATTCAGGCAATAATATGTGATTACATTTTGGTCTTGATCCATGTTCGCCTCTAGGAGCTGCTGCTCTTCTTCAAGAAAATATTTCTAACAGTTTTTACCCTTTTTCCTCTGCAGGCCCTACTATAACATCTTTCACAAAGCCTCACTCTGATAGTATATAATCATCAAACCATTTCCCATCACAGTTCCTCCTAGAGATCATTTTTGCCATTCTACCCATTGGAAGCAGAATTTATTGATGAACCACACATACTATTTATAAACGTACATGCTTAAGAGCATCACATTTTCTGGTTCTTGTCTCAAATTCCCTGCTTCACTCCAAACTTTGGTCGATATTAACTCTCACATATATCATTTCCAACATGAGGCAATGTCAGTAACTTGCTCCTGTGAACCTTTTGACCTTAAAAATAAAAAAAATGAAAAACTCACTTCTCAGGGCTGCAAAATACTTGAGTACCATCACTTTCAAGAAAACATCTGGCACTCAGTACTTCTAGAAAATAGTCCATCTCTTCAGTTAAACAGAGATTGAAAAATCTCAGTGAAATCTGCTTCTTTCTTCTCATAGGTTGAACTCAACATGGCATCAGGATTTGTTTGGATTTTTTTTTCTAAGCACAAAGTAATTAACAGTTAATTGTTTTCATAGAATGACAGAATCATCATAGAACTTCTTGAGTCAGAAGAGACCCTTAAAGGAACAGTTAAAGGCCATGTAGTCCAACTGCCCTGCAAAAAAAACCTACAGCTAGATCAGAGTGATCTCCAGCCCCATCCAGCCTGAAGAGTGTTTCCAGGGATGGGGCTTCCACGACCTCTCTACGTAATCTGTTTCAGTGTCTCATCACTTGTATTGAAAAAAACTTCTTTATATCTAATCTGAATCTCCCGTGTTTTAGTTTGAAACCATTTCCCCCTGTCATACCACAACAGACCATGCTATAGAGTCTGTCCCTTTCTTTCTACAGCCCCCATTTAGATACTGATAGGTCACTCTCAGGTCTCTCTGGAGCCTTCTATTCTCCAGGCTGAACAACCCCAGCTCTCAGCCAGTCATCTCAGGGGAGGTGTTCCGTTCCTTGGATCATTTTTTAATGGCAGTTTTGTAAGTGCTCCTAGAGTACTCTACAGCAGCAGGATAAACACCTCTTTTCTTCGTTAAGGATGACGTTTAAGCACTCACTGATATATCCTGTATATTTTTGTATATTTTGAGCTGTCAAAATTGTGCTTGCTTATTGAAATTAACTTTGATGTATTTTCTTTAAATAAGATTTTATTGTATTAACTATGGCCAGAACCTGCATATAATGTGGCAATTATGCTTTCTTGTGATAGCCTGACAGTATAGCCTATGAGGAAATGCTCCTACCATTAGGAATAAAAGGCATTCACCTGTCTACTCAGTGTCAAATCTATGACTGTTTTTATAGTCCTGATTTTCAAGAAGTTAAGAACAGGTTTTCTGGATTTCTAAGGACAAGCAGTTTTGATGAAACAAGAAAGTCATTCCGTAATCAGAAAAGAAATGGGGAATACCTTGAAACCAAGCAAGCATGGCTCCATGGTGTGAACTGCTGGAGCAAAAGCATCAGGGATACACTGGGCAACACCCATGCTCAGTAATTACCAGCATGATGTGTGTGCAGACAAGAGTGGTCTTTTCTCCTGCACAGGAATATAAAGTTTTTCCAAGTAAGAGGTCATTATCAGAGTGCACAGTGAGCTAGGAATGGGCAAGTGAACTTAATATTTGTCACTGCTCATTACCGGGCTGGAGACTGCAAAACCTTGAGGTAGGATACACAGTGGTAGGATTGCACACATCTGCAGAGGGGCAGAAAAGAATACCAGTAAACAACCTCTACCTTTTATAAATGCTCCCGACAAAATAAATGGTTTGTTCTTTTCTACTTCCCCTTTTGACAAATGGCTTATATATTTCCAATTTATGGAGAGGCCTGTAGCCCTGGTCCATATGTCTATCATGAGGAGTCAGGTGAAGAGGACAGCAAAAGCCTCCCAACACTCTAGTACATTTTAAGAAAAATAATTTCAGAGAACATGGAAATAAGAATTTAAGCAGTTTTTTATTCCTGGTGTCATCCATGCCATACAAACAAATGAAAATCACACCCTGCTGCTGTTGGTGGATCTGATTATAAAACCATACATCTCATCAGGTCTATCCACATGGCATCATACTGGAAGTTCAAATATGTTGCTTGCCTGCTATGATCTCTAATCCCTTTCAGAGTAAAAGCTTTCCAACAAGCAATCTTATAGGATTTGCTTCTAGATATATGCACTTGGCTGTACTGAAGCGTTGCTAACAATCTCAGTTTACTGTGCAATGCAAAATCAGAAGGGCTTAGTCTTTTATATGATTGTGATGCAGTCAACACTGTGCAAGACCATTAGATCTTAGTACATCACAGCAGTCCAGTAGAACGAGCCGACTGATCACATCCCACTATGAAAATGGCCCTCGGGTTGCCAATACAATCAAAAGTGCCCTCCTATGGTGGCTTCTATGGTGAAAAGTTTAAAGAACAACCTCAGTCTTGGAAGACCAGACGTGCTACCATATCAGAAGAGTAGATGAAGAGTTTGGTCTTACAGAGCTTTAAATTATGTGTGCTGAAAACCATATGAATTAAAAATACTAAAAGATTAAGCACTGTTAAAAAGGCATGAGAAATTTACTATAAAGTACATATCTGTACATATACATTTTATCATACATTCAAGTGTTCATTTGCCTACCTTGGCCTTTTTTTTTTTTTTTTTTTCTTTTTTTGAGTGAACAGAGGTAGAGTTTGGTCAAAAAGTATTACAACTTTTAATCTAATATATGCTTTTTTTTTCCCTTAAAATTTATTCTACCCTCTGGGTTGAAAATGTTACTTTTATTTGACAAGTCTGGCATCTATTGAACCTCTGCTGAATTAATGTGTCACTGAAATTACAACTTGAGAAATTTATCAGCAGACTGACAGTACTTCACTGTTGTTGCACTTACAGCTGTGTGTATACAGAGCAGCAGCAGATGTGCTACACAGCATGTGGTCTAAAGCTTAGTCCTGAGGTTCAGATGTTACTACATGCCTACTGTCCGCAACAAAAATGTGTTTTGCTGAACCTCAGCGAAGTCTTCTCGTGGTTCTTTCTATAGTACATCTGTTTCTGACTGGTTAAGACTTGCTCCTATGGTGCATAAAAGCTCACAAAGACAGTGCACATTACCCAGCAGAGCTTGCAGTTACCTCTTTAGTAGTGGCGTGTTTTCCTTGACTAAAGCATCACTTTCTGTCCATCAGTTGCTACAGATACTGGACAACAAGTGAAATAAAAACATGCTGTAAGTACACCCAGCTTACAGAAAAGCAGTAGGACACTACAGTTACTGTCAAACAGCATTCATCCTTTTGTAGCTATGGATAATTTGCCGCTTTCATTTGATGCCAGGAGTCAGGCAGTTGGTGAGAGAGCAGGCTCAGCTTCCAGGACCACGTCTATGCTTTACTGACTTAGCACAGCAAAGAAATGAAATTACCTTCTCTTGACAGCATATAGAAAAGAAAAGATCTCTCCTTTGTAAGTCTTTGCTAATTTGATCAAGAGGAATCATACACTGCAGCTTTGCTCACATAAATCCGTTGGGGATTTATTTTATTATTTGGGGCAATGCTGGCTTTGATGGTGTCTGTGAGAAAGGATGCAAACAGGAAGAAGAGCTGGAGAGAAGTAAAAGGGTGAGAGACAGAAAGGGCATCATGCATCTGAATGCCACCTCAGCTGCTCCTCATCCAGGCTTTCAGCCACTTGCATCACTTCTGCTCCATGCAAGGTACAGCAGCTTAGAGCTGGCATTGGGTGGTCAGATGGAAGCCAGACAAGTGATAGTGAAGCATACTGACTGCTGTACACAATGGCTATAGCCAAAATACAACCACACTTTGACCAATACACAAGTATTACAGTTATAAATAAATACAAAAGTAGTTCACCACTGGCAGAAAAATGGTGATGCTTTATTAGTCTCAATAACAAAATAATGCTCCTTTACCCAAAGAGCAGAAGAGCAGATCTATTTTTGCTTGAATATGAAAACTTACTGCTCCCATAGCCAAGGTAGTTCAAAAGTCTGTTCTCAGTTCCATGGATCACCATTTCTTGTTAAATATGGTATACAGAGAAATGAAATTTGAATTTTATTTCAGGCAGCATCCTTCCCTCTTTGAGGAAATGATGCAGCTTTGATCAATTTCTTCAGTGTTATTTTGTGTTCATAGACGGGGATTGTCAATTAGTCATTGAGTAATAAATTTTACAAGTCAATTAGTAGGAAATTATCTGTTTCTCTATATTACTGCAAATCTGTCTCACGCTAATATCTGTGAAGCCTCGCATGACTTACCTAAATTATCTGACAGATGTTCCCCTTCCCACTATCGGCAGCTTCAGTGGAATATTAAATATTTGTATTTAAGCTGACCTGCGGACTTCCTTATTCCTTAAACTATTTCTCACAGCTGTCTAATATAAATACAAAGCTGTCATCTCTAATGAATATATTAAAATACACACTGCAAACTGAAGCAGAAAGCTAGGTAATTTTTTGGTACATAGTTTCATTTAAATAAATATGTGGAATAAGACAAATGCTCAAAAGAAGGGAAAAATTGTAAAAAAAGAAAGTATTTTAAGCCTAGTTTGAGTATGTTGCATGGAAGAGCAATCTACTTCTTAACTTTGGATTTGGAGGAGCTACAGAGAATAAGACATTAAACGAGGGAGATAATAGTGAAAAGTTTTATGGATATTGATTTTCATGATTACTGGACTTTTCTGTCCCACTTCTGTATCTGTGTATCTCTTCTATTTCTGATCTATTGAAGTGTTTGCTGTTACTAGGCCTGACCCAAAAGTTACTCCAGCGGAAGAAACAGTCCTTGCAATGTGGATGATGATGTCCATTAACTCATCAGACCAGTAGGGACCTTTAAGATAAACAAATTTTAAGGTAGTTCCTGTGGAAACCAGCATACTGAATAAAATTGATATTCATGCACAGGAGAAATAATTCACTTTTAATGAACTGTCTACTTTGGCTGCATGAACATATCCAGGCTGACTCCTTCTTGGGCCATCATACTGACTGGAAAACTGGCAACTTGCACAACTTGCTTTAATTTGTCATTGGCACTTATTGCCATAGTAACCAAAAGAATTACTGGGACAGCTGCCCTGATGAGGGGGGAGCTACAAAGTCTGAGTGAATTTTCATGGACAGAAACTGCACAAGACCAGAAGATAAGCTTACCCTGAGAAGCAAAGCATAGGAACTCCTGGATATTTCATACTTTGGCATTTATTGGTCCTGGTGTTTTGCAACTCCTGCTGCAAGTAGCAGGACAGAAGGATGCACATTCTTTGTCAAGTCCTTTCCTTCTCCTTACCACAGCCACATGGATTTTATAGGTTCACTGCTGTCTCAGTGGTGACAGCCAGCCTCTCCAGGAACTCTGTTTCTACCACTCACCATAAGAGCAGCAGCAAAGCAGTGGCACTGGGTATCCTGCTGGCTTAGACGTCACCAGGATGGAGCCTGAGCCAGCCTGACCCACTGCATACTTGCAAAAGCAGGAGGAAAAAGCACCAGAGCTGGCTGGAGAACTGGATGGCCCAAGAGGAGAAAGCTGGAAATAGATCAGATGGGAAACAAAAAATAATGCAGAAACAGAATTACAGAATCAGCTAGGTTGTAGAAGACTATCAAGATCATCAAGTCCAACCATCAGCCTGACCTACTAAGTCCTATTATCAAACCACATATCTTAGCACCACAGCCACATCTCTCCAATATTTCCTGAAAAAGGGACATCATCATTGCCCTGGGCTGCCCATTCTAATGCATGACCAACCCCTCCATGAAGAAATTCTTCCTGGTAGCAAACCTAAAGCTCCTGTAGCACAACCTGTGGATGTTTCTTCCCATTCTATCATTTGTCACGTGAGAAAAGAGACTGACACCTTCATATTGCAACCTCCTTTCAGGTAGTTGTAAAGATCAATGAGATCTCCCCTCAGCCTCCCCTTTTCCAGACCAAGCAGCCTCAGTCCCCTTGATCACTCCTCATAACTCGTTTCCCAGTCCTTTCACCAGCTTAGTTGTTCTTTCCTGCAAATACTCAAACAGCTCAATATTCTTGTAGTGACGGGCCAAAATTGAACATAATATTTGAGGATATGTGTTAAGAAAACTGTAACTTAATATGTACTAAACAATGAAAATCCAACATGCCTTGCATCACTTGAGACATAGGCATCTGTGTTTTATAATCCAGTTTTCAGGTGAGTTGAATCAGCCTTTAGACATGCATGCTTCTCTTCCTGTAGGCGCTTGAAGGTAAGATCAACATTTTTTTTTCTTATTTCAAGATCTGGTAAGAATTAGTTTTGAGCATTTATCTCAGCTTTGTAGTCATTGGTGTATCTTCTCTGTCAGAATCTTCACTATGAGGCCGAAAGCGCAGCTACAAGGAGCCAAGAAATAGAACACCATTCTGGGTTATTCTGAACAGCAAGAACACTTCCCCACTGCCTGCATCGCCCTCAGCCAGACCTCCCGGTCTGTTCTTAACGCAGCAAATCGCCAGATTACCACACAAATTTTGGATGATTTCATCATTTCTTTCTTTTAAACTCAGTTTGCAAAACATACATTTAAGTCAATAGTATTAATTTATAGTATCTTTTGCTTAAACATTTTGACAGTGTGAAAATATAAAAAGAGGTGAGTATGAACAGCCATGGTTCTGGTGACACAGCCATGATTTCTCAGTGACTGAACCTGCTGATAGTGATACGGATCGGTTCAGAAAGAGTCATGGCTGTTACATTAAGCCTGGCTCAGGATATGCACAGTGGTCATTAATAACAAGTTACACCACTAATCAAATACCTTCTCTATTATAAAAGTTGAACACTGTGTCTACAGACACCCACTGTTTGTGAGATTCTCATACACGAGGGTCAAATTCTCAAATATGAGAACATTCAAAGTTTGCAAGTTCCTAACACTTCTTATTGACATATGTGACATATATTTTCAAATTAAATTCAAACACTGTGCAGGAGAAAACATTTCAGTCTTGCAATTTGAAAGAATCAATGCACTCTGCAAAAGGAAGGCTGTTTGACTCATATTGAGAGCTGGAGGGGCTGAGCATCTTTTTTCAGGGCACACAAACACCACCTGAAGTGTTCTGTTATTATTATTTTTTTTTTTTTTTCAGAAGCGATTTCCCATAGAAACAGGAACTGGAACTTTGGAGCATTGCTGCAATAAGCTTTCAGGCTACCTACAACTTAAAAAACTCTGGGTGGTTACATTAAAAAAAAAAAAAAAAAAGCAGTAGTGAAAAAGCTGCTGTTTCATACTGTCATGGAACACAGTCCCCAGGCAGCACTGTGCTCCTGGTGCAATGAATGGAAATGGTGCAGTGTGTCTGCATACAACACGACCCAGCCATCGTCTCCTATGCAGGGATCTTCAGTGCCGGCTGTGCACATTGCTGCATTCGGGTAATTAACAACACACATCGTCTTCTTGAATTTGCTCCGACAGCAGCTCAGTGTAATTGCTACCAGCACCATCCCGTTTAGACCCCACCCACCGTAATTACTTTACTCCAGAACTAAGTTCAGACAATTTATGCTATTCCATGTGCACCACATTTCCGAAGGCTCCGCACATTGCTCGGTTGGGCTTCAACCACACAACCTCCCCGAGCTGCTGCTGCTGGTGGCAACGCGCTCTGCCCAGCGCAACAACCGCGGTCCTTAGGATATCTTCAGTAACAGAGAATCTTTCCGGGGCCGTTGACAGCTTTAGGCAGTAATTAAAGCCCAGTTTGCACGCAGTTTGGGGATGTCTCGGTGAATCATTTCGAAGCTTAACCACGGGACCGTACCGCAGACAGAGGAAGAAGCATCGGCGGCTCCTGCTGTCTTCCCCATTTGCACAAGGTGCTGTGGGTTCTTTATTCTTCCGGCGCTGTTCTATTTAGTTACGCTTTTATTTTTATCATTATTATTTGTTTTCGCTGGAAACCCGCAGCCCCCCGGCACTCTCTAGGCGTCACCTTTAAGGGGCGCGGCGGGGCGGGGGGCTCCCCGGGCGGCACCGAGCGGCCCGACCCGGCTCAGCACGGCTCAGCACGGTCCGCCTCAACCCCGCGTCACCTGACCGCGCCGGGCCACCGACCTGCAGCGGGCGTGCGGGCCGGCTGCGTTCCGCCCTCTGCACCGGGCTGGGGGCGGCGCTGCTGCGGCAGTCGCGCGGGGATTAGGCTGCGGGAGGATTAGGCTGGAAATAGCAGCGGCGGCTCCCGGCCGTGCACGCCCAGCGCATCCCGGCGGCGGCGGCGGCGGCGGCGGGAGGAGGGGGCAGCCCGCCCCGCACCTGGGGCTATCGGGGCCGGGGGGGGCTCTGGGCGGCGGCGGCCGGAGGACGGAGGGAAGGACGCGTTGACAGGTCGGTGCCGACTCTGCCTGATCCCCCCCCAGGCGCTGATGGCGGCCCTTTCCCGGGGCGGGGGGAGCGGGCAGGCCGGGGAGGCGGCGAGGGGCAGGACGCGGGCAGGTGATGTGGGGGTGAGCTTTCCTCCTCCCCCCGCTCCCCCACCACCCCGGCCCTCATTCGCGGTTTGTGCCGTCTCCCTCTATTCTCCTTGTTTTTTTTCCCTATCCCCGCAGTGTCTGAAATCGCCCTTTTTTTGCCCCAGGCAGCCGCTCTGGAATTGTCTGGCGAGGCGAACGCTCTCGCAGCAGGGCGGGGGGGGCCGGAGGAGCCCTGTGCGGCGGCCCCCGCCTCCCCACGGCCCGCAGCCCGCGAGCCCCTTCCCCTCGCGTGTTTTCTGCCTCTGCAGAGCAGGCAGCGGCACGAACGGCAACCGAAGATGTCGGGTCAGACGCTGACAGATCGCATCGCAGCTGCTCAGTACAGCGTTACGGGATCGGCCGTAGCCAGAGCCGTCTGCAAAGCCACCACGCATGAAGTGATGGGGCCCAAGAAGAAGCACCTGGACTGTAAGCATCCCTTTTGTATCCGCAGTGAAGACCCGGGGCTGAGCTTGCGGCCCTCTGGGATGTGGCTTTGGGCGTTCTGGCTTGCTACTGTAATCCAGCTCGTGAGTGGAAAGGGCTGTGAGAAATCTCCAGGAGACGATGAGTTATTATTGCATTTCTTCTTGTATTGCATAATACCACTCTTTCAGCCATTTTTTTCCTCTTGACCTCTTGCTTTGCGCTGCCTTTCTAGATGAAAAGCGTGCCTCACAGAGCACAGCCCCAGCCTGGGAAGGGGGTCGTGCACATGGCAGGATGGCACCTGCCTGCCACTGCCTCCCCCTGCCCTGGTGGGGCCCAGCAGGAACAAATAAGTGCTTTGCCAGGAGCATGGCCTCTCCATAGAGGCCTTCTGAAGAGGTTAGGTGACGGCATAGTGGTCAGCAGTATGCTGTGGATTGGAATGGCTTTTGGAGAGGGTAAGGGCAGGTGCTGAGGTCTTAGACATCTGATAGCAGCTTTGTGGTCTGCCTGGTGGTTTCTGTCATGTTTTATTGAGGATGGCTTGAGGCTTTGTTTCAGAGATTTATTGTCTATTCTGGACTTGCTGTAGCTGGTAAATGCATGAAACAAGGTTGAAGTTAAAATGTTTCTTAAAAGGCAATAAGCTTGTAATGCTTTGCCTTGACAATTCCTTCTTTTCAACCCACTCAACTGTCAGGCCCTTCTTGGAGACACCAAGGAGTTAGGATGGTGAAGGTACTTAATTGTATGATGGTAATTGGCATTGTTCACCACAGAAACTGTCCAGCTTTGGTTGCAATCAACAGCAGGTTTTAATGATGCCTGAAAGTAAGTGCTTTTTCTTTTTTTTTCTTCTTCTTCTTTTTTTTTCTAATGCTTGAAACATATGGTAAAAAACACTCAGAAGAGAAGATTAGTTGAGTATTGTATCAAGAAGTCTCTTGGCTACTTCCATTATCAAGTAATGCTGGTGCAGGTGCATGCAAACACAGTTCTGATGATACTATATTTCTTCAAAGGAGGTAGTATTACTTCTGGAAAATAATTACATATTTTGGTGCTAATGATTTCATGGCTAGCCCTTCAGATGGAACACAGCATGTCAGCCTTCAGCCATGTACAGTGCTCTGTGTGTATGGCAAAGAGATGCTGAGTGTACTCTCAGCATGTTTGTTGATGACACCAAGCTGAATGGTATAGTTGACCCAATAGAAGGAAGGGATGACATCCAGAGAGACCTGGACATGCTCAAAAAGTAGGCACACAGAAATCTAAAGAGGTTCAAAAAGGCCAAGTGCAAGGTGTTGCATTTAAGTTGAGGCAATCCAGATATATATATATATATATATAGGTCAGTAGAAGAATTCATTGAGAGCAGCCCTGTGGAGAAGGACTTGGGGATTCTGATGGACTAGAAGCTGAACATGAGCCAGCAGTGTGCCGTTGCAGAAGCCCAGAAGGCCAATTATATTCTGGGCTGCATCAAAAGAGGGATGATCAACATGAAGAGGGAAGGAGTTGTCTCCCTCTACTCTGCCCTCATGAGGCTCCATCTCGAGTACTGAGTCCAAGCCTGGGACCCCCAGTACAGGAATGATGTGGAGCTGCTGGAGCTGGTCCAGAAGAGGACCACAAAGATGTTCAGAGGACTGGAGCACCCTTCCTATAAAGAAAGATTGAGAGAGTTGGGCTTGTTCAGCTTGGAGAAGACTTTGGGGAGACCTCACTGCAGCCTTCTTGTACTTAGAGGGAGCTTACAAGCAGGAGGGAGTCTGGCTATTTGTATGGTCTAATAGTATGGGACAAAGGGGAATGGCTTTAAAATATAAGAGGGGAGATTCAGGTTAGATATTAGGAACAAAGTTTTTACTCAGAGGGTGGTGCCAGAGGGAGCTGGCATGGCTGCCCAGAGAAGCTGTGGTTGCCCCAACCCTAGAGGCATTCAAAACCAGGTTGGATGGAGCCCTGGGCAGCCTAATGTGGTGGGGGGAAGCCCTGCCCATGACAGGGATTTGGAACTAGATGAACTTGAAGGTCCCTCCAACCTAAGCCATTCTGTGGTTCTGATTTATCACCATTGACTGAAAACTGACTTAAGCATAAACTGTTGTTAACATAGATCTGCTGTCTTAATGTCATGTAATCTCCCTTGTTTTCTTGTAAGTTAGTAAAAGATCTTCTGATGAGTGTGGATAATCCACAGACTATAAATTTCTTGGTTATTGATATCGCCTATGTTGATGTTTGGTAGCTGTCGACACTTCTCAATCTGTAGGCTGTGTATGGCCAGTCCTACTGTGTCTGTTACTAGAAGCTTCAGCTTTAAAACGGAAAAAGAAAAAAGCTTGGCTCTTGTATAATTAAAACCGTGCTGTGTCTATGCAATATTAATGTGTATATATTCTACACACATGTGCATGCACACATCTGTAGAGAAGTGAAAGAGCTATATGGAATAGGTAGGATTGAAGTGAGAAGTGTGGTAGAAACAATTTACCAGTGCTGTAATGAGGTCTGGAAAAGAGTTGTGCTTGGATATTGATGCTAGTGTTATTACTTCGGGAATGAGACTGGGGGAGACTGAAGCCTGCAGGCTTCCCTGCCATTTCCTGCCCACCTACATGTGAGATACCCATGAGGAGGGGGGGGAATCACTTCCTGGGAAGAAGTCCTTGTTCGTTTTATCTTCTGTTTTCTAGGCCTAATGTGTATTAGTTGAGCATTTAACTATCTGGGATCATTAAAGACAGAATCTTATCAGTGGGAGATGCACACATTCAAAATTGCTGGCTATAAATGAAAATCAGGTTCATATTTTAGAAGATAAAGTATTCTCAGACTCTTAAACCTGAGACATCTCCTCAGCACCGTGAATTGTCAAGCAGCTCCTTGAACTCTGGCGTGTGTCTTGTGAGCAAGTGTCAGGATGGGTCTGGTGCTGTAATGAGAACCAGAGGCCCATCCCCTGCCTGCATGCAGGAAACGCTGCGGGTGGGGGCTGTGCTCTAAGTTGCATGGCTGGCTGCATTGCTGATGGATAAGTAGCACAGGAGGGCCAGGGAAAGGAAATGGAAGGCGGCAAAACTTACCTTACATTCTGAATTGAGGTGTGAAGGATTTTGACAGTGAGGGCTGTAGGTACTAGAGACGATATGTGAGGTGATTGGAACAGTGTATTATTAAAAGCTGTAATTCTACTATCAGCACAGTGGTTCTGCATCCTTAAGGATCTCTGTAATTGTGTTTAGTGTCTTGGGTTGTGTGACATGACACCTGGCTGCTACCTGCCAGTGTCCTGCTTAGCAGCTGGGCTTTGTAAATGAAGTGGAAAGGTCAACCATTGAACACGAGTCCTGTGAGGATGGGACACAGTGCCTGTCCTCATGTTTTCTACAGAAGGCATTAGCTCTGGAGGTTACAGAAAGACAATGGGTGGCGAGGTGTGTGGAGGGTTTGTTTGGTTTTGTTTCTTTTTAATTTTTGGTAAATAGTGCTTAAGTAGAGGGAAGTTGCTGTCAGGGTTAAAAAGCATGATTTGAGTGTGAATCTATGTGCATGAGGAAGGGAGAAAAAAGTATAATGAAGTTTTTTGTGTGAACAAAAGCTGAGCTGCTTCATGCTTACCTTGGTGTGGCTTTCTGTACTTGCTCAGCTTACAAGTGCAGGCTTTGCTGTGGATGCTGCATTGTAGCTGTCCTTTGGCATGGACTCTGGATGCTGCACAGACTTGTTATGTAAGGAAGAAGTACCAAGCGTGAATAGGCTGCTTACATTCATTAGTAACATTTACCACTTTTTTGAATCCCAGCTCTCATACCAGTAAGAACTTCTGCTGGAAGTCATACACTGAACAAATTCTCAAATGTCTGTGGGGGAAAAGAAGCATAAATATAGGATGCAGTGATGGTTTGGGGCCAGGCACTGCAGCTAGAACATCGGAGCTCTGATCCTTTTGGACTTAAAAACTGGTATCGCCCCGCCTGTATTTCCTTCATTCCAACAGAGGCCTTTAAGTTTGCACAGTGATATTGATTTATCTCCCTCTGCTAATTGTGTTGCATTAAATAAATTGCAGTAAGATATAGCAGGTGAGGCAAGCGCTCACATGGTGAGATGAGGATTAGCAGCGTGGTTTTATTTATGCATTTATTTTTGAAGCAGTGAAAAAGGCTATTGAGGAATTTGTGGATGTAATATATGTACGTTAAGGATACATGAGATGTGGTCATTCAGCTGTGAGGGCAACACTCATGCACAGCACAGACACTTCATTCTCAGTGTTGTTATGAAAGCTGTGCTAATGCTTCGCTGGGGGTTTGGTGGTGGGGCAGGCAAAGCAAGCATCCAGTCTTAAATGGTGTTGGCTCTGAAGGCATCAACAGGGAGAAGTTTTCAGAGAAAGGACATATCGTGACTTGCAAATGTTAAAACACATATAGATCTGAAAAAAAAAAAATAAAATAAAATGAAAGGAGCTCTGTTCAGACCTACTTATAAGGATTTAGCTGAGAAACAGACCAGTGATCTGTCAGTTAGGGAAGTGAAGTGGAAAGCAGTGAGGCTGTTACATCTGTGGTTGTTTGTAACAAGTTCCTTTTTCTGAAAAGGATCAGAATAGTTGGGATTTTCCTTATCTTATGTTGTCAGTGAATTATTTTGCAGCTGGAGGAAGCTCTAAAGTGTCTAATATCATGTCTCACATGGCCTAGAAAGACCATGTAAAGTCTCCTAGCTTCCTCAAAACAGTTTTTGTAAGATCGAAGCCCTTCCGGGGGGGCGATCAAAGGCTGGGAGGTTTTCATGAAATGTGGAAGCGAAGATGAGGATCAAGATGGAATTTTCTGTGACTGTGGAGATGACCTGTGTGCATATTGCAGAAATAGAAAAGTATTTGCACCTCAAGTCTAATTTTGTCTCTTTGTATGTGGCTGACAAAGGCTCTGAAAAGAGATGTAGTTTAAATCATGTTGGCAACTGAAACGCAGGACTGGTGTCAGTGTTTTGCTGATACGGATACTCGTCTCTGAAGGGTTTTTGCCTGTTTTCCTGCAAACTGTGTGGATGACCTAATGAGTTTGAATTAAGATGGTCTCTAATGTTGAAAGAGAAATGTTGATTGACCAAAAGCAGTGAGCTAAGTTTTCTTCCCAGGTTCAGTAAAGAAAGAGGTACAAGGTATTACTCTGTATAATTACATAATTACGTATCTCTAGCTGGATGGCTTTTGTGCTATCTTCAGTTCCTTGCATCAGTGCCGCTATTGTTAAACGAAGTGTGTATTTCAGAAGCTGTTTGCTGTTGAGGTTGTTTGGAGAGAGTTCCAGATTTGTTGGCACTTATGGCCTCTTACTGAAGGGAGTAGCACAGACATATGAGTTCTGCATTGCTCTGCAGTCTAGGTGATGCTTTGTCTGGGTGGCTGTGGAATTACTCTAAAAAAATTGTCAAGAAGTGACTCTCTGCACAAACCAGACTTTATCCTTCATACTCTTATAAAGAAACCACTACAGTATAAGATATAACGAGCTATAAAAAAAATAATTTGTCAGTTTCTATATATGAGAGAAATGGCTTTCAATGTAGATCAGTTTTAGTACAATGTCTTGTTTTTGTTGTCTCAGCTAGGATGTAGTCTGAATTGTGAATTTCTTTCTCAGAAAATAAACACTCCAAGCAAGCAATTCTTTACTTTAGTAGGCCATTCAGTAGTGGATAATAGATTAGCACCTTTTTCCCCTGAAAGTTGTCGTCATCACTCTCTGGTGAATAGCACTCTGTTTTTTGTGGACTTAGCTCGTGTCCTGTCTCAAAATGGTTTTGAACACTTGCTTTATTTGGAGTTGTGTAGATCTCTAAGTAGAAGTACAAACAGCTGTAATGGGTAAGGGGAGCTAATAAGAAGTCTTAGCTAGTCTTGAACATTCCTAGGACATTACCTCTGTTCCCATCTTTGCCTCATTTAAATACTGTTTTTGAGGCATGTGTACCAAGAGAAGGTTCCCCTTTTTATTAAGGTAAGACTTGGCAAAGTAGTAATTCTTAAAAATGTGTTTGATCCTGGATAGAAGTTTGAGTTTGAGTTAGGATTCAGAGGCAGAAACATGATCAAGATCACTCAATTTTGTGCATCTAAACTGTTCTGTCTTCTTATGGTGCAGTGCCTAAGGACAAGGAGGACAGGAGACAGAAGAGTGGGTAAATAGAGCAATATTAAAAATCCTTTTATCCAAATAGTGTAACTTGATAATGTTAGATTCATTAGTCCTACCCTCCCTCCCTTTGGCTTTTCTGCCACTGAAGACATATTCTTAGTCTATTTCCAACAGTCAAGATCCTTCTGTCAGAGATGCTTTGCCAAGGTCACAAATGACCAATTTTGGGACAGGTTGGGCCTTTCTGCTGTAATGACTTCTGTCAGTAGAGCTTTATAATGCAGCAGTCATGCCTTTTCTGCTTTCTTTGTGGTCCCTTGTTCCTGAAATTGTCAGTACAGTATGGCTTCTTTTCCTTTATGTAAATGAAGCCTAGCATTTTCTGGTTCTGCACAGATGAAAAAGGTGTGTGGTTTTTATTTTTTTTTTCTTCTCTTGGAAGAGCAGACAGTAGTGCAGTGACCCATCCATAGTTTTCATCACTTCTATTTCCTGGTTGAATATCTCATCATATTCTTGTGGGGCAGTAATCCTATAGCCCTGGGCTGCAGTGGTTGACAAAAGCGATAATTAAAATAATAATAATAATAATCTGTTCTTTTATTTCCTGTTGTTTGACTTGATCTGTGTGTATGATTTCTTGACCTGGCTCTTAAATTCATCTTCTCTATGCATCTTACCTGAGCCTGCCCCATTAGTTAAGACTTCTGTGTACTGTGCAAGAAAGTACTCTGGTGGAGTGGTCCTGTGTGTTTCTTGAAAGATCCTCTGAAGTGCTTAAAAGTAGACTGCAGTCAGGATAACTCTGAAGGGCACGCAGAATTTTGGGTGCTATTCAGTGCTTATTGCTGGATGGAGAAGATGGCAGTAGTGGGTGATACTTCCCCACCTGGTGTCCTCTCCTATTATGAAGCCTACCGGCAGGTTGAACAGCCACTGGTCTTCAAATTGAGAGAAAACTGTAACTGAAGAGAAGAATTTGTTGTACTATTAGTCTCTCCTTCTGAAGAGATGGTAATATAGTGGAGGCACACCTGCATCTGGTGCTTTTCTGCTTGTTTTCAAGATACTTGAGACAACTGACATGTTTTGCACTTCACCTTTCCTTCAGTATTAGATGTCCATGGCAAGGTGTTGGCAGCAGGATGTCTGCATGGTGAGAAGAAGCTGTCCTCGGCCAGATACAGCCACCACAGACACATTGTAGGATGTGGATGCACCTCTGGGAAAGCGTATTTAAGAAGGGGCAGGAAATGCTGCAGGCAGTGAAAAAGTGAGAATCAGCAAAGCAAATACCAGCATCAGAGGTGGAGCGGGAGGCTCATGGGGCTGCTGAATGAGATATCCCCTGTAGCCCATGAAAGAGACCCCCTTCTCACATGGGTCACTCCTGCAGCTCCTCCATTACCAAAACTGTGCTACGTATATCCCCTAGTCCTCAAGGAAAAAAAATGGAAGATATCCCACAGTCAGTTGTGGACATATGGTATTGCTGAAGGCATCCCTTAGTCTTTCTATAGTCTAAAGATGAGTCAATTGTACCGAACAGTATCATTAACTTAACATGTGCTGTTCCTTTTTGGAGCTTATTTTCCAGCACAGATCAGAATGTTGATAAGGGTGGAAAAGGACAAGTTCTGGTGTGTGCATAGGGAAAATACCACAGACACAAAAGAAGTCACACCAGTGAGCGTCTGATGAAACTTGAATCACCAAACTTCAATACACAGCATGCAGATTAGGAACAATATTCTGCCTGGGTTTAAAATGCTGTGAAAATTGAGCAGCAAGGACTATATGCAATCTGGAAAATCAGGGTCAGAGTCTCAGCACAAGGCTTCCAATGTACAGAAAAAACTGAGCAATATAGCACTAGTCTGAACCCTGAACTCAAACAATATGGTATAAGAAGCCTTTCTAGGATCTTCGCAGGCACTGATCCTTAGCAAAGGGTTTGCAACAGTATTTTTGTTCTGCTTTGGCCAGTAGTACCAGTAAGATTGCAGTGTGAAGCTGGTAAGTGAACACTGGAGTATCCCACTTCATCAGACTCAGCATAGTTGCTTAGCTTCCCTACTGGCCAAAATTTTGCTTGGATGAGGGCTTGATGGCCTGAACAAAACCTGAATAAAAGCGATGTTGGCAATTGTTAGAAGGCAGTACTTGGCAGAGGCTAGCTTGTCACTTTCTGGAGTATAGCTATGTCTGCTTTTTCTGAAGTCTTGCAAGCCACATGGTAGACTGTTAAAACTGTTTTTAATACTTCTAATATTACTATTTTGATTGTATTTAATTCAATCACAGAACATTCTGAAGAACAGTATGAAGTTTTGAAAAGGTGGGTTCATAGAATCACAGAATTATACGGGTTGGAAGGGACCTCTGAAGATCATGTGATCCAGCCCTCCTGCTAAAGCAGGTTCCCTGCTGGATGTTGTAGAGGAAAGTGTCAAGGTGGGTCTTGAGTATCTCTAGAGGAGATTCCACACGCTCTCTGGGCAGCCTGTTCCACTGCTCCATCACTCTCGCAATAAAGAAGGTTTCTCATGTTTGTGTGGAACTTCCTTTGTACCAGTTTCTGCCCATTGTCCCTTGTTGTGCCATTGCTTACTGGGTACTGCTGAAACGACTCTGGCCCCACTCACTTGACTCCCATCCTTCAGATATTTATAAGCGTTGATAAGATACTCTCTCAGTCTTTTCTTCTCCAGGATAGTCCCAGGTCTCCTTCTCAGCCTTTTCCCTCAAGAGGGATTCTCCAGGCCCTCAGTCATCTTTGCAGCCCTCCTCTGTTCTCTCTCTAGAAATGCAATCTTTCTTGAGCTGGGAAGCTCAGAACTGGACCCAGCATTCCAAATGTGGCCTCACCAGGGCAGAATAGAGGGGGAGGATCACCTGCCTAGCCTGCTGGGCATGCTTTTTTTAATGCATCCTGGGATACCATTGGCCTTCTTGGCCACAGGGCTACTACTGGCTCATGGCCAACCTGTTGTCCACCAGAAGCACCCAGGTCCTTCTCTGCTGAGCTCCTTTCCAGTGGATCAGTCCCTAACCTGTGCTGGTGCATATGGTTATTCGTCCTCAGTTGTAGAACTCTATACTTGCCCTTGTTGAACCTCATAAGGCTGCTCTCCAGGTCTCACTGAGTGCGTCAGTTGCTCCTCCTGGCTTTGTAACTAGCAGTCAGTTTATGACTAGTAGTCAGTAGGCTGCTTGCACTCATAAAAATTCTCCTCTTCAGGTTGTGAAATTAATTTTTGCTGCAGTACTTTTAGTCCATCAGAGAGGCAATATACCAGCAGCCTAACTAGTTCCACAGGTGGTATTGGATGTCAGCCTTCAAGACTTGACCATATCACTGCGAATATACATGGAATACGGTGTTTTCTTTGCTGCTGGCAAATGGTAGAGTCCACAGGGCATCTAATGTTTACAGCTTATTAGTAGGCACAGTAGACAGCATACTTTATTACTACTGACTTCCAGACTAACCAAGTCTAAATACCCTCCTGTTCTTCCTCCCTGTCCAGGGTAATGTGATTTCATGCTTTTTTTTTAGATTGTATCTATATCTCATTCTAGTTTAATGAAAGGAATTGTATGCTGAGACGTCCCGATGTCATGCTAATGTTGTGTATTTTTGTAACATGTAATTTGGCCATTTGAGCTGAGGCATTGTGTCAGTTGATTGCCTTTGCTAGAGTCTATTTCCTAGCCATTGATAAAAATCAAAAGTGTATGATATTTCTTGCTTTGGGGTGGGGGGAGTGGGATGGTATGAGTACACAAGCATGGTCATGGTTGAAGGCCACCAAAAGGTATACTGTGCTTTTAATATGAACTGAGAATTGCAAGTTAATGCCAGGATGCATCTGCAGCTTGAGGCTAACTGGTGACAATCAACCCTTTTTTTCAGTTGCAAGCTGATACACAAAATTAGCACAGGTAGATGGTGGGTTGGCAGGAGCTCCCAGTGCTGTAATTGGGCCATAGAGCTCTAAAAAATGATTCAGCTGTGTTTTGCCAAGGTGGTTTTATATCTTTAAAGAAGGAATGAAAAAGAAGGCATGGGTTCGTTTGTTTGTTTTCCCCTTCCCTAGCTGTTTAGGAGATGAGGTTATAGCTGAAATGTGAAACACTGATAAGGGCAGATTCAAAGACGCTGGTGTCTACTTGAGCTAAGATTGTTCTACCATCTCTTTAAAAGACCAGAGAAACATGTCCTTTCAAGAAAGTATTGTAAACTTTGCACTCTGTTACAGAGGCAGGACAAACTGTGGCATGACTACTGACAGTAGACTTGATTGCTTCAAACTGGATCTCGACTTGGCATGAGCATGGATGACATGGATGACATAACGGCAGTGGATGCTTCCATAGCAGATGGTCAGCTGTTAGCCTGCAGAGACTGGCAGGCTCTCAGTGCCTTTGGCATAATTTCTTTGTATCTCTTAAGTCTGATAGTTTACAGAATGTTCTAAAATGGTACTCTGTAGAAATGAGAGGAAGACATGATTGCTCAAAACATGAATAAAACATAGTGACTTGTCGCCCACACTCTTACAATTTATTCAAGTCAACAAGTTTGTGTGGAGGTCCTCAACATGGGACAGTGATCTTCCCATGATGCAAGACTTCACTAGCTAGAGCATGCATCTTTACATGTAATTAACAGAGCCCTTATAGATGCACTTAAGTGGGAGTTCAAATTGCTTTTAAAGGAACTCTTTCTTTCACTTCTCATTTTAGAGAGTGTGGGACTTGTATGAAAGGGGGAAGCCAGCTGGCCTGTTTCCTGGCTCTGAAAGCTGCTGTTTCTCATTATATAGAGGTTGAATATAGACACCAACTTTAAGAAATCATTACATCAGTTCTTTAGCAACCCTGGAGTTTTTAAACCCAACCTTATCATATGGAGACTTGGGTTTGGATCTTACTGCGTAACTCTGGAATCCACAGTGCAGTCATAGTGCCTGTAGCTCTTAATCCAAGTTTTATAGCCTCATCTAAATGTGTTTACAGGGGAACGTACATTCTGCTAAGGGGCAGCAAGCCAGAGGAAGCTTATCTCAGTCAGCATATCTCATGTGCCAGTATTTGAAAACAAGTACAATTTATCATGAGTCAATGGTTCATTTCTAGCTTCTGAAACAGAGCACAATTTTCATACGTGAACCTTGCCTGTGACTTTCTGGTGTGTTTCTTCATTCTAAGCCATGGTGAGTCTCTCTGGTTATGCTTAGCTTTATGCAAATACTCTTCTGTTATTTGTGAATGGTGGGAATATTACCAGGCAAAAGTTACAGTGTTTACCATAGGTGAGAGCAAAGAACTTCCTGTTGTTTGCTTAGAAGCTGGAAAATGCTTAGGCAGTATTATGAAAAGTTACCTTTCAAAAACTCAACTCCACAGTGTGCACGGGAGTTTAATTGACACTTCTTGGTATTTCAGTCTAGAGATCTGCCTCTGCATGAAGGTTTGTTGTCTGGATTTAAACCAGCATGACAGATTCCAACTTTCCCACTCCTCAGTACTTGATATGAGACTTCCACTGCCGGTGGCAAGTGCATCTTCCAGATATGGTGGTGGCTTTGAACTGTTAGATAGCAACTTACTGCTGTCAGTTTATTTTAAATGCTAGTAGTCCTAACTGCATCCTCCTCCTCTCAGGTGGATATTCCATTGAGATTAGCAATTTTATTTTCTTTTTTTCTTTTTTTAGCATTGAGAGATGTGCAGTATGTGAAAAGCTTCAACTTGCAGAAGCAGAAGATTCTTGTTGAACTGCTGTGATGCAAGGGAATGATCTTCAGGGAACTGAATGTTTAGTTTCATCTTGTTGTATTTGTTCTTTTAGCACAGAGAGGTTGCTCCTTCTAATCCTAAAGGATATCTGTCAGCTTTGTAAAACCTCTTTTAAGGCACAGCACTCACATGTGAGGCAGCCTCCTGCTTTTAGAAAGTCTTGCTGTCTTTTTATTTGTTGCATTACAGATGTGAGACAAAATGGATTGAAATGATTCCATCAGTGTTAAAAATTACTTGCTGATGCAGCTATGCTTCAGTGTGCCTCGAGGAGAGTTGCATGCTGTTGCATTGACTACATGGGCAGGTTTGCATCACACTTGGTATCCATTTCCTTTAGGTATGCCCAAGTTTCCAACAAGACTGCATAGTTGTGAGCATTTCATTTGCAGTTCAGAATTTCATCCCATTTTCAGCTGCTGGTGGCATGTCTGTTCAGTGGAGTATGAGGACTCTGGTCTTGTTTTATTTTCTGGTGTTATACTGAAGGTTATATATCATCATGTGACACACACTGATGAAGTAGCTGGACTCCAATGAGAATCCCACTGAAGCAGCTGAGAACACATGGCCTGGATATTGAATACTACGCCTGTCAGCCACTTGGGCTGCCTACTCAGCTGACCCTTTTCTAGCATTCATCAATAGCTAATATACATAGCACTGAAGTTGCTTGTATGTTGTCTGATCTTCACCCTGGGTTTTTAATCTTTCAGTACATAGAAGCTAAGTAATGCAGCTAAAACATCAGGCTCCTTCCAATGTATTTCAAGGCTAATTCCAATTTGTAGTGGAATTACAAACTGCTCTTTTGGTCTAGTGTAAGTTACACTTCTACAGTCTTTTTCAAAGCAAATGCTTTTTCTGAGGAAGACAGATCATCTGAGGGTAGAGAGCACTAAAGGGAATTTGTTCTTCTCAGCGTAAAAATGACAGCAGTGTAGCAACTCAAACATCTTGTGAACCATGCCTCTATTGATTACCACTTTCTGCCAGGTATGATTGGATTTTTACATCACCACATGTAAAGGCTAATTATAAAATGCTGGAGGGCAGAAATTACAGCAGATGACCCCATACTGATGTGGCAAACAGACTGGAAAAGGAAGGATTGTGTATTTGTGGTGTTCTTGCTGAAAGCTGCTGCTAGTGGTTATTGATAGTCCAGTAAACAGCCGAGTGATAGGAGTTACAAATTGATATAACCAACGCTTAATGTTAGGCGTTGTTCACTCTCGTGGAAGGATAATCACAGGCCACAGCTGGAGTCCTGGTATTCAGTTACAGCAGTAAACTTACAACAGAAAATTTGCTTGCTTTTATCCTTCTCAGAAATTATCTTGCAACAGTACATTCCCTCTAAATTTGTTTCTCTGTATTGTGCAAGATCTAGGACTCTGTATAGTGCAGTACAGTGACCAATGGGTTGATGGCTTTAATGCTTGCATGGATTGAGTGAACAATTTTATACTTTACAGGAAATCAAATAAATGCTTTGAAGGCTTGGGAGAAGATTGGCTGATGCCTGTGGCTTTGTTTTCCTTCTCTAACTGAATGTGCATTTTGGTTAAGATTTGAACTGGTGAAGGAGGTGACTTGTAGAATGAGGTATGAGTGTTGCCATATGTGACAAAAATTATTTTTATTGCAAAAAGTTATTGGTCAAGTGGTTAACAGAAGGCATTCTCCTTCTAATGGCAGTACTTTTTTTTTTCCAGTATGCCATACTAAGATAGGCTGTGGAATGGCATTTCTCCAAGGCAACTACTTTTGTGAACTAACCTTATCACTTGATGTCCACCAAATGCAAGTGGCATTTTGTATATTTTAAACTATCAAAAGCTGCCTGAGAAATGTAGTACAAGGCGATGTGTTGCTCAGCTGCTATTTGTGTAAGTCCTTAAAATGCTGAAGTAATGTGTTCAGCTCCAGAATAACTTGATGTTTCCTACTGAAACAATGAAAACTCTTCAGTATTTGTCTTTGGAAAAGTGTATGTATTTATTGAACTAGCTGTAGATGTAGATGTAGAGTCATGCCATTGGCATTCAAGAAAGAGGAAGGGAGCATGGGGGCAGAGATTTCTCCTCTTTCCCTTTGCTTACTGAACCTGTCTACTTACCTGAGACAAATTCTTTGGCATTTAAATTAAAGTGAATTCTGTACGAATGGGGTTCAAGAGTGAGCTTCCTACTTCTTTGAAGAAGGAAGACGATTTTATTCTGAGTCGTTGTGGCTTTTCCTACCATGAAGGCACTTGACCAATCTGCTGTTGCCATGGTCTGGCCTGAATGGCATCTTTCTGTTTTATTACTTTCAAGGAGAGAATTCAAATGTAAACAGTAAAGGTAAAACATTCTCCCATGGTCAGTGGAGCAATACATTTTGGGCACTTTAATTTTAAGTAGAAAATATACATAGTTGATGGAACTTGCAATTACTTGTGACAAGAATTCTTTTAAGACAGTATATCACACATCTTCTGCATTTTTAGTAGTTAGAAAAACTAAGCAACTTAGGGCTGCACCTTTTCAAATCTAGTAGAACACTGCCTGGCAGTGGTTTATGTGTTCTCCTTTCCAAAGGAGCTGCACTTGGTCCTCTGAAAAGGACAAAAATTGAATGCAACTTATTTAATATTGTTAATGGAATAGGGTTTTTGATTTTTTTTTTTCCCATATAATTTAAAGCCTTGTTGTGGTGGGGAAGGAAGGGTAGAGATTGTATGAAAGTGCACTGGATAAGATGCAGCAGTCATAGGATCACAGAACTTGGGTTGGAAGGATCCTTAAAGTTCCAACCCCCTGCTGTAGGCAGGGTTGCTAGCCAGTAGATCAGACTGCCCAAGGCATTATCCAAACTGAGCTTGGATGCCTCCAGGGATGGGGCATCTGCAGCTTCTCTGGGCAGCTGTGCCAGTGCCTCATCTCCTGAAAAAGTAAAAAATTTATTCCTAAAATCTAACTGAAATCTACTCTCTTTTAGTTTAAAGCCATTCCCCCTTGTACTGTAACTATCAGGCTGTGCAACAAGATAGTCTCCCTCCCGCTTGTAAACTCCCTTCAAGTACTGGAAGGCCACAATGGAGAAGAGAAGCCTTCTCTTCTCCAGCCTCCTCAACCTTTCTTCATTGGAGAGGTGCTCCAGACCTTTGGTCATCACTGTGACCTTCTCTGGACCCTCTTCAACATTTCCACATCCTACCTGTACTGGGAGCCCCAGGTCTGGGCACAGTACAGTACACACACTCAGGAGGGCAGAGCGGAAGGGGATAATTCCCTCACTTGCCCTGTTGGCCACCCTGTTTCTGATCATACTCTGGACTTGCTTCTCTTACCTGAATAAACTGCACATATCCCAAGACTGGGTCAAAAAGTGGTCTAGTCAAAGAGTTTAAAGGCTAGTGTTTAGATTTAAGTTTTGATGTAGAACAATTGCTATCCTTTCTTATGATTTTTTTTCTTTTGTATATTAAATTTTCATCTGAAGACTTAACTGGAAAAGTATATTCAACTCCAAATGAAATGTATAATTTAAAAAAGGATCTCTACACTGACTGAGTGTTAAAATATCAGCTAGCAAGATGTGAAGAAAAGAAATATAAGTCATGTACTGTGATTTGGCAATGGTAATTCAGTCCTTTGCAGTAAGCAAATTAATTCAAGTGAAGGATATAGGTCTTCACTCTTCAGTGATTTTGCGAGAGTATCACTGAAAGCACTTCTGTGATTGCTGTAGAATTCCAATTTTTTTTACTATGTAACTTCCATCTGAACTTAGTTTCTGGGATTGGGAATCAGCTGTCAGTGTACTTGATATGTATGCCCGCAGTAATAGAAAATTCATCATGAAGGTATCTTTAATCCTCATTCATCCTACTTCTCTGTATAGCAGACAGAATCAACATTGCAGGACTATTTAATATTGCTTCTAGTGTGCTGTTCTACATCCAATAGTTTTTATTATCTCTTTCATGTTAACAAATCCACCTGTGACTTCTGTCTAGTAAATATCTCCATTAGAGTGTCTTATAAAAAATGTAGCTTCTAGATTTTTTTAATTGTGTTTTCTTTTTCCTCATACCTGTTCTTCCCAAGGTTGCTGAAAGCAAATTAGTTCAGCTGATTCTTGTCTTGAAATTCCAATTAGCCACTAAACAAACTCTTGAGTTCTATAAATTCAGCTGTGCTTGTCAGCGGCGCCAGACGCTGACAATTCTTAATTAAGAGGAGGCTTTACAGTGTTGGGGAAAGAATTCCTTAATTCTGTTTATGATAGCTGAATGAAAACCAGCCCTGGAAAAATTAACTAGATAACTCACCCATTTTTCAATTTGTTTTTTGTTCTCCTGACTCAGATGGTACACAGCATCTTCATGTGTTGTTTAATTCTTTTTTGCTCACTGAAAGAAGTACGCTTAAATATAATCATACCTCTCTCCTCAGCACACTGTAATTACTCATGTCCTAAAACATTTAGAGCTGCAGACTGTAATGCTGTACCCTCCAGCACTAGGGAGAGGATCAGAATTGACTGAGTGGCTTAGAAGCAGTGCTGCAGCAGCACATATGGATCGTGCATTGCAGCTTGCCCTGACGGCACTACTGTGGGTGGAACCCCCCATGGTTTCATTACCTAACACCCACAGATGGAATACACAGAGTATATCTCCACTCCCCATAGTGAGCTATGCACTGAAACTTAAGACTGAAAGCTTGCAAATGTGATGCATGTCTCCCTTGTGAGAAAGGCAAATGCTTGTCTGAAATAAAACTTCTGAATGCAGTGAACAGACAGCAAGGAGATTGTGACTTGCTTTTAGGCATTTACTGACTGAAGTCTTCTGTAATGCATTAATCAGCATTACATTATAGAAGATTATTAGCCTGTTGTTACAGCAAGATCAACGAAAATTGTGAGCCTGGATTGCTTTCATTCAGTAGTGTGTCTTTACTGCCGTAATAGACTGCAGAGCTGCTTCCTTCAAGGGTAGGATTACTGAGGCTGTAGAAGTTAACTGCATGTTTCAGAAGGTGCTCCAAATAAACAAAATATACACAGAAAAATGAACAAACACTTTAAAGCTGAACTTTGCTTATCTGTGGCTGCAAACAAGTCACTCCATAGTCAGGAAACTGACAAATTGCAATTTCTGTTTTCATTGAAAAAGACAATTGCTAACACAAGTACTACTGTGCTGAAGTACTGAAGAGTTTGCAACAGATTCACGTAGTTGAGGTGTACAAGGATCAGTCACACAATTGCACTCTGCTTCTAAGGAAGAACATCTGTTGTCACTGAATGACTTGAATAGCGAGGTGAGGATTTCTAGTTGGGGGCAGGGAGGGGAGAAATATGTGGGAGATCATTAACAATGGTTACTGCCATCCCAGGGAAAGGAAAATAGGAACATTTTCATTAGTAACAGACACTGATTAGTCTAGGAGTTAAGCTTTTTAATTTTTAACTTATTTTATGTAGGTCTTCAAAGGTTAAGTCTCAGCCCCACCTCTCAGCCCCCCTCAGTGTTTTGCACTGCGTTTGTAATGTCAAGTCTTCTCTTGCCAGGACTGTGGCTGGCAGTGCACAGGCTCAAGTCATGCAGTTGTGGTATGCAGTTTCCCATTGTGTTCCCAAAACTAGGTAACAGTTTGTAAACAGTCATTGCCAGATACCCACCAAGTATCTGTAGTAACATAGTAAATCAAAGATCCTAATAGTAGATGTGGGATAGAGATGCTAGTGGAAAGCTGCTGCTCTACTGCTTGTGATTAAGTATTTATCTTAATTTCTGGTACAGCCATGTGCAAGTATGCACCTTTCTAATGTACAAGATCCAAAGCCATGTCTTTTTGTTCCCTTTCTCTGAATACACTGGTATCTTATTTCTTCCATGTAATGTCTAGTTGCATGCAGAGGACTCGTGCTTTAATAGAAGCTCATATCCATCTTTGCTTTCTATTCTGATGCTGAAAAGGTCTTCAGGCATGTCTGAGTGTATTCTTTTGCTCTAGAGGTACATAAAGACTCTAGAAGTTGTGCTGTAGCATGCTGATGAAATTCTAACCTCTGAGATGGCTAGAGTATCTGTTTCTGGTGATATGGCTAGATTCAGTGTGCTTGACATACTATCTGTTAGCAAAAAATTTGGTAATACTTATTAAACTGACCCAGAAAAATGAACTGCCACAATTACCTTGTAAACCCACAAGCAGCAGTCACGTAGTGTTCTGTACTCCACAGTCATTTGGGATAAAGATGGGGAAGGGCTGAGGCATAGCTCAGGACACAGTTGTTGGAAAGGAGAGCCAGATGGCATCACTGTCAGCTTGTACCACTCTAGCCTCAAAGATATTCTGTTTTTTTAATTTTTTTATTTTTTTTTATTTGCTGCTTAAGCACTGGATCTGCAGTTTGTCACTGCCACGGCCTGCAGCTTGGTGATCCGAGAGCTTGGCCATGCTGCAAACTTACTTGTCTTATTTGTAGCACCTAAAACTTCCCTTTTATCTCTCCTACAGACTTGATCCAAGCAACTAATGAAACAAATGTGAATATTCCTCAGATGGCTGATACACTGTTTGAGCGAGCAACAAATAGTAGCTGGGTGGTTGTATTCAAAGCCTTAGTTACTACGCATCATCTCATGGTTCATGGCAACGAGGTAAGCGGAAAGCTTACAATGTTAGTTTTGGAAAGATATCTCTCAGAGCCACCAAGGACCTGAGAAAAAAGGGCAAGAATAGTTATTTATGACAAGCAAGCTTCCAAACTTACCTTTAGCATTATAGTTTAAGTTGGAGAGGCCTGCTGATTATCTGCATTCTCATTTATATAACTACAGAGTTAGAGCAAAGAACAGCATGCCTCAATATTGTGACAGAATTGATGTGCTCTCTGAACATAGAGCTATGCAGAATTAAAGACTACTTGGTGCTTCTGTTATGATGAACAAAACCTAAGGAGAAGCTCTGATGCTGTTTTTGCATTCTTGATGGCCCATCTCATGTGTGTAGTAAAAGGTTCTGCTATTAATGGCCTTTTATGGCTTGGAAGACATTAGAGAATCAAAGTTGTTGTGTAGCACCATCAAAGTCTTGTGTGTAGCACCATCCAAATAGCCCTTTCAGTGTGACTGTTAAACTCTTCCTAGACCTGTAAATTCAGTTCAGTAGCTTTCTGGATTGTACTGTCTTTGCTGTTGCTTTTTATTGACCTGGTTAAATTGATGTGTCTGTGCAAAACTAAAAGCATTAGTATGATTGTAAAACAGCTCCTTCCTGGCAATGTATAAAGTATCTTTTTGCAATGAACTTATTTGGTGCTGCAGCGTAAACTTTTTCCTCCTGTTGTATGTTTTTGTTCCAACTTTGGGCCAACACTGATTTGTTTTCCGCAATTGTTTCAGTCTGTTGGCCCTGGTTCTCAGTGTGAGACCTACTTGTTCTTAGGCCCTCAGCTTGGCTGAAACTGAGGGCTGGTGGTTCAAGAAGTTGGGACATGCTGTTTTGCAAGCAAATAAATCTTAGCTATTCTTACTGCTCCTTCCTCTTCATTGATATTTTGTATAAAATCTATTTTTACGTATCCTATGCATTAAGATATTCAGTAGAGATTCAGGCTAAATATAATTAATCTTAATTGGTGGAAAAGTTTTTGAGAAAAATACAGTAGGCTACCACAAAAATCTGGGTTTTCATGTGTGTTTACTGGTACTAGGCTAGTAATCTTCTTGCTAGGAGGTAGAAAGTCTGCAGATATAGCCTGTGATAAGAAATAACTTTGTGTTGCAGAGATTCATTCAGTACCTGGCATCTAGAAACACATTGTTCAATCTGAGCAATTTTCTGGACAAAAGTGGATCTCATGGTAAGCCTATTCTTGTCTGTTACCTTAATAAGATCTTATATAAGATACTATTGTTAATTTACTTCTCCATTCATAAGAAGCAAATAATGTTAAAAGGCTTCAGTTGTACATTTTTAGAAGTACTTAATACAGGAGCTCAAGTGAAATAAGAGCTGCAAGATCATTTCAAAACAGTGTTTCTCAGTTCCTGCAAAATCCTCATTCAAAAACTATAAAATTCCATAAAAAGTGCTGGATGCTATCCGCTTAACTCCTCTGTGAGTCAAAGACAAAATGAGCAACTTATTATATAATGGTTTTTTGTATTTTACTCAGTCCCAAATCGTAGTTAGTTTAGGGACACAGTGCTTTTTAATATTTGTCCATAAGTCTTTTGTTTGCAAATAAACAAACCAAAAAACGACACCAGAGGAATTATTTAGATCTGTTTTGAATAGTGAACTTAAAAGGCTCAAGGAAGAAATTAAGTACTTGCTTCCTCTGAAGTTTGTCTAGTGTGCTTTTCTAGTTTAGTTTTGAATTAATAGTGAATCTTCTTGTTTATTTCACTTAAAGAGGGAAAAGCTTGTTTGATGGTGGCTGTTCTAGAGAACAGGAAAACATAGTTCTTCAACTGTTACGGATATTAGTAGAACGTATGCAGAATGCATGGTTTCTAAAGTAATAGGCAAAATAAAGCAATACCAAGTTTGTCCATCTCTTATTGGAGGCATGTGACACCAAAAAGACTTGACCATCTTTTAGAAATGATAAAAAAAAAAAAAAAAGGGCAAGAACAAAGCCCCAGAATAGTAAACCTCTGTTTGTCAAGCTGAAACAGGGTTTTCACATTCAGTGGTAGTGGTATTTAGCAAATGTGTATTGTGTCCAATGCATGCTTTTGTGTACATTGCTGCTCTTTAAACTTCAATTGGAGTTTCACAGTTAGCACATCACTGTGTCATAGACGATATGGCATCAGGAATTGTAGTAATAAACCTGAGTTTGCAGAGATACTTAGTATTGGAAAGGAAAAATGCATGTGATTATGAAGTTGTGGAATGTGGATTTTAAGGAAGGTAACAAAAAAGGGGCCAATACTGAAGAGGACAATCAGTTACTTTCTGTACACATTTCAGTAATTTAAAGAAGAAACTTCATGAGAAAAAGAAGAAGGTTACACTGTAATTCTGTTTAGAAATTTTCTAGATTGGAATGTCATTGAAATTTGAGGCTTTTTGCACAATCATGTACCTTGAAGATCTCAGGTGTAAAAACTTCATCAATGGGAATTTTCATTTGAGATAAATCTTTATCTTGGAAAATGTGTAACAGTTAAGCACAAACTTTCTGTTAAACTGGCTTTTTTCATGTTTGCAGAGAGATAACTAATTTCACCTCTATGTAGTGTCACCCCATAACTGTGGTGGAGCCACTGGCGGGTTTCCGCAGGAACCACCCATTTGTGAATTGGGTGCATCAGTTTGTAGTAGAGAGTAGCAGTAGATTGCTTTGGTGCTACACTGCTGGTTTCTTTCTTCAGAAGCAAGAAGATGTCATACAATGCAAAATTAAACATGATTTTTTTTTTTTGCACAGGTTATGACATGTCCGCCTTTATAAGGCGATATAGCAGATACTTGAATGAAAAAGCGTTTTCCTACAGACAAATGGCATTTGACTTTGCAAGAGTGAAGAAAGGGTAAGCAAAATTTAGATATGTAAACTGATTGGATTGCCTGACCCGTAAAAATCTGCTTTTGGCATTATGCTTAATTTTATTTTCTTAATGACTTCATTCTTCACTTTTTTGTTTAGCCCCAATGAGACACCAAAATGGCTGAATTTCTTAGGCATTTGTAATTGATTAAAATTACACAAGGCAAAGAGGAAAGACTGTGGGTACTAAGGCAAATATTGAAGACTGCCCTAAGATGCCCTGCGGAACTGGGAGCTTTTAGTGCTAGGTATTAAATCAGGCTCTTATTAAATTGTGCTGCAGGGAAACTGCATTTAGAATTTTTAGAAGGAAATGCTCTGAATCTATATTTAGGATGTTTCATTACTCTCCAGATAATTTCCGTAAGAAAGATGACGTATTACAAAGGAAAATTCAACTGAATACATAAAATTCTGAGTGGGCTACATAGCAAACAGTCGTGAACCAATCAGAACAAGGCTGTAAACTGCTGAGTTGTTTTTCCTGCGAAAGTTGTGGTTTAAAAAAAAAGAAGTGTGATATGGCACGGAAAATAGTTTAACCATACTCAGAGTAGTGAGTTGGTATCTGTCAGAATATTCTTTTGGTCTCTAACTGGGTGATCCATAGCTTCAGATTATCTTTTGAAGCATTAGCTACACTGCAAGTGTCTTAACACCCACTGCATATGCAGTTTTGTTGACTGCATACTAAAGATATTTATTTAAATTATGAGTTACATACAGGATTGCTCCAGCAGTTTTAGTGTAGTGTGCAGCTTTGGGCTGCTAATGCAGACATCATTGCTTGGTTTTCCTCTCCTGCTGTTTTAAACTAGGAGACAGTCTAAGGCCTACTGTAACTGTTTTTGCTGTGTGGCTTCATGCCATTCCAGTAATGCGGACCAGAGTAATCTCTTGAACCCATCTGGAATATGAATCATTAAGAACTTTGTGACATGAAGGATAATAGCTAGTGGGATTGGTATTACAGGTAGGCTTTGATCCAGCAGACCACTTTGATCCAGCAGTCCTAAGTTTCCTTTGACATGTGGTACTTTAAAATGCTTCAAGTTACATAAATGTAAGTTTGGGTTGCTAGACATCCTTCAATTTCTGCACTGTTATGTGTTTCTGGAGAGCCTTCCTGTTCATTTTGTTTCTGGTTCTCAAGGTGCCTCAGAGAGTAACATAAAATGAGTAGGAATGCTGACATGCATTTGCAAAGAGGAGACACCATACCTATCAGTGATCAGAATGGGTCAATACCTAACAGTTGTTGAGTGCATTTGGGTATTTAGCAATAAAAATCAGTGTATGTGAAGACTACTCTAAGCCTCTGAGCTGCAAATAAGAAGTGCTACACATCCATGACTGCTAAGTTATCCAAGTGGAATAAAAGGCCAGCACCACTAAGACAGTTCAAGATCAGTAATATTGTTATGAAGGAGCAATAGAATTAATAGAGGAAAGTGTGCTAATGTAAGAAGCTCTTAGCAACAATTGCCCAATTTAAGTTATTGACATGCATATATTGTGGTATTTGATGGGAAAAAAAGCAGCCTGTAGAAGTATTTTTTGTCTTCAGTGACCATAGATATATCATTAAAAAGTACTCTTAGCAATAAATGTTCATTAGTTATTCATAACAAAGTTAATGCACAAGCACTATCAATTCTCTGAGCACTTCCACAGCAGTTATTTCTTGTCAAGTTATTCAAACTCTTAAGCAGCTTTAAGCTTAAGTTTAGGCAGCAGATAGGTTTGAGGAGAGGAAGAGGAAACACCATGGCTTCTAATCTGTATTCTCTCTTGCAGAGCTGATGGTGTAATGAGGACAATGGCTCCTGAAAAGTTGCTGAAGAGTATGCCCATACTACAGGCACAAATTGATGCACTACTTGAATTTGATGTACGTATTGAAGCTGACCCAGCTTTAACACTAGGCAGTGATTTAAAATGCTGCACTGTAATTAACACATTTCACATTGTAGGTAATGCTTTACTTAATGTTCCCAGTATGTGAGCAAAAAAATCCAATTTCAGTGTCCCGCTGAGGCAGACTGAGGTGAAAAGTGGTACTTTCCTATATGCCTAAATGCAGGTGTTTGTTTTTTTTTTTAGAGGAACAGAATGGGAAATGAGGGCTGTTTAGGAATTTTGATTGAGAGTGTGAACTTTCATCTCTTGCATCAGTGAGGGAAAGAAATGGAACAAAAAAGGAGACTGAAAAATCTTTTTTCTTTCTTCTGGTAATCAGCTTCTATTAGAGGGGAAAGAAGAAAACATTAAGTTACCACATGTGCATTGTTTCACTCCTTAAAACCTTCATCTAGTTTTCAGTTGTAAGTGAGCTGATTAACTTTAATCTAGTCTATTCATTGAAATGTGTCTTCAGTATATTTATAGCATTGTTAATGTTGATGGGGTTATTTATCTGCTTTAAGGATAAAACCAGGAGTCAATTATAGGAGGTACACTATAGTATTGCAGAGAGATCGTTGAAGGAATCAATCTTGAAGTTGTTCTGTTCTTGGTGAGTGAAAGGACACGTTCCCAGGTGGAAGACAAGGCCCACTCCAGCTTTCAGATGAAAGCCTTAGAACTACACAGTTTCGCTAAGGTTGTTTCTCAAGCAGCTTAGGAATTATGATGGTGGTCTACAAAGAGGTTTTTTTTCCTTTATACAAGCAGTTATTTTCTGCCCAAGTTAATATGAGAACTGAGAGAGTCTTGACTACATTAATCTAACTGTATTACCTAGGAGGCTACTGAAGCTTTGTTAAGCACTGTTATGAGCTGATGCCTTTGGTCCAGTTTCATTAAAGCTTTTTTTAATGTCTCTGCATTCTACCTGTTTGTGAAGGAGTCAGGGGTAAGAGTTGATAGGAGTACTCTTCTGTTATAATGGTTTGTGTTGAAGTGAAAAAAGCAACCTGTGGTCTATTAACTGAAACAGAAACAACCTCTGTTTAGTTTTTTTCTATGTAAATTTGTATTCAGTGCTTGATCCCATCTGTAACAGCATCAGATATATGGTACTAGCTAAAACTGCTGCTTGCATTCAATAAATATATTGTAACTGACTCTTATTTTATTTGTAGGTTCATCCAAATGAACTGACAAATGGTGTCATAAATGCTGCATTCATGCTTCTGTTTAAAGATCTTATCAAACTTTTTGCGTGCTACAATGATGGTGTTATTAACTTACTAGGTAAGTAAGCCAGCGTTGATATTTTACATACTATGAGCAAATAAACAAAACCTGAAGCAGATTTGAAACTCCTTTTTTATGTTTTACTTAACTTTAATTTAAATGATAATTATTCTTCTCCATTCTATTTTGAAGTGAGAAGTGAGAGATGACTATAAGCCATAACCTATGATCTTAGTTCATCTGAGGCTAGGTTTTGATACGCTGTTAGAATTGTACAGTTTATTTAAAAAGCATTTCTGTATGTAAAGAAATATATAGTGCTGTGAGAGACTGCATAATATGTCCAATAAGGCTAGCAAAACAGCTTTTGCTATTTGTTTTTTTTTATCCAGATTATTCTTTTGGTTAAATATGCTGTGCCTTACCTGAAGTAATATCCTCCTGTATAACATTCTTGATCTGTCTGAAAGGCCAAAGCTGGATCTTCTCTAGAGACTTACTTAGAGTCAACCTACAAGCCCTGTGCAAGGTTGCAAACATGTTTAGAAATGCTCAGAAAGCTGGATGTAAGCAACAGCGTAACACACCTTAACCTTTGTTAAGGTTTTGCTGGTGGCTTTGTTATGAATGCTAAAACTGGGATTTGCCTTAAACTGCAGGAAATACAACTGACGTAGAAAATAAGGTTCCACTACTGAAACCTCTGAGCACTTCAGCTGGTCTACAAAGATAGAAACTGAGATCACTCAGCCAGTGTAACTGACTAAAATCTGTGGCTGCAACTAGAAAAGGAAGAATCTGAGAAGTTGTAAAAATTACACTGGCAAAAAGAGATTCCTGGATTGTAAAGCTCAAACACTGGTCTTGTATCCATGTTGTAAAACTTTCTAATGATAATTCATAAAAGTCCCAGGTATTTTGACTGAAACTATAGACATGGAAGCTGATGAGACAGATAAAAGTGTGTTGAGCATAACAGTTGAGTTGAGATTTCACTGTCTACTGCTACTAAAAGTGTAAATTCAGTTGAAATATGTGGCAGTTGTGCTTATTAATGGACACAGACCAACTTTAAGGAATTACTTCAGCAGGAAGGTGTTCTTTGCAGTGTCCTTTGGAGTTCTTTGGAGTTAACACAACTTAGGAAAGGAAATCAAAGGAAATCTAAGTATCCTTAAATGCTTTGATTTTTAAGGTTGGTAACTACTTTGCCTAGTTATTATTCATCTTTAAGTACTGGGTTTACATTACACAGTGCTATAGCTCCTTAGGGCGGAGTTTTCCAGTCTATGTAATTCTTAGGCATCTCAGCAGATTCTAATTCTGAGTTCTCTAAGACTAGGAACACTGCTAGCTTAGTGTCCAGGTAGAAAAATGTTAATGGAGTGCAGTATTCTTGAAATGAGACTTTCCTGAAAACTAGAATTGCTGATGAATGCAGGCCTACTGTAAGATATCTTAACTGAAATTTGCCAAATTATTTCTCTAGAGAAATTTTTTGAAATGAAAAAGGGACAATGTAAAGATGCTCTTGAAATCTACAAACGATTTCTTACTCGAATGACCAGAGTATCAGAGTTTCTTAAAGTTGCAGAGGTAAGTGACTTCTAATCTTCTGGAGTCTGGCACTTAAGTATTTTGTGAACTATTTTAGCCCCGATATAAAATATTAATTGTGCTTGTTAAGCATCTGACTCACTATATATAACTGTGAGGCAGCATAGAAATTCTTGGATCTGCTTATTCAGCTCTTCTTGAACTAGTAAGCCCTGCTTAGGCTTTCTGCAAGTCTCTGCTGTGCAGCAGCCTCAATTTCCTGCTAATATATGTTCAGTCATAGTGGTATTTCTTGGAGGTGCATAATGTGTGCTTCTAGGGCAGAGTTGAACATCAGAGAAAAATGTGGTGATCATGAATAAAAGCATAATGATTTCATAAGTCTTACTGTTAAGTCTTTGCAGCTAGCTACAAGTTAACTGCAGTGTGAAAATTTCCTGATTTTGATCCTTCTTATCATTCTCTTCTGTGGATAATACAAATATTACATGGTTAATTTGTTCTTTTGTTGGGCCCTCATTGATGGTATTTGGCTCCTTGGCACAAGACACACATTTTCCATGTTTCATGCTTCATTATAAAGGGCAGCAGTAATGAGCTGAATAAAATGTTTCTTTACTAGTTTATTTAACTGTTTATGAAGGAGCCTGCTAGACTCTTGAACTCATGTAATGCCTGATGTGAACGCTGGACTTGAGAGAGTAGTAGCATGAAGACTTCAGATCTCTGAGCAATACTTCAGGCACTATAGGTCAGCTTTACAGAACAGGGGTTGTATTGGCTACACTTCAAGATTACTAGATGCACTGAAGCCTGCACTTCTGCAAAACCTGAACCAACAGGCACTTTGAAGAGCATAGGTAAGCAACAGGGCAGCTAACAAAAGCTTGCAGATTGCATCTTGATTTGAAAAGCTAGGAAGAAAGGTTGGAAAAACAGCATGACTGGAGCTTAAACATTTTTATAAGTGTTGTCTTCTAGGACTTGCTCAGTGGGTGAATTTTAGAGAAAATTGTTTGGGGATAGTCAGGCATCTGAATAAGGTGTGTTTGGTAGTTCACTGATGCTGTCCTCTGAGGCAACAGTAGATGACCAGAAAGTCCTGTTTGATTTGCAGTAGGGAGCATGAATTTTACCAAGGTGGAAGAGTTAATAATGTGAGTCGATAAAGGTGATGGAATTACTGCTGGAAAGATAGGGACATCTGCATGTGAAAACATTGTAGGCTTTTTCTGTAGACAAAGTGCATTAAAGCTTGAAGTGTGTACCACTGTTCTATCAAGATTAATGTCTGCTGCGGTGGAATAATGTGCTTACATTTTACCTCCCTTTTTAAAAATCCACAGCAAGTTGGCATTGACAAAGGTGATATCCCTGATCTTACACAGGTAAGACTCTCTTGTAATCTTTTTGGTCTGTGTAATTAACATTTAATAATTAGTAAGTGCACCAGGAATTTAAATACTTACAGGAAATCAATATTTTCAAGCACTCCAAATTTGCAAATAAGAAAAGAACTGTCAAAAGCTGTTTATTGAAGACTAATATAAGTAGATTGATGTCTTTCCTGATCTCTTCTAACCTGGAGCTGAAGGGTGAGCCATGTTGCTCTTTCCTTGCTGAAGGACAGATTCTCACAGTTGTAGAAAATGTTTGTCTGTGACAACAAATTACATGAATGTTGTGATCATGATTGCTTCATAGTCTCTCCGTGTCACTGTAGTGGTCCAGAGATGAAATTTGGAGCAGCAATAACATTCCTGTCTCAGTCTAGGTACAGCAAACAGAAGTCATGATTTCATTGTGGAACTGTCAGTATACAACAAAACTTGCACACCAAAATTTGCCAGTGCTGTAGTTGCTTGGATTCTGTTGCGCTGGCACATTTTCAATGGGCTTTGTGTTTAATGTGAAAAGGATATTTATGTGGAGAAGAGGATACATACAAAGGAGTTTGGAATTTTGGTAGTTTCAGTGCCAATAAAATAGGAACAGAAGCAAAAATGCATAACAGTTGTAAATCTTAAGCATTCATAACCCATAAATGTTAAGTTTTGTAAAGCCTCTAGAAAACCTGGTTTAAATTGACATCCAAATAGTGGTTCTCTTTGGTAAACAAAACAAAACACTTACTAAATCAGAAACCCAGATGCCATGTGAAGGTGAAGAATTTTATTCTTTATAGCCCTGTAGCATCCCATAATTTCTACCCACTCTTCTTCAAGTGCGGAAACAGAGTTGTAATAGTGTTTGGAATGCAAAACTCAGTTCTGAAGTAGCTAAAGGAGGCTGTTCAGTCAAATTTGTAACTAATGGGCTCTTTTTTTAAAACAAGGTCATATGTTAGTCATACATTAGTCATATACCAAGTCCTTGAACCAGAAGAAGTCATCTTAAGTTGGATTAACAAAATATGCTTTATCTGCTCCTGCTTTTGTTGCATCTGTCTAGACGAAAGGCTGCCTGCTAGAATGCACAAGCCTTACTCCACAGTCCATAGTCAGTTGCTACAGTTGCTTAGTTACTATTAGTTGCTGCTACCTCTATTTCTGAGGCCTGTCAGTGGAGGTTTTTAGTTACTTTTGTATCTGTTACTGAGGTATATATCACCTCAAGTATCAATATTTTGACCAAGAGTAGCAGTTTTTTGGGCCAACTGGATAAACGGATGACTGACCAGTGTTGCCGGAACGTGCTCCTCAGGCGGGCACAGGAAGCTGACTGCTAATCTAACGCATTTATTATGCAGGGAACTGCATAATAAATTATTCTGGAATTGATAACTGCCACACATGGCTATTTGATAGCAAACCTAAATCTCCAACCATCCATCATAGCTGTGTTCTCCTAAAAGCTGTCTGGAACTTGCTTGCTGAAGCTCATTTGCAACACTCTAGATTCTGCAAAGACCTAGGCAGTGCATTTCAACGAGAAGAAAGTAAAAGGTGAATAATAATAAAACTGAATTCCAATTAATAAGTTTTATATATAATTACATATAGTAATTTCAGCTAACAAAGTTGAAATATCAGTGGTATACCTGAATTCCTAAGAGAAACAGTAAAATCACAGAGTCACAGAATGGCTTGGGTTGGAAGGAACCTTAAAGCCCATCTAGTTCCAACCCCATGCCTTGGGCAGGGCTGCCCCTTACCAGCTTAGCCTGCCTAGGTCACCATCCAACCTGGCCTTAAATGCCTCCAGGGATGGAGTACCCACAGCTTCTCTGAGCAGCTGTGCCAGCGCCTCACATAATCTAAAGACAAAATTTCCTCCTGACATCTGATCTTAATCACACTTCTTCTGAGTTAAAGCCATTCCCCCTTGGCCTATCCTTATCAGACCAGTAGTCAGTATTATTCTACAAGAAATTGGCTATGTTGACATTTGATGTGCCTGAATATATTTTAAACCAAGAAAGTGGTTACAGTACTAAATAGAAGTTGATAGTTGTCATCTTTGAACTTTCTGGTTTGGCTGCAAGGTTTTGGAAGCTGAGGAGGCATCTTGGCACTTAGGCTCATTTTCAGCTATAAGCAAATATTGAAATATGGCAGTTTTCCCCCAGATAGCTAGTGAGTAACCCATAGCTATAGTTCCCCAGTGATGTTGGCCAGCAGATTAATCTAACTGAAGCAATATCCAGAGGAAATTAAGTGATGCTCAGAGTCACAAAGAGGATACCAGGCAATATTTAACTTCTGAAGTAGGTAGAAATTTTTCTAAAGCTCCTTCTGTTAATTCTGCTTGCTGGATGAGTTCATGTTTTCTTGTCTTTTTCTGAAACCTGTAAGTAATGTATTGAAAAGATAATTAAATTGTGTAGAGCTACAGTTCATAAGAGAAAAAAAAAGTAATGCTTTTCTTAAAAATATTTATTTATTTATTTTTGAAACATAGCATTTTGCTTATCTGGCTTACAGGCACAGTTTGTTTCTTGTGCTGTAGCCTTATTAAATAAATAGAAGTCTGAGTCTCTTCATCAGTTAATGAAAGACTTAGTAACAAGTGTTCTTCAGGAGCAAGAAAAATGAACAAAGTCATTTGTTTTTAGCTAAATTCTTTATTGTGCATATATTCTTAGAATATGAATAGACCTGCCTATGAAATAGTAGTAAAGGTGCTGCATTGTGTATGTACATGAGATGTATTTGAAATCAAGCAACTAGTTAAGGATTTTTTGGGCATTTAAAATTTTTGCATGTGTTAAAACATGTGTTAATTTAATGTCCAAATTAATATAAAAACACTACAAATACAGTTAGCTCTGCATAACTACTAGGTACGAAGTGTCCTGAAGCATCCACATTAGGCAGACAACTGGTTTTCAGCATAGTGTACGTATAAGCAGTAGAAAGTCTGCTTGCAAGCCAAACAGATTGGTTTATTTATTTATTTATTTTAAATTCATGTGTATACCCTGGAATTAAAGACATTATTTATGAAAAACACCATAGGTTTTGCTGTCAGGAGTTCTGGTTGATCTGAAACACTCTGATAAAGAGAATTCCCCTCTTAAAGACAGTACCAGTGATGAAACGGTAACCCTGATGAAATACTTCACTGTTATGCTCTGCTGTATCTCTCAAGGGTTTCCTTCTTGTGTGTTGATCTTGTAGAATTCTACTTGTCTGGACACTATTTTTATATTGGGGTAGATAAGTGCCCTGTCATTTGTATTTCTAACTACCTTTCTTAACTACCATTGTAACAGCAAGTGCCTGCCTGGGGATATTACCAATGAAGAGGTTGCTTAAAATAAAACCTAAGATCAGGGAGTCTAGTAAAATGCTTAGTTTTTGTCAATGTCCAAAGAAGTAATCTTGCTGAATTTTGACTTACCTGCTGGGCTCAGTAATCTGTGCCTAGTTTTGGGAAGACATAGCTGAAAGTTGGTATTGGTATGTTGGGAGTATTAAATCAACAGTAACTGATTTTGGGGGCATTAGAACAATCTTTTAGCTTGTTTTATTTAGATATACAAATGCTTTGCAACCCTTTGGTGTTAAGTGATGTGTTGGAGATCTCACTAAAACCAGAACTGAAGGAATGACCTTGAATGTATTATTCTTATACTTGACCCTGTGGATGCCTGTGCTGTTGTCAATGTTTAAAACTGACTCAAAGCATGGTGAGCACATCCTTGATTCTGGCTGTAGGCTCTGTTTGGTAAAGTGAAATGCTTTCCCTCTGCAAATTTTGACACAATATTATCTCTCAAAATCTCTTTACCTGAATACCTATAGCATGGAAATCCACTACTTTCAGTGCTATAATAACAGCATGAGTGTGCACATGGTGAACTTCAGAGAAGTTGTGCTAGATTTCTAGTACCATCAGGTCAAAGTAATCCTTTTAAAAATGTGACTTTCTCTTTGCTTTCAAGGCTCCTAGCAGTCTTATGGAGACCCTTGAGCAGCATCTGAACTCACTGGAAGGAAAAAAACCTGGCAACAAGTAGGTACATGTTTTGAGAACTTTCCTCAAGGCAGAATATTGACAATTTGAGACTAGCTAATATTTAGGTTTGCCTCCCAATCTCCTTTAGCTGGAAAATAAGCTGTGGTAAGACTTGGCTTTTCCTTTCCTTACAAAGTTGTCTTAATGCCATCTGTTTTTCTTACTGGGGTGGGGGAGAGATACTGAACAGCTCAGCACTTTTCATAATGAAGCAAAATTAACTGTGAAGCTGACCCGGAAGGATCTATTTTCCTCTGCTGCCAAAGGTTTTATTGTTAAAATTGATTTGTTTTCTAATGGCTTTGCATCCTCTTACTAGATGCTTGTCATGGCTAACTCTAGGAAGGATTAAGCTAAAATTTTGTTTTCTCTTTTGCTGCTGCTTCCCTTGCAATTTAGTGAAGGGTAAGTACATATGTTTACATATCACTTGCATGCAAGCATGGTTTTGGAGCTTTTTTTGTTTTGTTTTTAAGATGGCTTGAACAATTAGATACCTCATGAAATTGTACCCTAAGCTATTTTTAGTCATTTCAGTCTTAACTCTGAATCTTCTAACCCATCCTACACCTCATGTAATGTATCCAATTCAATTAAGGATGGATGCTAGCTCAATACTGGCACAATTTTTAACTTCAGCTCCTCTTTTTTAAATTAGCACCATTGTAATTCTTCATTTCTTAGATCAAAGCAGCTCTAAAAATGCATAGCAGTATTTTCATACCTCACGATAATGAAAGTAAACAAATGCATTGACATATATTCTAATTTATGACTAAAGCTCTATGGATTAAGATTGGTGTATTCTTGCATGTGAGAGAATTCTTAGTTTGGGACTTTCCTACTCTTTCCCAACTTTCAAACATTATTTTAAAGTGTCCCTGAGTTTTTTTAAAGAACAGACTTTGGAAATTGGCTGATACATTCTCAGAAGACTCATTTTCGATAACTGCTTCCCTATTGGTCTTATTCTGCTACCCTTGCAGGATTTTATAATATAGCTATATTTTGCCCCAATAATTCTTTTCTACTGACTTTTGTAGACCCTAAGGCAAGACATTTGCATGCATCTCTGCCTTTCTTCCATTAAGTAGAACTTGTTTAAAAGGCAGAATAATCCAGTGATACCAATTAACTAAAAAGATTCATTTAAGCTTTGAAGTAACAATTTGCATTCCTTGTCTAAATTGACACATGAAGTCTGAGAAATGGAGAAGGCGTGCAGTTGTAGAGATCTTCTCACAGCTGTGATGCTTAGTTTTTGGTCTTTTTGCATGTGTTTTAAGTACAAGAAACAAGTTTGCAAAAGTGTACTTATCTCAGCCCCCTTTTTCTTCCCCCTAGATCTGGGGCTCCCTCTCCTCTGAGCAAGGTAAGTACTGCCAATACTTGATATGATGATATAACGAGTTTGCGTGATGTAACATAAAGGCATGAAGAGTTAAGTTTTTCTTTCCTAATTTGTTTTTTAGGCTTGGTCACCTAGACTGTACCTGAATGACAAAGTTGCATCTTTAGATGGGCTTGTAAATAACAGCTTCATAAAAACAATTTGGTGATCTGCAGGGAGATGCTGCTTAGACCAGTGCAGGATGCTAAGCAGCTTTGCTGGGGGTTGATGGTCGTGCTTTGTGAAAGCCTAAGGCACTCATACCTTTATCCCAACTTTTTTTTTTTTTTTTTAATCTTCATCAGTGAGACAATTGCTCTGTTCTCTTTATTCTCCAGATTCTTCGCTCCATGTTCAGCTTTTTATGAGAAAATGCTGACTCTTTCTCTTCCTAAAAATGTATATCGTTTCAAACTGTAATCTGATATACCTACTTTAGGAATATCTTTATTAGTGTGACTGCTCACTGTAAAGATAGACTTGCCAGTGAAAACAGCTTGGTTAGAGTGTCAGATAAACTAATGAGCTTTACAATGTTAGTAATACTAGTTCCTGCTGTACCTGAATGACCACTGCATGTCGTAACTCCATGCTTAATAACAAGAGTTGTGTAGGAAGAACTGAATGCAGATTTCTGAATCTGAAGGAGAAGGCGGTTCAACCGTTGATTCTAACCAAAAGCTCTTCAATATATTTCCAAAAGCCCATAGGTTGTTTTTAAAAACGGCTTTTTTCTAATACTGTAGCAGTTGATGAAAGTTGATGAAAACACATTATAATCACACACAGAATCGTACATAGTGTCACCAAGGTTGAAAAGCTCTCCATGCTCATCGAATCCAACCGTCTGCTTACTACCAGTATTTCCCCACTAAATCATGTCCATCTGTACTACCTCTAAACACTTCTTGAACACCTCCAGAGATAGTTGACTTCACTACCTCCACGACCAGCCTATTCCTGCACCTGACCACTATTCCGGAGAAAGCATTTTTCCTGACATCCAACCTGAATCTCCCCTGGTACAACTTAAGGCCATTCCCTCTCGTCCTAGTTACTAGGAACAGTAACTAGTAGCTAGTAACTAGTTACTAGGAACAGTAACTAGTAGCTAGTTACACAGGAAAAGAGACTGACTCCTACCTTGTCACAATCTCCTTTCGGGGAGTTGTAGAGAGCAATAAGGTCTCCCCTGAGCCTCCTCCAAACTAAACAATTCCAGTTCTTTCAGATGCTCCCCATAAGACTTGTGCTCCAGAGCCCTCATAGCTTTGTTGCCCTTCTTTGGACACACTCCAGGGCCTCAGTGTCTTTCTTGTAGTGAGGGGCCCAAAACTGGACACAATAATAAAGGTGCAGCCTCACCAGAGTTGAGTACAGAGTGACAATCACTTCTCTGCTCCTGCTGGTGGCACTATTTCTGATACAAGCCATTGGCCATTGGCCTTCTTGGCCACCTGGGTGCACTGCTGACTCATGTTCAACTGAGCATCTGCCAACAGCCCCAGGTCCATTTCTTCCACATAGCCTTCTAGCTTTTCTGCCCCAAGGTTGTAGCATTGCCTGGGGTTGTGGCCAAAGTACAGGATCATGATCCGGCACATGATCTTGTTGGACTTTATCCCATTGGCCTCAGCCCAGTAATCTAGCCTCTACAGATCCCTCTAAAGGGCCTTGCTACCCCCACAGAAATCCACACTTCCTGCCAACTTGGTGTCATCTGCAAACTTACTGAGGGTGCACTCACTTCCCTCATCCAGGTCATCAGTAAAGATATTTAACATGACAGGCCCCAGTACCAACCCCTGGGCAACACCACTTGTGACCAGTTGACATCTGGATTTAACTCTGTTCACCACCAGATTCAGAAAGTGTTATTACAACTTTAGGTAAAACTTCTCTATTTCTATGAAAACCAATCTAGTCTCAAAGGCTTGAGAAAAGTTGAGAAATCATTGATCTATCTCTTGTTAGCATACTGATTATGAGATGGCAGTATGGCAGATGGAAGAAAATTACTTCAAATTTACCATACTTTTTTGATTTTGAAAGCTGTCAGAATGGTAAATAGTAATGAAAGTAAGACTTGTTTTCCTTTTATGAGGAAAAGTATCTCTAGCAAGCCAAGGGAACAAAGCTCATAGTATCTTTCAGAATTAAATGACATGCCTCAAGGAAATGTGATTCTTTAAGGGCACAGAAAAATTGCAACGTACGCTGAGTGTCAGTTCTTGCAACACTTAAGATATCCTTAAGCTCCAGAACAGGAGGTGCAATTAATACAAAATTATAGGCTGAGCTTTTTATTGTATCTTCCTTAGAACTTAAGAGTTTGTGCTAGTAATAGTTCTTTTTCTTAAACTTTCTTCAGTCCGAAGGTTTGTGTATACACTTTGAACTGTTTAGATAGTTAACTTCTCCCACAAATTTTATCATTAGAATACTAAGGTACTGTTGTGAACTAGCAGGTATTTGATTTAATGGACAAAATGAGGGATCTGACATGTGCAGAATCAAACCCACAAATATACTTAGTCTCCAAAATGGTCTTAAAATTGATAGGAGGGAATTTTCTGATGAGCAAACTGTTTTCTTGAAACTTGCTGAGAATCCTTTGACACATAGGCACTGTTGGTTGTCCTGGCTGGGATTTGAAAATGCAGATAATGCTCCTCCAGCTCATGGATCTGAGTTAGCTGCTTAGACACTATTGAACCCAGGGGACTAAAGCTGATGTGACTCTTGCTGCTGGAGTCTCCATGCACTCAAAGCACCTACAGTAAGCATTTCCTGTTGAGTCAGGCATCACTATGTGGAGTCACTCTAGATTCAGTTCCTTGACTCAGCCACGATTTTTGGGAGGTCTTTCTTTGCTTGCCTCTGCCCAAGGGAAGATTTCCCCTGCCAGGAGAGGGATGTCACAAGCGTGTAGGTGTGCACAGTTCTTTGTGGTTAGGAAAAGAGGCACAGGAAAGCTGTTTTGTGCTGGTATAGGCATTAGAATTATCCCATGACCATACATCATACTTGTGCCTCTAGGAAGGAAACCAAATGTTCAGGTTTCGTGAATTAATAGCCCTCTGAAAATACAGCCCAATCTTCTTTGAGTTCTCTCAAGGTGAGAACAGTTCACAATGAGAAGACTTAATGTTCAAATCGGACTTCATAAGTATGTGAATCTGTGCACCAGTTTGTGGATAAATGCTGGCATACTGAACACATTTAAAATATTTCTCCAGTCTTCTCCAGCCACAACTGTCACATCTCCCAATACTACTCCAGCAAAAAGCATTGATACGTCTCCTCCAGTTGATCTTTTTGCAACTGCATCTACAGCTGCTCCAGTCAGGTAAGTTGAGAAGCATATTTGAGTTATTGTGCTTGATGGTACAAACTAAAGTCACACTTGTAATGGGTAGCCTGCAAGATTTTGCTTACTTTACAGATAGTATCCAACAGTATTGAATGAAGTACACAATTCTACCAGTCTAGGTCATATATGAGTTCAAACAAACAAACAAAAAAAACATCCAAACAAGAATGCAAACTTTGCGTCTACCCTGATTTGCTGTCAGTGTAGTACTGATTTTGTACAGTTCTCAACATAACAGCATAAACTTATTGTCAAATAGATTGAAGTAATATGCACATCCAAAATAGTCTCTGCTGACCTTCTGTATTGCTTCTAAAACTACTGAATTAAGAGTCCTTACTCTTGCTGTTCAAATCAGTTAATGAAGCACAGAAAAATATAATGAATGTTGGGAGGTTGAAATAAAAAATAAATGTTAAATTCCACAGAGGAATTTTGAACAGTACTTCCAAGTTAAAACTAGGACAGACGACTGTTGTTCATTGTAATGAGTAGAAATGGTAGGACTCTAAACATGTAAAAGCTCTGAGCTTGAACCAAAACTATGAAGATAATACTGACTTAATTGCCAAATTAAACACTTCATTGAAGAAAGGTCTTCTACAGCTTATTATTATTTAAATGTTCTAAATGAAAAAAAACACCTTGTTTCCTAAGCAAACACTCAGATAGCTTTAGGCATCAAAGTTTTACCAACTGCATTCTACCTAACAATTATTTATTGCCTAGAAATGCAGGTTTCTGACTTTCAGATATGGCATAAGGAATGGAGCTGTTTTCAGTTGCAGCAGTTATTTCCTCTGTTCTTAGGGGACACCTGGGTTTTTGAATTTGGGTTTGTTGGGTTTTTTTGTTGATGGTGGTGGTGGCTTATATTTAAAAAAAAAAACTTTTGGGGGATTATCACAGCCTAGTGATGTCTCATAAATTTATTAAAATGCCATTATGAAGTAACGTAAATATGTTAAGATCCTATCCTAGGATGTAGTATGTTCTTTGGCACTCACTGCAGTTCCGTTTCTGGTCACTGCTCTAAGACCTGGAAAAATTCTCTCTCTTAATAGTTCCCTCAGTCTTTCAGTCTAAGGATGGCCTTATCCAATCTAATTCCTGCAATCCAGACGTGACTTTTTTTTTTTGCACTTGACTGAAGTAGAAAAATTACCCCAGTATTTAATAATTCTCTTCCTTTTCTTGACAGCTCTTCCAAACCATCCAGTGATCTTCTGGATCTTCAGCCAGATTTTGCTGCTACTGGGCAAGCAGCTCCAGCAGCCCCTGCTGGAGCGACTTCTTGGGGAGGTATAGAAAACCCACTGTCAGCATTTCTTCTTGCTATCTCCCTCTTCTTGCTTGGCTGGCTGAACTGAAACCTATCCCTTTTCATACTAGCACAGGATGTTCCCAGCTCATTTTCTGTGTTCTGCTGACCTGACAGGCATGCATTCCCTTGCAGCACAAAACTACTCCTTTTTCTAGGGATATGCATAATTGTATAAGCTGATTATAAAGGCCTGAATGCAAAGCTGTGGTTGGGGGGCAGGACTGTGTAACTATATGAGCAGGAAGTGATGGCTAAAGGTAAAGAGGTAAGGCAGACGCTTTAAAATAGTCAGGGAGATAGAACTAAAACTGTTCATTTGCTTCTTGGCAAGTTGTTTGGAGATATTAGCACTTCTGTTCATGAAGCAAAACACACAGACCAGTGGGGGAAGGATCAAAAGTATCTTTTAAAGCAAAAAATGTCTAAAGGATTCTAATGATGGTAAATTAGTTCTATTGTGAGTTTTACCTCTGACATTCCTTAACATAGTGCACTAAAAAACTTGCTTTTCTGCTTAGAACTGTAGTAAGAAAATAGAAGTAGAGGGCTAGCTGTCTTCAAATAGGAACCGGTTCTCTGGAATATGATCTTTGTGGTACAGCACAGGCTGAACCAAGCCTGTTCCAGACAGCTTTAGCAGTGATGGTCTGAAGAGGACCACAGTAAATGTTAGGCAATGCTCACTGCTCTCCTCTTGTGGACAAGGAATTAGGCTAATAAATGATGATTTAGGCTACATAGTTGTAAATCTGTGGTGTAGTTGTAGACATCTTCACTCATTACAGCAGGAATACTGCACTGAGTCACCCTGACTCCATTATAAATGCTAACGCTGGATACTAGTGACTTCTGCATTCCCTGTTTCTGTTTTCATCTTCAGTTCATTAAAGATATGTCTCCCAACTGCCTCATCATGAAAGTATAGCTATGTAGACCACGCTTTGCATATTTGTATTAAATCTGTGGGTTTTTTTTTTTTTTAAGAAGTGGCAGATTAATTGAAATACAATTTTATACAGAAAATAAGACCAAAGAGTCATCTCTCCTAGATATCTGGGACTAATTAGTCCACATTTTTTAGCAGCTTCCTACTTATTTTCTCTGTAGTTATGCCCTAGCAGCTTGTAGTTACTTTTGTTGTCCTTTTCTATCATCCCCAGGTACTAGAAACTTTTCTGTAAAAAGCTTTTCTGTCTAGTACAAGCTTTTCTGAGCTGTTCCAGAAGAGCTTAGGCCTCTTGGATAACTTCTTTTTCTTCTTCAAGCAACTGTTCATTTGTGCAGAATAAATAGCCATTAAAATATTGATTCACATTGCAATTGAAAGCTGATGGTTTGGTTTTTGTTTTGTGTTGTTTTTTTTTTTTTTATAAGGAACATAGGGTTTGGAGCTTAGATGTTTTAGAAGAGGTGTTATGTGTGTATTCCTTTGAATTACTGGAAACTTTTAAAAATTGGTCAGTAATACATCTAGACCTCTTGCTCCATAGCAGAAGAGGACAGCAAACTTTTTTTCCTTTGGCTTGGATTATTACCAGTCTTATCAACTATACTTCAAGCTTGTATTTCAGAATAGCATTTTGGTAACTTAGTAAGCCTCAAATTTGTCTGCTTTGCTGATGGCAGGAGTTCAGGTGTGGAAGACCTGTTATCACACTGGAATCACACCTTTTTCCTAAAACTTTTCAAAATATAAGGCCACTTCTGGAATATTGTATCCAGTTCTGGGCTCTTGTAGTCAAGGCAGACATTTGATAAACTGAAGGAGACTAAAAGGGGCTCTTAGCAGTGGCTTACAGCTATTTGAAAGGGAACTTGCAAAGTGGAACCAACCTTTTTTTGGGAATGATGACTGGTTGTAAAGAAAAGTAACAGAAACACATAGCTGTTTTGGAGGCTTATTACATTAATAAAACATTGTTTCATGTGGAGGATAGGGCAACACCAAGGCAGATCCTCTATGTACATGCTAAAGGAATATCCATTCCTGGAGATTTTTAAAGACCCAACCAGGAAAAGCCATGACTGCCTTGATCTGCTGGTGGCAGTAAGTCTGAGCTCAGACTGAACTAGATGACCTTAAGTTCCCTTCCACTTTGTGAGAATGTGTAATAGTGCCTTTCTGCTACTTGAGCTGCTTGCTCATCTGCAAAACAGTTCCTGCTCACAGGAAGTTAATGTAGGAACTTGTGAGAAAGAACCAGTAAGGGCAGGAAGCTAGAAAAATTGCTGTAGTTTAGAATATTGAATGTAAATACCACGTACTTTAAGAGGAAGCATCAAGCTGGCACCTTATATGTCACATAAATCTCAGGAATGCAGGTGGTCACTAACAAAAAAAATCCTTCTCAATCTTAGACTGAGATTCATATATTTATATTTAGTGGTGAATATACATTATGGTTGTATGTTAGGTGTATTTCTGAGTACAACATGAATTACCTACCAAATGAACTGTAAATTGTGAGATCTACACTGCTATGGTAACAATAGACTAAATACAATACAATAAGAGTAAATACAGTGCTGGCCATGCTGTGCTGGGCAAATATTATTTCACTTTATTATAACCTATAATGTAACTGGATAACAAAAATGCATTGAGGAATAAGCTAATAGGAGGTAGAAGTTTGCCAACAGTTGTTTATTTCAGGTCTAGCTGTGAGGCATCCACCTGTTGTGCAGTAATGAGATACCAGAGTACTGCATTTTTAATACACTGCTACACTTTTCAGAATGGTGTTTTGACTTACCTTGGCTTGTGAAGTGAGTCTCAAGTAGAGCTCTCCTAACAAACCAATTACTACTATTTTTACTTTACCTATAGTGAAACAATCCGGATGCTGTGCTGGTTCTTCAGCGCGTTGTAGGTAAATGAACTCATGACTCTGTTAAATGTACAACGAACCAAGGAGAAATACTGAACTACTGATTATTAAATAAGGCCAAGCCACATATTTTTTTCAGATTTTTATACCTCACAGTTTTTATTTTGATATTCTGTTTTGTAGCTTTCTGTGTCAGGTTTTGTGTTTTTTTTCTAAATATATATGTAGGGAAAGTTTCCTCTGTCTGCCTGTGTGCTCAATCTGACTGGTATTAGCACTCATTAGATGGTAGAAAAGTCTATAACTAAAGATACTCAATGGCTTCTGAAAAGTTTATTAAGGAACCAAAGTTGGAACAAAGCCAGCCAGGAAGGGAGAACTTGTATGGTGGTGAACTGCACTCTAAAGTTTCTTGTCTGTGTCCTGTGGTAGCAAAAGGTAGGAGACCTTCCTGTCAGCTCCTATGGGCTACTGGTAGATTCTCTCTGCTGTAGTGTAAAAAACAGAGCAGTAGCTGTATGAAACAGTGATACATGATGCCTGTATGTGATTAACTTGCTGATTAACTGTGAAGGAATGTAGCAAATGGAATTTATGTGCTTATGCTGACATGAATAGAGATATTTAACAGAATGAGCTGTGGCGTGTAACCATAACATCTTGAATGTTAGAAAATCAAGTGCTGAAATGACATTTAAACTACACTTATCACCTAGAGAACAAATTTATCGCTAACAAACATCTTCAGTCTGGCAGTTCTACTAATTGGTCTGTTTCTTTACACTGCTGCCATTTTAATGGACAATTGCTAGACCTCTTGGGAGAGGGTGAGTAATATTTTTGATTTTTAAGTCTTCTGAGTGTTAAGAGTTCTTATTAGGAGCTCTAACTTTTTGCAGTTGAGTGTTTGTGGTCTCTCTCCCTCTTCGCCTTACTTTTCCTGTTTGATCTTCGTTATGTGGTTGCATATAGATAATCTGGCTGCACTTTCCGGTGTTACCTCTGAGCCACAGATTTCAGATCCATTTGCTCCAGAGCCTAGTGCAACTACTGCTGCAACTACTGATACTACAACTACTTCATCTGCTGCTCCAACAACTACAACTATTACTGCTACCACTGCTGAAGTGGATCTCTTTGGAGGTTAGTTTGGTTGCTCTAGTCCTCTGTGCCAACTCAAAAGGTAGATGAACAACAGAAGTTCAGCTATTTGTAATGAGACCTCTAATTTAACTCTACCAGTGCATGTGTGTTGGATACTAGATGGAACAGGAAATGTAAACTACCCTTTTGTTTGCTGTGCTGTTAGCTATAGACTTCTTTGCATATATTTAACTAAATGGAAATGGAAAACTGCATACACTTAAGACTGAGGTATATTATGTTAAACAACTAAGAACATTAATTTTCAAGTCCACATTGGGTTAAGCAGGCATGCTTTCCACATTATCCAGTAACTACAGTTTCTGGAAAAATAATTATTGGACTGGAGAAGATGGACATTTCTGCTTTTTGCATCTCTTACATGCCATGCCTGAGCTATTGTTTAATTTGGACTTTTCCTGTAAATACAATACTGAGCCAGCTGAAATGACTTCATTTCAATATTCTTCAATCTATGTTTTATCTTGCATAGCATGACAGTAAATTGAAATGGCAATGAACTTGGTACTAAATGCCAATGATAAAATTGAGTTATAGGAAGCATTTTCTTATAGTTTTGTTATGCTCTTTTGGTCTCTAATCTTAGCTGCTAACCTTGAATAAGGATAAACCTCCCTCTCCACCCAGTATGTTGCCAGCTTACTTGTCTAGTGAAGCAGAGGGCTGCTCAACAAGTCAGAAACTACTGTTTCTTTTCAACGTGGTACCAGCCCAGGTTTATGGAAAAATCTTTTGAGCTACAAGCTACTAACATTCCCAACCATTCCATTTTTCTAGTTGTCTTATCCTATGAATCATACTTCCTGTGGCTCAGTGGATGTCAAGAATTAGTAGTAACTTACTTGGTGTAAAAACTTGGTAAAATACTTGGTGTATTCTAGCACTTTAACGTATGTTCACTGATTGGGTGTGTTTATCTGTTGGTTCTAGTTCCAGGATTGATACAGAGGTCTTGTACAAAAACAGTTTGACTATAAAGGCTTTTCCCAAAGGCTGGAAGTATCTAGAAAAAGGTTGTTTTTTTTTTTTAAGACTGGCTTCAACAGACATCTTTCAGATAGCTCCAGTAAAATTGCTGACAAGCTCTGAGGAAGGAGTGGAGCTGGTTCACTGCTTCTTAATCCCTCCTTTTAAAAGGGTAGAAGAGAGTCTAGTGCCGCAGAATCAGGAAGTTCAGAAACCATTTAACCTGGCAGCAGTTTATGATACCACCAGAAGCAAGAATCTGACATTTGTTACTCTTGGAAGCTTGTTGCAGAGGCCAAGGCCTGATGAATTCATTGTTACATAATGTGCAGTGCTTACTTCTGGTGTGTTGGCTTTGGAAGGTAAGTCAGTCTTGGAAACAGCACTTTCAAATAGTATTCTTCATTTGGAATGGATGTATCACTTTTAAATGAATTGATAAAAATAATGATTAAAATAAATACATAAATAAGTTCTTAGTTGCTTTGCACTGTGTCTTGTCAGTGAGGTGCACTACAGGAAGAAACAAGAACAGTGATCTCAAAAGAAAACATGTGAAGAGTCTCCAAGAAGTGGCAGGGTAGGCAAAAGGGATAGAAAAAAGGCAGCAGAGAAGACAGAAGCAGAAGAGAAGACTTTGCAGGAATAAATTCTGACTTTTCTTCTTATGCATTACTACTGATATGGAGCTTGTATGCTACCTGTGACTCTGACTGGACTTTGTCTTTAGGAAAACAGTCCTGTGTTACGTCTTTATCTAATGTATTCCTGGAAAGTAGGTGAGAAATGCAGGGTTGATCCACCATAGCTTCTTGAAGAATTCAGTCTGAATGATGGGTGAGCTTTCATTTAACTGGTCCCACTTAAAAATTCCCTATCTAGAGGCTGAATTCAGAGTGCAACTGGAGTCATTCTTGACAGGGAGAAATCTAAAGGTAGAGGAGAAGAAATATCTTGAAATGCTTTCCATCTCAGTGACAGAATTCAGACATAGTGTTTTGGACATCATTGATGTGCTTTTGAATTAAATTTATTCTATTATGTCAACAGTGAGGATAGCAAATAACAACAGACTTTGTGCAAATGCTGAGCATTCAGATGATGTGATTAGGCAGGAGAACTGTGGCTTTCCCTAGTGAATGTCTCTTTTATGCTTGAACATGCATTCATAGTGTATACCAAACTAATGTTTATTTAAAAAACATGTATATTTATAAGATTCTTTCCTAACACTGAGCCTAGTGAAGTAAGTCCTGTTAGCTCACCAGAGGTTCTCCATTAAAAAAAAATAGAGAAAAAAATGTGTAAACAGAACATCCTTTTCACCTGCACACTTAGTTCTATGATCATTCCTGTAATTTTGGCTTTCATACAGTTGTTCCAGATGTTACACATTACATTAGATGAGTATCAGTATCATCAGTGTGAAAAGCTTTTATCCTGTATTGATGCAGTAGCATCAAATAAAAAAGCTGGAATTTTTAAAATTACACAGACCACACTCAGAAACATTTATTTTGCTGTGGGCAGTACATACTGAAGCACTATTTCAGTATTTCAGAACTTAAGGGCACCCTTCTTTACACATTTCAACAATTAGTAGTTAAGCAGTATGTAATACTTATCTACGACTCCCAGTTGATGTTCTGTGTAGTATGAAGTTGTAAAGGCTTCAGTAATATCTCTTGAAGTTACTGGGCTGTCTGTAAACTCATGTGAGGATCATGTATCATTTGATTATAAAAGTCAAACTACATTTTCTTTAGAAGCAAAAGATGTGCAAATGTGAGGAATTAAGTAAATGTCTTAGCTGCTTTAAAGAGAGAAGGTCTTTTGCAATGCTGGGTATAAACTCATAGGGTTAGTACGACAGTGTGGAGGAACAAAAGCAAAAATATGGTTTTTTGACTAATAAAATATACTGTATCCATCCCTACATGTGATGCCATCTGTGCAAGTACAACAGAGCCTTTTGAAGGGCTGCAAAAGAATTGAGAAACGTCAACTATAGACCACATTTCAGGAGGGAATTGCATTGTTGGTCTACAGGCTTGTGTGGATAGAAATATGTTCTTTCACAAGAATGCAAGCTGCTGTTCCACAGGAAGGCTATCAGAGTAGGACAAACAGCAGCACACAGGGCCATGCACAGTGTATTCTGAAGTAGTATGATTCAGAAGTCTTCGGTCCACTTCTATCTTGAATTTCTTCTGAGGGGTATATGCCAGTGCCTGGTATGCATACAGTAATGTGACTTTTGTCTAGTTGTTATTTCTACTTGGACAACTGCCATCCAGTTTTGTTATTAAACCTTGATACATGAAAAATAGAATTATATTTGAAATGGCTTATTAGCAGGCCTTTATTTGCTAACAATTCATTTTAATTCTATTGCAAGAGTAACTGGCTTTCATCTCTTATGTTCAAATTTCAGTGCATGTTCTTTTTGGGCTTTTTAGATTAACTGGCATAAACTTGGTTTTAAAATGGTTGTTTTCATTTTAAAATTGATATTCAAGTTAAAGCATGTTAAGCTTTTTCCTGTGCTGATTTAGCAGTGCGATTGCAGTATTCCTGAACAGTGTTGTTTTTTTTTTTACCTCACTAACTTTTTGCTAGTAGGTGAATGACCTTTATGAGCATCTTAAACCAGTTAATCTTAATTGCACCATCTTTTTTTTTTTGTGAAATATGTGCTCGCTTATGAGGATAGTCCGAATGAAACCACCCATTAGGACTACTCTGTGGAATTAACAGCTACAAATGGTGGTTTACATCTAGGAATACTGCTGTCAAAGTTCAGAGCTTGAAGTTTAACTATATATTAGCAAGTGACAAATAAAAATTAAAAAAAGCCACAAAAAAACAAATCAGGCAAAACTCAAGAGCAAGTAATTCCAAAACCCCAAAGCTACTCTTTTCCCTTGCTTGACTGGGCTTGTTAGCCTTAGAGATAATCCTCATAGATGTGGAGATTAAGTATGGCTGGCCAGTAGTGAAAATGAACATTTTGGATCTGTTGGAAGTAAGCTGAGTAAATATAACCTATGAATCAGTTTTTCCAGCTTCAGAAATATCCTGTTGAAATACTGTTAAGAAAAAAATAAATTAAGGTTTTCAGATGTTTCAGAAGTTGCTTAGGTGTTGACTAAAAAGCTAGAAGTGGTAGCAATAGATCTCTTCCACTATAATTGGATTGTTGTTCATAACAGTGCTGAAGTTTGCAGACCTCTATGCAGGTAAATTCAGGTAAAGGATAATCACATATAATGTGGCTCTCAACATGGAAATTCAGTTTCAACACTAGTATTAACACTGACATACTGCAATACCTCCACTCTTCATTAATTAATTGTGGGTAGATCATGACCATGCTGCTCTGAACCCTTATACAATGAGAATAAAGCCTTTTACGCTTGCTGTACCTTGAGCAACTGGAGAAATTCCTTCTTCAAGCCCTAGAACTTGCTCATGTGGGGTTGGGGGAGACAAAGCACATAAGCTGCATGTCTTGTCTTGCTGTCAGAAGAACAACATTCATGTTGTATAAGGGGATCTACTTGTGCAATTTAACTTGTTTCTTTTACTATATTTTTCTTCTCTTTATCCTTTTTCCTTTTAATTTCTGTTTTAAATCTGCACCCAAGATGCCTTTGCAGCTTCTCCTGGGGAAGCCCCTGCAGCAACTGAAGGGGCAGCAGCACCAGCTACCCCAACCCCTGTAGCAGCAGCTCTTGATGCATGTTCAGGAAATGGTGGGTTTTATGTCATTAGATGGTTTCTTGTTTTGCTGTTTTTGGTTTTGTTTTCTTTCATTTAAACTACATGGCAGTGTGTTTTTCTGAAATTTTCTTAGTGCCTGCTATTGGTCAAAACAAACCTTAGATGGAAGAGCATGCTTAACAAAATGGCCTGTTTCTGAGTCCCAGTACTATTTTGCTTATTCATTAGTGCTAATCAAAGATTCTGGCAGTGCTGACTTTTGTGAGCAGTAGCCTGTTAAACTGGATATTCTTTCATCATCTTGCTGTCCTTTTTGGACTTGTCAAATGGCCTACGAATGTTCTGCCCTTTAGTAACTGGACTTCTCAGCCTTTCAGACAGTCTTTATTTTGGAAAAACATAAGTGGCATGTCTGGATAAGTAGGCTAGATGTAGAACAACCTCATCTATGTGTGTGTGAGTGTATTTGCAGTATGTGCATAGCCTATAGTTGCTTTGTTCTTGACTTCTTCCCTCACTGATACTAAGTAAGCATACACGTATATTTCCCCTCTCCTTTTTACAAGACCCCTTTGCCCCATCCGAAGGTAGTGCAGAGGCTGCTCCTGAGCTGGACCTCTTTGCTATGAAGCCAACAGAGACTGCTGTTCCTGTAGTTACCCCTACAACTAGTGCAGCCACTCCAGCTCCTGCAACAACTCCTTCTCCAGCTGCTGCTGTTGCTGCTGCCACTACTGCTACTACAGCTACTGCCACTACCACTACTGCCACCACTTCTGCTACTGCCACCACCTCCGCTCCTCCTGCTCTAGATATCTTTGGTGGTAATTTTGTTTTTAACTCTTTGGTGGATTGATCTGTCAGGAGTACTGAACTAAAAATTGTTGCATGCATGCTGTGTGCTAGGCTTTCAAACCAGAGAGCCTATTAACTCCAAAGATGATGTACAAAATTTGAAAGTTCACATTCAGTCCTGTGTTTCAAAAATGAGTTAAAGACATGTTGTGTTCTTGGCCTTAGATTTATTTGAGTCTGTCCCTGAGGCACCTGCAGCTCCTAAACCAGATGCTACTCCTAGCATAGATCTCTTTGGTACAGGTAAAGAGTGAAGTCTTCAAATACTCTGCTGCTTTGATGCCTTGTGATGGTGTAAACTGACTGAACAATACTCGACTTCTTGTTTTTTCTTTTGTTTTTGGAAGATGCTTTTTCATCTCCACCACACGGAGCTTCTCCTGTGCCTGAGAGTTCTCTCACTGGTGATCTCTTATCTGGTAAGTGTTTTCACAGGCCATCCTATAGACTTATGGTTTTGATTTTGTGGATTTTTTTTCCTTATAACTGAAAACCAAAACTTATTACCAATTTATATCTTTAAGCTGAAATAGTAAATTGTAGGTTTGTTGATACTTTGATCACAAGATTAGCAGTTATTGAAGATGAGGATCATGAAGTGGCTAACACTGAAGCTAAGTAAGTGATGTGGTTTTTAAGAGAGTGTATTCTTCTGTAAGCATAAGAAAGTTATTAATAAATGTTTTGTTTGTTGTTTTTTTTTTCTTTAAAGTACTCCAGTGTTCAGTTGCTGTGTGAGAAATGTGACACTTTCTGTTTGCAGTTCTGCAGACTCTCACCCGGCTTTACGTACCCCATGATTCTACCTAATGGAGCCTATGTTGCTTTGAAATATTTAGCTATCATTGTTGCCTTGCTGATACTAAATATTATTTATCCTATGCTTACTGCAGTGGATGCATTTGCAGCCCCCTCTCCTCTACCCACTGCCTCTCCAGCAAAGGTGGATTCTTCAGGTGTGATTGACCTATTTGGTGGTGGGTATTTTTCTTTCCTCACCACTTCAGAGCTGAATCACTTCATTTCAGTTAACTTTGCACTTTGCCAAAGCTGCAGTTTTCCCCTTCTTACAGCTTTTCTTTGTCATTACAGCTAAGAATAACATGTACAAATCTTCATATTGCACATTAATGAACTGCAAATGAGCTGTCATTGTTACCATTCTGTTGTCCTTACATTTGCCATTCTGTCTTCAGTCAATGCATGTATGAGTCTTTTTCTCAGAAGTCTAATGAAAGTATATTATGTTCTTCCTTTTTTTTTTTTTTACTTCTTCTTTGCAACTCTTCACTTTCACATTAGTTTCTCTCAGTTCCATTTCTCAGAGCAAAGCAGCTGAATTTTTGAGGGTGATTTGCCTCAAAGCAGAGGGCTGAATTACAAGGTCCTTGTTAGATTTGACAAGTTGGAAATTGGGATGAGCACAACCAGCTCTAGAAGTGCTGTAGAAGAGATGATTGTTACTTAGAAGTAGTGAATATTCAAACATTAGTGAAGTACACGTCTAATAAGACTTGATGTGAGTCAGTAAATTATGTCTGGAATTACTCCAAACTTTGAATAAAATGGCTTACCCCTCTAGTCTAGAATGCTGCTCTTGAGTCTTCTGATAAGTGGCCCAAATATAAGGATCTGCAAGCCTCACTGACCTAATATTCTTATCTTCTTCACTGCTATTCTTTGTTATAGAAAAATCTTTGAAATGCTGGTTTGTTGCATCTCCTTTTCTTCCACCTGAGCTTTGCATCCATGGTACTGCTCTGAAATAAAGATGGCTAAGCACGTTCATTTTCTTCTGATGAATGAAATTGTTATCCTATTGTTGTATCTTATTTGAGTTGAATGATGAATTGATGCATTTAATATTGAACTCTTTGCTTCCTGGAATTCCCTTTAGATGCTTTTGGAAGTAGTGCTCCTGAACCTCAGCCAGCAGCCCAGGCCACTTCTAGTTCCTCAGCTTCTGCAGACTTATTGGCTGGTAATAAAGAACTTTTTAACCAATTTATTGTCATGCAAAATCTAATGGATAGTCTTATGAAATTTTGTGAAATCTTACATGGGTGGATATGGATGATTGCAGTGGGATAAAAATAGCTTTTAGTAAGATTTCTTGGTACTTTAAACTTAAATTAAAACTTCTTGGGTTTGTAATGGAGGTGTTATCTCATAGAAAGGCTTAGGTTGGAAGGCACCTTAGCAATTGTCTTGTTCCAATCCCCCTGCTGTGGGCAGAGTTGCCACCTAACTAGATAGGAGGCTACACATTTTATTCCTCACTTGTAATTCATCATTATTTCTTGGTTGATTTAATAAAGTCAACTTACATACTTTAGATGTTAGAAAACTGAATCAATGATTTCTCTCAATAGTCTTGTGTTTAACCAGAAAGAGTGGGTTGACAAAAGAGAGCCTTCTTGAGTGCAAGGACACAGCAGTGCTAGAAATCCTCTCCTTATACTCGCTTGTTCTGAGTGTGGCATCAGACTGTAATGCCAATTTAGGAGGTCAAATAACTATACTTCTAGTCTGCATCCTAAAAGCTAAGCCACTTCAGCTGAATTCTGTTTCTGCAAAACACCTGCCACACTGTGTATTTTAGTGGATATACAAATTGTGCTAAACAGTCAGACTCTTCCCCATCCCGGTATGAAGTGCATAGAAAACAAGATCCCAGCATGTTTTTTTTCAGGCTTAAAGAAAACTAATATGTTTCTGGTTTGAAAGAGAACTTGACTAATTTTTCCTCATGTTTCTAAAAGGTGAATTTGTCAGGTTATCCTTTGCAAATGTGGATGATTGTTAGCTTCGTGTTGTGCTTCTGTGGCTTTAGTTCAGACCCAGAGTGAAAGTTTGCTCTTTATGTAATGATTAACCATTCTAGGCATGGTGGGACCTGATGTCATTGGCTGTCTGTATGTCTGAAGTTCTCCCATGTCAATTTACACAACAGAAGTCAAATTCTATGTATGTTTTTGTCTTCAGAAATGTATAATGCAAGTAAGATATCTCAGTGTTTTTGATAGTATCTGCTCTGCGTGTGGGCATCTCCTAGTTGGGCTTCACTAAAATATAAATGTTCTAGAGAATAACATGCATGTCTGTTCTGAATCTGTTCCATTTCTGGCCATCTGACTACTTAGTCGAACATACACTGTGAGGGCATGCTATGTACAAGTAGTTTCCAGACTTCAGGATGGAGGGCTTCCTTTTGTTTTAATACTGTTATTCTTTGTATTGGTTAAAAAGCTTATGAATAGCTTTTAAACTGTAGATGAGACTTTACCAAGTAGATTCTGGTAATTTTGTAAGGAAAAAAGTTTACAAAAGGAAGTGCTGCTTCCGTTTGCAGTATGTGGGGACTGGGTGAAAAGATGCTGTCAAGAAAAAGCTAATCTTGTCAATGCAAACATTAGAATAAAAAAATACTTGCTGTCTTTATCTGTAACTAAACTTAAATTACAGTAAGAGTTACGCTCTAGATGGCTTAAACTTCTGCAGTGCACTTTCTGAATCTGATGAGTCACATTAAATCAATACCTGAATTATATAATGGTTGTTGTAAGTCTGAATACTCAAGCAGACCTGAAGCTGTTTGAGTGAATAGATTTTTTCTACTTATATGCATCCAAAATGACACCAAGTTAGAGGTGAATCTCAATTTGGCATATACAGAGGGTCGGGAAACATCACAGCATATTGCTAAACATTTGTTCACCCTAGATAATGGCAGATGTATAGCCTGCAGTGCAATCCAGTTTTAAATTTAAGATTGTCTAGGTTTCGCTGAAGGCTTGTCCTTCATGGTTTATGATTAGTTGTAACAAGTCTTTATATGCACAGTGTTTCGAGTATACTTGCCATGCATCATTGTCTCAAGTATTCTGCTTTCAGGTAAGTGGCTAGACTCTGCTCTCTTGGAAAGGGTGGTAGAATTTTTTTCATACTCTTCTGAGCCTCTCAGCAGACAAAAATATAGTTATGTCAGTACATGCAATAGTCTAGCCTTTTTCACTTCTAGATTTTTCTGTTCAGCTAAGTGAATACATGTGTATCCCAGTGCTAATAGTATGTTCTTATAAGAATGATAGAATCATAGAATCACAAGGTTGAAAATGACCTGCAAGATCATCTAGTCCAACTATCCTCCCATTACCACTGCTATCACAAGCTACTAAACCATATCTCGCAGTTCCTCGTCCAGACACCTCCTGAACACTGCCAGGGACGGCGACTCCACCACCTCCCTGGGCAGCCATTCCAGTGCCTGACCACTCTCTGAGAGAAAAAGTTTTTCTTTATGTCTAACCTAAACCTCTCGTACAACTTGTGGCCATTTCCTTGGGTCCTGTTTGTTGCCTGGGAGAAGAAGCCAAATCCCTCTTCATCACAAACTCCCTTCAGGAAGTTGTAGGATGCAATAAGGTCTCTTCTGATCCTCCTCTTCTCCAGACTGAACAATCCCAGCTCCCTCAGCCGCTCCTCATAAGACTTGTGCTCCAGACCCCTCACCAGTTTCGTTGCCCTTCTCTGGACACGTTCCAAGGCCTCAGTATCTTTCTTGTAGAGAGGGGCCCAAAACTGAACACAGTACTCAAGGTGCAGCCTCACCAGCGCTCAGTACAGGGGGATGATCACCTCCCTGCTCCTACTGGCCACACTATTTCTAATGCAGATCAGGATAGCATTGGCCCTCTTGGCCAGCTGGGCACACTGTCAGCTCATGTTCAGCTGAGCATCAACCAACCTCTGGGTCCCTTTCCTCTTCAAAGTCACCCAACCATTTAGCTGCAAGCCTATAGCACTGTATGGAGTTGTGGCCAAAGTGCAGGACCTGGCATTTGGCCTTGTTGGACCTCATCCCATTCACCTCAGCCCAATGATCCAGCTTATCTAGATCCCTCTGAAGGGCTGCCCTACCCTCAGGCAGATCAACACTACCACCCAACTTGGTGTCATCTGCAAACTTACTGAGGTACACTCAATCCCTTCATCTAGGTCATCAATAAAGATATTAAACAAGATGGGCCCCAGTACCGACCCCTGGGGGACACCACTTGAAAAGGGGCTCCAGCCGGACTTAACTCCATTAACCACTACCCTTTGGGCATGGCTCTCTAGCCAGTTCCTTACCCAAATTACCCAAAGAAGGGTATACCTGTCCAGGCCACGGGCAGCCAGTTTCCCCAGAAGAATACTGTAATAGACTGTGTCAAAGGTTTTGCTGAAGTCTAGGTAGACTACATCAACAACCTTTCCCTCATCTACCAGTCTCGTCAGCCAGTTGTAGAAGGAGATGAGGTTGGTCAAGCATGACCTGCCTTTCATGAACCCATGCTGGCTGGGCCTGATCCACTGGATGTCACACACATGCCGTATGATCTCACCCAAGATGATTTGCTCCATAACTTTCCCTGGTACTGAGGTCAGACTGACAGGCCTGTAGTTCCCTGGATCCTCCTTATTTCCCTTATTGTAGATGGGAGTCACATCGGGAAAAAGAAATCTTACTGAGTGTGCTAGTAAAAATAACTTCAAAATCAGGCAGTTGGAGATGTCCAAACAACATATCTCAGCTGTTGCTATTTCTGCCATCTTTCTCTGGGTCTTGTAAAAGCATAGATGGCTAGGAATTATACATGTTAATGCATATTTGTGGCTTCTGTGCCTGATGATTGTGCATGCGGCTGAAAGCTATGAAACTAAGAGAACTTACCATGCAAACTTCACCTGAAGCTGGGGAGGACTCCGTTCTGTAGCTGGAAAAATAGGCATTTTGTGGGGATTTGCAAAAATGTGCATAATTTTCTAAACAAAATTGTATAAACTGTGTTATGTCATGCACTGCTGCCAAGCTCTTTCTCACTCAGGAGGCAGAATGGGTCTGAGCATGGGATCTTTAGACGGTTCTGGTGCTGTAGGGATTGTTGGAGTCAGATGCCTTTGTCCATCAACCATATGCCTTATTACCCTGCTTCTGCGTGATTCTTCAATGATAAGTATGTTTTCTACATGTAGCTGAATGCCTAAAGCTTGGCCTTGAGACTGGCGTTGAACCAGAAGTTTGTATATAAGAATCAGAGCACTAGTAATTTTATAGTAGTTACCTGCTATAGACCATCTAGTCAAAACGAAGCAGTAGAAAAAGCCTCCCTTTAGGCAGATAGAGAAAGCTTCGCTGTCATAAGCGTTGGCACTCATGAGCAGCTTTAACCACCATATGTGCTGGAAGAGCAGTATGACTGGGCACAGGTGATCCCGGGGACTTCTGAAATGTATTAAAAGTAATCTCTTGAAGTAGGTGACCAAGTCATACCAGTGTGAGATCATTCAGTGGAGGGACACCAAGATGGTGACAAATGTGAAAAATGAGCAGAGGTTGGGAGCTGGATCCATTCACCCTTAAGAAGGCAAAAGCTACGCATTATAGCTGTATAAATCCAGCTCTTTGGAGGGATACAAAAATCAGCCATGTTCCTTATGGAGGTGCACTGTAAGAAGAAAAAGACGGTGTGGGAATTCCAGAAACTTTTATTTATTGATTTATTACCACAAGAATCATCAGATACTAGAATTATCTGCCCACAGAGGTAGTAGAGTCTCTCATCATAGAAGTGCTCAAAGCAACTGTGTCTGAGCCACCTGATTTGATGAAACCTGCTTTTAGCAGGGGCTGGGACTCAATAATCAGATCAGATATCACCTCTTAAACTACCCAGTGACAAACCTGCCTCACAAACAGACACTGGGGAGCTGAGGCAGCTCTCTGATTCAGTATGTTTGCTCAGCTTCTCATTTAGCAACTGCAAGCATGTGGCTTGCTACAGAGTAGAGTTTGGGTATTAAAGATTTCTTGGTGCCAGAACCCTGAGGTGGGTCTAATAAGCCAAAGGAAGCTCATGCAGGCATTTGAAATGCTCTTTACTTCAGGCTATTGAAAACAGGCTGCTCTGTGTCCTTCTCTTGCTTCCCTGCCTCTATCCAGTCCAATCAATCAGTCATCTAAAGGGACTAGTTTAAGTTATGATGTGTCACTGCCTGCAATCTGGCAAACTTAAGCAGCTGAAGGATATACTTAGAGGTCTTTCTAATCAGGTTGTGTTCTCCTGGACCTGTAATGCCACTTTTTTCCTACCCTTTCCACACTTTTAAAGTATTTGGTGTTTAGTTTTACTTCATTCTGAGAAACTATCACTTTGGAGGAGATCATCTGAGATCTCACAGTGATATTTGATATAATTAATGATCACACTTTGAACACAAATACTTTACATTCAGCACTGGTTTGTCTTGTAGTTAAATGCCTGGGGAAGACTTGTTTTCGTAGCTGAGAAATATGCTATTGTCACTGTTTTTTGCCTTCTGTATGTGAGCTTACTTAACTAGCACGTAGTATGGGAAGAATTGTGTATTCTGTTAGTGCACCTCTGGAGGTATCTAAATAATGAACATTAAAGTTTTTACCAGCAACTCTTGAAAAAGCTTAAATTTCTTGAATCATATTTGGCATAAGGATGCTTGTGTAGTACTGAACTGTTTGCTGTAGTCTAGTAATTCTTTTTAGATTTATTTTATTATAGATTGAGACTTTTATAGATTGAGCTTTTGTTAAACACAGCCCATCAAGACTGACTCTAATGTTCACACCTCTTTTATGTGACTTTTTGAAGGCTTTGGAGGTTCTTTTATTGCTCCTTCTCCATCACCGTCTCCAGTCACTCCAGCTCAAACAAGCTTACTACAGCCTAACTTTGATGCAGCTTTTGGAACAACAGCTCCAACGACTGGCAGTTCATTTGATGCATCAGGTGAGTCAAAAGGTTTCTTCCTATGAATTTTCTAATGTGTTTTATGTGTTAGATGAGTTAGTGGCACTATATTTAAGCTTGGAATGCAAGCAGTAGAAGTGATTTCCCTTTCATCTCAACGGGAAGAACTCAGTGTTATATTTAGGGAAATGTGTGCCCAAGAGCTTTCTGTGACCATGTTTTATTCTACCATGTCAGTGGAAACTGAACTAATGCAAGCATCATCCTTGCACGTGCTTTATGGCATGAATCAGAAATTACTCAGTGAAAATACTCTTTTGTAAATTAAATACGTACCCAAGTCATCTCGCTGTTGCTGCTGAAGCTGTTTTTAAGCTCGCATGGCACCTGAAGATTCACAGAACTGAGACAAAGTTCTTTGCCTGACTTATAAGCTTAAACTTTCATCACTGCTATCATTTTGTTTGTATCTCTTCCATTCTATACTTTCCATGCTGGGTCCTTGCTACAAACTTATAATTGGTGAGTTCTGCAACTGTACAAGAAAAAAAGGTTAAAGTAGTACTGCTGCGTGGTTATTTGGTTGCTTGCCAGTGCACATGCTACCCCTTCCTGTTGACTTAATATTAGCATGTACCTCAAATACAGATCAGAAGACAGTGTTGGCATGGGATGTACCAAACAGTTTGACCTCAAGGGATCTAAAAAAATTAGCTTCTGAGAGATGGCTGGACTAAGGAAACTAGCTCTGTCAGTGTGGATGGTTCTTATTCCTTCTGATCTTTTGAGATATTAGTAGGTTTTCCCAACTCCCTGCTGCTTGCAAGTGAATAGTCACATCCTAAGACTGTTTCAATCCTGTTACCATGTCAAGGTATAAGACTATCTTCGCCACCATAATTCTAAGTGGTGTTTGCTGCAAGATGTTCATTTTAAAAGCCTTTAAATGAATATCTCCTGACAAATGTGTGTGCATCTAATGTCTTTCTAAGGATAACTGTAAGAAGAGTAGTGTCATGTGGAAATAGTACTAACTCTGTGTAAATTCAATTGAAGTACTTTTAGGCATGTCCTGTCATTTTATTTTTCATTGGTATAACTCTTTTAGGGTTACTACTGGATGTTTAGTCTCTAGTAAAATGATGTGCATGCCCTTGTTGGCATTACTTTTAATGTCAAACTGTGTTTTGGTAAGTCTTGTGACGTTGTTGTCTGTGCTATATTTGTTGGACCAACATCCAAGTGTCTGGTAGTGTTTTTCTTACCAAAGCTGCTGTTCATAAACTATTTTCCTGTCCCTTTTAGTGTTTGATGGCTTAGGTGATCTTCTTATGCCAACTATGGTTCCTGCTGGTCAGTCTATAACACCTGCAGCCACAACAACAGTTCCTGCTTCAGCAGCAAGCAAAGGTCTTGGAAGTGATCTTGATTCATCTCTCGCGAACTTAGTAGGCAGTAAGTGACAAATGCCTGTTTTAAGTGATGTGGCACATAACAATACTGTTTATTTGTGGATCCAAACACCTGTGCATTTTACCTTTCTTGTTTCAGTGTCCTGTTTTTTTGTGGAGATCAGGTCAGCTATAGGCAAGAGTAGAGTCTGATTCAGGTAGCTGGTGCTCTAGGATCATAGCTTGTCACTCGTTCCATCTGAATACAAGAAAGAACTTGTCTTTGAGGGTGACAGAGCACTGGAAAAGGTTTGCCCAGAGATGTTATGGAGTCTCCTCCCAAGGTATTCAAAACCCGCCTAGATGCTTCCTATGTAATCTACTGTAGGGAGCCTGCTTTAGCAGGAGGCTGAACTACGTGATCTTCAGGGGTCCCTTCTACCCCCTAGAATTATGTGATTCTGTGATTGTGTTTAGGATCTGGGTTAAACAATAGGATCTATTTGTTAACTGTGATTTGTAACATTTGAGCATCCTAGCTATGTTCAGGGACATAATCAGACTCTTAACAGATGGGCACTCAAGTATTAACAGATGGAATGGTGAAAATTGTCCAAAGCATCTAGTAGTACCATAGAATTTAAGCAGAAAAAGTTCAGAGATGTTGCTATTCTCTTTGTGAGAACAGAGTAGCAGTGGTATGAAGAACAGACCTTATCTCAGATAGTGAACTTCCCAAGACATGTACTTGAAGCACTAAACAAAAAATATTCTTTCCTGTAGTGAGGTAGTCGTTATAACTAAAGATCAGTAGCACCCTGTACAAATCTAACACAGACTTACCTAGAGTAAGGTACAGTGTGGAAGTTGTTCTTGAAGGACCTTATACATAGGATATACCATTCCTGTACGTAAATACAGCAAAGATATAACTGATCTTAACGTGCACACTCTTCTGTTAGGAGTGGAGATAAATGACCATATTTAGAAGTCAGCAGAAGTTTTAATCACTCAAAACGCCTTCTGCAAGTCATTTGGTGTATCCAACTTTGGGGGAGAAAATAACCATACTCAGCAGTCTGACTTACAGGACTTGTGCTGATCATGTGAGAAGAGAGTTCTTTAAAACTTAGATTAAAAATTCTTTCGTAGGGTAGTTAAGGAAACTGCTTGCAGCACCCATTCATGACAGAGCAGATAAAACTGCAGAACATTCAGTTAACAGTTTTATCTGTCTGAGTAAAATAATGTTCAGTATATAATATGATGAATAGATAGTGCTGTCATTTGTGGTAGTTTTAATACCTTAAAGAACGTTTTGTAGAAATAAATGTATTGGCACTGTGGCTTGCTTGTGGAGCAAAAATGGCTTGAAGTATAAGACATCCATATGATTCCTCAGATGTAGTCCTGAATCAGATTTAGGTGTGGCTAGTACTCTGATGCTGACTAGATAAATGAAGACAGCCAAAACGTCATTATTCTTTATAAGCCCATGTGCTGTGAAACATGAGCTGTTACTTTGATGCGCTTCAATTTCTTAGATATGTGACTTTTTTTCCCTCTTTTTTTTCTTACAACTTTCAGATCTTGGAATTTCTGGTACCACTTCTAAAAAGTAAGTTCAACTTTTAATTTAAAAAAGAAAGAAAGTTTTCAGGTCTGTTTTATAATCTTATATTGATTTTAGCGATTAGTAGAAATCAATGAAGTGATCACATCACATCCCAGTACCTCCCTCCTTTTGTATTCCCTCAAACAAAAAATAGAAATTCATTAAGATTTTGAGAAAAGTGTTCTATTCTATGCAGGTTCACTGAATAATTAATGTTGATTTGTTTCTGATGTAGCTTTTAAATTTGCTGGCTTAAACATGAGCCTCTAAAATATATATATGTTTATATGTATATCTTTGTATTGGATAGCTGATTTACAACTGGAATTGTCCAGATGATAAATTGCATTAGCTCCCTTCAGTTATTTAGGCTAGTATATAATAGTTCTGTTATCTTTTTACAGACACTGAATGGGCTTGTAACGTAGGCATGAAAAACTTCTTTTTGCAAGAAGAGATATTTAAAACATTACACTTGGTTTTGAATGCCTTTAGCTAACTGCTTACTTCTGTGTGGAGTCTTCCTCTATATCCAAGACCAGTTTGTAATGCCCATTCTTCAAGACGTGTTGTGCCTCTATGGAGATGATAGGAGGGAAATGAGTAAACAAATCATATACTCTGTCCTCCATATATAGCTTCCCTCAGTCTACTTCATTCAAGGAGTTCAGCCTATTTTGGGTAAAGCAGCCTCTAACAAAATCTGGTTTTGAAACTGCCCTTTTATTCTGTGATTGATTTGTTTCTCTTGTATCTGTCAACTTTTTTCAGAACTGAATGCTTTTCTCCTCCATCTTTCTGAGCAAGATTTCTAGCAATGAAATGACCTTTCAAAGACTTCTAGCAGGCAGCTCTACTTCTGGCCCCAGTAGAATAGGCAGTAGCAGTCCCTCTTCCTACTTTGCAAGGGTACATGCAATAATATGTTACCTTCAATCAATACTAATTAAAACAGCTCTTTAATTCTCACCACAAAGGCTATAACCACTTAACTGACTTGAGTGTAGAGTGTAGTGGTGTCTGTCACTAACAGCCCTTGGAACTGCATGGTACTAAAAGTCTATCTTTCTGTTAATAGCGTAAACTGTAAGTACTATAAACTAATGTAGCTGCAAGCTTAATTTTAACGTATACTTGGTTTTCATTTTCATTGTGTGAGTATAAACAATAGCTCTCTCTGCCTCTCTACTAGGGGAGACCTTCAGTGGAATGCTGGAGAGAAGAAGCTAACAGGAGGAGCCAACTGGCAGCCGAAAGTAGCACCTGCGACATGGTCAACTGGTGGTGTACCAAGTGGCCCACTGGTAGGTGCTTCATCCATCAATACCACTGATAGTGAAACCTCAGTATTTTGAGACTGCTGAAGTGTGCATGTGTGTACTGCTTCTGTCTGTTTCATCAGAAGAATTTGCATTTGTATAAATGATAGTGTTGTTACAAGTCACATTTTTAAGACCATATTTACAGCCAACATCACTGAACTGAAGTCAGTGAAGATGCAGTAGCCCACAAATGAAGATTCTACATACGTATTTAATGATTGAGGAGTCTTCCAAGAAAAGTGTGTGGTTAGCCATTTAAGTCTTGGCCAGCATCAGGTCCAGATAAATTGTTCAAAGAACAGTGATATTCATCCAAAACTGATGTACTGACAGGAAAAAACTTAAGTTTGTTCTCAATTCAAATTTTCCTGAATGAAGTATCAAAAGACTGTGCATCATTCAGACTAAGTAGATGACTGACATTAGAGTAGAAGATAGCTTGTTTAGCCCAGTGAAGTAGTCTATTGGAAAGGGTAAGATTGCCATGTAAAATATATTAGAAAGCACTATTTTGAGGAAAAGGGGGTTGAACTGAGCTTAAAATCTAAACTTGGATCAAGAGCAATTTAGTAAGTTGCAAGAGTCTTCTGAAGAAAGGTCATACTTCATCAGAGCCGCACAGCATAAAGCAGCTTCTGTTGGAAAAAAGTGGGATGGAGGGGGAAAGAGAGCTCTCAAGTTCAGTTCCATGCTGCAATAGTCAAATATTAATGCAACTGTAAGTGTATTACAGCTTGTTCCTTAACCCTATGAAACTTTATTGAGTACATTAGTTGTAATGCTAACTTTTTTTTTTTTTAATAGAGAGGCTGGACAGTACTGTACAGTGTAAGTGAATTATTTTGGGGGGATCTCATTACACATACTAAACATGAAGATACTAACAACAACTCACTTGCACTGCAGTTACTAAGGCTGGCTTAAAACTACCTAGAAGCTACCTAACATGGCTCTTTCTGAATTGTTCGTGCAGCAGAAAATCCTCAAGCAACATATGGTATTTTCAAACAATCTTTGCTGTATGTGGATGCGATGTATCTGGTGACATACACTCCCTGAATTTTCTAGCTTCTGTAATACCAGTCTGATCTGGAAGTGGTTTTACCATCCAGTAATTAACTGTCCTTTCTTGGAAAGCTGGTTGGTTTTGATAGCATTTTGTGAAACATGGGTTTTACATGCATTTCTTCTAAATCTGTATACTAAAGTATTTTTGAAAACCAAAGCCACAGGGAAAATAAATGTGAAGATCAAAATGAAGCGATCTTTCACATCACTGTTGAAGCTTGAATTTGAGCCACTGAAGTTTTGGTCACTTTTTCCCTCCCTTCCAGATTAAAATCAGCAGCATTTCACAAAAATCTGTTCCTTTCAGTGACCCTTACTCTTTCAGGCAAAAGCAGGTTCAGTTTGTATGGCTGTGTTCTTGGCAACTGATGGACTGAATTCTGAACTAAGTTGTGTTCCTTTGGCTGCAATCAGATAGCTCTAGGGTGCTCTTCTCATGTCATTAGTGTATATCTTCACATTCCTTACTTTCCATATCCAAGATATTGTTATTAGCTTGAGGACAGATATACTGCTAGTGTGATAATGATTTTAATTGAAATGCTCCCAGTAAAAATTTCAGACTGGAAAAAAAAGATTCCTGATAATTCTTAAGAAAGATTAGGATGCTTGTTGTTTAATAAATCTGGAATTAGTTATCCTGACTAATCTCAGGTTCCTTAAGAAACTGGTATTTCTACCTCAAAGCAAGGATTAGGCAAGGGCATTAAATGCAGCCTTCATGAAAGTGGGCTGTATGATGAGTAATTCCTGCATATCTCCAGAGCTGCTATCTTCTGTAAACTGAGAGCATGCAGACACAGTAGGTCAGTGCTGGGACCAATGCTCTTTTATATCTTCATCAGTGACATTGACAGTGAGGTCAAGTGCACCTTCAGCAAGTTTACTGATGACACCAATCTGTGGGGTGCAGTTGACACACCAGAGGTATGGGATGCCATGGGATGCCATCCAGAGGGATCTAGACAGGCTTGACCAGTGGACCTAGAAGAACCTCATGAGATTCAGCAAAGCCAAATGCAAGACCTTGCACCTGGATCGAAGCAACCTTCAATGCAAGCTGGGGGATGAAAGGATTGAGCACAGCCCAGTGTGGGGTACAGGTGGATGGCAAGCTGGACATGAGCCAGCAATGAGCCCTTGCAGCCCAGAAAGCCAAATGTATCCTGGGCTACATCAAATGAAGTGTATCCAGGCAGGACAAGCAAGGTGAACCTGCCCCTCTACTCTGCACTGGTGAGACCTCATCTGGAGTACTGTATCCAGATATTGAGTCCTCAGTACAGAAGGGACATGGACCTGTTGGGGCGCATCCAGAGGAGGGTCAGAAAAGTGATTCAAGAAATGGAACACCTCTCCTATGAGGACAGGCTGAAAGAGCTGGGGCTGTTCAGCACAGAGAAGAGAAGGCTTGGAGGTGACCTGATAGCGTTTCAGTGTCTAAAGGGAAGCTAAAGGAAGGGGAAAGACTCTTCAGCAGGGTCTGTTGTCATAGAACAAGGGGAAATGGTTTCAAGCCTAAAGAGAGATTTTGTTTGGAGATAAGGAAAAAGTCTTTTACAGTGAGTGTGATGAGGCACTGGAACAGATTGCCCAGAGAGATGGTGGAGACTTTCAAGGAGAGGCTGGATCAGTCCTTGGGCAACGTGATCTAGCTGTGCATGTCTCTGTTCATTGCAGGGGAGTTAGACTAGGTGACATTTAAAGGTCTCTTGCAACTCTAAGGATTCTATAGTTCTGTGTTTCTATTACTGACTCAAGGTAGGTAGTCAGGATTTAGAGGCTCATAAATGACCAAGCAACTTCTGTAACATCTTGAGAAATTTTGCCAATAGTATTAGTTAGGCCCCAAGATAACTGTAACGATGTTCCTAAAAATCCTACCATCATCTTTAATCCCTTCCTTAAATGCTTCCTGCCTCTCTTTAAAGTTCTTATTAAGAGTTTAAACAATGTTTGGATTAAATATACTTCTGTGAAAAGGAGATTCTTGCATGCTTTCAAGGCCATAAGGAGACTGTACGTGGAAAATTACAGGCAAGGGAACCAAAAAGAGATGGTGCATAGGTTCTGCTGGATACCTGAGTTGGCTAGTTCAAGGATACTGCTTTAGATGTGCTGTTTATACAGTCAGACTACTAGACTAACATTTCTCTTTTCCTCAGTCCTCGTGGAAGATCTCTTTTCTTTGCTTACATGTTATTTGATGAAAAACAATTGCATAACAATCTAAACTTTCCTTAGTAAACTATGTAACAGTTTTGATTGTGGTTTAAGTGTGTGAACTTAGTTTTTAAGTTAATATCACTGCATAATAATACTACTTTTTATTGGAAATTAATTACTATAGCAGTTCCTTCCTTTAACTTTACATTCTGCTTAAGCTAGGCATAAATCTATAGCTTTTACTAAAACTCAGTGCTATAGCATGTGCAATGGTGCGTTGGCTACCTGTTACAAAATTGGTGTGCTTTCTTATCCTGTGTTGAAAGAAGAGAAAAGTATGAATTTCCTTGGGCCCATTTTGGCTTTGTTCGGAAAATGAACTCCATTTGCAAAGAGAATTGAGTCTGTCACCCTAGCTTTCTTCTGACAGAGAAAGCTGAACATTATTGTAAGGACTAATTCAATTCTCTCATTCTTCAGAAGCATCATAATTTTGAGGTTAGGTATAACCTACTACATAACAGCCTGACTTGATAGAACAACTTTGGGAATGCAGTTTCCAGATAATTGGCATTACAGAAATTCGTGCTTCTCTTTCTTTTTTAATTTTTCTTTTATGTTCCAGGCAGGAGCCGTGCCTCCAGCAGGTGGAGTTCCTCCCACAGGAGGTACCCCACCTGTTGCACAGCCGGGAGCCGCATTTGGCATGGTGAGTCTCTTTCACTATACAGCTCTCCCTTTTTTATCCAGAACCCTACTCATGCTGCCCTGATTTACAGCCCCCAGCAGGACCAGGTGTACCCATGATGCCCCAACAGCCAGTTATGTATGGGCAGCCCATGATGAGGCCGCCATTTGGAGCTGCCGCAGGCCCTGGTGTACAGGTGAGTCAGTGCTCACAGAAGGAATCTCCTGTGTCTAACTACATCCAAGATGTATTCTGGGGGGGATTTGGGTGAAGTTTGAAGTAGAGCTGTTCGATGTTTCCATTCTGTTCAGAGCTTGCCCACATTTGCTAGAGCTATGCTCTGCAGCTTCCCTCTCAGCCCACCAAGAAGACTTCAGAAAACCGATCTTCTGCTTATGGACAAGCTTGAGTTCTTGAGTTCTTTCATGACAGCTGTTTCTTAGTAAATGCAAGTTTAATGGTTTTAGGCTGGTGGCATGCTGCAAAATTACTGCATTTGAGTATAAATTCCCATAATGTGTATAACATCACATAGAGTTCAAGAAGTGTTTTTCACTGCAATGTGCAAATTTAAATATTGAGGAATGGAGTTTTTCTTCTAACCTACATTGATGTGGAGAAATGCAAATGAAAGGTCTTGAGCTTCAGTCACTCTGTTGTTTTTTTTCAAGTTGGGAGGTACATGCCACTGCTTCATTTTTCATGTATTTAAAGTAAATTTACCTAGTCTGACTTTGTGACAATCACGTTTAGACCCAAAAGGACACATACAACTTGGCCATATACAGCTAAAGCAAACATGTTCTTAAAGAACTAGCATAGCAATTGAACTCTGGATTGGGTGTCTAAATTGTGAGACAGATGTAGAATCTTGAGCATAAATTTCCATGCATACAAATACTCTGTTAGTTGCTGCATACAGGAAGTTTTTTATTCATTACATGAGGAGATATTTGCTTAGCAACAACTCTGGGTGAATCACAGAATGATTTAAGCTTGAAGGAACATCTGGAAGTCCTCTCATCCAACCCTTGCTCAAGCAAGATGCCCAGGATCATGTCTAGATTGCTTCTGAAGTTCTTTAAGAAGGAGACTCCACAGCCTCTGAGGCACCAGTGCTCAGTCACCCACACAACACAGAAGTGTTTGTTGGTGTTAAGTAGGAGCCTCCTGTGCTCCAGTTTTTGCGCATTGCCTCTTGTCCTGACACCTCTCTTTATGTTTGACCAATATACCTAGACATTACTGCTGGATATTATCATATGTAGTGATGCTTCAAAGCAGAACAGATTAGTCTGAAAAGATGGTAGTCATTCAGCAGGCAGAAAATAGTAAAGAACTGCAAAGTGGTTCTAGCCCCCAACACAGAGTAGTGCACTGCTGTAGTACTCACACATTACTTATGTCATTCACACAACCATCTGTCCTGCAGTCTGTTCCTCGTCATGCAACTGCCTACCTACCAGCTGCTACCTGAAAGTCCAATCTTAGCAGACTTCAGTGTCTGAGTGCTTCTGCCTCAAATGCTTCACTTGACAAGAATTGTGCACTAGCAGATTAAAAGCAGGTGCTAGAAATGGATCTGAAGAAAAAGTAATTCAAGCTAATCTTTGGGATCAGATTGTGGAAACTGATCACCCTATTCATAATGCAAGGCTAGTAACCAGAAAATGCTAACATGACTTACTGGCTACCAGGAGGATGGGTCTTTCTTTAATATGACAAAAATATCTAATGGAGTAGTTAATGACAAATTAGTGAATGGAGACATGCCATCTATCCTGTTGAAAAAGTATGTAATCAGTTGCTTCTTAGATTTACCCAAGTATTCCTTCTAACTTGAAGCTAATAAAATTGGAAATGCAGCAGTCTGTATCCACTCTGGTACAAGTTTTTAGCTGACTGATAGCCACTAGTTGACACAGCATAAGCCATGATAGCTGTTCCAGGCTATTTTTCCATAATAAAGTTTAGTTTATAGTAATTATGGAAAGACCCTTTCCAGAGGAGAGGCAGGGAACAACTTTCTTGAAGTACTTTTCATCTTATCTTTGAAATGAGTTTCGAGGTAGAAGTTTGTGCTGTGAGCCTAAAATCTGTCTTTTGATACTTGAAACCACTCCACCTCTCAGTTTTCCAAACATTAAGTCAAACAATCAACCTGTAGCAAACTGCACTCTTTTAGTTAGAAACTACATTCTTGTTTAAGTAACTCTGAGTTTTCCTCGTAGAAACGAGAACTTGAAACTACTAGAATTTAGGTTGTCAGTAATGGAGCTCTGCATTTCACACATTCCTATTTGGTCTTTCCATCTTAAACTGTGTCTTGACACAGATTATCAAGAATGATATTATGGAAGACACAAACACATTTTTCTTAGAGTAGGGTAGTCATCAGTGTGCCAGGACTATATATTAACTACCTGCAGTGCCCTCAGGTAAGGTGGTGATAGTGAGCAGTAAGGGTGGGAGAATCATTTAGCTCAGTAGGGAAAAGGGTTGCATGTAACTTGAAAAAATGGATACCAACTACTGAATAATTCATTTTATGCTTAACAAAAATCAAGAAGAATGTAAGTATAATACAGTCACATCTCCAATACGCTAATGGGCTTTCGTTTTTGTTACCAGTGCTGAACAACTTGTATTTAAATGCAAGTTGCTGGATTTTCAGATGTACTCTGCAGTACATGCTCAGTTTATTCTGTACCTTGGTGTTTAACATCTGACAAGTGCTTAACTTCTGTCTGGTTTGACACTCCTAACTCTGTTCTGTCTTGCAGGGTGCAAGCAATCAGCTATGCTAACAAGAATAGGCAGTGTCTGTGCCCATTACATCAGCCAAGCATTGTTAACTTTATAGTAAGGACAGAATTTAAACAATGCTTGAGCAAAATGGCAGCACAGTGAAGTTAACAGCAATGTAGAACTTTCATATGCTTTCAGTGTGCTTGTGTGAGATCCAGCTATACTTACCTAATGCTTGTGTATCCGTATTGCTTTTTTTTCTGCTTTCCTGGCTGGCGTCTGTTAGCTTTCTCCAAGCCCAACTCCTGCTACTCAGAGTCCCAAGAAACCTCCAACAAAGGACCCATTAGCGGATCTTAACATCAAGGATTTCTTGTAAACGATAAGGTATTTTGTGACTGCCTGCATTTTACACTGCAGTACATATCTGGCAAACAGATGGTGATTAGTCCTGCAGATTAAACACAAAGAGCAGAGTTGTACCTGCAGAGATCTGTAGAAACATGCAATGATAATGTGATAATGTGGTGGTTAAAATGGAAAACTGAATTCTGCATTTTTTAATTCTAGCCTGAAAGCCCGACGTTCGACTACCTTTTGCCAAAAAGTGACTGACAAGAAAATTATCCTCAATCTATAGCTTCTATTTTGTCTTGCTTCCCCTCAGTCAAAGGGTTCACATTTTTTGTTTTCATGAAATTGATATTGAAACAAATAGAAACATAATAAGAGTACATACACTGGAGCAAAACCATGCCAAAGAGGCTTGTTCCATGTTGTTACAAGGAGCTGTGCATTGTTTATGAGAACTTTTGGTAAACTGTGGTTGATCTTGCATCCCATCTCATGTGTGTGGAAACAGATATTGTAGCACAGGTGTGGAGAGAGGAAAAGGGGAAAAAAAAATAGGGCTGGAAAGAAATGTCAAATTGGATTTAACACTTCTGCATTTTACTTTTTAAATGGATGAAGTAAGGTAAGCATTTTATAAGTCCAGGATAATTTGCCAGGTGAGAAGACAGTATTTGCATATCTCTGAGGCCTTTGCAAGTTCCTTTGCTTTCTACCCATAGCTTAATATTAAGGCTTGTTCTGGGCTTCCTCAGTGCTGGAATTAGCAGCAAGGGATGGGATTGAGCTCATTTTAGCAGGTACCACATGGCTCTTTTTCTCCACATTTCTGTATTCCAGCTTTGAAGGTACTTAGGAATTTCTGGAGATTTCTAAAAGTGGAGGTGCATTTTTTGTTGCTGGGCTCACAGCTTTCAGCTTGTATTTGTAGTAAACAGGCTCATAACTGTCCATGGGAACACAGCCACTTTGTTAAATGCTGGTAACAGCTCTGAGATGCAGAAAAGAGTATATTTGGTACTTTCCCCTTAATTTTTCTAGAATGTGCTTGATCTGATTCATTATTTCTGCTTTCACGTAACACTCTTCTGTTTCCACAGCTGCAGTTTTTCTGACAAGATGATAAAAACGTGAGTTTGGAGTCTACAATTGGATGCTCAGAGTTTCAAAGTGAGCCACCAGTACCAAACCCAGCGCTTACTCAGACTTTCTCTTACTCCTGAAACGTGTAGCACAGCTGTGAAAGTGAACATTAGGAATGTGTACTACCTTAGCTGTTATCCCTACTCTCTCTAAATTTGTGTACTTGGGTTATTTGTGTTTTACAATTTAAACAATGGATGTATGTTTCTGATGCCTTCTAGTGCTTTTCTGAACCTAACCCACAGGGGCAGATTATGCAGCTGTTGTTTGGTGAGCCATTTGGAGCGATGTCTGTGTTTTTTGAAGGTTTCAATGTATATAACTTTTTGAGGACACCTACAATTTCCCTAAGACTCAGTTTCTCCTTTATCTGTTACAAAATATAGTGTGATAATACCAGATAGTAAGGAAAATACTTATGGAATTGTGTGGAATACATTTTTTTGCAGTCACAGGAATCTCAATTGTCGTGAAAAAATGTTTTATTTTTGTGGCACTGTATATGTTAAGATAATTTAAAGTAATATAAAGGTAAACTTCCATAACAAGTACTTTTCCAATGATTTTCCAAGACTGAAAAGTCATATTTGAAAGAATACCATATTTATTGTTGTTTTTGATTTTAAAATATATTTTAATTATTTAAGTCTGTTCATTTTAAATTGGCATATTTATCTATCAGTTCTTGCTGAATGCACTGAAAATAAGTAAAGGGTCAGTTTCTCTCCAGTAGTTGAAAAAAGCAACCATGGTTGCCTGGCATTAAGGAATTTCGAATCTGAGAGCACTCATCGGTATATCTGTAGTCAGAACATGACAAGTGATGTTATTCACCTCTGTTTAGTTCTTACGTACATCTCTTAATTTAGTGCTTACCTGTGTATGCCTTAGGCTAGTGTTTTCTCCATTTCCCCAACTGCGCTGTGAGTAGCTTTTGTACAGTTGGTGATTAGATTTAATTCTGATCCAGAGATCCATGCCCTTTACTGTACATAATGTGTTTCTTTAATTTTTATTTGTTCTCATACTGTTTCTGCTGATGGCTTGGCTTAAGATCTTGACTCTTAAATGAGGTCACTGTTGATCAGTGTTACAAGTGGCTTGGCAGTTCTCTGTAAAAGCATATTGGGTTGGAAAGATTCACCTGAAGTCTTTCAAATTAACTATTTAATCAATGTATGGTACCATTAAGAGTGGATGTATCACAGAGTTTGCTGTGGGGATAACATACACCGTAATGGGAAAGTTCTATAAAAAGTTAATTTCAAAATGGCTCTTCTTTGTATTTCGGTTTAAAAAAAAAAAAAAATAGCAAAAAACAGAAAAACAGAAAACCCCAGTGCATGTGTGCCCTCTGAGATGCAATAAACACCTTGATCAAAGTAAATAACTTGTTGCCATTTTCCTGATCATTCAGATGCTGAGCACAGTAATATGCTTTGAGGGGGAAATACGTATTGTGAGAAGGTTTTTGTGAGAGGGAGAAGAGAACTCTGTAGTTTGACCCATAACACCTCAGAAGCTTTCATTAGGGATGTGAACTCCTAAACTAGAATAATATTGAAATAGTTGCACCTGTGAGAGCTTATGTTACTGGCCCCGATCTCTTTTCTATGAGGTTTCATTCAACAGCTTGTTGAGAGCTAGCGCAGCTATGATGCTACAAGAACTGCTTGTGCTAAGGTTCATCTGGTGACGGGATAAAAGGAAGGGAAAATGTTTAGCCACACCAAAGTCTTTCTGATGGTACACAACTAACAAGAGACCTTTTGATGAAGTGATGAAGTGGTAAAAGAAGAAGTGATAAAGTGGTAGTGAAGGCTGTTTTGTTACAAACAACAGAACACTGAAACAGCTTGGTGAGGTCTGAATTTAGAACTGGACTACAAAGAAATTTCCACCAGCAGGGTGGTGTAATTTCTTAAGAGATTTTTTCACTGTTCAATTTTATTTTTATCCCATTTTCTTTTATTTGCTGCTACTGATCTATCTCGTTTAGCCATTTAAGAGGCTTTTAGTATATGTAACCCACAGAGTCAGACTGCCCTGTAAATGCCTGGGTTTTGTCACTATTTGAGCACTAAGACCCAAACAAGTTCATCCAGAAAGTCTCATAGTGCTCTCAGGCTCTGATCAGGTGGGTTTTTTACTTATCCTTGCTATTGCCTGGAGTTCTGACACATGGTGTTGTGAAGCTTTCTTGAATGAAGCGTTGTTGGAGTTAGGGTAGTTTGGTTAGGTTGTGGTTGGACTCAATGGCCTTTAAGGTCTTTTCCAACCTGAGCAATTCTATGATTCTATACCTTTTTCCCAAGGACGGTCATAACCAAGCACTGCACGTGAGGAGATGTGTTCAGACTACTTCGTTGGATGTTGTTCTAATTAATGATGCAAAATTAGTTGCATGCACTTTGTTGCCAATAAATGTCAGCTATAACAAAATCTAGTTATTTCTGTAGAACACAGATGCTTCAAGGGGTAAAACCTCACTGTGGAGGCTCTTCCTTTGCCAGGTACTCCATCACTATGTGATAAATGTCTTTCTGTAGCAGGTTCTACAATGCCCCCAGTCCTTGTTCTTCATTCTTGTTTATCTTGTGTAGACCTCATGCCCAGGAGTTCTGTGAGAATGTGGTGGTTTCCTATGAAGACGGAAGCTCTAGTGATGTGAGAAATGTGCAGCTCCTCCCCAGGCCTGGGTGCCCATGAACTCAGTTTGCTGAGTTTTGAATGACAGTGGTAGCAAACCTCAACCTGGCTCATTACTTGAATGCTTGGGGTTAGTAGCCTCTCACACTGCTTCCCCATTCATTATAGTTTGCTATTTTTGTAATTTTTTTTTTAGCTATGTATTTCAATGTGCTGTAACTTGATGTGTGGACTTTCCCTGGAGTGATGCTGCTGTTCCCCAAGACAACAGATGAAAATCTGGAAGTTGAGGACTGAATTGTTATCTTCTAAGACTGTATTTCAGACTGGTTGAAAAATTATGCTGCTACCTAAACTTCTGTTCCTAAGATTTAGTAGAAGAACTGAAAAAGCTAAGGACTTGCCTTAAAAAGGTCAATCAGATGGAAATTGCTTTGCAAATGCAGTTGATGCTTTGGTAATATAGGATATATTGGATGACAGATCTAGTGCATGATATAGCCACTAGACATAGCTGACATAGTTCTGTTTTTCTGGTATGGCTCTTTCCTCCTGATCCTCCTTTCCCATCTTTCCCACTAAAATGAGAGCTGCCTGCCTAGATAACTTATTCTTCATGGGAAAAAAAAGGTCTCAGTAACAGCAGTGCAGATGTACCAACTCTTGATGCTTAGAAAAGCCTACCGAAACTTCCTATGGTAGAAATAATGATGGTAACAGAAAGATGATGTACAAATCTCTCCTCTGAAATATGAAATATTCAGAAACTTTATTAAAAGAAAACCCCTTTCCCTGCATGTTGTGTATTGCTAGTGCTGTGAGAAATGTGGGTGGTGGCAGACACTAAAGTACTGAAAGAGCTAAACAAGAATTTCAGAGATGGAATTACAGAAGGCAAGAGTGGGCTATATGTGTTTTAAAGCAGCCAGCACCGGTATTTTTTCTGTTCCAGATTTTGGCTCCTAAAGCTTCACCTCCTCCTTCCTTCCCCTTAATTAAACTCTGAGAACCATATGAGTGGCAAAAGACTGGTGCTTGTTTTGTACAGAAATCTTCTAATGCAGTTATAGATGTAAGGGCCAAATATGAGTTACCAAAGGTGGTAGTGCAGAGGCAGAAACTCAGCACACAAAAAGTGGAGAAGTGCAGAGGAGTGGGGATAAACATCCACTGCAAGGATTGAGGATAGCACACTTCTCATCTGGCTGTGTAGATGAACCTTTGAAAGGTTGATCAATCTATTCTGCCATGACAGAGTAAAGCCCCTCCATCCAGGTGTTCGTGGTTGAGTGTGACCCATATTTTGGAAATACAGCTGTCTCCTGATTTAGTATGATGTAAGCTCTTTGTCAGATTACCTTGCTGTTGTAGATGCCCACAGTAGCCATCTTTCTCAGAGGCCTTATCAAAGCACTAGCCCACTTCAATGGAAACAAAAATTTCATAGTGCTAAGAGACAGCAGATCCAGGGGAAGCAGAAGGTACTCCGTCCGTGTTGAATTGGCAGTTGGAGTCAATTGAGTTGCCCACCACAACTGCAGGGACTGGTAGGCTCTCTGGCACATGTGTAAATGTACTGGGTTTTGTGAAACGCCACTTTAATCCAGGAGTAGAAAAAAACAGTAATTTCTATGGTTGGTTGTACGACTTAAGCTTTGTGCATCTATAACACATCTATAATTGTACCCAATCATTTTGTCCAAGAGGATTCAGTGATTCTTACTAGAATAATACTTTGCTACCTCCAGCTGAGTTAAAGTATAGTTTCAAAACCCCAAAATCTGGCTTTATTAAAAAAAAAAAATCTAAGAGTAGAGTAGATTACTTTCAACAGGAGCTAAACATAAGTTCAACAGATTAGCAAAGCTGCTTAATCTTGGTTAAAAATGGGGAGAAGTTAGTAATATTGAGACCATGCCATATAATTAAAATTGTCACACTATATAAATACTAGTTCAGGCTTTAGAGCATCTTTGAATCGACTGATCCCTTCTGAACCTTGGTACAGACCAGCTTCTGTTGTTCATGTAACCTCAGACACACTGAGGTTTTCACATTTCATAAACTTATGTGAAATGAAGTTGAGATCGTGATTTGGCTAATATTGCATTCAACTGGCTTTTTTAATTATTATTATTTCTCTCAAATTTCCTTTTAAATGTTAAGCTCCAACACATGCAGATGAAATCATAATCTTATTACCACGGTGCTCATAAAGTTTTGAGCAAAAGTTGATTTAAATTTCTGAACAAAGATACCATTCAAAAAATACGGTTCTTTTCCAAACATAAATAAATTACATAATGGTGGCAGGAGTTTCACTTTTTGTTTCAACATTTAAAATGATAAATAGTAATCATAATTCATGTGCACTTCTGGCATTTATCTTACACCTATGTCATTAGTGTAGTGAAATCTGCTCTAGAGAAGTGTTGTGCTGCTCTCTCTCCCCACAGCATGGTATTTTGCATCCAGGTTTTCTGTAGGATTTCAAGATCCTGGCAAATTTTTTTTTTTTTATAAAGCAGCTTATGTGTCTGCTGAAATATTTTGCTTCTTTAGATGTTTGGCTTCATCACTGACCATCAGGATTGACTCTAATCCTACTCTATCATTTAGTCTGGTTTGGGCATTTGTCAGAGAGCTTACTTTTTTAACCAACAACCAGTAGGGGCTGGATGTGGGTTGTTTGGGCTTTTAACAGCTTTTTAAAATACCTCAAAGAATTTGCTAACGTATCACAACCTATAGCTCCCTTTAGATAAGTATATACTGAAGAATGCTCTGTTAGAAGGGGGAATATAATGAGGGGGAGCTATATGGAAGAAGGGGACAGACTGTTTAGTAGGGTCTGTTGTGTTAAGACAAGGGGAAATGGTTTTGAACTAAAAAAGAGGAGATTTAGACTGAATATAAGACAGAAGTTTTTTTACAAGGAGAGTCATGTTGCCAAGAGAGGTAATGGATGCCCTGTCCAAGGAGAAATCCAAGGTAAGGCTGGACAGGACTCTGAGCAACCTGATGTAGCTGTATATGTCCCTGTTTGCCACAGAGCAGTTGGACCAGATGACCTTTAAAGGTTCTGTCCAACTCAAACAATTCTCTGTTCTGTGAAATGGTCTGCATTTCTCTCAAATGTAAATTGCAGAGGCACAGAGAGCTGTGAGCCCTGGGAGCTGCAATGATGCCCGTGGTGGGACGTGCTTCACTGATGCTTTCTGCTAGCAAGGAAAATCCTCCAGCTCAAACCTGCAGTACTGCCTTTGATCCTTTGGAGATCCACTCTTACATGTTAAAGAAAGCACCTTGAAAACACCAGATTGCAGGTGGTTGGTCTAGAAATCCTGGCGTAAAGTGGCCAGGCTGGCAAAGGAGCTGTTTTGAATCCAGTTTAGTCTGTGTGAAGGGCCCATGGTGGACGTGCTGCTTTGCTGCTGCAGAGCTGGGCTGCAAGCTGAGCTGTATAAATGGATGACAGTTACCTTGTAGGCCATTGTACATGCTTCTGGAACAGGAAAGCTTTATCCCTTCAATAGAGCTGGGATTGTTTTGCAAACGAAACGCAGGGAAATAGTGCAGATAAAACGTAGCTACACCACCTACAGGTGGGATTTCCAGCCTTAATCCTGGATTAGCACTGGCAAACTGCTCAGCTGCATGGAGATGTGTGTCACTGTGCTGGCACCAGTCTGGAACAGTGGCTGGCAGAAGCCTCATCCACACCAGCTACCAGCAGTGTGTACTCAGCAGATGTGTGGGTGCTGGCTGGGTGTGGAGACCAGCAAGCAGCAGCAGCCCCAGGCAGCCCACCAGGATCTGCCTCTCCCCACTGCAGGTCCTGGGGCTGCACAAGCCATTTGCAGCCTGGTTAGGGTAATCATACTAATAGCATCAAATTGCTGTTATTTTTGCAGTCAAAGAAATGAGGGAAATTTGGTAGAGCTTCACTGGGGACTCAGGGGAAGAGGATGTGTCAGGTGATTGAATTCCATTCTTGCTGCTTGTGTCCAGCTGGTGCCCTGCTTCGTGAATGCTTCAACATGCTGCACGCTGCATTGGGACAGTCAGAAGCTGACTATATGTAAGCTTTTAGAAGTGCAAAAGAAAACAGAGAAAAGCTGCTTTGTTAGCCTCTGTGGGAATGGGTAGAGCATGGGAAGTTGCTGTCATTAAATGTAAGAGATAAAAGGGTGCAAGCCTGAGCTGGGAAGGAACACGCAGCTCTGGGTGGTAACTGTCTTATACTAATGCAGTCCCTGAGTTCCTCCAAGCTGAAGAGGAGGAGGTTGGAGCTGGTCCCTGTGTATGTGTGTAGCACACTGGGTTTGTACAGCACACCAGCCATGCTAAAGCTGCTTTCAAAGGCAGGACCCTGTAAGGACAGCTCTATCCCCTTAAAGGAGTATTATGCTATTAGTGGCAGCTGTTCTTTGGGGGTTTTTTTAAGGCTGCAGACAGAGTGCTTACCCTCACATTGTTGAATGCGTAGAGGTCAGATTTTATTTAGTCCCAGCTGGTAAGGAAAAAGTCAATCAGGAAGATGCAAAGGATGGAGCCCTTCAGTCACATTAGCTGCAGTTAGCTTGATCACAGATCACAGCTGCAAAAGGTAAACTTGCAAGCAGTAAAGTGTGAGATCTAAATTGGACACTAAGAAAACACGTTTTTATTTTGAGCATTGGCTTTCTTTCTGCTTTTTTGAAAAGAGCAGACCTTCTTACAGATCACAAATGCCTATTGTGCATTACTCTGTAACATATAAATATGTATAATGTGCAGCGGGTCAAATTTCCCTCTAAGGTTCACCACTGTAAGTGCTGCGGTGTTTGTTTGGTTACTGGAGCTTACCAAAACGAGTTCAGTTTCAGCCCACCATTATTAAAAATGACTTCATACATCCTCCCTGGATACATATAGTAAATTGTTTTTAGAGACACTAATATACTAGAAGGATGAGAAAGATGAGGAGGAACTAAGAAGACAAAAGAAGAAAAGATAAAGAACATAGCAGAATGGCTGAGATGGAAAGGGACCAGACAGTCCCAGGATCTGGGGCTGTCTGGCCAGACCCCCACTCTATCAGGAACAGCCAGAATAGGGTGCCCAGGTCCACATCCAGGTGGCTTTTGAAGTTCTCCAAGGAAGAAACCCCACAGCCTCTGTGCACCTTGTGCCAATACTCAGGCACCTGTGTAGAAGTGCTTCAGGGAATCTCCTATGCTCCAGTTTCTGTCCATTTCTCTTATCCTGGCATTGGGCACCACTGGAAAGAGCCTGGCTTCATTTCTTTGCACCCCACCTTCCCTTTAGGTATTTATTGATGAGATCCCCCTGAGCCTCTTTTTCTCCAAGCAAGGAGGAGACAAAAACTCCAGTGTTCATGCTCAGATGCCTCTGTTTATACCACCATTCAAGCAAACCATGCCTGAGCCCAAACTCATGGTGAGCAACAAGAGTCAGACAACGCAATGGATCCCTGCCTGGTGGGGACAAGCTGGGATGGAAAAATGTTTGCTATGTTCTACCTAAATTAAATACAGTTCTTGTCTTAGCGATTACTCTTAAAATACTTTTTTCCCTCCTATTACTCATAAATCCCATTGGAGTAACTCCACATTCTCTCCCTCTCTCTCTCTCTCTTTTTTTTAATTAAATTTGTCAGCAGCTTTGGTCTCTGCTCTGCAATCATTAGCACTGGTTAGCCAATGAGTTAATCATTCAAAAGAAGGCAAAGGAAAGGAAAACACAAGGGTTGATTTTTACTGTAAGAAAGACAAAGGTCCTATTTTCTCCCGTTCCAGAGAGTACTTTGGGTTTTTGCTGCTGATTACAACTTTCACCTTTCCCTTCCGCACCCTTCTGTGTCTGCAGCCACAGAGGTGCCACCAGGACAGGCCCTTCAGCTGGGATTAAGTGAAGTTGACACCGGAAATTCATCCAGAGTTGGAAATCAATGGGAGGGGAAGGGCTGGAGAGCGCAGTAACTGTAGCTAAAGGGCAGCTGAGTAATTCCTCTGAAAAAATGCCCAGTTTAGTTTCATCCACTGTTTTCCAGCATTTTCACGTGGAAATGCAGAGCCATAGCAACCACAGTAAATATGGTGCATACATAACTGCCAAAGAAGCACAATCTTTATCAAATATGTGTATAGCTTTTGCAGTGCATCTGACCCTCTTTCTTAGCTGCAGCCTTGTTAAGGTTCAAAGATGTGCTCCAAGTGAGAGGAATGGGCAACTCATCAGGGTGCTATTTGTAACCCACCTAAGACATAGCAGTGGCTTTGAGGTTTCAGTGGTTGCTATTGTTTGCTCAGGTCATACATTTGGTAAAGATGCTGGGCATTAGAACCATGTCAGGAAAATACTCACAAGAGGAACTGGGCTCTGTCAGAACATTTTAGGCATCAGTTGGTATTGGGTAGGATGCTACTAGGCCCTTGCAAACATGAAACCCATATTATGTCCTGAATTGTGCCCTCCATAGGAGCAAAAAAGACCCTGCCATAGGCCTGCAGAGGACACACTCTTCACCTGTGGTTAGGGATAGAGAAACATCTCTCAGGCATGAAGCCGTTCTCCAGGGCAATGGCAAATGGTACGGCCTCAGCAATGGGAAGGTTTAAGTACTGTTCCCAGTCACACATGGACCTTGGTCCAGGTGAAAAACCTGTTGGTCCTATTTGTTGCCATGTGGCCCTTTTGGCCCTTTCTCCTCCTCCATGGACCCCCAGAGATGTGTGGGAGCCCCTGTCGGACCCTGTTAAATATTGCTTGTATTGGATAGGGAGGTAATTGCTGCTGTAATCACTTCTAAACATTCCATGAAATAGTCCCAAACAGCTCTCATTCTTGCCAGAAACCTCTCCTTTTACTGCCAGTGATCAAATCACCACTGGATTCAAGGGCACAGAGATAAGATAATGCTGAGAGCCGGCTCTGTCACATTTTACATATTTCTGACTTGGCCTACTTCAAAAGTTCTCCAAGGTAGAAAATACAACAATTGCTAACAGCAGAAACAGAACTAATTGCTTATTTTAGAATTAATAAGTTGTGGCATAGTCTGTGAGTCACTTCCTTGCTGAGCCTTTTTTTTTTTAATCATCAAAGTTGCTCACAGTGTAATTATCTTGAAGACAGGAGTAGGCAGGGAAAATTTTCCCATAGCAAATTTAAAGAGACATTCATTAGTATCTTGTGAAGCCGCAACCAAGAGGATCCAATGAGAACCTATTAAAGATATTCACAGAACTGAGTCGGTTCAGTGACAACGTGGATGACAAAGTGCATTGTGAAAGAGGAAAAGAAAAACAATAGAAAATATTTATTGATGTAGTATGTGCATTGAATAACATCTTAACATACCAAAGGTTTGCATTAGTTTTCCCAAGTGAGCCATCATTTTGTGCATCTAAGAATTGTATAAAAGCACAGGTTTTTGAAGTTTGCTGTCACATTTTATAAAGTTAAGAACATTAAAGAATCATACAAGCCAACTCTTGGGGTTTTTAACCTAAATGCTATATCACACTTGGAGCAAATGATGGTGCAAGCAAAAATGAAAACCAGAGACTCAAACCTGCTGCCAAATCCTTTGAGAATACCGTGGAAATTTAAGCATTCAATCTAATAATATTTTTTGTTTTTTCATTTTATTCTCCAGTTCAGTAATTTGTCAATGGAAGTGTCTGCAATATGCTGTGCTTTAAAATTAGAATCAGTTGATTAAATTTCTACAAAGATACCAAACAAACTAAAGGTATTTGTAAAAAATTATTGGCTAGACTTTGTAGGTATATGCAACAAGAATGGGACCAACAGTTGAAGTTTGGGATTTCTTTTTCCAAGAGGGAAAAGCCTTTGCAGAAATCCCACCAGAAAGTCAGGTTTGGACAACTTCCCAGGGAAAAGTATTCCCACTCTGTTGGTGACACGCTGTGCTGGGAGGTTCTGACCCTTTGGGCTTTGAGTCTGTTGCTTCCCAAGGATTTTGACTTACTGTGATTTTGGGCAAGGTCTGTAGATGTGGGTTGGCAGCTGCTGCCTGCTTTTGGTTCCTGCCGTAGCCTCAGTGCTCCCAGCCCTTTTCTCAGGGCTTGAGGCTGAGAAGAAGAGCCTCAGGCTCGGTAGTGGAAGGAGTCTGTCTATGTGACATGATTTTTACATCTTAATCTGTACTGCTATGCCTTTACCAGCTGCCTGCTCCTGCTTCCAGTGGGTTCCACTGTTACCTCACCGCCATTTCGTCTGTTACTCTCCACACTTTCTTTATTCCTTTCTCACCACACCACCTCCTTCTTGAAATATCAACTTGTTTTGCTCCCTCTTTCTGCAGCCATTGCTGCCTGCTGCAAGCTGGTCCCTTATCAGCAGACTGGGAGGAATGCCCCACATGCCTCTCTCACATGAATTATTTTCTTGCTGCAGCCATATTCTGGGCTGACTCATACTTCATGTAGACTCATAAATCTGCAGAACTTGGATGGTAAGTTATAAACTGACTCCAGGGGTTTCTTTGAGCAATTTTTAAAGCATCAGACACTCTATTCCTCTTATAACAGAAATAAGTTTGTGTTTTCCTTTTGTAAGATAATACAAACTCAATTTTTCACATCATAGATAACCCCCTTGACTTCCATTGCACTTCTCAGAGCCCCAGAGTAACCACATGCACAATTACCTTGCAGAACCTTGGCTGGGTGTGTTAACAGTTTGAACACGAGATGTGCCCTTGGCCTGGGGAAAGCTTGTTTGTTAACTTCACAAATTGCCAGCAACCCTTTAGAAGAAAAGGAAATTGTCTGAATTTATAGGGGTTTTTTTGTTTGTTTGTTTTTTCCTAAAGCCATGAACACGGCTAAATATCAGCTCTTATGAAAAAGCATTAGTACTGAGGAAAACTGATGCCCATTCCAGTACTGGAAAGAAGGAAAAATTCTTTGGGAAAATATTTTTCCCAGAAGAAATATTGTCCCAAACATTGTCCCCTTCTATAATGGGAAGCAAGCCTGATTCCTGTGCACTACACTGCTCACTAGGAACACCCTCTTCTGCATTTCTTCATAGATAACAAGATGCCAACTAATGCTATCTGAACAAAATCTGAAGCTCAGAAGTCCTTGTGCCACTTGTAGTGGTAGGTGACTGTAGCTCTGTGCAGTGCACTGGCCAGTGCATAAATACTTGATTTATGAACTATTCAGGAGGTAGTGACAATGCCTACACAACGTATTTCCTTCTTTATTAGGGTAAGTGGCGGATCTAAATATTGTCTGGCGTTAACATTTTGTCCATTCATGTCTGCTTGGCCTGACAAAACAGCACATGCTTTCCAAACCCATATATTTGCATGTCTGTGCACAGTCACTCAGACACAGAAGCTTGGATACCAGTTGTGGTTGAGGCATCAAGAACAGATGATTGTTAGAAGACCATCTGAAAACTGATAATATTTTTCTTTCTTACCTTGTCCCCAGTTCCCAAACTAACGAAGAAATAATGCCTTTTCCTTATGAACACATCTAGAGAATACTTCCAAAAATAAGGAATGGACTATGTTACCTTACTGTGATCAGTTTTGGACTCAAATTAAGAATGAAACCACAGAGGCATTCAAGACCAGGCTGGATGTGGCTCTGGGCAGCGTGGTCCAGAGGTTGGCAGCCCTGCCCACAGCAGGGAGATTGAAACTAGATGATCTTTAAGGTCCTTGTCAACACAGGCCATTCTATGAGGATGGAGCTGTATTGAAGTCCATGGAACTGTGCTGACTTCTGTTGATCAACAATGAGGTATCTCAATTCTTAGCATAACTATGGAAAAAGGCACTTAGGAAAAAGATTACAGAACCACCTAAAGAATATTATAGACCAGCTGCATAGAGCAAGAACATTAAATACTGGATTGAGGGGATTTAAAATTAGTCAGTGAAGCCATATATCTTAATTGAGATGTTAACGACAACAATAATTAACTTTAAAATTAATTAGACATAGATTTCTATCTTTAACAATTATCAGGGTTTTTTTGTTTGTTTGTTTTTGCAAACAGTTACACAAGTCTTAAAAAAAAAAAACAAGTTTAATGTTGCCTGAAATGGCAAAAGTTGAAAGAAATATTTTCCATTAAAGTGAGATATTTCCAATTAGTGGAATGTTGTAATAGTTAAGGTATGGAAACAAGCGTTAAATTTTTATGCTTTGTCAATAATATGACAAAATCGCCTGCGCAGTCAAAGTGTCAGGTTTTATGTTTTCAATCGTCTACAGAAAAAGTCAAGTTATTAAAAAGGATCATATTTCACTGAAAAATGTTAAAAGCATATTTCAAATATACCAACAGATGAATAATATTTGAAAATCTTGTTATATTTTTTCCTTCTGCATAGGAAGAAAAAGGATTTTGGTCAATATAAACTTATTAAAAAATGAAATATTGCAGTGTTGAATAATTGTGGATGTAATTAAATACAATGGATGTGATCTGAAGTACACAGTATCCTTTTATGTCATTAGATTAACATAGCATCATAACAACCCTGTGCACTCCAAAATCTTGATATAAAAAAAAAAACACCAACAAAACAACAAGATTAAGGCTTGCATGGCAATCAACAGCAACCAATTTTTATAAAGGCAATTCATGTATAAAAGCATGTAGAAGTCAAGCTCACTTTGTGTTTTCATTAACTGCGTGGTTCAGCAAACATATTGAACCACATGGTTTGATAACTACTGCTGCTACATAGCATGATATCTCTCATAATGCACAGGGTAGTTTGTCCACCGTTCAGAAGGTTGTATAATTTAGTTGGGAGGTTTTTTTTTAATTTAACCCTAAAACTCAAGTTGAGGTGGAGTCTCAATATGACATGACTCAAACTACCCACTTTGTAAAACTAAAGGCAAGGAAATACTGCTTTCCAACTCCCAGCATAATACCCAGAGCATTCTACCTATGAAGCTGAATTCTTATAAAGTAATTTTAAACGTCTGCAAAAATGGTTAGCACCCAATAAAGCCATCACCTGTGGCTTTGAGGTGAAGCTCTAAATGATTGTCAAACAGCCACCGCTTTGCCTTATGGGAAAGCAAAATGTTTGAAAAGAAACTACAGCTACAGCTTTTCAAACACTAACTAGAACATAAATCCATATGTTTAAGACTTGTCTAGCTTCTCAAAGAATATTCAAAGGCATTACGTTACGTTCTAATGTTTCTTCTTCTTCCAAACATGGAAACTTCTGCTCATTATTTTCTCTGTTGTTTTTGCTGAGCAGTGAAGCAAAACTTGTCTTTTAGGTCTGGTCATCAACTAGAGAAATGTGGGATTTCCATGGGAGCGTTCCTCCAGCAACCAAAGCTTTCCAAAATAACAAGCTTGAACTAGATTGCTGTTTCTCAACATGGAGCTGTGGTCTTTAGAAAATGCCAAAAAAAGTCTTGGTCTCATGCTGTACACATACATTCTGCGCATACAGTAAAGGGATGTATGTGCAACTTGCATTTGAAGAATTGAAACAGAACCCTGAGAAAAGAAAATCCATTGGAAAAATGTATGGTGTTAAATAATACCAGTTTGAGAAGGTCTAATCCTTTCCGTGGGGGAAAAAAATGACAAACAAGCGTTGCCATTTTTTTCTGATGTGAATGATTAGAATTTATCACAATTTATAAATATAGCTTGGGATTTCAAGTGCAGACCTGGATTTGATTACAACTGAAAACATTTTGTTTGACAATGCTACCCATCCCCCAACCATTCAGAGTCACTCAAGTCACCATAACACATTTGTGAGCCTTGAGCTTGAAGGCATCCTGATGCGGAATGATTTCTCTCGGTAGCCGCTTTTCTCTCGGCAGCAGATTTTCACTCTATGATATCATGGGTGCTTGGCAAGTTAGTGTCAACTCTCTTCAGCCTTGTGCGCAATTCTCATCATTTCCGTGTATCCAGAAACAAATCTGGGCATATTTGAGAGGAGTAATTCTTACCGCTACATTGTAATCCTGCTGTTCCCCGTTGACATCCACCCATTGGTGGCCCGAAAATACAGCAATGATCTTGCGTTTCCACTTCCTCTTGTTTGGCTCCTTCAGACGAAGATAAACACCAGACCCAGTGGAACCGGGCTCAGCATCACAGTACTGATAAAAAAGATCATTGGACTCATCAGAAATGCTACAAAATCTGTAGACTAGCTGCCCAGATCGGTCATTGTCAAAGCCTGAGAAGTGGATCATACTGCCAGGCATCATTTTGATGGTAGGGCTGATTCCCAGCTCCATGTATTTCCTTTTGTGGGGTCGCTTGAGCTCAAGAACAGCATAATCGTAATCTAGGGCAATACCTTCTGAGAAACCCTTAAACCAGCCTTTTGGGATGTGGGTACTCTTCACTCTGGTCCACTGGAAGGAAGGCATGCCGTCTGAGCTCCCCTGCTTCCTCCCAGATCTCCTCTGCTTTCTCCCACCACCTCTGGATCGTCGCCTTTGTCCTGTGGCAACTTCAGAATCCTCTTGGGCCTCAAGGGCTTCTCGCCTGCTTCTTTTAGCACCTTTGCGTTTCCTGCCATCACCTCTGGACTTCGTCCTCATCAGACCCACCCTCAGCCTTTTGCTGCCCTTAACATAGTCCTTGCCATCATGCAGACAGTGGGCAGCTGTGAGCACATGCTTTGGGGAAATGAGAATGCCACTGCAGCCAGTGGAGATCTTCACAGCTGTGTTGAAAGGAAAATTGGTCATAAACCTCTTGTCATAGATGCTGAACCTACTGTCTGTTCCATATATCTGCCTCTTCTTTCTCAAAGACTTATGTGCAGTTGTGTTTCCAGCTGGATCAAGTGTCAGACCAAGGACATTCACTTCAGTCAGGGTCCGCGTGCCATTTTCAAAGATAGTCTCATAGGATAAGAAGTCCTTCAAGTCAGACAAGCTGGGTACTGGCAATTTCCTTTGACATTCAATTCCACATACGCTGTTCAGCTCCAAATTGGGTTTTGCTTCAAATTTAGGGCTGTCAAGGGAGAAAGTTCTTTCGCTCACAATCTGAGGAACCTTCTTTAAATGCCAGGTAAAATCTTGTTCAGTTCCTGTTCCATTAGCAAGACCCAATGCAGGCATGAAAAATATGAACAGCAGTAACACGTGATCCATCTTGTCTGTTTTTTTCTGAAACAAAACAGAGAAGTTTGAAAATACACTGTTGAAAATACACACAAATATCTTAGCATCTAAAAAAGCAAAGCCATGCAATATTAGAACTGACATCAGTGGAACAGAATTTAACATTCTGCTCAAAATAGAAGTGCCTTCAAATATTCCCTGCACTGCCTCTGACATTCCCAACAGTCTCTAGCAAGATGGGTGCTACCAGCCAGCCAGCATCTACGTTGAGCTACCTACTGGACAGAGCTAGCTAATGGTGGACAGAGCTGAGTTTTACTTGCTTTTCCCTCAGCAGCAGTAGTAGTCTCAGCCATTCCACTCTACCAGCAGCCTGGTTTTATCTATACTGTAGGAATGGAATTATCTTTTAAGATTCTGCTTCTCTACTGGTTATACTGATTATAAGCTACTGGTGATAAGCAGAACATGGTTGAATATTATCGACATATTTAAAAGCCATCTAAAAGTTGGCATGCAGACAGAGATAAATAGACAGACTGTACCCATGAGATTAAATCCCTTAGGAAACCAGACCAATTACAGTCTTTGATGTAAATGCCAAAACTGGTTCTGCTCTACTCATCCAGCTAAGATCTGTGAAATTGCATGCTATGGAAAATAACATTTTTCTAATTGTTTTTCCCAGTGAACATACTTAGAATGACCTTTTTCCCAAAGTTGTTTTCTGGAAGTGACAAAAGGAACAATTTTGGCATCTACAAAAGGCAGACAGTGCCATTTTAGACACTTTTCATTGCTGCTGCTCTGAGAAGCAGGGGTGTCCTGCATCTCCTGAGTTGTGTGTCCTGCATTCTGGGGCCACCAAAATCTCCTTCCTTTCCTTTGCATAGGCACCTCAGCCATAGAATCTCAAAATCCGTGGTTGGAAGGGCAGAAAGGTGAGAGAAGACGACGATGGTTGGCCTAAAGAGACTCCTGGTTATATGCACAAAGGAATGCCCAGCCAAGTAGGTGGGACAAGTCAGCTGACTCATGACATGCCTTTTTCCTGCAGGATCCCACAAAGGCTGCAGAAACTGTGCAGTCTGTGTCTTATGGCCACATGTGGAAAACCCCACCTAGCTGTGGTGATACACCATACAAAAAGCTAATACTACAATTCCAAAAGACAAGAAAATGTATTATTATCATCAGTAGTTGGGAAACATACAGAAAGAATGTAAAATTGTTAGAAGCCTGTGGCAGAGCCAGAAAATGAACCCAGAACTCTTGATTCTGAGCTCAGAACATTATTGAAAAGACCATTTTTCTCCCTTGGCAGCAGTGATGTCAGTGGCATTAACCAACTACTGACCAGTACCATTGGGAAGTGCACTCCATTCTCATATCCTTCATTTCAACTACAGGGAAACCTCAGTGGTGTATGAAGAAAGAACCTATGATTAAGCTTTCAAAGCCAAGCAATTCAAGGGTATGTATGTGGTTAAGCTTTCTGGTTTACATTATAATGGCAGTGTAAATCAGGGCAAAGACAAGCGCTTTCATTTTCCTGAGCTTTGTTTAGAATAACACAAGTAAAACCATACAGTGAAATAACCTGGTTACAGGGTAGCTAAATATACAGCATGAAAAATAAAGGAGCGTGTGTGTAACGAGGGGGGAAAAAAAAGTTGTTAGTCTCACTTTAAGAGCAATGCAACGGATCAACAACTCCTAACATTTTAGGCATCTACACCATATTGACACAACATTTGGCTGTAAGAGGCAACAGCTATCACTTTTTATCTGACTAAACACTATGGCTCAAACACTGCTTGTTGATTCTGACGCCAAATTCAGAGTGCAGTGTTAGCATAATTTTTAATGCTTTTCACCTCAGCCTGCATGGAATGCTGACTTTGAGCTGGGGTTTATTTACCTGGATATACTTAAAACACATTTTACAATACCATATATATGCTTACCCTGGCTTTAAAGCAACTAACTAAAGTTTTGGAGATGTATGGACTATTCCAAGACATCTGGAGATTAGAGTGATTCACAGGCCTAAGCTCTGGGGTGTATGCAGTCATACTGAAAAATATTTGAAAATTTTGAAAGCTCAGAAGAGTCATTCCAGTAGCAAGATTGTGCAGGGAGACACCACTTGGCCATCTCACTGTAGGTCATTGGTACAGCAGAAATGCACATATTTAAACATTAATATTTATATACAGCATTACTTGAAAGCCAAATACGTTCCTCCTCTCTCACACTCTCTTAGCTTATAGCCATTTGCACCTCAAGAACTCCAAACCAGAGGCAGTTTCTACAGTGTGAGTAAAACTCTACTTTATGGATTTCTCTTCCATAAAGTTGCCCAGTCTTTCCTTGAACCCCACAGAATTTGTACCCACAGAGCTCTGTATCAGGGCATCCTACTGCTTAACTACATGTTGTATGAGAAAGCATCCTCTTTTCCTCATCTTAAGCCAACCACAGACTAGCATCATTTGATGACAAATCACATTTTACTAATGTGGGAAAGCTGCTTTTAGTTTACTGTGTCCTAATAGAGCTTTTGAAGAGAAACAAGGTACTAAGAAATTAATTTTTTCCATCAGGCTTCAGAAGAGACTTTTTTTGGCTCTTCTCCTAAAACGCTCTTCCCTTCCTCAGCTCTTCTCCAGGATCTGGGTAGCTGAGGTTTGTGAGCACTATGTAAAGTTAATTCACTAACTGCTAGTTCATATAGAAAGGTGCCTGGCTTGAGTTGCCTCTCACTGAGATGGTGGAGGCCTTCCCAGCTGGACCTGTAAGGAACTTTGCTTTGCATGGAGGCATTCTGCAAGCAAATGGGAGGAGTGCTGTGCCTCTCTTTAGCCACTCTTTAAAAAGAAGAAGAAAAAAAAAAACAAAAACATGCAACCCTGAATAGATGCATCAGAGCCTCCTGTTTGAAACACTATACTCAAGTGCTCACTACTTACAAAGAGTCTTGGAAGCCAAGATTTCCATCAATTATAATGAACCACTTGTTTGTGATGAACCAACTGGACAACTACACTTCAGTAGAACTGGATGAAGTCCAAGCCAAGGAGCTTGATGAAAATTCTCATCATTCTCATTTACAGCCAAGCACTCAGGCTCTGTTTACTAAACTGAACTCTACTACTTAAGCAAGTCCAGCATCAAGCACAGGCGAACTGAGCAGTTGTTATGGCCCAGTACAGGCTGCTGGCATGAGAGAATACAGGGATTTCTCTTGCCGGACAGTGGGGATGGAAACACACTGATGGTTGCAAAGACACTACTGTAGAGTGAGAGAAGGGGAAAGAGAACACCCCAGAGTTCTCCAAAATGAGGAGGAAGGGCTCAGAGAAGGCTACATGATGGAAGGGAAAAAAGATCATCAAAATCTTAATAATGCTTTGCACTGCACTGTTCTCTGCTCTTCTTCCAAACTTTGCCCTCTCCTTTTCTTTGCTCCTTCCCCATACACATTTTAAGATGGCTTACAGTAATTAGAAGCCTTCAATGACTTCTGCCTTTATGGCAGGATGAACTGTTTCAGAGAAGACAGAAGAAAACAGAAAGTAGGAAGTAAAAGAGTGCTCTGACTCTTTGAATATGTCAAAATTCTCCATCTGATTTTCAAGCCTAGCAGATAACTACAAGGACTCTGTTCAGTGGCATTCTAGCACCCATATGTATGTGTAAAAGCATTTTCAGCTCTTTTCCAGCATCAAACCTTTCTGCAATCACAAAGCATACTCATGCCCTACCTTTTTAGGATATCCTTTAACTATTTTTGTCAGCACGACTTATCTTACTTCAGCAGATTGTATTCCAAAATGCTTCTCTTTAGGCTACCAGAGACAGAATTTGCCTTTTAGTGTGGTTCAAGCACCAGAAAAGATGTGCCCAGCTGCCTCCCAGTGCTATATTATGGTCTGTTTAGAGCAGCCTGAGCCGTATGGTAGGAAAGTCAGCACATGGCTAAATTTACATGCAGACTTCAGACCATAAAAAGAAGCTGCAGCACTAACCAGCTCCTTAAGTGCTTTTGGCCTTACTCTCAAAATGGTCTTGGAATTGACAGTTCTCCTTTGACACAGCAAAAGAGAAAGCAGATTTTAGAAATCCCTGGAAGGAAGCATCACCCTAACCCTGCCCACCTCTGCCCTCTCCACTCCTGTGGAGGTTCTTGCTCTGTAGAGCACCGCACTGATTTCATCCCTCTGCTCTGACTTATGGAAAAACAAACAACTCACTCAGTAACTACACAGTGACTCCTGTTTGTCTTTTTTTACAAGATTTAAGCTGCCTCAGTGTCAATAAAAAGAACAAAGTCAGCAAGGATATTGGAAAGCTCATGTGGACTTATGAAATCAAACTCAAAAAAAAAGGGGGGGGGGGGGGGAAGGGAAAAAAAACGGGAAAAAGAGGGAAGGGAAAAAAAAAAAGAAAAAGAAAAAAAAAAAAGAAAGAAAAAAAGAAAGAAAAAAAAAGGCAGCGAAGGAACGGGCTTCATCTCGGGCCCGGATTTTCTGTGTCCCGGGAGGGGCAGGAGGACCGCTGGGTGGCGCGCCCGGATAGCGGCACAGCTCGGAGCCAACGGGCACAACTCGGCACGGCCCGAATCGGATCAGAGGGGCTGGGCTCGGCACAGCTTCGCTCGAGGGCAAGCGGAGGAGGACAAGCGCTTCGCAGCTTCAGCCCAGCCGGCTCAAGCCTCGCTTGGAAGCTCTCCCAGCCGGGCTCGCAGCAGGCAGCCCCGCTCTCCTCCCCGCCGAGACTTGGGGAAGGGGTCGAGAGGGGATCCGTAGCTCCGCTGTGGCTGCCGGGGTGCGGGAACATCAGCAAAGGGAGGGAAGCCGGGGAGGGACGGCGACCGCGTTCGTTTCATTGCCCGCTCTCCTTCTGCTCACCGTTCCGATGCACTAATCGCGCGGAAGTGTGGTGCTTTCCTGGAGGAGTGGGAAGAAGGCTCTAAAGCCCCTCGGCCACCCTCTGTCCCGCTTTCGGGTGTGACCACGGGGCTCTCTGCTTTTGCGCCCGACTCGAAGGAGCTCCCTCTCTCCCAGTCCTCAAGCTAGATACTTGGCACAGCTTTCCGCGATTCCGAGATAAAGCCGTTTCTAGCAGTGACGAATCTGGATAAAATTAGTGTCAATTCCAAAAGGAGGGCAGGAATGGTAGCACAAACACCGCGGGGGTGAATCAGAACTCAAAGAAGGTTGTTTTGAAACGTAGAGAGGCTCTAGAGCTGCGCGGAGACAAAACCCTTGAAAGCGTAAAGAAATGAACGTGCCCCCCTCCGTTGCCCGCGGAGCCGCCTGCGCTTAAAAAGGGGATCAGAGATTCGCGTCACTTCTTGGTCCTATGAAAAAGAAACCCACCAGGACAGCAGTTGTTATGCAGAACCCGAGGCATCGACCCCCTCCGCCTGGTTTCACAGCGGGCCCGAGGCCACCTGCGCGCTGTCCTGCCCTGGCTGCGGAGCCCCCCCAGTCCGTCCCTGCGCGTACCTGGCAGCGCCGAGCCCCGGCAGGGGGGCAGCGGCCACATCCACGCCGCGCCGGTATCCCCGCTCCGCCGCCGCCGAGCACCCGCCGCTACTGAGCGCGGGGCGGGGGGGAGCCGCCGGGTCTTCCCAGGTGGGGGAGGGGATGGAAAAAAGGGAAAGAAAAAAAAAAAAAAAGAGCAAGGGAGGAGGGAGGGGGAGGGCCGAGGGGAGCCGAGGCAGAGCCCCTCGGATGGGATGGGATATGGGATGGGATGGGATGAAGGGACGGGACTCTGCCTGCGGGGCGGGGAGTGCATCGCCGCGGGGAGCCGGGGTGACCCGAGCAGAGCTGGGGCGGGAGCGGCTGCTGGGAGAGTAGGGGAAGGCGGGGACGGGAAGGGGGGGCGGCGGGGCCCCGAGCCGGGAGGGTGTCCTCCCCTGGGGCGCCTCGCTCCTATCGGACCGCTCTCCTCAGGGCGTCGGAGGCCGGGGAGAAACGTTCCCCTCCTTTTCTTGCTTCTCAGAATCACAGAATCGCAGGGGTTGGAAGGGACCTCAGGAGATGATCGAGTCCAACCTCCCTGCTAATCAAATACCCTACAACAGTTCACAGAGGTAGGCATCCAGACATGTCTTGAGTATCTCTGTAGAAGGAGACTCCACAACCTCTCTGAGCAACCTGTTCCAGTGCTCCATCACCCTTACTGTAGCAAAGTTCTTCCATATGGGACTTCTTATGTACAAATTTTAGGCCGTTACTCCTCATCCTATCGCTATGCACCACCCAGAGAACCTGGCTTCATCCATTTGCCTCCTACCCGCCTTCACGCATTTGTAAAATTGATCAGATTCCCCCTCAGTCTTCTTTTCCCCAGGCTGAACAGACCCAGGTCCCTCTCTTTCTAACCTCTCTTTCTGCCTTCCCATGCCCTGGAGCAGAGAGCTCCCAGAACCTTGCTAGTTGTAGCCTTGTGTGGAATTGGAGCGCTGGAGCTTTGGCGACCCTTCCCTCACCACTCCCTTTGAGACCTTGGGCTGGGGTTTTCTGCTCCATAGGTCCTGTCCCAGTGTGGGAACAGTGTGGGACTTCTGAAGGGACCAGGAGACACAGCTGGTGTCCACAGCCCTCTGCCCTACAAGTACTCCTGAAGCATTCCGGCACTATGTAGATGTGCCACATGAAGAAACTCATTTATTAAGGAGTTTTGCAAGTGCTTGACTTGAGTCATTTCAATGAGCTCATCTGCTGAAAACAGCTCTCGCTAGATGATGGCCTGCTTGGTTTGCCAAAACCAGCAGGAAATGTGTGGCATTGCTAGAGATCAAATTGAGATCTCCAGAGTGCTATTTAATGTCTCAAGGATAAGAATATCTTTCAAAGACTTTAGTTGTGGAATTTGGTGTATCTATTATATGAATAGGATGGAAATAAACTATCGGCCATTCTTCATGATGTTCATTTTCTTGCAGTTTTGCTTGTGTTGCTGTTTGCCTGTACAACTTCAAACCAAAGTATAACGGTAATTATTTATGCACCTGAGAAAATAAGCGGAACAAATTCCATTTTACTAGACAAGGAGAGATAGAAATCCACATTACGAGGCAGTTGCATTTTGCTAGCAATTTCTTGAACATGAAGAACACATGGTTCAGTCCGAAGATTTTTAAACCAAAAGCATATGAAAGAGTATTAGTGCAGGGCAAGATCATACAGTATTCCTCTTGAGAACTTTCCCTACCACCAATATTTCAGTCTCAGCGATTTTCTGAGGAATATATCATTTCTGTGCACTTAATAACCTTTACCTTCCCTTAAACCTATGTAGACTTTTAGTGTCCACAACTGGCTGTTGTGGCTAGTTCCAAAGGTCAGCAAAACCATATGCCAAACCTGTCTCTGTGTATTGTCAACCTCGCTACTGCTAGCTTGCTTACACTCAGAGACACCCTTCACGTGTCACATCTAGATGTGCAGGTCTCCATCATAGAGATTCTGTAGCCACTCTCTCACCTTGAAGGATTCTAGCTAAGTTAGCTGTTGTTTTATGTGAAAATAACTCATTTTTTTTCCATTCTACTGCTGATGCACATGGACTAGAACATCATCTGAAGGATGGTGGGGATAAACACTTCTTGGTAGTGGCAAGTACAAAACGAGGAGCAACAGCCACGTGCATTGGGAAGCTGTGCTGTATTAACAGCTGCAGCCTGGGACATTCAGATTGGACATCAGAACCAAACCACCAAAAGGGTCATAGGATCACAGGATCCTTAGAGTTGGAAGGGACCTTTAAAGGTCATTTAGTCCAACTCCCTTGCAACAAACAGGGACATGCACAGCTAGATCAGGTATCCCAGGGCTTAATCTGGTCTTGCCTTTAAAATCTCCAGGGATGGGGCATCAGCCACACCTCTGGGCAGCCCAGAGTCATGCAGCATTGGCACAAGGTGTGCAGAGAGGTTGTGGAATCACTGCCCTTTGTGGTTTTCAGCCTTCAGCTAGACAGAGCCAAAGCCTTGATCCAGTGCTGGCAGTAGTCCTCTGTCAAGTGGCAGCCTGGTCCGGGTGACCTGCAGAGGTCCCTCTCAACCAATATTTCTATGATTCTTTACCTCAGGATGCAGCACAAAGGTGTTCTCTGTCCAGTCCTGTGCTGATTTCCCAGCATCTCCTAGTTTTGTGGCTGTGGGGTTTTGTTTGTTTGTTTTTGTGTTTGTTTTTTTTTTGACAGATGTCGAGCACTATGCTGACGTTCTTGTGGAACTGCTTTCAAAACTCCATCACTCTCCCAAGAAGCACTGACCAGATGACCTGCATTTTCATCTGTGAAGTAAGGACCGTTTTTCCCCATGTGAACCACTTCACATTTGTCTAAATGGAACTCCATCCACCATTCTATTGCACGGTCATTCCCCTTCACAAATTTTCCTGAAGTCCTTTGCTTTGTCTTTATTAACCTGTATCATTTGGAAGCCTCACCAGACTGTGTGATCCACAGATCCCTTTTCCAGATCATTTATGAACATGCAGAATAGCTCAGGGTGCAACAGGTTGTTACTGCTAAACTGTCGCCTCTACAAAAATTAGTTACTTAGTACTATATTCTGTTTCTTGTTTTTCAGAAAATTAGGCTAAGAGAGGTTTGTTTCATTAAGTGAACTCAGGGTAATGGCACCAGTTTGCTCATGTCATATCACCCCACTCTATCCTGCTTTCTCAATCTGCTGTAGGTTAGTTAACCTTCCAAATTTTTCTTTTTATCTTGGAAAATTGGCTGATAGGATATTTCCTGATTTCACATTTCTGCCTCATCTCAGGTGACATTCACTAGAAGTTGTCAAGATAAATGAAAAGTCTAAAAATTGTTTGGGAAAAAATAAACTATTTTAATAAGTATAATCTATATATATGTTTTCTATTTTTCTTCTTCATTTTTAACCAGGTTCTTGAACACTGTTTCATTACAATTATTTTATTTCTCGCAATATATACACTGTGGATTATTCTTAGTGCAAATTTAAAGATTCTGGAGGGAGAGAAAAAGTAATTATTGCATTTAAAAGTACTTCAAAATAACTAAAGATTGCAAAAAGACATCAAGAATATGTATTTCGTAGTAATGATTTTTTAGAAGCATGCTGTATAATATACATGGTAGGGCTGTACAAATATAATTGTTGGGAAAGTTCCAGCATGCTAATTTTATCCTTCAGAAGTAATTTTACCTCATTAGAAGACTAGTGAGCCCTTACAGTATTTTTACATGTCCCAAAAATAAGTTTGACATCATATACCAACTGAGAGACCTTCACATGGAACTAAGCTTTGAAAGACTGATGCCTAAAATAAAAGAGGGAGGGAAAGTGAAAAGCAACCAAGTATTAACATCAACAATTTACTGTTTTCTATTGAAGTTCTTCCCTGTGGATCTATGGAGAAAATAAAGCAAGTTTTTACCATCAGATTTGAATGCAGTCACAGAACTGTAATTAGTGGAAAGTAGATAATTCACAAAATGAGATACAAAATGTTTCCAAATAAGATTCTCTTGTGTATATATATATATATGTATATATATTATTTATTATTTTATGGGTTTTTTTTGTTTTTGTTTTTGCATGTAGAAATCTGAGATAGGAGCCTCAGCTTTCCATGTGGGCAGCACACACAGGGTGTGGACACAACGGCTGCACAGCCGCTCCCGGAATGCAGTCTGGCCTTACAAGGCTGGACAAATGCATTCTGCTCCCAGGCAGGTTTTGCACACATACAAGTAGTTTTGAATCATAGCAAGAAAATGTCAGTCTCAGGATCTTACCCTATGTAATGCGTTACGCCTCAATAGAAAGACAAGCTTACCTACAAAGTACTCTTTTGCATAAGAACAAAGAGGGGAGAGAGAACACAGATGCATCTCAGGAAAACAAAACAAAAAGTTGATAGATGTCAAAAAAGAACAGAAATGCCTATAACCAAATTAAAAGCTCAGTGCGCAGTCCCTTGGCACATTCAATGTGCAGAGAGTAAGTCAGATTTACTCTCTTCTTTCATTCTGTCCCCTCACTGCTCGTGTGCAGATGTGTACCTCATTCCAAAACAAGCAATTACTTGGGGAGTGCAGGTAAACCCATTTGGTCTCCCTTTAATTCTCAAGCTCATCTCAATACTCTTCCGGTTCAGCAGATAGCATATATTTCACTTCCTTTTTACTTTCCCTTCCCCAAGAAGACTAATTTTATGAGCTTTGACACTTTTGCAGTCCCCAAACATTACACTCTCGATATCTCATTGGCTCATGATGAATGGTTGTGAGATAATTCCTACTGCTTTCAGAACAAAGGGATGTGAAATACAATAGATCTTTCTTGCTGGATCAAGAATGGTCTCCATGGCAGTGTCTCTTCTGTAGCAGCTTGTTGCCACAGAAGCCCTTTTGTTATGTGGACCAGTTGGGCTTGGTTATTGTGTTGCTCAGAGGTTCCTGTGACACAGTGCTGACCGGTTAGACTAAGACGTTGAATGAAACAGACCTCTGTTAGAGACCCTGGCACTGAGGACTTGGAAAATACGCAAGAACTGCAATAAATCACATCATTTTTTAAGAGTACACACAGCGAGGATAAAGAAGCATCACTGGCTCAGGAGGATTCTGCATAGACCCATGGACTATCACAGTGCATGCCGTGAGGCTGTTATTAAATTTAAATTGGGTATAGGTGTACAAGGGAGTATGGTGCCAGAACAAGGACATTAGCAATGAACGCAGCGTCATCAACAGAAGAACTTACAGATGAAAAAGAAATAAGTGCGCTATGGAACATAGGGCATCTGTATGAGACTTGATTTTCACCACGTGAGCGTATGAAATAAGAGGTCAGGAGGAAAAGAAAAGAACAAAAAAAAATGACCCTACCATTTTGAGGTAGTACAAACAACAAAAAAAGATCCCATTTCTGAGTTAAAACCGTGTCAGGCTTGTGGTCAAATTAAGAGGGTGCTTTCTTCAGTGAAGCAGAAAGAAGAAAAAAATGTGGAGATGTAGAAGAGTATGACCCACAGGAAGGAGACTCTGAATTGAAGGCCCAACCCCCAAGGGCTAAGTCCTGCCTTCCCTGGTTTTCACTCCCCCTACATCTGCAGCTAAAGAGAAAGCAGGACTAACTTGTTGCTCTGAGATTCTTATGGTTATAGAAGAGCACAGTTGGCTGTTCAGTCATCAGTGCTAAAACAGCAATGCTTAAAATTCTTACCTGATAAGAATCATGGAGATTAAATACATACATAGAGTGATCACTTTCCTTGCGGAAAATTTGCACAAGGAGAGGTATTTCTGGAGAACTGTCAGATGGCAAATATTTTATCCACCCAATATGTTGGCAAGTTGCCAGTTGGTACTATTAGGGGGTGAAAAATTCTCAAAACTAACTGAAGAAAAATCGAGCAAGTATTTTTGAGAGCATACTACTTTGAAGCAAATGGTTTCCTCCAATTGACACTCCCACTGCACTGGAAAATAGAGTGAACCGTAGATGGTAAACAGAGTACAGTAATATCCATAAGTGACATTTTGATGTGAAGAGAAAAGAAGTGAATGTCCGGAGTTTGAGAAGCTTTGGAAAAACACCTGACTTTGCCTGGCTAAAGCTGAATATTCATTCTCTCCCCAGGCCTCTAGATTACTATAATGGAAACAGCACACTGCAGTGGAAGATTAATAGAGTGATGGTGACATGTTAGATAAAGTAAGATTTTTAGCTACCATCAGCGTAGTTGACACAACTGATGAGAAAGGGATTCTAGGGAAATTAAAACTATTGAGGGACATTGTGCCTAGTGTCAATATTTAAACTGGAAGGAGGTCTTCGGGAGGGAGACACACGTCTTAAAAGCTTGAGAACTCATAAGAACTAACAAAAACATGTTACCTGAGAAAATTTGGCATTTGGCATGAAACTGAGCACCTGTGGTAATGAAGCACTCTTCTTCTAGAAGCCCAGTCAAATTAGGAAAAGAAGCATTAACAGAAATTAAGTTTTGGAGAGCTCAAAAAGAGAAACCAAACAATCAACAACAAAAAAATAGATGTTGGCCATATCCATTGGTAATAAGAAATAAAGTATTCTCTTATGTGAGGCCACTTTTGACTGAAGGTGACCATAAACTATTTACTACTATCACAAAGATGCCCAGGAGAGTACAAGATTAATTTTTCAGCTACCACTGCATACACTGGATAAAAAAATAGGGAAAAAAAAAAACAAAACAGCATGCTTTAAAGAATCATTAATTTAACTGCATTCCAGAACAGCATTGCATCAAAAGGCAGATCTGACTGTTTATTCTTAGTAAGCTGTGTGTATGAAGAAAGAGTTGAAGAAAACCTGGTGATGCCCTTTTCAAATTCCATTCACAATCCTAAAATAGCTGGACGTTTCTGCTAAAATTGTTAACAGCCTAATAGCTAATAATGTTGAATTTTATAGGGTTTCATTTTAGACTTGAAGCTGAATATTCAGCTGAAATGAACCTAGTCATTTTATACCTCTCAGAGTTGTAATTACTATCTTCTGCCTAGGAAAACAACACTGGAGTGATTGCCAAAATCCATGGTGAACACAGCATCAGATTTGCCAAGAATGCCTTGTTGCTGTCCAGAGCGTGTTAGGAGAACATTATCTTTGGGTCTCTGCAGCTGGCAGGAGAAAATGAGGGCCAAACAACATCCAGGACATATTTTTAATGCTTCCATCTTCTGCTTCACATTCCACATAGATCTCTCCTGTGTCGTCTGTTCATATATTCTCACTCACCTCTGCAGAGCTGGTGAGGACACAGGCTATTAAGTGAGGGGAAGCACAGCTGCAGCTAACGTAATGGGGAATCTTTTCTGGGGGCGTTACTGAAGTACATAAATGCTCATTACTACCCTTCATGGCTCTAAAATCTCTACATATTTCTAATAGTTTTAATGTTTTCTGTAGGCTTTCAGCTTGCAGCTGGAATCATTTCCACATGCCAACAGCACAGTGAAAAAAAAAGAGAAGGGAGGGAGAAAGGCTTTGCCCTGAGCAGAGTCCCCTTTGCACTTTCTCAGTGTCAACTTCTGCAGCAGCATTTGCACAGAATCCCATTTCCTGTCAGTCCTTGTGACCTTGCTATTGCTCTAAGGATTTCCAAAGGTCCAGTGTCATTCCCAAGATGTTACAGGCAGAAGTATCCTCAAAGACAACCCACAGTAAATATGAACAGATACTGAGGGATGGCTTAGCTTATATTCTAGGCATTGTGCTTTTTTTTTTCAAAGCCTGACCTAAACTTCACATTTTTCTTAGTCAAGAGGTGTTTTCAGACTGTCCTGCAACTCGCCTTCTTTCACTGCCACTTGTTGCCCTTCCAGGCTCAGGCAAGGTGCATCCTTATTCAGTCAGAGCGCCTGGCTCTCAGAACAGTAGCACCTTGACTGAGGAAAGTCAGAAGGGGCAAGATTCAGCATGCATTTTTTTCTCTTGAAGCAGGCTAAGAACTAGCAAAATATGTTAATGGACCTGAAAAGAAAGTAGAAATTAGAAAATATGTTATTGTTACATTTTTCCAGAGTTGTTTGAGAAAAAATAAGGGGGTGAGTCTTAGAAAAACAGAAGCTGCTAACCATGGTGTGAGCTGAATATCTTAGAATATTCTGTTTCTGTTTATTCCTGCATTAAAACTCTCTAGCATGCTGTCAAGTTATAATGCTTGTAGCAAAACATGCAGTGAAAGCAGAGCATAGAGGATTGCTAATGATAGCTGCAAGCTGTTTATATCAGACCAGTGCTTTCAGAGGTGTTGTCTATACCACGCCAGATCAACAGTGGCACGTTGGAATCCTTTTCATCCCAGCAGACCTACAGTTTTCATTTCAACTGACTTTGTGAATTAAACATACTACAGAATCCATTGTTGGTAGCATATTCCATGGTCCTACAGATCATTTCATACCAATGTGATATTCTTCTTTGATTTACCTGCTAGCGCAGCTGGTGAGGTATGAGAGACAAACCAAAAGCCCAAATGAGATGGTGGAAGGACTTTTTTTCACTTCACAAGCCTTTGTATCTGGTCTCAAGAGAGAAAAATGATGGTGAAGATTTAATATCCATATAGATTCTCTTCCTCTACTCATTAAACTTTTTGCTTCTGATTATCTCTCCAGCCCGTAGTCTCCCTGAATTCTTTAACTGTAATAAAGAAAACAGATGCAAGAAGATTGACTTTAGAATGAATTTAATGCAAGTTAAAATAAATGGAAAATTATAGCCCCAACTTGTAATGGAAAACTGATATTCATCTGAAGAATTATCACTCATCCATGTACCTCTCCTTGGCCAAGATTTTTAAACTAACAACTGCATATGACTCAGTTACCAAATCCTCATTAGCAGTATGCATAGCCAAAACTCGCTGAGATGGGGCTTGTCTGTCTCTTATGTTTGCACGGACCTCACTTCATTTTCAGCAGAAGCCAATATTGTTATACATTATGAACAGAAACTGTAAAACTTCTCACTGGATAATTCTGTGTCGTGGCAAGAACAAGCTACAAGCCTCCAGCTGTTACTTCTTCCCTATTTCACTTTCTAGAAGATGCTGAGTATTGTTATGGTACTGAGTCCTCTCTCTCATCCAGTATCTTCCAGTCATTAAATATATGAGCAAGAACCATCCTCCCTCATCTGCTCCTGGTGTTGGCTCTCACCTCCTCATTCGGCTTTGAAAGAAGCATCTCTGTTATTTCATTATGCCCTTTCAAATCCTTTCATAGAGCTCTCCCTTTCTGTGACGCTTATAGGATACTCACCACACTTAGGCTAACGATGGGCTGCAACCAAGCACCAAGTCTGTTATCATATTGTTCTCTCTCTGTAGTACCCTTTCTGCCCATATTCCCTTAAAGATATGTATTGGCTGATGACTGTAGAATCCCAGTTTATGATGGAGATACTTTAAGCAATAACAGCACGAGTAAAGAAATTAATTTTTGCAGCAGGAGATGAACTACGGATGTGTACATACATTACTCTAGTTGCCACAAAGCTGGGTATTGGAGAGATTTAAATACATAGAGCTGCTTTGCTTGTGCCAGTATCTGTTCTGTTTTAATCATAATTACTGACAGTACGCTGCTGCAGCAACAGCATTTCCACTTGAATATTTCAGTTTTAGCAGTTCATGAACTGCATGTAAGAAATATCCTCTGTTAAAAGTTGGCACTAAAGCTACAGCCTATGAGCAGTTTCTATTTAGTTCAGGAATTTTATCTAAGAACAAAAGATACAATTGCTGTTCCAGAAAACATTCTTTCATATTATCATGTTCAAAACTGACTTTGATGACATTGCTCTGTATTTCAATTATCTAAAATATGAACTTTTAGAAATATAATCCATTCACTGTTATCAGCTTTGTACTTCCTTGTCCTTTGATAGTGCTGAGTAGCAATAGGAACCCACTGGCTGCAGTCCCATGGATTGGAGGAAGAAACACAGAATGCCAAGAAGCATATGGAAATGCCCATTCATTTGACTTTGGCAGCTACATGCTGAAGACTATATGCCTAATTTACACGCTCACTACAGAAGAAAATGGCTTTTTGCCTTCCAAGTCAAATAAGCGCCTAGCCAGGAAAAAGGCTTCCCAGCCACTAACAACAGAATAAACAAAGGGGAGTCCTCCCTGACATTGCCAAACTCTTCCAGAGAGTGAGGTTTCCACGTTTGTTTGTAATTCCTTCTTCCAGTTTATTTTCTTTATTCTCCCTCGTAGGAGGGCCTTACAATCTGTAGGTTTTACTCTTGCCTGTGCTGGGCTGTATGACTCTTGCAGTGGTAGATTGAAGCTACAGAGGCCTTTAGGGACTCAGGCAATCCTTCTGCACCTTTCCTGACAGATCTGTAAAATCACAGGGCAGGAGACAGCAAAATCCCAGTCTGGTTGGCTTGACTTGCATTTAGCATATGATCAAAGACTGCCTGTTGCCAAATTTTCCCACAGCTGGATACATTTGACCTAGGTCTAGTGTATTTGCCTCGCTATATGGAACTTGATGAAAATCTGACTGAGGATGTGGCAGCTAGCAATATTTAGAAAGGGGACATAGACTCTGTAACATCATAAATGTAATACCTGATGAAGTTTGTGCAGCAATTTATTAGAATTTCCCAAGCTGTGTGGTTACACAGACCTAGACCAAAATAACCTCTCTCCACATACTGCCGTAACAGTACATGTCAGTGGAGCAATGCACACAATGCACATGTGCATTTGCTGAAACAAAGTAATGCAGGCATGTCCTTTCGGCAATAATGTTAAATGGTTGAGTTAATTAATTCATCTGATTAACTTGAATATCCTGTGACACAACAGTGCACTACGAGATCCACATGAGTGATATGAAACTAAAGAAGCAAATGTAATGGATCAAATTGCAAGACAAAATTCACTACGACCCTCTCATTATTTACAAATGATGTGTACAAGCAGAGCCCACCAAAATTGCTATTGCAATTATGTGTGCATACTGAGTGGAGGACGCACCAACTTCTCACAGGAAAACTCCCCCAGGGCAGTAAATTGCTCATCCAGATTATTCATCAGGCTACAGAAAGCCAAGATTTTTAAGCAACAGTTACCAATTTGATAGTTTATGAATATGAGTCCAAGGTTAAAACTGCAGAAAATGAAGTCCAAAGGGAACGAGAAAAAAAATAATAATGGGCAAATACAGTGTCTGAATTTTCCTCATGTACATTAGCACAGCCATACTTTCTGCTGAAATGCAAATTGCATTCCTGCTTAGTAGTGCTATTATCTTAACTCTAAAATATTCAATTAATATTTTCCCAAACTGGATTCGTTAGAAAACTACTATGGTATTCCCAGGGTATGGTCCTGACTTCACTAATTTTTTTCTTCTTCTACTTGCCAGAAAGCATGGGAAACACCCAACTCAGTTCCATTAACTGATTTCTTTTTAGTAAAACACACAGAATTGCAATTTGTTAGTCTCAGTTTAGTAATTCCTGAATGGGTCTTTTTGATATGACTCCAGGGAAATGTCTTATTTCACAAGATGTTCCTATTTTGCTTCAATGAAATATTTGTTTTGACTTCTAATTGCAAAAAATAGATAGAATTATTCATTACTGTCATTAATCAATAAAATACTGAAATACTATTGAATAAAGGTTTTAGTGCATGAAGTTAGCCAAACTAACATTTTATAAATGTTAACATTTGCGAATCTCAAATTTAATTGCTTGATGATAAGCAAGCATTACAAAACTGACAATGTCACTGAGGCTTAAATTACTAAAGTTGTCAATAGGTTATGTAGGAATCAAGATTACATTTCAAAGATTGAAATTGGTATTGGATGAGTAGTTCAGTGGGCTAAAACTATTGTGTTGTTAGGCCATCTTGAGCAGATCACCAAATTTGGAAGTGAAGCAATCAAAAAGTAGGTAAAGAAACAACCCTATAACCATATAATCAATATGATATTGATTTAATCTAAACCTTTTCCTTCACCTTTCATCTGCAGCTAAAATGCCTTTCACAGTGCAATGAAATAGCTACCCATGTTGATTTTAACCCAAGTTACAGATACAAAATAGAGATATAATGAATTTAACTAGTCTTAAACCCACTATCAATTTCCCCATCACAGCACCAGGCATAACAGCTAAGGAAAAATGTATGAAGCCTTTTACACAGTAGGGTTTATATCCAATTAATAAGAAAGAACTAATAACAAAGACCTGCTTTTACATTTAATCAGCCTAAGCCCCATATAATACAAAGTCATCAAAGTGTATGCCAAGAAAAAAATTCTCATTTGAGCTGTTTATTTCAAAGTGCATTGTTATCATAGCTGTCAGTTTTTTTCCAGTGCATTCTTTAGAAATGAAACGGCCCATGGATTGCTATCATGACAGCTTTAGCATCAAACAAAAAGGTTCTATATTATTTGTTCAGCTACGGTGCGTCATTCACCACAATTCCCATGAAACATTAAAATAAGAAATCCAATGCTACTGCAATGTGTCTCTGAAAATAAATGGTATATACTGGGCTTCATTGTAAAATGAATGACAGATATCTCTTCCCTGTGGTTGACTGCTTTGTTACAGCTTTTGTGAATTTAGTGTATCGATATCACTGCAAAAGAGAACAAGCAGCAAGGTAAGAAAATAGCTGTGAATTCCTAATTAAAGGATTCAAGTCCAGAGATTTCTGGATTAAACTCTGAAAGTTCAGGTTTTGTGGTACTTTCTCCTTTATTCTTTTTTAGGACGTTTCAATCATTAAACATTTTTGAAAATGGGAGCTTAATCCAGATTTTCACATAAAGAACATAGAACCTGCCTCTCCATGATTTAAAGGGTTTTATGAAAAGATCCACGCATCTTTTAGAGTCTTTGCTATGTATTTTTAGCACTGAGACACAGTAAACACACCTAAAACATTTTCATCCTGATTTCACATGCCATTGTTTTACTTTTCTCTTGCTATTAAAATGGAGCTGATCAGGAGGAAATGAATTCCAGTACTTAAGAGGTGACTGTTTACATAGATTCCTTTCTCCACTATGTAAGTTACAGAGAAAAGTGAAATATCAGTTTTATGTGCTGTCACACTCCCTACCAAGCCATGTATCCAAATCTATTGCAAGAACACTGAATTTTGAACTTTCATATACGAAGGCTCAAAAAATGTATCTGAAAGCTCCAATAGATTTACAGAAAGGGAAGGATTTCTTTCTTTCCATTTTTTAATCAGTATTTCTTATTTCTCCTGATATTTTTGTATTTCTTTTGTTTCCTTCTGTTTCACACTGTTCTGGAATTCTGGTACAAGATATTCATGTGCACCGAAGACAATAGCAGTAAAATTGCACATAATACTGTAACTTTTTCGGAAGTTATGCTGTGAACTTCGAAAGGTCTCTATAGATGCCAGAAATGTCCTAAAATTCAGCTGCTAACAAAAAAAGAAAATTAAATAGCAATCTTCTTTTTTTTTTTTTTTTTATAGGCCAGTCCAGCCATCTTGTGATTATGGAGAATGTAAAAAATCCATATAAATGTCGTTCATGTTTGACTTGTTCCTACATAAAAGAATGATAGAGGAACTAAATACAGGAATCTGCAAGATACTTGTACCTTAGGTTTTACCTAGGCAAAATGTCTCTTCTTATTTCCATCTCACCAATGCAAGCTAAGGCTTGACTTGTTCACAGATAAACTGTCAGATCTTCATGCTACAACTACAGATGCACCATAGATGAAAACCAGACACTAATGAGTATGCTCTGGGATTTTCATCAACTGTTTTAACCATGTAAGTGCTTTACACAGTAACAATTCCTTTAGTAGTCTATGTGAATAAGTATTTACAGTCAAAACTAGAATTCTAAGTTTAGGTTTCAAAGGAAAATAGCATTGATTTTGATCTGAATTTGGAACGTCTTTTTATTCTTGCTTTCTTCTCACAATAATACATGATTTGAAACTATATACTTTAATAATTAAAGGCAGAAACAAAATGCCATATTTTAACAATTTTTGTTTTCATGTTAATGATCTAACTGGCTGTAATTCTGTTAATATCTGGCAGAGAAGTCAGTGTTAGTAGAAAGATGTATAAATAGACAAATTCCATCAGCATATTAACAGTCTTTACAGGTTTCCCAAGTAAAACTGTGGCTAGTGAAATGAGATATTGGATCAAGCCCTGAGTGCAGCACAGCCTGGTCCAAGAGAGCCAGAGAAAACTAACAGGTCTGAAGTCTGTGCCTGAGGATTTCAACAAGATTAGCAAAGGCTGATGAAGAAAAGGGAGGAGGAGGTAGGAAATTCCCCCCTTGGTTCCTCTTCTCCACAAGAAAGAGGACTGCTGGTGTTGGAAATATTTGTCACATTCTTTTGGGTTAGAGGCTGCGGGGTTCTATGTGGGTTGTGAAGAAGAGGTGTGAGGATGCAGCTCTGTGCACGGTCATCATTAAGACCATGCCATAAGGGAAAGACCTGGACAGCTGTTGCAAAGGGCAAGTGGAGAGTCAAGGAATCTGAGTGCTCAAAGGGTAAGAGAACACTGTAGCAGCCAGATGCCTGGCTGCGAGTGTGTCATTCAGTAAAGAAGATCCCTAATTCCCACTTAATATATCAAGAACAATTTTTACTATATTACTTCTGCCTTTAGCTGTTTGCTTATCTACCTTGAATGCTGCATGCTGCATTCTCAAGACCAGGCATCTGGAAAAATAAATGAGTTGTTTTCTCATGGAATTTTTCTGAAGTTAGATCATAAACTTCCCATGTGGCAATTTAGGTCATGAAGATGATATATGAAGACTGATGTGTTAGGTTTCTCTGACTGGAGAAGAGATCAGATTACCTAGAGAAGAAATGGGAAAGGTTACAACTGGGATCTAAGTGACTCTCTTTGAGCTCCTGTGAGTTCTTTCATTTCTAAAAGTAGTCAGAGTTCAGCATGGAAGGAGGAATGGGGAGGAAAAGTTTTGGACTATTCCCTCTCTCAGAAAACTCTCTTAAAATTCTGACAACATAAGCTAAATGCAACAAAGGTCTTCAGAAAGAAGTAGATTTGCAGGTAGTCACTGAGTAAATTAAAGATGAGCACCATTTTGAAGATCTGCAAAAATATGCAGTAAGTTTAATGGGAAAGATACTTATTAAGTGACTAGGCAACAAAATGGCAGGTAAATTTCAGAGATTACTGTAAGGTGACAGGTATAAGAAAAAAACAATTTCCTCAATGAACCCCAAGTTGACTGCTACTATTTTGATTTGAAATCATGCCTTATAGATAAGCATTTCTATGAATATATCGCCTTGATGAGAAGCTGCAATGCAGACAGAAAGTTAGGGCATTATTAGGAAAGAAGAGAGAGAGAAAAAATTTACTACCCCACAGTAAAGTATAAATTAAAGAAGTCCAAAGATCTTGAATACCTTGTGTAGTCCTTCTCTAGGAAATGACGTAGTAAAAAATGGGATGGCAACAAAGTGGATGCAAAATATGAAAAAATTTCTATGCAAGACTATTTTCTACTCATTCTGAAAAACAGCTGATCTAGAAGAACAAGAAAAAGGTTTATAAAATCCTGAGTGTTACGGAAAATAAGAAATGGATAATAAGAAATTATTTTTCTCCATCTTTCAAAAAGTGGGAGACATTCACACTAGCAGTTAACAGGTTCGAAATTAAGAGAAGGAAGTACTTCTACAAGCATATATATTTAGCCTGTGGATCTCATTGCTACATAATGTTGTAGATGCCAAAATCTTGCATAAATTAGAAGTGGTCTGGACAAATTCACGTAAGCAAAAATCTGTTCCAGGTTTTTAATGTAAATGGACCACCTCTAAATCAAATTCACCGCCTCTAACTCAGTTGGCTTCTGAGCCAGAATTTAGGAGAGTATACTGGGAAAAGTTAGTACATTGTTTGATAGAAACAACTTGTGTTTCACTGTTTATTTGTTTTAACCGAGATTGACTTCTATTAACAGCAGAAAAAGGACAAAGAGCATGGTTTTCCTTACAGTGGAAGATGTACGTATATCAACTTATTTAGTCACAAAAACACCACACTTTGTGGAAATAGGAGAATTGAGACAGGTGATCTCAGTGAGTTTTCTCAAAAAATTGAAAAAGACCAGTGTTGGAAACTCTAGGAAGAGACAACATCATTTTTCTACAGGTGGCACAGTATCTTCAAGATCCATAAAACCTCATCAGATATAGTTTGAACAGAAATTAACATCTGTCATATTTCTTTATATGTGAAAAATTGCCTGTATTTCTTTATGTCATGAACTCACGGGGAATTGCCTCCAGTCTCTTGGCTCTTTGCCTTCAGTCCTCATAAAGTATAATTCTTTGAGGGGTACAGAATATCTTTTCAGTTCAACATCGGTGCTTATTTCTTCTGTGTTCTTTTGTTCACCTTCATGAGCTGCAGGAAACTGTCTCTGCTCTTCAGATATTTAGTATGCTCACTATTCACATTTGGAGACAGTGTTTGGGGATGAGTGGGTCCTTGGTCTGATCCTGTTCAGTTGTTCTAATGTTTCCATTTGTCTAAGTGCTTTCCCATGTGATAAAATCCAGAGACCTGAATTAAAATATTTGCTCCTTGTGTGTTTGCCCTCCAACTCAGGAAAACATTGTGATCTACCTAATTACTGGAGTTCATTTGGGTTAAGATGCAGATGAAAGACTCCAGCCCACTTGAACCCTCTTCTGAGGAACCTCTCTTGAAGGAGCTCAGAAGTACTCTCTATCCTCCCTGGCTTTAGAATACGCTGTAAGGTTTAAGATCCAGCTCAGCTAGTAAAATGCTCTTTCGAAACATGGAAGATGTGGAAGACACCATGGAGCCATCAAGTCATACCAAACTGGCTTGGTATGAAATGGTGGTGAGCCCAAGGCTCCCATCTACTTGGTCTGCTGTAACCACTAATTTGCTAGTGGTTGCAGTTCTGTTCTGCTTGTGATGATTAGGTGAAGTACTCCATCATTTTCTCTGTTAATAGTGAGAATTATAAAGATTAGGGAAATAAAGATAAATAAACATACATGCCTCAGGGGAAGTTGCCTGAATGAGACCAACAGCAGTGCAGGGGTTGCTGGTTATATTTCTTCTCAGAGGACATGGTCTGTTTACTTGCCAGATGAGCAGAAGACTTGATACACTTATGTTGCCTGTACCATACTCTGAATGCCTTTCCCATCCACTAAAAAAATACTGAAAAAAATATTGGGTATAGCAATTACAGCCTCTGTGTTGAAGGAGTCAATGATAAAGTTATATTGTCCTTAATGGAAGCTAGAAATGATCCAGTGTTTCGGTCTGTAAGGTTTATTATCACTTTGTCTTCCCTACTCATTGTGGCCAGCAGCCAAGCAACAACATTTCTTCAAAGTTTGGAAGTTAAGCTAAAATGCTTTGGGCTGCCAACACATACAGAACACAATATGTATGTAAGATATGTAATAAATATGGAATATATAATCAGTTCATATATAGATCTGACACTTCAGACTTAGGTCTGTATAATTAGACTTTTTTGAAAGGGTTTCTTTACATCTGCAATGCTGCACGTTCTGCTGTTGATCCTGTTGAATCCTGTTGACAGAGCAATATCATGATCAAGTTAAAACAGTCAGCAAGTAGCTTAAACACCAGTAGCTGTTTCTACCATAGCTGGGAAATGAAAAATATCGCTAATATAACTAATAAATGCTAATAACGTACTGTTTAAAAAACTGCATGTAAAAATTATTGTATTATTGACATTTAAATTGGTGAGACAGAAGCTTGACGTTTGCAACCCATCAGTTTCAAATCAACAATTAATTCCTTAATTCAGTCTTACGTAATGTAGCAAAGCAGTAGTGAGTACAGGATTCATACATGTACTTCAGAAAGTCAGCATTTCATTTAGTGGTTAACTTCAGAATCTCTTTTTCTATTGCAAAGACTACCCGTAAAAAAAGAAGAAAAAAAAAAAAAGTGAGAATTAAATATGACCTTTTTAAGTATTCTACAAATTAATTTTGGTTGAGGTTTTAGGGAAAAGCAGGATAGGTTGTTGGAAAATGAAGAGAAGATGTTTAAGTAAAAAAGTTGAGAAATAAAATATCTAATGTCCTGTTCACTGAGTACGCATACCGTTGTGCCTTTCTGAAGCAGCCAAGGTCACACTGAAAACTGGGGAGAATACAAAGCTCTTGAGCACAGTTTTCTGAATTCTCTGCTCAGTTTCACTAGCAACTCAGTACCTTGCCAGCCCACCTGACCTCTGACACTCTACTCCTTTTTCTGTAGCTCCTAGGAAAAAAAAATGAATAAAATTCTCAAATGTTTTACTGGATGAAGGCTTTTAAGTACTTTAAGGCAGGTCTTTAATGTTTTGCTTCCCCCCCGCCCCCTCCCCCCCCCCAAACAAAAAGAATCAAATACAGAAACATAGAACACCATAAAGGATATTAGCTGCCACCATAATACAAATTATGGTAATACATATGATAATACAAATTAATTACAACACCTCCTTTGTGCAAAGCCCAGGCTGGGTAACATCAAACCATGACCTTGCCCTTAAGTACAACACACACCTGCATATTCTCTGCCTGCTGGTTACTTGGACTGCTGACTGCCATCCAAGATCCATCACATCTGCAGGAGGGATCCATCACAACTGTGGCATGGTGTGGAAGTCTGCCTCTGCACTCAGTGATCTTGGTATGAGCTGCTGGTATTGTTTTTACTGTTCTAAAACTACTCATATCATTGCTGCTACAAAATACATTACAATCCAGGTGCTGCTATGTTCTGAAGTGGTTTTGTAAGTAGTTTTACACTCATTTGTCAAATAAATGAACCTGACACATTCCTTAATACATTCAGTTTTCTTTAACTAATTGTAAATCAGTCTTCGTCAGTGAAAAGTAACTCTTCATGCTCTGCTGGACCATAATCAAATATTATAACAAGTGATACTGAAACTGTGTATGACTTCAACAGATTATCAGGATCATTGCAAAGGCTTTCTTTTCACATGCCCAAAGATTACGCTTACAAAATATCTTCTTACTGGCTGTGCACCTTATTTTCCAGATGGATAACAGAAACTAAGCCATACAATACTGTCTCACTTAAACTGGAAAGTACAAAGGGATCAGAGTGTACAAACAAAATTACAGGACCAGAAATTTCAGAAAAGAAAAGTTTCCTACTAGAACTACAACAGAAACTTTGTGCAGCTCTTAGAACTGCCTTAGAGAGAGCTTTTCATAGAATCACAGAATCACCAAGGTTGGAAAAGACCAAGGGAGGGAGGAGGTGGAATATTATATTATTATTTAAATAAAAGGTCAATTTTAAAATTAATTTTCCTCTTTTTTTTCTTTTCTTTTCTTTTTTTCTTTCCCCACAAAGATACATTAGAAAAATGTTTGAGCATCAGTGAGGTGACAAAAATCTTTTGTTTTCCTGAAAAGCTGCCCCTTCCAAGTGCCACACAAGCTACAGGGACATGGTCTTTCTTTCCTTTAATGTGACAGGACGCTGTCATTCCAGTAGAACAAAGCACAGCCCGGATAAGAAACACTGTAACTCCAGGCTGATTTCAGCTGATACATCAGGAAAGACCAGAGCCACACTCACTTCAATAGAATTAATGCAAGTTTCACTAGAAGGCAACTTTTGGCTTATGAAACTTCTGTAGAATATTTGTGTACAGTCCCTCCTGGTACAACCTGAAACAAAGCAGAGCCAATTTGCACATTTGAAATTGTCGTTCTTTCCTTGGTTCACTGATTAGGTTGCTATGTAAGTCCTCATCTTCCAAGAAAAGATTTGTTCTTCGTTATTACTGTACTAACCCTATCTGTGAACCAAGGTTTTCCATTGTTCTTCCATGCAGCTCGCATGACTCTATGTTCTTAATTCAAAAATGATTAAGGATTTATTAGATATTTTTTTTTGTTTGTTCGTTTTTGTTTTTTGTTTTTGTGCACTGGGGCAAATTCCTAGTTCATTATTATTGATGGCAAAATAATGAAGTTAAAAGGTGGCCTATATACTGTTAGATTATCTTAACTGCTAATTTATTTTTATTAATAGTTTATTTGTTCTACTAAAGATTTACACAGATATATGCACCTTATCATAACCTTAACATTACTAGCAAAGCGGATGGGACTCTAAACTGAGCTGACTTCAGGGTCTCCCAGTTCAGCATAATCATCCCTCTCTTGTCAGTTAAACACAGCAGGCAGAACAATATTTTTAGAAAGCACAGGGGGTGCTCATCACTCTGCAAACTGATTCAAGATGTAAAGGAAAAGATTCACAAGGTACACCTATGTGACATGCTGCACCCAAACCTCATAAGAAATTCTAGACCTGCCACATGCTACTGAGGAGTTTGGGGTGCAAGGGGAATGGGGGCATTGAGAGCCACTGCAAAGCTGATGAGCTGCAGAGGTTAAGAGGTCTGCAACTGATAGTGATTTTAAGACACAAGTATTCCTACCATGCTAGCACAAGGATGATAAGACTTATATGAATTATCAGAAAGTAATAATACAGAAATGTGAGATTTTCAGTTCTAGAGTGGGACCAAGAGAGCAGGTAGAGGATATATAGTTGATTCACAATGTTTTTCAGATATAAAACACAATACAGTTTCTTAAGAATACATTATAGTAGGTTCCATGAAAAAAAGTGTGGCCAGAGGAAGCAAATTAGAAAATGAAGCCATGGTTGAGAATTCAAAACTATTCTGGGTAACTGTTTTCTGTATTCAGATACATTAAAATTGTGTGGCTTTATAAACTTTAAACAAGTCTTATTGCATATAACCCTCACTAAAGAATGTGCACTTTGGTACATACAAAAATACTGGTTGAGAGACAAAGAGGTTTGATATACTGCACATGCACCATTCATTAATTTTCCCTGACAATTTACATGCATAGCTGTCGGGTTATCCAAATATAAACTTGTACATACCCTGAGAGCTTGGAAGGTTCACACCCTTTTTAAATCCAGGCAACCTTTCTTCCCTGCCTAATTCCCATTAGGCCTCTATACAGTGCTTGCCAGCAGGCTGAAGCTTGGCAGGTGTGGTCTTTTGTAAATTTTCCCCAGCTGACGTTTAAATGGAAACCCCTTGCACACATGAAAATATAATTTTCACCCAAATACTTTCAGGATCGTGACCTCAATTTGAAAACTGCGAAGTAGGGGCTACATCCTGACTCCAGATCACAGTATTGCATGCCACAAACCAATAAAAATAACAAGTACTTGCAAATGTTATGCAAAGACCCGGTGTTGCTGAAATATATGCCCACATTGCAAATTTGTATTGCCAGTTTCACTATGATTTATAATTATAGTGGTATTCTTATGACATGATTAAGTTTCTGACAGCTTATGTTTTTTGACCCAACCACAAAATGTTCTTCTGGCTATTACTCAGCATAGAAAAAGCTGTGGTGACAGCAACTGCTTCATGCTATTTTAATTCTTTATAAGAGAAATTGTTTAAGGACTTAAAATCAACATCTCACAGTGTGCGGAAGTTACTATGGAAACTCTTGTACTGAAAATAGTCATTTTTTTAAATTATTCTTTTGACTAAGGGAAAAGAAAGATCCTTAGGTATTTAATTTATGGGATAAGATCTATTAGTCATGGAGAAACACTGTTTCATGTGATAAAGAATATTGGCTTTTCTCTTTAATGTAGGTTAATGTTACAACTTGTACCCCTTCTTGAATTTCACAAGTCCAGATCTTCCACTTGGAGTCTGCATTAGCAAAGATAAATACACAGTAATTGTTATACATCTACATTAATACTTTTCAGCAACTCAGATATCCCATGATTTCTGGCCACATTTATTGTGCTACATTAACTGGAATTGCTTTGGGCCCTGTATGCATTGCAAGAACTTCATCCTTTATGTAGATATAATCTCAAAACTAATAGCGTCCTGTTTTTATATTTGAGAGTTTCTATTTTTTACTAAGTTTTGAACAAACAAAAACCATGTTATGAGCTCCTCCTGCTTAAGCAGAACAAAGTAGGTTTTCTCTGTCATGCTTGTTTTAAATGACTTGTTAATTCATAAGCGCCTGAGCAGCTGATTGTGCCAGAGGTAAATTGCTTCTGTGCCCCAAGTATAATGATCTGCAATTTGTATCCATCTCCTGCAGTCCAGATTAATGTTGGCCAATCAACCATCAGAGGACTTGTGGCAACAGATTTTTGGTTTGACCACAGGCATTAGGTATAGGAAATATGATAGTTGTTCTGGCTTTCAATGAGTGGGTAGCTCATGGTTTGTAGGTAATACTGATAATGTTTGTAGCCATAGTTCGGGTACCACAAATAATGTGCAGCACTTTTTTGCCACAAGGACAAATTCATGAGAACTTTTCCAAGAACTTCAGAAAAGATGAATGATATGCAGGATGATGAGAAAGTCTTTTCTAATTCATGAAGATATGTCCTTATGTCGGAGGGTTTGGTGAAAGAAAGGCTGACTATACATGCACAGCTACAGGAGGGAGGTGGGGTGAGACACAATTCCAAAAGATTCATAGTATCTGCTGAGGTAACAAAATGGTAGATTAAATATTTAATCCCAGTGTTATTCACGTACACTGAACTGCTCTAATTTACTTAAGACTTCTTAGGAAAGTGGCCACAGAGCCAACACAGAGTCATTCTCTGAGAATTGGCACTGACTGTTACAGTAGGAAAAGTGGATAGAGTTTCAGAAATTATTTGCACAAATAAATGGAAAATTAAAGACAAGGTATCAATGACATAAAGTGACATAAAGTTAGAGGCAGTACATTTGCCTCCTTGACACAGTCTGTATTAGCAGTCATGTCAACTCCAAAGGTTTTCAGTATAGGTAAAAAGTAAAAATTATTTATCTTTTCTCATACTCTACAAAAGTAGGGGTCATCCAAAATATTATCCAGCAAGAGCTGAAAACATACAACATTCTCAAACAAAACATTTTCAATGTTGTTAATTATGAGACACAGTGCATCAAGGATATTGTGTAAGCCAAAGCAGAGGGATTCAGAAAAGAATCAGACAAAATCCATGGCTATTAGCTGTAGTAGTCTGATGATAACTCTGTTTTGGGAAGTCCTTGCAATTTATTGCCTTGAACTGAAAGGGAATGCCAAGGAATGCTGCATTTCTAAAAACCTTTTGTAAATTAACTATCTACTGCTTTTAATACCAGGATATTGTGATAGGTGGCCCTTCAGTCTGACGAAGTACAAGAGTTTTCAGATTTTCATACTTGTTGTCACGGTTTTGTGCATAGATTGATCTAGTTAAATCCATGACACCTGTACGTTAAAAAACTCTTTGTAAGATACTATTATCCATAAATAATTTGGCCTTGGATAAGTGTGATTAATATTGCCCAAACGATCATGTCACACTGAGCCCTACATCTATGCAAAGCAAATCACAGTTGTTTTTGTGTGCTGTAGAATCAGGATTCTGTGGTTGTAGACCTGACACTGTGGCCCCAGCTGAGCTGAGCCCAGGGAGTGCATCACAAATAGATGCTTTCTGTGCTCACATTCTGGTAACAGCAGAGTGATAGAGGATAATATCAGTGTTTAATGTTGGCATGTAACAGTGTGGAAGTTTCAAGGTCATCTGTGTTCCAACAGTGCTTCTGCTGTTTTCTTTTACCTAGCAGTGATTTCCTTCTGAAGCCTGTTTCATGGGCTGTATGGAGCTGGAATTCACTGAAAATAAGTAGCATTCTTGTTTTAATGGGTATTTAGAAACACTGAGTAATTATGCATGGGAGATGCGTAGAGTGAACATTCCTAAAGTCATGAGGACATTATAACTAGTAATGGTAGGATAGGTTAACAGGTAGTGGTATGTAGCTTTTAGACACACTGTTTTCTACTGCTTTGATTAAACCATTTTAGGACTGTTTGCGTGTTTGTTTCTTTATTTGCTTATTTTTACATAAATAGTAATAAAAATCTCTTCTCGCTTCTTACAGATATAAATCAACAGAAAAGCTTGCAGACTTAGCAAGAAGATCTGATTATTTGCCAGGTAAAATATCTGATGCTACATAGTGGTGCAGCTATCAGTCGTCTCTGTGTTCTTTACATAGAATTTCCCATTGAGCTGTATTTCTCCCTGGAGTTAATTTATAGTACAAATTTACTTAATTTCTTTCAGTAATGTTTCCTGAAATAAATAAATAAACTGTGCCCTTCAGCTGTTCCCTGTGGTTAATTATGTTAACTGGGACAGCTATTCTTCAGACATTTTATAAAACACTGAAACTCTCGTCTGAACTAGGCCACTAACTAATTGCTATGCACAGGCAACAACACCACATTATTTCTGAAACCTTGTAATCACTGTCCTGTTTCTGAACATCCATGGTACTGGTGAATTATCTTCTGCAGGACTACTTTAAATCAGAAAATTCCCTGCTTAGACAAATTATCTATTATTTCCTGTATTTGTAATGACAGAAAATAACGCTAAATGTTTCTACAAGTTAGGTTTCAGCAGAAATAGTCTTAATAATATTAAAAGAACATAATGCTATTTGAAAAATACGATCAATACTCAAAATGGCTGAGGTAGTTCTTCAAAATATTGTCTTAGAAATATTGCATGCTTTTGGATTTTTGGTGTGGTGAGTTACTGTTTTAAGTGAAGCAATACAGATTGATTTATTTATGTTAGAAATCTTTTGGCTGCATTAAGGATTTAAGGTATGTATAGTCGCTGTATAAAAGCCATTGTATACAGACTTCTGAGGGCCCAAATGTATAGAACAGCTCCTTAAGGACAAGATGAACAGGTTTGGCAGTGAATCAATTCATAAACTACTGACTACTGTCTCCTAAGTAACCATGAGGTTGAGAATGACATCAGAAATGTTTTGAGAGAAATGCTCCTGTATCCTATGGTGAAGACAGAGCTTAAAATAATGATCTCTGAATACTATCTTTGAGCCTTTACTCAGTTGTTCTCTTCTAGGTGCTACACTTGTTAAGATGAAAGAGTGGTCAGGCACTGGAATGGGCTGCCCAGGGAGGTGGTGGAGTCACCGACCCTGGAGGTGTTCAAGGAATGTTTGGCTTTTGTGTTGAGGGACATGGTTTAGTGAGTACTATTGGTGATAGGTGGATGGTTGGACTGGGTGATCTTGAAGGTTTTTTCCAACCTTGGTGATTCTGTGATTCTGTGAAGATTGTAGGTATTTTCTCTTATGTTTTGTACTCACGCTGAAGTTGTCAAGGCCTTATGTAACTATTAGCAAACCAGGAATCATTGAAAGGGATGCTCACAGAATGTTAGGATTGTTTCAGTTGGAAGGGAGTTTTAGAGGTCATCTAGTCCAATACCCTGTGGTTTCCTTATATCTTGTCTATGGACTCTTGTTTAAGAATGCCACTCTTTGCACTGGAAGGTAGTAATTTATTATCTCAAAAACTTTTGCCACTTCCTTCTTCTCTGCTGATTTAGGTGATTTTACCTTTCAGTTGGTTTTGTACAAATTATTTGTATATAAAAAAATCTAAATGCAGCTGGAATCTAAGTGCAGCTGGAATCTCATGAACCTCCAGTGCTTTGGCAAGTGAACTGCATGTAATGGACCCCACACAGCTTCCCATGCGTAAGGAAGGGTTGCTGATGAACTAAGGATTATATTTGAGCCTGTGCCAAAGTTTTTGTGAGAAGATTTGTTTTTAACATTGCTAATGATTTGGAAAACAAAATGGACTTTGTGGGACAATCTCCAAAATACTTATGGTAATTAGAACATGTGGAGAAGAAGTCTTTAACAGGCCCACAAAACCATCTGTCCTTGCACAGGAGAGGAAGTAGTTAAGACCTTTCAGAGCATGCTTTGTCAGTTGCTAAACCATTAAAATTACTGTGCCAGACATAACGATGGTGAAAATGGAAGCGAATGGAAACAAACATCAGAAATGCACTCACTAAAACTATTCCAAAGTAATCCTAAAGGTGTCAAAGTTATTTAGAATTATGCCTGTAACTGACAGAGCTGAAATTATTCATCACATTTTTATAAACAATGGTTGGAGACTCACAAAGTTACTACTCTTATTGCTGGAACATACATCTGATACAGCAGTTTAAGTAAAAATGCTGTTTGGGGCCTTTTTCTAAATCCTATTATTCCTAGCAATACAGTGAACTCCCAGTATTAAGATACAAATCATACAATAATATCATAGCAATTTTATTTTGGCATTCAATAATCCTCAGTTCCAAATTCATTGTTAACACTGCTAGAACAAAGCCAAGAAAAATTTGTTCTGAGGTACTTAACATAACAGTCAAAAATTTTAGTTCTAGTAATCCGAAATATTCTTCCATATTATCTTTAAAATATTTGAGATTGAAATGTGTACATACTTTGTAAAATTGTGTGAAGTGCACAATGAAGGCTTTAGCATTAGTGATAAAAAGATACTACTAACAAGATTTCATGTCTTTCAGATAAGTAGCCTTGGTATTCTAGAAATAACTGACATTCCTCATCACCAGCCAATTCAGAAAATTAATTCAAAAAGGATATTTCAAAAAAGATTTGCTTCAAACTTTTTTGAATAGTTTGAAGAGGAGGTACGTGATTTTCCACTGCTTTATGTAGGCCATTTAAGCTATTCCAGAGTGTCTATACATAATCAAAATAGAACCATTTTATATCAACTTTTAAAATATATTCTCATTCTTGTTGCATCTGTACATTTGTGAAGGATGTGGCCCACATATCAAAACAATAAAACATCATTCACTTCTCATTCTGCCATAAGCAAACCATGCAGCAGAAACAAATGGTTCTATAGGCATGCAATTGCCCCTGTGTGTCCTTCTCCCTCCTCTGCAGTCAGCTGATGGAAGTAGCTATTGGTGTGCACTAAGCTGAAATTCTCTCATGGTGCTTTAACACATCTGTCAACATGTGCTGGAAAAGTGTGGCTTTTTCTTTTTTTTTTTTTTTTTTTTTTGCTGCAATGCCTGGACTATGCAATATCAACTAGTAAAAAGTGCAACAGGCATGTTTACGGTATATTAAATATTTTTAGCTATATTTATATTACACTAATTTTGATTTCCATCAATCTAGCTTTCCATCAGCTTCCAAAAATGGCAGATATTTATCACTAATTGTTGAAGTTAAGTAGTTTAACTAGATTTAAAGCAAGTAAAGACTGAAGTGTTACAAAAACTGTTTTTCTGAATATAGAGTCCACTGGCCAAGCAGATAAATGTCGAAGTAGAAAAAGAGCCAGAAATAAAGGAGCGAAATCACTGAAACTTGAGATCATGAGGAGCAAAGGCCTTTAGCTGCCATGATGAAATTCTTGTAGATATGCCAGTGTGTTCAGAGAATTTGTCTTTCTCAGTATTGTGCAATTCATGAAATCACAGAAAAGTTCAGATTGGAGGGGACAGCTGAAGGTCCTCCAGTTCAAAATAAGCCTAACCCTGAAGTGAGACAATGTCACTCTGGCCTTTGTCTCAAGTGTTGGAAAATCTCCAGGGATGGAAATTCCTTGACCTCTATGTAGCCTGCTTCAGCACTCACCATTCTTCTGGTGGAAAATGTTGTCCTTAGGGCCAAATGGATGTTTTCCAGGTGCAACTTGCTTCTCCTACCTGTTGTCATTGTATGTCCTATCTCTGAGAATATCCTGGCTCTTCTTTCTGGAAAACTGTCCACAGAGTCAGAACACAGTGAGGAACAGTGTTTCCCTTGGAACCTGGGGGGCTCTCCATGTGAGCTCACGTGAGAGAATCCAACCAGTGAAGGCCCACCCTATCATCCACAGTGAAAAACCAGGACAGTCTGGGGGCAACTCAGGACAGTCCCTTGGCCAGGTCTGCTGCAGTCAGGCACAGTGTGGCGAGCCAGGGTCAGGTAAAGCTCATGATTAGTGAGTGATGTAGTGATGAGAGCAGGCTGAGGGCATATTGAGATCATCATGCTGCTTAGTTTCACCCTGCCACGTGTTAGATCAGCAGGGCCCATGGCCAGGCACAGATGTAGCTGTGCCAGAGCTGGGCACAGACAGGGACTGATGGTGCTAGGGAACTTGATGTGGTGTCTGGGGCGGTGGGCTGGGTGGGGTGAGCCCTGAAGAAATGGAGAGGGACGCCCCTCAGGCACTTCAGGCATATCAAAACTGCCATTAGATTCCTCACTCAGCTTGAAGTGTGCATTACTTACTTTAAAGTAAAATAAAATAAAATTTAGAAAGCAACAGCAAAAATCCAAGTTTGCCTTACAACACATTTGTATTACCAAAAATTATTCAATTCAAAATTAAACAATAATATTGCACTGCTTATGCTATTTAATGCACTTATGCTATTTAATACACTTCCCAATGACCAAAAAGTGAATTTCCCTTTCAAACTACCAAGTACAGTTCTGGCTTGCTACTGCTTGTTGTAAAATGTTTACATAATAGAAATGTTACAAATGTTTCAGTTCTATTTTTAAATCATTAAACAATTCCCATTTTAAAGCTAACCTTGTGTTTCTGCCAAATTTGACATGATATTGCCAACTCATTCAGACTGCACCCCTGCAGGAAAGGACATCGGGTTACATTGGGCCACAAACTGAACATGAGTTGATGGTGTTGCACTATTGCAAAAAAAAAAAGCAAACATTTTACTGAGAAGAATAAACAGAATCACCACTGGTGAAACAAGTGAAGTAAACCTCTCTAGTTGGTTTAGGTGAGGTTTTGGCTGACGTAATGTGGCCTATAATCAGCCTGCAACAGCATTTCAGGAGTGTGGTTAGGATGGTAAGGCAGAAAACGTGACCTGGGAGGAACATGGGAGGCTTGAGGGTCTGGGTAAGAGACATGATGGAATTCAGGGAAAAATCTTCTAAAATATCTCTTTTCTTTAAAGGGGGAGAAAATTTTCCACATCAGTTGGTAACAGACCAACTAAAGATCTTGATTTGGGCAAGTCTGATATGAAGTACAAGTCCTAAAAAAAAAAAAAAAAAAAAAAAAAAAAAAAAAAAAAAAAAAGGTGGGGGGGAGGAGGGGGCATTTAATGCAATGCTTTCATCAGGATGTAGGATTTCCCCTTCTCTTCTTCTAAGCTGGTAGCACTGGAAGCTGACTTTTTCCCGGAGCGGTACCACAGGAGACCCCAGAGTCTGCTGTAGTTCAAGCAATGGTTTGACAAGTTCCAAATCCTTTGATCAGTTGCAGCCCAATACAAGATGTCATTAATAACCACTTCAGCAACTGGGAAATCTTTTCTTTCCCGTATGATCTCCTCACTGTTGGATTGCCAAGGCAGATTGTAAGATCTCATTTTTTGTAGCTATCTAACAGCAGGTTGAGACATGAAGGCAAATGAGATGACATCCAATGCTTTTTCTAGTCACTTTTTCTAGGACAATTTCTTGTAGAGAATTTTCCATATGTCCATAATACAACTGGGGAGATTTGGCAGACAAAGACACATTAAACAATTGAATGGAGGGAAGCAGGAGGAGACAGTGGAGGGTCTTCAAGAACAGCTACTTCAGAAAAATCTTCAGCAGGAATTTTAGCACTGTGCTGTATGAACCATTTGGGAAGAAGAATGAGGTGTCTGCCAGAAGAGCAACAAAGCCACTGTCAGAAATACCTTCATAATGTATAACCGTTACTGATTTACTTGAATGAGGGTTAAGTCTTTAAAAATATCATTATTGTATAGTATTAGTATTAGTGTATTAGTGGTTGAACATGATGAACAGAAACAATACCAGAGAGAATAATAGATAACAGAAATAATTGCACCAGAGGAGGTTTAGGTTGGACATAAGGAAGAACTTTTTCTCTCAGGGAGTGGTCAGGCACTGGAATGGCTGCCCAGGAAGAGTTGCTGTTCCTGGCAGTGTTCAAGAGGAGTCTGGATGAGCAGCTGCGAGATATGGTTTAGTGCTTGTGGTAATAATGGTAATGGGAGCATGGTTGGACTAGATGATCCTGCAGGTTGTTTCCAACATTGTGATTCTATGATTCTATAATAATTTGGGGAAGACAGGAAGAAATTCATACAGTAAATATGGCGGTAAACTGTTTCTGAAGTCTGGTTATATAAGGGATAATAGGGCCACATTGACTTTCACCTGAATTAGCTGTTACATTACATACCTTTAATAGCAAGAACAAGGTGAGTCAGGACATGTTCTTAGCAGGGGTCAGATGTCATAGCTGTTACAGTGATTCCTGATGTAAACTAGAGAATTTTTTTTATTATTATTAATTTATTTATTTATTTAAATAGACCGCATTGCAACACTGTAATAACAATTACATCAGTGCACCTTTCTCTCTCTGGGAAAAAAGTATCACCTTTGTTACCATTATGTCTGAATGGTTTCAACCTACCTGCGAAGTACTGGAAAAAAAAAAAAAAAAAAAAAAAAAAAAAAAAAAAAATTCCATTTTGCTTTTCATTTTTATCATGACCAAAGGAGGCCTGCAGTGTGAGCCTGATGTCCCTGATATGCCTATTTAAGGTAAAATTCAGGACTTGGGAAGGAATTGAGCTATCCAGACAAGCCTCAGGAAGGCTGGATTGTTAGTCGCAGAGGCTTCAAGTCCAAAATTTGTTCAAAACTTGTTATTAATACCACTCTTTACAGTGCTTCCTGAGGCAGTGGAGGCTGGGAGAAGTTTATTTACTGAGCTTGCTGCTGACTAGCTAATCAAGTTTCAAGAAGCATAACCTGGAATGTTCCAACTTCCCTTTGTTAATTAACCCCAAGTGAACTTTTAGGAGCTACTTAACAGGAAATTTGGAGAAGGTCAGGTTTTGGGAGAGCCTCTTTAATGGAAGATGAGGTAGCAGGATGGATACAAGGCCTACAGAATGAATGCAAGGAGGTAAGTTTAAAATAGTTTCAACGTTCTTATGTTTGTTGCTGCTTGACATTGCAACATCAGTGTAACAGCAAAAGCCTCAATCGCTGAGTAGCTTTCTGTCATTAATTTAAAGCTGTGTACTTCCTCTAGCACGGCCACAGGATCCATACAAAGATTATTTCTCTTTACATCAACGAATCAGGAAAAACACATCCACAATCCTATAGCACACAGCTTTAGGACACGCGGCAAACAAATCCAACAGACGAGCACAAACTGGCCCAACACCTGCCTTGCTCTGCTCTCCTGTGCTCTCCATCTCTACCACCCACAGTCCTGCTGCTCCTCCCCTCCCTGAAGCTGATAGCAGCTCACGCTGAGCACTGCACTGAGCTGTGCAGCCGATCCTCTCCAGAGAAGGGTAGATTTCACCGGTGTTTAATGAATATATTGAAACATATATAATGAAACATAATGAAAGCGAAACTCGGTTCCTGTGAGGGTGGGCAGACCCGGCTCCGCGCACAGCTGAGGCCGGAGGAGCGCTCCCAGCTCAGGGCCCACCTGGGCGCGGGTCCGCCAGGCAGCACCGCGCGCAGCACCTGCAGGCATCGAGCAGCGTGGCTGTGGGGGCATCGCCGCGTCATCTTCCGCACAAAAATGAGCGTGAGGAGGCAGGAGCGCTGTCGCAATTCCTCCCTAGCAGGGATTAGGGAGCAGGCTGTTGCCGGCAGCGCTCGGCGTTAGACGCAGCGAGGCCTTCCCCTCCCCAGAGGGGGCTGGCTGACCGCCCCGACCGGGGTGCGCCGGTGGGTGACTCAGCGCGGCGCCCGGTGACCCCCGCCTGGCGGTGGCGGCGCCTCGTCGCGGCTCTGCCTCCTTCTTCGCTCCCTCCCCCACTCTCTCTCTCTCTCTTTCCCCGCAGGATCATCCCACCCCGACGGGCGGTCACCTCAGCAGGAGGAGTCGCCGCCGTTTCGCCTTCTCTCCCGCAAGACCTGACGGCAGTACGCCTCGCCGCGCCGAGCCCGTCGCCATGCAAGCAGGGAAGGCAGCCGAGAGCCGGGAGGGTGGCAGGCCCCTACAGCTCACCATGAAGAGGGGCTACGAGGTGCTCCGCGACCCGCACCTTAACAAGGTAGGGGCGGGTGTCAGCCCTCTGCCCTCCGCCGCCTGTCTGCGTGCCGTGCCGGGCGCTTCCCCTCCTATGGAGCCTGCAGCTGGGCTCTGCCGCTCCCTGAGTTCACCCTTCCTCTCTTCGTATTGCTCGACGAGGATGCTGGTGGGCTTTCATGTGCGGGTTTGCTACTTCGCTGCCAGCTGCAGTGTTTCCTGGCCCCCCATCCACAGCGCCTTGCTCTGCTTCCTGGGGCAGTGTGTGCGGCCTCCGCGGGTACCGGAGAGCTTTTGTCACGGTGTTTCTGCTGCCAAGTCCAATGCCCGTTCCCCCTGACCTGCATCAGAGGATGCACTCTGCTTTTGGGAGATGCTGTAGCGCAGGGAAACGTTTATGGCATCTCTCTGCACTTAAGGCAAGCTCAGCTTGATAAAGTTTGTAAATGTGTGACTTGGACTAGGTGAGGAGGTGAGTATGCGTTTGTACAGTGCTCATACAGCTGTGGTGTTCAGATAACAAATACTTGGTTGGTTTGCTGGGCCTTGGATTTGTTGCTAAAAATGAAATATGAGAAGGGTGGAAGGTAGGCAATCAGCCTTGTGTAAAACATGAGACCTTGGTTAAGCCATAGCCACAGCTTTGTCCTTCTGTGTCAGCTTTACTTCTTGGCTTCTGTTTGTGCTCTGATTGGTACCTCTGCTTTAAGATGTATATACAGTCATTTTGCTTACTGCCAAGTTGTATGAATTGACAAAAACTGTGTCTTCAGCCTTACCGGAGAGGTTGACTCATCAGTAAAAGCTCCATGTATTAGTTGGATGAATGGCGCTTCTATTAGTGCGGGTGCTTGGATACACAATTTCCTCAGTGGGTGTGTGGTGTCTGTGTGTCCCTTGAGGTCAGGTAAAATGGAAATTAACCAAAAGGTGAAAATCCCAGGAAGAATTGACGAGGGGTTGCTTCACTTGGGATTGCTTTTAGCAATTGCAGTGTTCATGGAAAAGTCTGATTCAGAATAATCAATGGCAACTGATTGCTACCTTTTTCACCTCAAACATCTTTCCCTTGAACTGCATAGCTGCAGATGAGATGCTGAAGCTTGTGGTTAATTTCTTGGCTTAGACTTTACTCTTCCACCCCTCTTAGCTGTGTTATGGCACGCATGCTGCATAACAGAAAAGCCAGGAGATGTATTCTCCCAGCTCACAGAGCATATGAAATATGTAGGAAAGGTTGGCTTACATCTCCATTTTTGCCTGTGAGGAAAGTCAGGTCTACAGCCAGGAGGGGACAAGCGAGCTGATTTTGAGATAGGTGATCTTTGGTGGGTATGGATGCATCATATCTTACAAGATACGTAAGGGCAATGATTTAAAACAACAACTGAGAGCTTAGCATGGTTCCCTTTCTAATAGTTTGTGGTAGCCTGCATGCATAGGAGCTGGTACTCCATGTTCACTTTCTCGTGCCAAGGCTGTTAAACAAACATCAGGTTGTACAGAAGTCAATCTGAAACTGACAAAATATCTCCTTTAATGATTCTAAAGTACAGGGCTTGTTTTCGGTTCTGAAGAAGTGCCAGAACTTTTTGCTATCTTATGGGCTCTGCTTAAGGGCTACAATTGCTTGGTATCAGCACTTTCTTTTCAGTACTTTTGCATACACTTGGCAAAAGTAAGCAGTGAGCACCAAGCAGTGGTATCTATCTGTGACCTAGAAAAGCAGTAGAAAAGTAAGACAAGACGCGTGTTCGTTACTACTTGAATCTTGTCTGATGTTCCTTGTCTCTCTTCTCTAAGTAAAACTCAGTTCTTGCAACTTACATTGCAAACTTCAGCAAGTCAAAGCTGAACACTGAAGAGTTGTTTTCAGGGACTCTTCAGCCACAACCATTGGCCTGGAAAGCAGGTAAAACTCAAATATGCATGCTATGTGCAGAAACATACAGCTTGAGTCCTCAAAGAGTATCTCCATTTTATCAGAGAGATTTAAAGATAAAAATTATGAAAAATCATTTATACTTGGACTTCTTTTAAAAATAGAGGTAAGAGGAAATAAGGAGCATGACTTGGGATACCTAACAGCACCTAGTGCTCTGCTCATCCAATAATGAAATGGATTTTGGCACAATCAGTGCATTTATGGAATTTTATATTTAATCTAAATGGCTGGGATAGGTGAGAAGGAGGGCTATAGGAAGGTCAGGGCAAATATCCAAATTTTTTCTTTCCCCTCCTGTTCTACTTTGACAGAATTACCAGACACAGAAGAGCACACATGACACTGAAATAAATCCTTCACGATTCAGTTTTGAAATCACTTATTTTTCACACTATAAAATTCACACACCTACTAACTTAGTGGGGTATGGCTGGATTATTGGTATTATTATTTGATTTTCTTCCTTTTGGAGTGTTTTGCCTAGATAAGAAGCCAATACTTCTTTGTTTTTGATGCATCAAAATTCACGTGGGACAGCACACTGAGTGAATTACGTGAGGATGCACAATTACATAAGGACACAAGTTTAAGCCCATGAATGATAGTCATGGTTCAGTTTATAATATTTTTAAACTCTATAGTTCTACAGCGTCTTTAGAAACTTCTTGCAACTTTTTTTTCTTGTGCAACTAAATACTGTGGGTAGGAATTACAAGGAAAGCAAACAGAGTTTTACTTCTTTTCATTGAAAAGAAATGCATTAGGAACTTTTGGCAGCAAGCTATATGCTCCTTAAGCTGATGAGTTACAGCAGTATGACAACAATTCGCTCTTTCCTCCTGTAAATCTTTCATTTATGCTTTACTCAGTATGAGGGCTATTTTTAAGCACATAAATCATAAAGACAATTTATGCTAAATGTTTATCTCGCATTTAGTTTTTTACCCTTAAATATTGTTTAAACAAGTCCGAGTTTCCCTTAACCTGCATATTTTCAGAATCTTGATACGAAGATACGCAAACATGTATTTTAATTGCAAACTTTTCAAATAGTCTTTATTGGTTGCCAAGTCTAAATACTTGCCTGATTGGGAAACTGGGCCATTCAGGGACTGCTTTTATATTTCAGCAAAGCAATTCAGTGAGCAGAAAAGAAGTGGTTTTGTTAAATCTAAGTCCTGGATGGCTCTTTCTCTTCACCAGATGCTTTATTTTAACTACTCTCCTTTGACTGACCACTGTCATTGCTAATTGTGGCATGCTTGTAAAATGCTAAAATGCTGAACCCTTTTCCTTCTTTCCCTTCATTCAATCTCTACTAAAGTGGAGGATTTCAGAACAGACCATTTGATGGGTCTGCTGAACACCTGAGAGTCCCAGATCTCAGTCCCACCTACAATGGTAGTGATGTTTTATGCTTAGCACCTCCTGTAAGTGAGGCACTTGGATCCCAAAGGGTCCTCAACTTACTTTTACTAACTTTAATATTAATATTAGTTGTTGCTTGGAGTTGACTGTGAGTCCATTGGCTTGCTACTGAAATCACCGTACAACAGCCAATGGAAAAGACCACTTATCCCAGCATCATATTTCTGGCAGTGGCCAAAATGGATCCCTCAGGAAGAGTAAACGAATGAGAAGATCAGTTCAGTTGAAAGGGATCCTAAAAGCTCATCCAGTTCAACTTATGAAAGAAGACTTTAGTGATGTTTTCCTGGAATGATAACTCCAGGCTGAGAGAATGAGCAGTTTACTATGGGATTATTGAGGTTCCAGTGCTTGGTTTTCCTATCAGGTTACATTAAATGCATGTACTAATTTATTGAAAATGTATTATTATTTTTTAAAAAATTCAAGTAAAATAATTATCTGAGTTAAACATTTACTTCCTGCTTCAATTCTGTGTTTCAGACAGTGGGACAAGAATGCCTATGACGTGAGATTTTGTTTTACATACTGTTGTTTTACTGAAATCAAATTTGATTTGATGTAGGAGAATAAAAATATAAGCAGCTGCTTATATATTACAATGCTTATATATTATAATCTATGCTTCTACTAAATACTAAGCAGTAGAATTCTTTTCTCCTTCTGCTGGTAAAATTTATGTTTTCACTTCTTAAAACTGTGAGCACTAAGTCACCTACAGTAGTCTGCGCTCACTTTAACCTTAGCTGATATTCTAAGAAGAAAACTGATAAATCTGGGAATGAAGGAGGCAAAAACAGTCTCTAAAATGATCTGTTAGAAGCATTTCTATTAACTTGTAAAATAGGTTTTCTGCAGGTTATTTAATACCATATGGGATGCTTTAGGATTATGTGCTAGTAGGCATGACATCTCTTGGGCGATGATTTTTTTTTGCCTGTGTAGTTGCTGATCATTCTCACAATCTTCCTTTTCCCTTGTAGTAATTTTGCTCTTTACAGCACCATCGTTCTTAACATTAATATTTCTGATCACCTGGCAGAGCTGTTCAGATGTTGATAGGGATAAGCACATGCTGTGTTGGTTTTTTATTTGTTTGTTTTTTGTCTTTCACAAATCTAAATTATAGTATGGTTATTTTAGTATAGAAAGCTTCATCAATCTGGTCTTTTTCTGGAATCTTTTAGAGAGAAATTTTATTGATTCTGCCTTTGTATTATATGAGCATTATAGTATTGATCTAACCTGAGGGTCTGTGAAAAAGGAGTTACTGTTTTGTGGAATAGCATCCTCAAAGTGGGAGTTCTTCAGGTGGGAGTTCTGTTCATACCAGAGCTGTTTGCTGTTTAAAAGCCATGATCATAAGTTGTAGATTGGCAGAACTGCAGCTACACTGCATGTTTGCTTTTTGGGGGCATGGATGTGAGCTCAGAGGTAGCTCACCATTACCTACTGTGTGGTTGGGTGAAGAGGTTATGACATTACCCTGTGTATTCCTCTTCCTTGAAACACAGTTTCTCTGTGGATAAAATTAACTTACATCTTGAATTGTATGAGACTTCCATGTCCTAGTTTTTTTACTGATCTTTTCACTGCCTGCTCATGCTGTGGTTAGGGAAAAACTGAATTTTTGGGGGTGCAAGGAAAGAGCTGTGATGCAGGACTATAGTAGGAACTCTTTTATTTACAGCATGTGTGAAAGGGCTTTAGAAAAGACTTCTGTTCTTCATTCCACCTCTCTTTTTTCAAGACAGGTTTGTCTGCTTAAGAAATCTTTGATGCTAATATGAGTGACTTCCCCTAGCTGTTATTGCACTCTACATTACTATGCTACAATGTTGGGGCAGGGGCAGCTTGTGATGACTGCCTTACGCAAGTTACAAGGACATTCTCACTGTCTGAACAGAACAACTTTGTGTGCAAGAGACAACTCCTCTGCTGGGGCATGCGGTGCTCTGAGAGCTGTAAAACTGAGACCTGGGGCCATTTTATTCACTAACCTTCTGAGGGAGGGAAGAGGCCTGATTTCCTAAGTTGTGTATTGGGAGGATGTTCTGTGAAAGGAAAACTGCAGGCTGTTTTAGTCACTGTTGAAGACAAGATGCTGTGGAGAAGGGCCTTCCACAGCCCATTCTGTGTCAGGCTTGGTGAGGGCGAGCTCTGTAAAAGTGGATCATTGGATGTAGTGCCACCTCATCTTTTCACTTATCCTCTCTTCTGCAGTAGCAAGTTGAATGAAGCAGCCCTGAGGGAGAACAGACTTATCTGCTAGAGCAAGCAGCCAAGCAGGGCCGGAGGTGAAAGTTCTCAGGATGAGTATAGAGACTAGAAATAATAAGGTAAAACCCCCGCTAGCATATGAAGTGTGTTTTTCCATCATGTCTTCTGCATTGAAGAGTCTCTTCTAGAAGGTGAGATAATCCATACAGCTGAGCAGGACAGAGTCCAGCCCTTTTTTCTGGAAACAACTTTGAAAGGAGAAAGGTCAGTAGATAGTCCTGCAGGAAAAGTAAGCAGTTGATGACTTTAAGGGTACAAAGGGGTCTCGATAATGTGCACATGTGTAAGTAAAATATGAGTTTAAAAAAAATGGTAGAGAAGAGTAGCATGGATCCAGAGATCTTTCTAAAATCAATTCAAGAACATGCAGTTTATCTTTTGGGAAAATAGAGGTATTTTGATCAGTTTATTTTTCCATCATATTCTATTTTATGGGTACAATCTGCAGTGCATTTTGCCTTCTGGTGCTTTTTTTTCTGATGAAGTAGGTGACTTGCACTGGTTAGCATTATATTCCCTTCCTTCTTTGGCTTCTGGTTCTTTGCTTGCATTTATGAAAAAGAATGCTGAGTCGGCACAGCAGGAAGAAAGCTCTGTGACTTGAATTAAAAGCAAATAAAATAAATGAGAAGTTGTTATGTAGCAAGCTATATAAGTATAAGCTTCTAGCAACTGGAAGCTGGTATGAATAGTTGCAAGAAACTGAAAGAGTGGTTTTGCTGTGAAGTTGTTTCAGACATTAAAATTAGTTTTGGTTGTGTAATTTTCTTGTAAACTTCAGTAACTAAAAGTAAACAAGCTCAACTCTTTTTCTTGAGACTACGTGAATAGCAACAGTGCTGGCACAGAGCACCATCCAGCAGGATTTGGGTATTTAAAGCAGATTATAGGTGGTTCTCTACAGTAGGTTTTATAGAGAAGCTGGAATGGCATGCAACTTTATTATTATTATTATTACTATTATTATTATTATTATTTATTTTATTTAATTGATGGATGCTTAAAATATGATTGGGCTTGATCAGAAATTGTACTTCTATCTAGGTAAAATATACTGAAAAGAACATGCTTTCTGCAGAAAAAAAGTCTCAGAGTCCATACGTCCTTATTTTGCACTTTTCCCTGCATACATTAAATTTTGCTGTATCGGTCATTTGCACTGAACTGTTTCTGGAGAAGGCAGAAGTTGAAGCTGTGGCAGACACAAGCTTCTCCTACCCTTCTTCCCTCTCTGAGGAATTGAAGAAGTGAAATTCATGTGACAGTAATGTTTGTTACTAACCTGTGACCTCAAGTTGAATTGTGCCTTGTGGCTAAATACTTGTACTCGTGCAATCTTTGCTTTTCATACTTTTCCTTTTCTGATCTGCACAGTGGTTCAGGTGTAAGCTGTGTATTTGGTGCATAACTGACTAGCGGTGGTTGATGCTGGGAAGCTGTGCTGAAGGCCTCATTGTTCCACATTCAGATGACTAAGTGGCAGGGGCTGTCTGCTGTCATGCTAGATGTTGTTGATGAAGGTCCAAAGCATCAATCCCACAGAGCTCTGAGGTCCAGTGTAGCAGGAAGAGTGATGTAAAAAATAGGGAAAAGGGTGAGAACAGAAAGAAGAGCATTGATGGTTGTGCATACCTGTGTGCATGGGATGGTCTGTTCAGCCCCGTATTTGAAACAGAGAAATTGTATTCTGCGAGCACTGGTAGGAGTTAAACAGTTAGCATATGCTGGAACCTGTTGGGCTTTCTTTTTATTTTGCTACATAGTAGTGTTGGGTACAGTGGAGTGCTTTTTAAAAAGACAAGCAAACCGGTTGCATTCCTTCAGCACAGGTGCAGTGTCAAGGAGGAACCAGCATCTGCTAAGTGACAACTGGTGAATAATAGATGCTCATTTGTGTTCATGTATCCATTGTCCTCATTCAGTGCTGACTGAGATCTGCCTGTTGAGACAGGTACCTGTGAACTTCTGACCCAGAGATGTGCATACACGCCTGTCAGCTGGGCATGGAACTGAATATGAAGAACTGTATTTTTTTTGTGGTGTGGTTACTGTGATATCTCAGCAGTGCTTAGATGTCCCAGGCATCAGTGAGTTGAATTGCAAGTGTCTATAAATTAACCTGGATCCCTTCACTTCCATGAATAATAGTTTATTTGATCTCAGTGTAGTACAAGTGATTTGTGTTTAAAAAGATGGTGATTTGTGAACTCCTTTTAAAAAGACTTTTTCCAGTCAAATTACCAAGGCCATCATTGGAAGACTCAATCTTACAGCTTCTGAAAATAAAAAAGCATTTCATAACGTGTAGTAAGTTAGTAGGAATCTTAAGACTGCCTTAAGGGATTGTCAAGATTATGTACATTCAAGACACATCCAGGAGCCTGAACAACCTTGACATACAGCCTGTGGAATCTGGGTTAGAACATAATTGCAAGTGAGGTCACGGCTTTTCCAGTGGTGATGCATATATGCAGCATGATATTTGAGAATGACTAAGAACTTAATTTTGATGCTGATTTTAGTAGTTTAAACTCAGAATAAATTAATGGTAAAGGGGTACGAGAGGGGATACTGCTTCAAAACTGACACAAAATGAGCACTGGTGTTTTAATCCTACAATAATCCTCCTTTGCCACCTTTAGAGTCTGAACCCCATTAAGCTACTCAGACTTTTAAGACCTAATTCCAAGGAGCCCATCTAGAAGTGAAGTTTGAAATATGTATGTAGTGTGAAGGTTAAATAATGTTTGACTAACCAGATCTTTCCGAGATTATAAAGGCTATAGTCTAATTTTAACAATATTAGATAACATCTTTTTAAATAAAATAATGAGGATAATACTTTAAATCTCTGTGTGACTTTAGGGGAAAATATGTTGTGGAGGAATCTAAAAATTTTTCTGTTATAAGACAGATCTCCAAATTAATTTTGTATTTGAATTATGTGTATTCCTTTTTTAAGGAAATTGTTTAATAGAAAACCCCTTAATTGTATTCATAAGAAAACAAGTTTTGGCCTTATCATAGTTTAAGCCTTGCTAATGTAATGCACTGCATAATTCAGGAAGCAAAAATCCTGACTTAGAAGAAGGTGAAGGTCACAGGGCACCCTGGAGAGAACTCTTGCAAGCTTTCTGTTGAAATCAGTCTTTGTAGTTTACTTGAATACTATTCCCTAGTCCTGTGTGAAATACAACACTGCTTGAGGTTGTTTACAATGCAGAGGAAGTGCAGAATAAATGCTTTATAAATGCATAAACTATACGCAATGTAGAACTGGGGCAAAAAACTTAGGAATTGTCTACTGATTTGAATACTTAGGATTTTTGGAAATATGTCAGGACATAATTGTCTGACATAAAAGTTCAGAATGCAAATTCATCACCGTTTTGCTCTTAATATAAAAGCATAGGGCAGCAATGCATTTTATCTTCGCATGTTTATGCTTTGCTTACTCTATTGTTAAAATAGCAACAGTTGCATGTTTCCAGCTTAGAAAAAAACTTGCTTTTGCTCCAATAATTAAGTTAGTATTAAAACAGAAGTCACTCTTCTGCATTTTCCTCACGTTTCTATAATGTAAATACCACTACAAGTGATACGAAAAATTACGAAGGCACTTTGTTCAATAAAACTTAGTTTAAATACACTCAGTCTTCGGTTCTGAGTTTGTATTTTAGGTCAATCTATCTTGTTAATGGATAGCATATACCTTACTATGAAGTTTAAATGATTTTGGCATCTGGTTCGGACTGAGATATCTCAGATTAGCTTTCTTCCCCCTGTCCCCAGTGAGTGATACATTTTCAAGGATACATTTTCAAGTTTGCTTCTGGAGCGGAGGTATGGTAGTACTGCATCTGTGCTTTTCAAGAGCAGAAAATAATTAGAAGTAAGAGCAGTACATAATTCCCTTTCCTACAAAGGCAAATATAATTTTGGTTTTCACTAATGACATCTAAATAGTCTTTGTCTTAAGTCTTTACTGGAGACAAGTGCACACTTGTGACAACAAAGTACATTATAATGTTTTCAGTAATAGCCTTTATCTGACTTATTGGATTTCTTCCTGCAGGTATCTGACCTTAGAAAGCAGATTTGTATGTGGAGATATGCTTACAAAATAGACAGTAAAACCTCTTTCTATAAAAAGTACAAGTGAGCTCTGTTAGTACAGATAGAAGTCAAAATGGGAGAACATTGCAGAGCTGAAGTAAAATGAATACCTGAGTCTGTGAAGCACTGCAACTTGATTTTATTTGGCTTGAATCTGTTGAATTACTGTGCAGTGTTATTTTGGAGGATTTTGGCAGGAGAGACACACTGACGCAGAAAGCCTATCTATAGGTACGTAGGTAGTTTTACAAAGGTATTACGGTGCTTTTGCATCTTTGTTCCTTACACACTTCTCTGCTCTGAAAACTACTAGTTAATAAACTCAGGTTACGTATCTTTAGGATTAGATTTATCAATTACATTGTTTTTCTCTAAGCAGAGGCTGGATAAGGCCTTCCTCTTGCTTGTGTGATAGGGGACTTGAATATTAGTTTATTTATTAGGTCATTCAAGGGTCAGATATAGAAATAAGGAATGCCCCTTAAATTAACTTGATAATTTTGAGATACCTTTCACTTTGTTTACAGCATATAAATCCTGTCTTAATTTTAGAACTCTGCCGTGGAGAAATGAAATATGTTGACTGTAGATGAGAATATTCAGTGTGTTTATGAACGGGTATCAGGAAAGGTAACTTACATGCTAACTTTTTTTTTTTTTTGGCTTTAAAGGTAGCTTTCACCATACACCCTCAGCAGCTACTTGAAAACAACATTTTATCTAAACTCAAGAAAAGCAGATCTCATTTTGCATTTCACCAGAAAAACTTAACCAGTACAACTTAGCCTTGCAGCCACTGGCGTTGGGTTAACCAGCAAAACAAGCGTTCCAGGTCAGGAGCCGGCCTGAAACTAGATCCCCTGCTCTTCTGCCATACTGGAGAGAAAAGTCCTCTGCCTCCTGAAGTAAAGGGATAAACTTAAAATGGAAGATTTAAAAAAAACCCAAACAAACAAAATCCTTCTGAGATTGAATTCTTACCCACACATGCAAGTGCAAATACACAAGAATAAGATAAAGAGAGAAACTCTTTGAACTAAGGTAATTTCCTAAACTTCTTATTCACTTATTACACACAGGTTCTGTCTTCTGGAATTAGGGTTACTGAGTCCTCCAATTATTTTTCTGCGGTAAAGATGTAGAAGGTAAACATGGGCAAGAAGAGAAGATGAATGTGGGAGAAAGGACAGTTTATTTGTCATGGTGTTCCACTAGCAGTTCAAACAGTGTGACCAACTGTCACCCTTTCTGGTTTACTTTGAGGTGCATTTCAAAAAATTTTAATTAAAATTTCAGGGCTATTTAATGAGTATGGGCACACACTTTTCCACTCCTTTCATGGGATCTACTTCTGCAAGAGAAACAAAATATTTTAGTAATTTGGGCACTGAACTGGAAACTAGGTCAATAATTTTGCTTTCTCATCTGTAAAAGAAAGCGTCATTTGAGAATTTTTCAGAATGAAAAGCAGTGTAAACTATTAAATACTGTGAGGTGAATCTCGTATTTCAGTGATCTTCTTCCTGGGAGTTCTACTGTTGTTCCTTCTTACCTTCTCATGCCATTGTAGGAGAAATTTTTCTTTTGTCCCAGCCTCATATAGCACATGAAAATGCCAAGCTTCATTCTAACTGTTAATGTCTTATGACTAAGTGTATCTAATCTATATAGTTCTGATATATTTTGTCCATATCCTTCTACCTACTGCTATATTGCAATTACAATTAGAGAGTGTATTAGTGGATGTGCAGCCTAGATCCATGGAAATCCATTTAATGGGATCACGGAGTATGACCAGTGTTGAAAGCTGGGAGGGAGAAGGCAGATCTGAGTAGGCAGAAACAAACGATCCATCTGTGTAGCTAAACCTGCTCCTGGTGTCAGGCCAGGCTGTGCCACATACGGATTAGTTCCAATTAGGTGAAGCAGTAGCTGACCCTTGGCTGCCTTCTCTGAGCCTTCTGGTCCTGGGCAATGCTGTTAAGTGTCACATTCATTCCAACTAAGTGGGAAGAAGAGGAGAAAAAATGTTCCGTATTGATGTGCTGAATGCCTGAAGAAGCACAGTTCGATACAGGCAAAACCTTCAGTTAATGATTAGTTGGTAGTTTTTAATTCAGTGGAAATTCATTCCTTCAGGAAGCTAGGATTTGTGATTCCAAAGCTTAAATACATGTGGTTATGTGAATGAGATCTGTCTTTCTAAGGGTATATTTAGCTGAAGACTTTGCTAGTTATTGAATGGGCCAGGTGGTACAAATTTGAAAAGAACTCATTTCCCACACTTTGGATTCCTATGTTGACTACCTAAAGGAAATGTCTTGCATTGAAAATGTTAAAATGCTGAATAAAACATCTGCCATATTTTGTGCAGTGGGAGGTTGCTGTTGCCTGCAAAGATATCTTTTTTATTTTTCTTTTCTGAAACATGATGATACGATGCACTTGTATCCTCTAAAGTACAGCAGCTGCACTTTCTTTTTGTATGTTTTGTTAGGGCATTCTCATTTTGCTTCTTTAAATAGCCAGCAGAATAACTTGATCAAGGTCTAACAATTAGAAAATAATTATAATAATATAAAAATAATTTTCATGTCAAAATATTGAATTCTGTTATGGGTTTTCAAAAGTGATGAGAAGGGTGAAGCTTCTACATAGACAGCAGAGCAATAAGGCAGTAGTGGGAAATCGAGGCTGGGCCTGCTACGTAGTCTGCTTTGCATTCTGTGAATCTGTTATCCATAGCAAATCTTGTCACTGAAGGATAGATTTTGATAATCTCATTTAGGAGCTGTGGGTGTTGGAGTCTAAGTACTGATGTGAGAAATCCAACCCAGTTTAAAGGTGGTGAGGCTAACACTAGTTTTCCTACTTGTCTTCTTTTTCTGTTGACAATATATGTTATAGGCAAATGATTTTTGCTTTGCAGTGCCTAATACATGTCTGTGTGAGCTCAACCTGTTCTGAGGCATGGTGTGAAGAGAGCCCCAGCCTATCAACCACATGTTCTGCCATTCTACCTTATGCCTGAAGATCAGTAGTTAGAGGCAAGTTAGCAAAGGAGAGGTATTGTCAAATGTGACATATATAGACTATAGAAATAGTCTGATCACAACAGCATGTCCTGGGTTTTAAGAGAATACCTTCTAATCAAAATTAAACCTCCTTTAGTTTTCCATGCTAAGGAACTTGCAAAGAGTGTCCTTTATTTTTATGAGCTTTAGCTGTGACTTAAACTTCCCATTTTATTCTACAATCTGGCATTTTATCTGTCTATTAAGTTCTATCAAATCATGTTAGTTTAATTTTGTGGAAGAATTGTTTGTGTATGTTTATTGCACTGTAGTTGGCCTATCTCAATAAGCTTTTCCAATGCTTTGGCTCAGAATCAGCTGGCTTACACAGATGTGTGAAACTAACTTGAGTGTGCCTTCAGGTTTTTTCCCCTGCTTGTCTCAGAGTAATATCAGCAACAATAATAACACAAACCATTTGATATGAGAGCACCTGGCATTCCTGAACAGAAAGTGTGTGTGTTATTTTTCTGGATATATGTATATATTTTTTTTTACAATGGCAGTAGTTCTAAAAACTATAATGCCTCTTGAAATGATGCTTTGATGCAGACTCTGATCATTGTGGTGTCCCTGTACTGAGCTAACAACTGTTAAAAGGCAGCCCTTTTCTTGCCTCTATCCATGGCTGTCCCCACTGCAGATGTTATCTACAGTCTCAATGATGTGTGTGCCATTACCTTTTCCAGGTCACTGGCAGAGATGTTACACAGGACAGATCTCATTACAGATTCCTGCAGTACTCCACTTCTAATGGCCACCAGGTGCATGGAATGAAACTAGACTAGATGGAATTTGGTAGGGCATGTGGGTGTTTATTCCTTTTACTTTTGAGTGCCTGTGAAAATCATGTCCCACTGCACTGAAGTTTTGCTGAATGTCCCTGCTACTTCCAAATTAGGTTTAAAGCAATCCCCATGGCACTGATGCACCTTCCTTGCTGTGATCTTGGCCTGCACAATCTCTTTGGAGCTCTACATCCTCAATCACCTCAGCAAATAGAGAAGAAACTTATCTTCTCTAGCTACATTAGGTACTGTGCTTGCAAGAGATAGGAATGAATGTAGAAGCCATAATGTTTTGTTAATAATTTTAAAAATATATACGAATTGGACCTGCACTTAACCTAATTATAATATAATAACATAGGAATAGCACAAAAAGTCTTCGTTGTTCAGAACCTCTACTGACCAGGAACCTCTTCTTAGGGAGAAAGCCAAAATCTGCTGCTGTTAAACCTCTTAGGCTGTTTTTTCGATCTGCAGTTGGTTTGAGCCATTTGTAATTCTTTGTGACTGAATAATTCAGAATAATTTAATTATATTACTCTTGCTTATGTTAACATGTCAGTGGAAATATAACAAGTTCACCATAAAAAAAAAATGTGTCATTTTTCTCTTCTGAATTCTGTTGAAGGGAAAAACAGAGACATGCAGTACTCCATGCTCACGTTAAGAATAGTTTTTAATCCAATTTCTTATATCTTAATTAATGTGCTTACTCACACAGATTTGCAAATTTTAAGCAAGTAATAAACACTGTCTTCTGACTTGCAGTTTCAATAGTAATTAGTGTTAATCTGTCAACCAGATAACCACAGTATATAATTGCAAGGATTTCTTAGGACAATGTAAAGATCAGAATTCTTACTGCATTACATTTCTGGGGCGTGAGTTTTCTAGTTTAGATTATTTTTTGTTTGTCTTTTTGTGTTTGTTTCATTCTCTGATGGGAATGGGGAGATTTAAGCATTTTTGTTTGTTTGCTTTTTTAATTTTGGGCTAACTGTAGTCTGAATGGCTGTCTACAACCGGGACTTACTGGTGGACTCCTGGGACATATCTTTTATCAGTGCAAAACAATTCAGTTCAAATACTTTGAGACTAATCCGTAACATAAACCAGTTACAGTAAGTTGAGACAATGAAGAAACTTGATTCAAAAGTGAGCATCCCGTTACAAAGAAAAGAAATATAATGTGCATTCAACCTATATAAATAATTGAAGAAACACTTTATGCACCCTGTCACCAAGGAAAATTATTCACAGAATGTTTAAGTGTTGCTCTGAAAGTAGTGCCTCCTATTTATTTTCATGAAAGCTGCATCAGATATGAAGAGCACAACAGCACTATTTGATAGAACAAATTCTCAGCTACAAAACACTATTGGTCATGGTCACCATCATTAGCTGAGCATTTTTGCTGGCGATGATCAAGAGCATGCATGCTGAGCTCATAAAAAATCTGCACCACTGAAGGTGACCTATTGTCTCACAGCTACTAGGATGGTGTTGTTGCTAGAATTACGTTGCCCATGCTGTCCGTCTTTCAGGAGACTGAACAGATGGAAGTCAGAAGGTGCCCAATCTGGACTATGAAGTAGATGTGGTAGGACAGTCCACTCAAGACTGCCAATGTGCTCTGTGGGTTCAAATTATTATAAAGATCATTCTGTAGTGTGTTACAAGAAAATTGTTATATTCTCTGACTTTACTCCAGAATTGTGAGCCTTCAGCTTAGCCAGATTCATGCTGTAATTGTCAAAGTTGATAGTTTCTTCAGTTGTAGAAAATCTAGAAGGATCACCCCTTTTCTGTCTCAAAAATCAGTTCACATCACTTTGTGTCTTGAGCTTTTTCTTGAATAGGGAATTCAGATGTCACTCCATGGACTCTGATTCTGCTTCATTGTGGTGATGCCACATCTTGTTGCTGGTAATAATGTGATTGTAAAAACTATCAATTCCAGCTTTGTATTGATTCAGTAAGACTTGACAAACTTGCCTTCAGAGTTCTGTTCCTGTGTGAACATTCATGGGACCAACCTGGCACAAACTTTGCAATATTCTAATGTTATCTCTGTAATTTACAACACACTGAAGCCAATATTAATCTCTGTATACAGTTCCTTGGTTATGCAGACCAGCTGATCAAGATACTCTTCATTTTTTAGCGTGACACCTGTGTGTGGCCATCTACAATGTGACTTGTCTTTCACACTGCTGTCACCACTGCTGAAACACACCCCTCACTGCACTCACATCTGCTGTTTGGTCTCTCTAGACCAAGTATCAGTGGGTGCAATTTTTTCCACATGGAGGAATTCAGTTACATATCCTTGCTTCATAAACACTTCTGCTACAATCTGTCGTGCAGAAACAAAATGTGAAAGAATATTGGTGGGAAGGTTCATTCTCTACTGCCAGACTTCCAACATCTGCCTCTGTAGTTATGGGCCTACAGTAGTTGTTGCTTTCAGAGCAGTCTTTCTGTGTTATACCTTAAATTTGCACCTACAATAGCCTTCCTGAGGTTTCCACTTCAAGTAGAATTTCATTTGATTGTTGGACCTGAAATATGGATGCTCATAGTTGGAACTGATTTACTCTTTTTTTTTTTTTTTTTTTTACTCTTTAGCAAACTTTCCTAACAGAGAAATGTAAGGGTTTCCTCTGTAAATAAATTAGATCAGTGAGATTAGACACACAACAAAAGTCATGCAGCACTTTCTGAGGGGTATTCTGTTTATTCCTTACATTTGTAATGTGCATTGAGATTGAAATATGTTGTTTTAGAATACAGTAATGTAAGAATTATTTTAAAAAGGTGTGGAGTAGCCTATATACAAATTTTGTTTACACAAAGGAAAATCCTTCTCAGTTTATTGGATATGAAGGCCAGATCATATTCCTCATAGGCCATTAAATATTTCATGTTCTGAGTCTGACTGATTAAAATATTTCTGCTACACTTGAGTTGCCAGTGTTTTAAAAATCAAGCGTGGTTCAATGCGTAGTCACACTGAATCCTGACATTGAATGACTGGCTTAGAGTTCAGTGGGGCCAGTTCCTGTGTTTTTTTCATCTTCAAGAAAAGCAGAGCTGGCAATTCTCTTTTGTTTCCTTCCTGACTTTTTTTTTTTTTTTTTTTTTTTTTTTTTTGTATGCAATGTGTATTAAACCTTTTGTAAGCATATTTTGAACTTCATTTCCTTCGTTGTTATCTAATCACTTTGTATGGATAATGCTTGGGTCAAGTGTGTTTTTGGATGTTTACTCCAAACATAGGAATAAAAAAACCCAACAAAATAAAAGAGCTTTTATGGAGGAGGTAACATGCAGTCAGAAGATCTGATGCTGAAATTCCTGTGTCTGTTAGTATTGTTGGATGGCTGCTGTTTTGTTCCTGTGTAATATCTTAGTTAAGTATTAATTTGTATGAAAAATTAAAAGGAATAATTTAGTTAACTGTGTTTAGGCCGTTAAGTTACTAGCATCATCTTACAAAGTCTCTCTTGCTGTTGTTTAATGCTGAGTAGGACGCAAACAGTGGAATTCAAACTAATATTCATATGGGGCAGATTCCCCCTACCTCATCTGTTTCTGAACGGCTACGAGGATGCGATTCATTTTGCAGCTCCTCATGCTGGCAGGAAGATAGATATCAGAATTCCATAACTCCATTGGCTGTGAAAGAAGTTTTCAGCTCTTCCTGTTATACATGTTTCTGTGCTCATGTTCAAAGCACAAACCCCTTAAAACACATTAATCATAGAATTGTAGCTTGTTTCAGCACTGTGTAGAAATGGAGAGTAAAATCAGCCTTTTAGGTAAAGCATCTTCTGATATTCTCTATAAGACAAACCACGGGACAACTTTTCCATGAATTCTCCTAGAAAATATTGGATATAGTGTTATATAGTGTTTTTATCCATTTTACTTCATTCATCATACATCATTTATGGGATGTATGCCTTGGTCTTTTCTTACAGGTTACTGATGTGTGTGTACATAGGAGCAAACTCCTTACACAGTTAAAAAAAAAAAAAAAAAAAAAAAAAAACACAAAACTTTTATATGACTGCCACCTGGAAAATTGTTTTTAGATGGCTATCTAAATCTTTCTGATCATAGAACCATAGAGTTTGTGTTGGGAGGGACCATTAAAGGTCATCTAGTTCAACATCCACAATAAACAGGCATGCCTTCATCTAGATCACGTTGCTCAGAGCCCTGTTCAGCCTGATCTTGACTGTCAACGATGGCTTGACAAAAATAAAAAGGTTAATTTGCAGAATATAGAAGGGGTCTGGGTAGGGATTTTGAGGCAGACTTTGAGGGCAACACAAGACAGGCATAGTATACCTTAGCATTCCTAGTATGTCATAGACTGGGAGGATTCCAGAAAGTTTTCTTATTGCAAAAGTAGGTATGTTTTCTCTTATTTTTTTTACCAGACAAAGTTGATAAAGTGCGTGCAAGAATCACCTCACTCGAGGAACTGGAAAGCTTCAGGTTTTGTAAATATATTCTGCTTGGAAAGTATCCTGACTGCTTATTCCTTCCCGTTCCCTGCTTCAGAAATTACTTGTATGACCTTGCTATCTACTTTGGCTCAGTAAAGGAAATAACACGCCACTTTTAATTTCAGTCAGGGTGCTATATTAACCATTAATTAATGGATTATATATTAGTTTCCATTTCATTGTGTACAAAACTGTTTTTGATCACACTGAAATAGTTCTCAGTATGTGCATGTTTTTAAAGGACTGCTTGAACATGCTGTTCAACAGAAACAAGCTACATTGACCAAAATTATTTAACCAGGCATACTTATTTTATGACAACAATGTTCAGAACTGCTCTTGCAGGCTGTGTGAGGACTGAGCTGTGACTATGCACAGGGCTGCTGCAGGGCTCTGCTGCTACAAGTGTACCTGCAAGAGGAATTTGCTGAGCTGTTGAGCTTTGCTACTGTCCTAGAAGATTTGAACTGATCTTCCAAAAGCACGCATCTGCTGGCATGAACCTCAGCTTTGCTGCTCACGTTGTTGTTTGGCCAGACTTTGTTTTTTCCTCCCCCAGGTTGACAAAACTGTCTCTATTGCATTAATGTAGGCTGATCCTGTGCTGGATGGCTCTACTTCACTGGTCAACCACTAGTGATCGCTTTTCAGAGTATGCGTAGATGTCTTCTCTCCCTTTCCCTTTTACAGAAACTTTTTACCATCTGCAGTGTTATTTTTTTTATTTTTTAGTAATTTGATTCTGAATTGCTGTTCTGTATGCCACTGAAAATGATTCCTTCTGGAATTAATCTTTTCAGTGCACATTAGAAACATATTAATCAGATCGTAAACACACTGGAGAGGATTGTTAAATTGCAAAAAATCCAACTGCTGAGCAATAGAATATATATTTAAATATACATAATATATTTATATTTTGATGATCCTCATGGAATCAATGCATTTAAAAGTTGCAGTATTGTGCACTGTTGTTTGTTTGTTTCTATGTAAGAAATGTTCAAGGTGAGAACTGAACCCTCTAGCAATGTCTTCCTTGAAAAGTTTGTACTTCACATTGTTTCTAAACTGCCAAGTAGTATAGGATTAGTAAACACATTTGAAATAATGGGGGAAAAAAAAATTGTCTGTAATTATCTGGGCTAAGCTGAAGGAAAAAAAAATCACATTATTCTATGATCTAACTTAAAAACAATATTAACTGTGTCTAGGACAGTCCAAAGGAAAAGCAGATGATTATCTCTCAGCCACTAGTTATTCTTGTAAATATTAATATAAGCCATGGACAAGGTGACATTGTTAATTAGGAAAATGAAGTTGAGTTCATCTTTTCATAATGTTGTCTGGAAAGTTCTCACCAGTGGATGCTACTGTAAAAATGACCTTAAAAAGAAGTTCAGTTCAAGTGAAAGAAAAGTTGCCACATTAGCAGATACTTATTATGTTTCCTTTTGTTGCAGAGTATTCACCCCTTTCACAGAAAAACAAATGAGCTGCTAGATTCTGTCCAGAAATTGATGTGGTGAGAAGAGGAAGCTATTGTTTGAACCTCTTACTCATTTTCCAAGATGAAAATGTGGAAACAAATGCTTCCAGCTCTCTTAGGAGAAATATTTCTGCATCCTTTTTGTTCACTTTTTCAAACAACTATTCACTTTCTAAAAGTCTATATTTAGGGGGAAAAAAAGGTTGAAACCCAAAAGATCCTGACAAGAACCACAGGGAGTAGCGGTGAAAGGGAACACAGACAAAGTTCAGGGGAGATAAGGAGACAAAACAGGAAAAGCCTACACAGAGAAATTGCAGATTGTCCCTTTTCTCATTTAGTATCACGGAAAATATATGGTAAAATACTTATCTGGGGTCTATGCAGATTTTGAGAAACTGAAGGAACACTGAAAATGCAAAATAAAATATCGGGCAGAGCTTAGAGCTGGCATTCTAAATGGACTCTGAAGTAATTCTGTTTTCAAAGATGAAGGTACAAACAGACCAAAAATGACATTGCTGCTGCAGGTAGTGAAAGAAAAAGAAGCTTCAGCACTTTCATGTGGTTTCTAACTGAAAAAAATCTTACACTAGATGATGATCTGGATGTTGCAGGGGAATACCTTACCTGGGACTTGTTCTGAATTCTGCTTGTGTCAGAGGAGACGTAGGAACAGTACTGAGAGATGCTTTCTTCTCACCAATTCTTCCATGCTCTACTTAAGGTCAAGTTTTCTTCTTGGGAAGACCAAAGCCACTCTTCCTTCACTTGATGAGGGAAGATTAGACCTCACTAAGGTGATTAGAATTTGCTAAGATGAACAGTATAGCATCTTTATTATTAAGCTGTATGATGAGACAGACTGTGTTATCAGAAAGCTTGAAGACTATGTGTGTACTGGAAAGAAGGGCTGGTTGGAACTACATGAAATTCCTCAAAGGCAAGTGCACAACCATGCATTTAGGGTGGAATAAGGCCATGAGTAGATAGGTTCAAAACGAAGTAGAGAAAAAACTGCTCTGTAGATAAAGATCTGGTGAAGTAAAAGATTAGTTACCAGTGTTCTACTGCAATAGAGAAAGCTAACTGTAACCTAGGGTGGATAGACAAGCTAGAATGTGAGAAATCCCAATGGATATAAAATAAAAAATATTACCAGGAAGATGTTCGGGCTGCCTGCAGAGAGTTGGAATCTGCGTTCTCAGTGCGACTTGATGCTCACCTGGAGATGTCCTTAGTCCTATAGCAGTTGAGCCAGAAGTCCTATCTCATCTGCATGATTCTGTTTTATTTATGGTTGACGTGAACTATATGAATAAAATAAAGGCTTAGATTTAATACTAGCAGGGTTATAATGTTTTCTTCCTTTGAAATAAGGGCTAGTTATCCTTTTCCCTTTAAAACCAAACCAAAACACCTTTTATCAAGAACTAACTTAAATATCTAAGAATTGCTTAAACTATAGGATATGCATTTTCTGGCTTTGATTTTAAGTATGAGAATGCAGTACAATAGATGATGTGATTCTCTTTAATTCAGCTCAAGTGTCATCTATGCACAAGGCTAGACGCTACAAGGGGAAATCAACTCCAGAAACCCCATTTTTCTCTTTGTTGCCCTGCCTTTCTTCATCCATCCCAGTAGTGTATTTCAGTCTGTTTTCATAAGTATAATCTAAAGATTGGTTAAAGGTTGTGTCATGAATTGTCTTATGGTTCTCATGTACTTTTTATCAACTTGAGGACAGAAAGTTTTTCTAAATCAAACAGTTTATAAATTAAACTTATAATTACTTTCCTGTGGAGTAAAGCTAATGGGAAAATATTTAGTAACATGATGTGACTGTTCATTCTGAGCACAAAGTTATAATAATTTTGAGCTCATGTCAGAGAGGGAAAAAAGATTTTTTTTTTTTTTTTCGGATAACCTATGCCTGTTCTTTAAGGAAAAAGAATGGTTTTCTTCTTAAAAATGTCTTTTGTTAGCAGGTGGGCTTTTTACCAGCCAATTCTCAAAAAAGCTTGGAATGTATTTTGGTGGTTTCCTCTATTTGGAAAGAAAAAAGTGGAAAAACCAATCAAGAAACATAGAAACCAGTCCAGACCCGCCCTATCTCCAGTGGTAATTATCTATCAAATGCTGCTAACCTAAGTAGATATTACCAATTGCTGCTCTGCTCTGTCATTTCATTATCCAGTATGTTGGTTTTGTGGGGGTGGTAGAGAGAAAGAGGGGTTTAATGTTGTTTTCTGTTACTTGGATACTGTTTTATCCAAGCTGACTGCAGTATTATTTATGGAATTGACAAACCCATTTCTGTATTTTAAAAGTCCTGATCTCAAATCGTGCTTCTAAAATGAACAAAAATTTTACTCATTATGAAAATTCTGGAAAGAGTAGAACAGAAAGAAATAAGCTTTTTTTTTTTTTTTTTTTTTTTAATGAAAAAAAAATCAAATGGTGACTTTTATAGTACTTATGTGTATATATATCTGAAGACCAGATCATGACAATATTCCCAATCGTTTAGGTGGAAGTTTTGCTTGAATGAGTTAGAAAGTATGCTGAAATCCTTGGGATATTGTTCATCTGAAATAAACCAACAAAAACTTTAGTTTTGAAAGAATGTGAATTTCCTGTAAAATATAATTCTTCTTAGAAGGAGCTAAGTTGACTGCTTTTTGATTTTTAAATGGACAGATTTTCTTAATAGTGTAATTAAAGCAAAGAATGAAAAGGCATTAAAACTTAGCACAATTATGAATAAATGATCCACCAGAAAAGGAAATGGGAAGGGAAGGACAGTACTTTGAGAGCACACCCAGAAGGTTCTGGCAATCTGCTTTTGGATACTGACACTGACACATTAAAAATGGCAGATGATAGATCTACAATATTGTCATAGGTAATAATCCAGAGAAAAACTGTGGATCTTCATTACTTTGCACTCTAAAATATTGCAATTTTCTGCTGTTTGTAGCAGTTGTTTTTTGTTTGGTAAAGTCTATGGTAGAATCATCTTCTTCATCAAGAATATGTCTTTGTATGCAACAGGGTAAATGCTGTGGATTCTGTGTACATGAATACAGAATTTTTTAATTTGCCTTGTTTTTTGGGTTTTGTATGTACCTTTTTCAATTTGTGCCCCTATTTGAAAAATATAAAAGGTTAATAATGTTTCAGTGCTGCTTAGCTCATTTTCCTACATGTGGGAGAAATTAGAGGATCTAGCAGAGGTTTTTTTTATTGTTTTCTGTAAGCATTACTAATAATAGACTTAATTAAGCCTTTAAACAAAAGCATTCATTTTGCAGAGGACTACTAAATAGTTCTGGTTGAACGCAGTAATTTAAACATTCCAGCTTTAATAACTTGCCAAGCTAGGAGATACTTTCCCAGGGGAATAGCATATTTTGAGTACCTGCTTTGTCTAGGACATCCTCACATCCCCTCCCAGTTTGTGATTTGTAATTCATTCTGAAGACCAACAGGGATTTGTATTTCAGTAGGGAAGTGCAGCGTGTGAGAACTGGTTCTGAGGTGCCTTTTGTGGAAAGCTTTTTCCAATATGATAGATCAGAAATGCTGCCTTTGGACATGAAGCCAGTAGATTGCTTTATGCTTAGGGCATGCTATTTCAAGACCATGTGGTGGAGAAGCAGCCTGGAAGGTTGCACATAATTATGAAATGAAATGGGTACGTGAACACTTCTTCTGTCAAGGTGCATGAAAGGAGTTTGAAGATGCTGATATTGGTAAATTTAAAATTTATAGTTACTGGAGGAAGCAAATAACCAAGGCCATTAATTCCAGATTAGTGAATGCATGTATCAAGGTGGAATCAATACAACCACTCATTCATTGGGTTACAGGCTTTCAGCACTGCTGGAGAGCCCTGCTTCATTCTCCAGTGCAGTGCCCGCTTCCTCCACTACAGAGGCTGCCCTTTTCTGCTGAGGAAAGAAAAAGTTACTTTTTGCAGTTAAGCTTTTCTTCTGGACATAACTAAGGAGCAAAAAGAAAAGATGCTTTACATGTATTTATGTGGCGCATGAAGTAGTTCATGGCAACCCAAAGCTCTTTTGACACAACTGCTTGCAGCTTTTCAGTCTTGTATTCTTCTTAGCTCACTCTCTTCAGCCTTTGCCTTTGCATTCATGCCTTGGTGTTTCCATGCACAAGTTGGACTTGCTCCATGTTGTTCATGATTCATACCTGTGAGCTCCGTTTCACTAAAATATCAATAGAAAATAAATCCTGCAAATGTTTTACTTGCTTAGTTTGCTTTTCCTTCTCCATCTGCTTGGGCCTTCTGCTGGACTGTTCCACTCCCTTTACTTTCTGTCACAGCATTTAACTTTTCTTCTGCGCTCCTTCTCTGCTCAACTTTCTGTGATGCTCCTCCAGCAGCTCTCAGCAACTCCTTTTTGAGCCTTTCCTGTTTTTATTTTTTCCTAGAAATGTCTGTGGTTCCTGTGAGAGACAAATAGAACCATTTTGGGGCTGTGCCTCAGGAAGGCCAGTGACTGTCATATTCATATTCCTGTGAACAGCGAGATGTGTTTTTTCCTATAGGAAAACCAGTTTTTCTCATGAATCTTGTAAACGGATTTCTAAAGTTCTATCTGTGTAAATCACATTTCCTCCTAGAAAAATAAGCTGCTGTTGGAAAATTTTGCTTATTAAATCTTTGACATATGGTCTTATTTTGAGTTCCAGTACAGATGAAAGAAATCTGTTCTAAGGACTGTGCTGAGAGAATCATAATTGACATAGTACCAGTCCAGTACCAAAAACTGCTTTGAAACCAGCCCTTTTGGAGCAAAAATAACCAGAGCAACCTCTCTAGAAAACAACCGTGCTCATTTAGAAGATTGCTAGGCCCTCCTCTCGCAGAAAATAGTGGTAGGTTTGCTAAAACTCAGGAACAATGGGGAAGTAACAAAATATTTTTAGTTTACTGTTAGGCTTCAGATACCAATTCATCAGGAATAATTGTGGAGATTTCAAAGCTTTTATGTGTTCTTGTGACACGGTCTCTGTAATAGTCTCTGCAATATTATTGCAGTACAGGTCGCTAAGATGCAGACAACCACTGTGAATTTGGCCCACCATTCCATTTAAAATTTCTGTCATAAGCTGTTTAAAATTCCAAAAAGATGTCTTAGTTGACTGAAGCCAAATAGCAGCCTCATGTGCTTGTTAAAACACTTACGGCTCAGTGTGTTCTGTCATTTGAGTTAAGCAGCAAGTCATCTTGCTGTTTAACTTTTGGAGCCATTTTGTGGGGCTCCTCTCATCCTTTTAAGAAAAAGCTTGATATTTAGAAAAAGTGTTCAAATATGGTAGAAATTGTGAGAGTAATAAAGTCCACAGTTTTGCCTTCAACTACATGGCATGCAATAGATGAAATAGAAATGCAACTTAGGTCTGTATTCTGCTTTCTGCTACTTCATCAGATATTGTTCTAGCCATCAGGGAGCTTATGAACATTAAACTTCATTTAATAACAGCAAAGAAGAGACTGTACTATCAAACAATGAAAAAAAACCTTTAGTTTTGTATAACAGAGCACAGAAATTTAATGTAGACCAAAGAAAGCTTTTTGGTGTTTCTAAGGTAGATTAAAAGCTACAAGCAAAGGGGTCTTATCAATGTTTATAAATATCTAAAGGATGGGTGTCAACAGGATGGAGTCAGGCTCATTTTGGTGGTGCCCAATGGCAGGACAAGGGGCAGTAGCCACAAACTGGAACACAAGAATTTCCATCTGAACATGAAGAAAAACTTCCATACAGTGAGGACAGCAGAGCACTGGGAACAGGCTGTGCAAAGAGGTTGTGGAGTTTCCTTCTATGGAGATATTCATAATCCTACTGGATGCTATCCCATATAGCCTACTTTAAGGAACATACTTTAGCAGGGGCTCTCTGCTCCAGGGAAATTTCAGAGCTGCTTGCTTTTTTATGTGGCTTCCTTATTGGTGGCCCTTTTTGCATGTTTCCATCTTCTGAGTAAAGGATAGTGAGAACACGCCATTTGAACTGTAGGATATAATGGAGTAAGTTTAGTGTGCTAATATGTACTATGGAGGTTAATAAACAACCAAAACACCTGGATTGGTTGTTGGTTGTGTGACTTATCTTACTGTGCACTGTTGTATTTCAAGAATCAAACAGACTTTTTTTTTAAACTGAACTGTTATGAAGCAGATGAAAGCTGATGATCCTTCACCGCTCATAGCCTGAGTAGATCTCCTGTGTTGCCTAAAATATGACTCAAATAGGTCCTTAAGCTAGGGATCCCAGATACTTCTAAGAAAATATCTTCAGATTTGTCAGTCCTATAACCTGGTCTTCACTGCATGAACGTTGCTGGGAAATATTTTAGCTATTAGCCCATGAATGCTCTGGTTTCCCAATTTATCTCCAAGCTATTTCCCCTGCTGTGTTAACCACCCACAGTGTGCACTGCTGTGTAGGTGCAGTGTTTACAGGTCTGCAGCTCCATGAGTTCAGAACAGACTTGCACTAAGGGCAGTGTTGAATATCAGCTCTGGATTAATCAGGTTTAAACAAGATATTTGTTCTCATTTTGCATGAGTGATGGATGCGACACAATGCTTTCCTCTGTGGCAGTCACATAGCTAGAACCTTTTAATGGTATGGGATGGTTAGATGCTAGAAAATGAGAAAGATGGGAAGAGAGGGACAACATTTCCTTTGGGCTCAATCAAATATGCTTGTGCTTAACATTTACTCCCAGGATATGTTTTTCAATGTTCACACAGGAAATGTTTTGCTTAAAATAATTTCTGTTTTGTTTTGCTGCTTTGCTTTAATTTTCATGATTATTTTTGTTTTGTTTTTAGACTAGGATTTCTGTGACTGACACAGAAAGACAAAAGGATGAGAAAATCCACGGTTTGCTTTGAAAATGGTAGCAACTTGGAAAGAATCAGTTCTCCTGTGAGAGGATTCTTTGCATTTTTTCATCTTCAAAGATTTTCTTTCAGGTAGAAATCTTGTGTGTCTGATAGCAAATTCAGATGGCTTTATGTTGGCTGGTTTCCTTAACTACTATTCAGATTTTATTTCTATAATGTTCAGTTTTCTTAATCCAGTGTTTGCTTTTGATGAATCTAATTCTTTTGGAGAGCAGTCAAATGTAAAGAAAAGTGATATACCCCATGCTATCACAGTTTTTCCATATGTTTTTCAATCTGATCCTTTATATGCATCTATCCCACCCTAAGCAGATACAACTGATATACAGGTTGTATTTTGGCAAAAGCAGAACTCGTGAGTCCACTGGGCATATCTTTTTAAAGTGGAATTACTCTGTCATCAGTAGAAACTTTCCTTTGATCAACTTTTTCCATACTTGAGAAAGCTGTTGCATAACTTCTCTTTCTCTAGGTAACAAGTTAAATGATAGTTTTAAGTAACAAAATCAGAGCTCATGCTAAGATTCTGGGCTCACTGTGTCTTATTTTTCCCACTGATTTTACATACCAAAAGTTTGCCACCTTAGTTGTCTGATCCTTTCTTTTTTCCTCCCATGATAACTGAAATAATAGAAACAAAAGTGATATTTAATTTCTGTAGCGAAGTTCAAATAAGCTTATTATGTTTTGTACAAATATTAACTGTAAGACAAAGCTGTGTGCACTCTTCTATCACTTGACTGCTGTTGCCTGGCTCTGAGATAATGTTTGCCTATGGTTCTAGTAATGAGAACAGCTATTGATGGCTCTGCTTAGTGCTTAAGAATGCAAAATAGGAAAACAGATCCTGTCATGAAACCAATACTTCATTCCTACACACTTAGCAAAACTGAAAGAGAGTATGTAAGAGGGTAAGAAAGGTATAGATTATATCTAGGTTTGTTCACTAATTTTCTGTAATACTGATAATGAAGCATGGAAATGTGCTACCAACTGCTTCAATATATTATTGAAATTGAGAGGTTTTGATTATAACTGTGTTGGATGTTTATGTAACTAGAAGAGTTTCTTGCCCCCAACAAGACTGTTTCATTACCAAATGCTTTAATTTATGCATGCTAAGAATCTTGTGAGGCCCTGTTCAGAAGTGTTAGGTGCGGGCCCGTTATCTGATTTATTTATTCTTAATGTTTGAGTTCGTGACAATTGTAATGTGCTTTTATACTATATTCCACTTTGTAAAGCAAAAAGAGTGGTAGAGTAGCCCTAAAAATTTAATAAAGCTGTAAAGGATTCAGTATTTGGCAAAGGTCTGTATCAAAATTTAGGATTTTTTTTTGTGTGTGTGTGTGTGTGTGTGTGTGTGCATTAAACATGATAAAAACATTCACAATTAATATCTGCATATATTTCTTTTCTGCATTCTTGAATAGCCATCTGATGTAGTTTGGAAAGTAGGAGTTGTAGCCAATGAAATTAAATGACAGTTTAGGTAATATAAGTCTGTCTAGCGTAGTTTATTGGACAGTACAGTATAATCACCTAGTAATATAATCTTTCAATGTATTTTTTATTAATACTGTATAAGCCAATTAAGATGCCTAAAGTTTCTACCTACTAATGAAGAAAGCAGTACAATTTATTGGGTGCAGCTATTGGTTATGCGATGCTACACTTAAGAAGGAAAATATTGGCTTCTAGTGCTGATCCAAAACTAACTAGCCAGGCTGTAAGCCTCAGGTCTGTTTTGCAGATTGCAAGGCCTGGCTGCATGCTTGGCCTAGAGATGTCAGTGTAGCAGAAGTCAGCTGTGTTACTAGAGTGATTTACTGCTATGGCTGTGTACTATATAATGAATCTCTTGCAGTCTATCCAAGACTATTCAGCGTGTCACTGTATGCTTGTCTCCTGTTTCTGTATGCCTTTAATTACAAGTTTTCACTGTAACTGTCTTCATAGTTGCAATAAAAATTTTAATTCTGCGGAGGCCTGAGAATGAGGAAAAAAAAAGTTGATTTTCAGTGTATCAGTAAATTCTAGCAACACTGAATGGGAAAACAATGCATTGGTGATTAGAATTTCAGGGAAGGATCTGCAACTCTATGTAAGCTTTTCTTTTTTTTTCTTTTTCTTTTGAGTAGAAATTGAAATGTCCTTGAATCTGAGAGTTGAGTCTTACCCATAACATTTAAATCTGTTATGTAGAAGAAAAGTGTTAGAAATGTCGGTTTGTTTTGTAACATCTGAAGAATTGCATCTATAACCACAGCAGGATAGCTGAGTCATCTAGATTGTATGGCATGTTGTACCTGCTTGGTTACTGCTTTTTATTACTGCCATATATCTCATAACACAGAAATTCAGAAGAATGTCTGTAAGAGTTCCATCTTAAGGTGAAAGCTTAGGATAGATTTAAGATTTAGTAGATCTTTGGAATGAGACTACCTCCTAAAGAAAACCACACATGGAAGAAGAAGAAAGGAGTAGAATTTTGCTCAGCTTAAATGACCCATTGAAAAGTCTCTCAAGAAAAGAGAAGAAAATGACTTGAAAGAGAATGCTGCAAGTAGAACACTTATTGTTTTGGCAAAATTATTATTAGATAAATTATCTGTCTGCTGGATGGATATTTTATAGTAGATAAGATAAATGGCCAGATTAGCTGTGCTTTGGAAACAGGTGGAATCAGAGAATAATCTTGGTTTTAGTGTACTACTGGGCTCTGAGAACAAATGCCAAGATTAGATGAAGCAAGTTCCCCAGACAGAAGACTTGGATAGTCTTTGCTATTTTCATATATTTATATGTTTCCTGTTCTTAGACTGAGATTATGAAAGGAAAAGTAAGTTTCAAACCATAGAATGAAGAAATACCTGATACGCATGTAAAATGTGCTTTTATTGTATGACCAAAAAGATTTACAGATGATAGACTGTGTAATCCAGAATGGATCTGAATTACCTATGACAGTGGAAAGCTTTTAGTCCAGAATGGCTGTTTACACTACTTTTGGTCCAAAAAAGAGAAAAATGCTCATCCTAGTGGCCAGCTCAGTGTCTCTGTAGAGTAAGCACAGAGCCCAGAGATCTGATTTAGAGTAGGACTGCGCTACACATCAGTCATCTGATAATATATTCATCATTTAGGTTCAGTAAGTTTGATACCAACAGTTCTCTGGTCAAATCTTATCCAGGCCACTCTTCCTGGAGCTGTATTGCTTAACAGGGAGTGTCCTATCAAGCTGCAGCTGTTGTACTGCTATAAGTGTGGAGTGAGCTGTTTTAACATCCTAATCTTTGAGCCTTAGCCCCATGTGAGTAGAAGCAGCAGTGGAAAGTTTCAAGAAAAAGTGACCTATTCAGGACAACATGGGTAGCAAGGTGTAGAAAATAGACGTAAGATTTCTCCATGACAGCAACTACAAATCAAATGGGCACGCAGTATCTTGGTCATGAGAGGGAAATTTCACTTTTTTCAAAGTTGCTATAGTTAGCAAGATGTTTAAAAATAAATGTTAAGGTATGCTAATCTCTGTTAGAAGCTTTTCTTTATAAGTTTTTGAGCTGCCTGCTAAACAAACCTCAAATTTGAGCCTCCTTTGCTGATCACCATTTCTTTCTGCCTGCTTCCTTTTGCATTGCATTATTTTAGACTATTACTGTGCATTTCATTTTGCTATTGTGGTGCTACTAGAAGAAGAAAAACAATTTAGATAGCGCTTTGCCTTACTCTAAGCAAATCTAAGCTACAGTATTTAAAATATTTATTTGTATTAATTATTTTTTATGCTGCTGAAGAGAAACTTGTCCTGTCAGGAGCACAGAACACAGTAGTTGATAATCACTTTACTCTCTGAAAGGCAACAATAAAATCTGCTAAGCATATCAGGTCTATCAAATCCCCTCAGGATTTCAGGGCTTACTAACCTGTATTTGGATAAGTGGATATTTTAAACAGATGGACTTTTTGGCAGTCACTGAAATTCCTCATCTACCTACATGGAAATCTGACTGACTCTCAAATAATATCTGATTTTGCACATGTAACTGGCATATTGAAGACTGCATACGTGGAAACTGTCCTTTATATAATATTTATGATTAAATACCTTCATTTGGCGTTTCATTTGGAAATGCTCTAGTTAGCAATATATGTCAGTTGTCAGCCGATATTACACTTGTCTAAATTCCCTTCATAAATAAAGGTTCCATGTTAGTTATTCCACTGATAGCATTGCAGACATCCTTGATTATAGTTATACCAGTACTGACTCACTGCATCTTCTGCTCAAAAGAATTCATTTCTATAGTAAAATGGGAATTTCTGGAAAGGTCTAGTAAAAATTAGTGTCATCTTCATTTAAAGAAAATTTGCTACCAGCTCACTGGTGACTTTCAAGTGGGTGCTCAGAAAGCCCTCAGTGCCCTTGTTCCCCCAGGCATCTGTCAGAATCTGTCTGCAGTCCTTGACTGCACGCAGCAGCCACCTCCTTCTTGGAAGTGCCGCAGGTTGTGCAGCTTGATGGCAACATGTACTGGGGGCCTTGAGCAGATCTGATGTCTTGCAGGATTCTGAGCTTATCAGCGCTGGGTGTTCAGCAGTACAATTCTTCTGTGATGTTCAGCATGTCCTGGGGGACTTCCACAGGCAGCTCCTCTGTAGACTCAGGGGTCCTACTGGGGCATAGGGACCTGCAGAGCATATTCTCACCAGCTCTCACCAAAAGACTTTTATTGCAACTCTGTATAACAACTGTATCACAAGGGACAAGAATAGTAGGGGAAAAGATTAGAAATTATAGTTGATGCTGAAACATGTAGCAATATGCCAGAGAGCAATATTGGTGTACTCACATTAAAAGTAATAGGATAGGTATCTCTACAGATCTTAACACTAACACAACTGTTCCCTGAGTGGTATCTCAGATTCAGGTACTGCAGGAAAGCTGTAGAGGACTGTGGTTTGGGAGGTGGAGGTTGGGAGTTCTTTCTCCTTATCTGCTGCAGTTTGCAAATGACATCAGGTCTTCAAGATTATTTGAAGTCTACTTTTAAGGCTCCTAGCTCTGATTAAAAGCATACAGATCCAGTTCTTGCAATTTTGGGGTTACTTTGAGCTTAAGCATTTTTGTAATAATATGAAGGATTCAAAGTAAGACGATTTTAGTGGGACACATGGATTGGGAGTCAAAAGGACATTTGGAGTTTGATGTAGTGTCTCACATATCATAGAATCACAGAATAACCTGAGTTGGAAGGGACCAACAAAGAACATGAAGTCCAGCTCCTGAATCCACACCTAAAATTTAAACCCTTTGTCTGAAATGATTGCCCAAACACTCTCACAGAATAACACACAATTGAAGGGCTGGAAGGAACCTCAAGAAATCATCAACTCCAACCATGTGCTCCTTGAACTCCGGCAGCTCAGGGCCATGTCCACTGCCCTAGGGAGCCTGTTCCAGGCCCACGGCCCTGTGGTGAAGAATCTTTTCCATGCCCACTTTTTCCTAACCCCCACTGTCCCTTTAGGTCCCTGTAGCTGTCACCAGGGAGTGCAGCTCAGCACTTCCTCTCATGAGGAGCTGCAGGCTGCTGTGAATCATCTCCTCAGTCTCCTCTGCTCTGGGCTGAGAATCCAAGGGACCTCAGCCATTTCTCACTCACCTTCCCCATCTTCAGAGCCTTCATTCGGATGCTCTATATTAGTTTTAAGTCCTTCTTATACTGTGGCTCCCAGAACTGCTTGCAGTTCTCAAGGTAAGGCTGCACCAGTCAGAACGGAGTGGGACAATCACTTCCCTTGAAGAGGCATGTAGGTGACTAGGGCTGTTTGAGGTACACAGGAGTGCTGTGCCTGGTGTTGTGCCTGATTTCCACCTGTTGCTGTTCAAGCATCCCAAGTCTTCTTGAAATTGATTTACAGTTGACATCATTGCCATAATAAGCTATGTCATGTTGATATCTCTGGTATCTTAGAACCTGTAACAGTTGGCTCTTACATGTGCACATCTAAATTTGGTTTGTAGGCAATACAGTTATTGGAGCCTAGGGTGAAATTTGGATTAGTGATTGCAAGGTGTCTTTTCTAGAGTGAGTTGGATCATTCTTTATCAATACTGTATATTGTATAATTGCAATAAGAGGATAGGTACCTAGATTGCCTATAAACATCTACGTTTAATGTTTAAGTCTAGATTCTGTCCCATCCCAAATTATACCACAACATGCTCTGTATTTTTATACAGTATTAACTGATGGCTTGTTTTACTCTTCAACTTCTTAATCTCTGCTGTTTGTGCAATCACAGTCTTAAAGTGAGGAGAGGTTATGCAATGTGAAAAGATTTTACTGTATATGTCTGTGTATAATAAGGCAAATATGTACCAAAACTTTCTTAAAATAATTTTGATTACCTTCTTTCAGGTAACTGTTTACAACAGATTGAAGGAAGATTGCCAAAATAAGAATGCAATGATGTGTCATTTCTAATGTGCTAGCCTGAATCATGCGCATATGAAATCCCCATTACCAGCTCACTGCGAGGCTGCCAAGCTGCCCACACATTCCCATGATGAATTTGCCAAGAGAAGCCTGATCTCCTTTTAGCCATCTGCATTTGTTTTGAGTCATAAGGCCTTGGATGTGTTTATTAGCTACTGTATTTATCTGTGGTTTATTTGTTAGAAGCTGTTTGTGACTTTGGTTTCAGTTTCCCTTGGTGACATGACTTTTTAAGTTTGCATTTGAAAATCCAATGGACATAGAATTGAGCTGTGACTATAATTCAAGTCTCCTGACTTTCCTTGAAACTTGAAGTAATTTGATGTGCAATATGCTTTATGTTTATTGTCATATTGTCATATTGTCAGGAGTCATAATGTCTATTATGACTCCTGGAAAACAATAGTGACATTGTAAGTGCTAAATATCAGAATATAGCTATTCAACTTAGACACGAGCTGCATTTAAAAATATGCACCAAATCAAATCCATGCCCCTTGACATTTTATAGTGGAAACGAGGGTAGTTTCTTCTTTTTTTGTGTAATCAGCACTGTCCCCATCAACTATAGTGCATCGGTTGCCTGAGGGTTGCAAAACAGGATTTGTATTTTCATATTCAGTATTCATGTCTGAGCTTCATGAAAATGATATTTGGCACAGGTATTGCTTTCCTGAGGTCCAAACAATGATCCTAGATAACAGAAAAACATTGCTTGAGTTGCAACTTATTCCTTCTTTTTAGCTATAGTGGCACTTTGTGACTGCTCTGGCCTAAACTGCAGTTCGAAGAAGAGAAATTAACTCAGATATCAGAAATAGTTGTCTGTGCACCTGGTATTTTGTGGCAATCATGACAAGAATGTTGAAAGAAACTAACAGGATCATCTTTAGCTATACTTAGTAATCCAACCTAAATGTCTTGCCATGAACCACATCTGTTTTTAGAAGAATAAGTTTATTACTCAGCGCATCTCAGAGTAGTATTCTCTGCTTCCTGGGGTGTTGTCCCTTTAAACAGTTTTCGATATGGAAAATCTAGAGTATTTTTCTGCTTTCTCCAAAGTGCAAAGTGAAAGGGAAAAACTTCTAAATCTTCATTTTTGATTGCACATAGGGAATTACTTTAAGTACAAATAATATAAAATATTACAAAGGGATTTGCAGATCATCAGACTCTTAAACAGAGCTTAAAATGCTTGAAAATTCATGTGTGCCATATTCTTTTATGGAAATTTTAATAAAGTTATTTGAATACCTAATATTTACAGGAAAAAAAGAAATTCTCATCTTAGAGGGAAGCACAATCTGTTGTGTGCTTGGAAATGTTTTTATTTAGCACAAATCCAGCTGGACTATACGCATATTATGCTGTTTTCTCAGCCTATGAAGTCCTCCTTAAAATAAAGCAAAAGAAAATTGCATTTGTTTTGACTTGGATTCTTCCCTAACAGCACTGGTGTAGTATGAGAAGCCAAAATTATGAAAGGCAAAAGCAGAAGCAGTAAAGGATTTGCTTGAAGAGTTTTATACATACTAAAGTTTAAGTTTTCCAGAGAACCACATCTCATTCTGTTGAACTTTTGGAGACAAACCTGTGCATAAAATAGTGTGCAATATGCACACTAGTGTGCAATATGGGATGTCCTGGGACTGGCAACTAATAGTGACATACCTGAGAAATCTTGAGGAAAATCTTTTCTCTGGTGACTGGAAAATGTTTTTAGTTCTTCACCCAGAAACTTCTCATTTTATTTTCCTTTTTTGTTTTCTTTTATTGTTATTATTTTTTAAGATACGGAATGGCAGGATTCTGTCTGTAGGCACATTTCTTCAAAGAAGTGATTCAAATCTTTTCGCAGATTTGTGTTCCATGCAGCTGTGGGCTTTTCTCTGCACACTGTGTGCCAGAATGCTTGTGCTCTGCTCTGAGTTACCGGCTTTTCCAGCAGCAGGCTGCAGGCGGTGGCTTGGAGCCAGCTCTGCTCCTTCCAGCTGCAGCCACAGATGTTCTGCATATCTGCATCCCTTGGATTTGAGTGGTTCTTTCCAGATACTGTTGAAATTAGTTCACTCTTAACATTGTGATACATGGAAAGATCTTTTAATTGAGAGGGTTTTTTTTTTTACTTTTTCTTGGCTCTGAGACAGTGATCAACTGTTGTTTGCTGCCCCCAAGATATTTTAGAGATTGTGATTTTTATCTAGTAGTATCTTAGATCAGCAGTCCAGAAACTTTTTCTTGTAAAGTAAATGGTACTTCTAGGTACGTTTTCTTTTTAGTTTCCTCTTCATTTCTTCCTTTCCCCTTGCACATATCGTTTATACTCAACTACTTGTGCTGTCACTTGAGTTCAGATGTTAGTGTTACAGGTTGTCTTCTGAGTTTCAGGGATGACTTGAAGTCTTACTGGGCTTTGTTTGCTATGACCACAAGCTGAAGAAAGTCACCACTTCTAAGACCCTTGGATGTGAGCACGGTTTCATCTTTGAAGACAGCATAGTCCTACATGCTGAAATGTTAAGAGTTGTGTACAGTGAGACCTGCAGGTGGAGATAAGCCTTTTTTTTCTGAATGGTTTATAAAAATGGGCATTTTGGCCTACTAGAACAAAAGAGTACTAGGTCTTTAAAGAAATTGAAGGGGAATGTCTGAGATGAACATTCTGTTGAGGTAGTTCTGGCTACCCACTGATGGAACTGAATCTCATAAGCACATAAACAGCATGCGCACATAATTTTGGTGCACTTTTTCTTAAGGAGTTTATGTAATCTTTGGAGTCTAATTTGTGTTAAAAGAGAACTTGTCTCTTTGCTGACTGTGAACTGAGACTGAGATAGCTCTTGAAATGTTTTGAATGTGCTCTCTGTCTCCTCAAGCAGACCATGTCAATTTGGTTGAAAGCTGGTGCAAAAACCTGTTTGATTCAAAGTGGTGTTTTTCTGCTTTTCTGTTATATGGCTGCTACTGAACAAGGAAAGTGATGTGTAATTGCATGAAAATAAGCATGTAATGGCATGGATTGTGGGAAAGCATAGAGGCTGGGTGGAGAACATAGGCAAGAGCTGAGTTAATAAACTGATAAAGATTAAATAATAAAATAATACTGAACAATGTGTATTAATATAAATAATTGCTACAAGTATTGCACAACATTGCAATCTGAGTAATGAGTTCAGAATTAAATATATTTGCAATGAGTTGAACTTCTTGAAGATGAAAAAGAGAAAAACAGACGCAAAAAACTTTCTGTAAAACTGAGAGTAGGAGCTGTGTGTAAGGAGCAATAAAGTTTAAAAAAAAAAAAAAGCCAATTCTGCCAAATGATTTGTGAGAAAAGCAGGTAATGAGATGGATGAAGAAGAACTCAAGGTTTTACCAAAGCCAAATTAAAGATGCATATGAGACAAAAGCATTTAAGACTTCAAAACTCTTACCCATGAGACTTAAACATAACTCAGTTTCTGATTATGATGGTATTTATGTTGCCTTCTGAAGACACAAAGCAGTGAACAGAAGCAACAGAATATAGGTAAAGTTTAATGCTTACAGTTGCAGTCACTTGATCTCATGTTATTTTTTAGATTGCCACACTACTGTTCTTCTTGAACAAATTATTTGTAATACAGAGTGCAAAATGAAAATGTCCACAGTTCTATTATAGTTTTGCTACATTTACAGGTTGGAAGCCTGCCCCATCCAGGTGTGTGCACAATTAGTTCTCTACAAGGAGCATGTAAACCACGCTGAACTTAGAGCACTCTCTGCTGGATGGCTGGGAAACAACACTTCAAACATAATTCTGAAGTAGAAAACTGAATGTGAAAAACTAGTACAAGAAATCCAGACCTAAGCCACAAAATGTATGTAGACTGGCTCACCCTATTATAAGAAGATGAAACAGTGTATGAGAAGTGTACGACCTTCTCATTAAATCGTCATGCAATGTGTTTCAGTCATAATTATTTTCTTGTAAGCATATAAAGTAGCAGAGAAAAAGGGAACTAAAGTTCCATCTTGTACATTTGAGAAACTCATGATATCTGTTCTGAAGAAGAGTATACAAGTAGAGAATTTTAAAACCATGTGTAATGTAGTAGGTATAGATGAGTGCTGTGTTTTTGAAGTACTGCCCAAAAGAAATTAACATTTACTGTAGGAGCTGTAGCAACATGTGGAAAATATGCTATTCCAAGATGAAACACTTTTTTAAAAGGGAATTTGGCAAGATGCAGTAACTTTTCTTGTGTCTGTTTTAAAATATAGTTTCCATCAAGAATGCAAATTGTAGAGTAGTAATTAAAGTTCATATCTTATTCCTAAACGTGAAGGTAAGCACAAACACTAAAACTGAAGGTAAGCACAAATCTTTCTTCCAGAAGAATCCTCTCTAACTGATACAGGAGAGGAGGAAACCAGAGGATAATTGGCTTGCCACTTTTTTGTCAACACTGATCCACTGAAACTGTGAAGCTCTCTTAAGTCCAATAATTTGGAATTGATGCTGAAGGGTGTGTGCACATGAGTGTACATGCACAGCTTTTATGTATTTCCTGGGGCAAAAAAAGTCTACAAGGATAGAGAAACCAACTTTGAAACCCTTGAGGAGTGTTAACTTCTTATTTTTTATTGGTCTTTCAAAATGTAATGGCAGGTGAAGTCACTCATGGCATGCAGGGACACAAAAAAAGTAATGTTGGATCAGGAAAAAACACGGCTTTTGAAACCCCTGAATACCTGCATGCATGGAAAGCTGTAGCAAAATGATTGTTAGCCTTTACTAAACTTGTTTTCACTCACTTTCTTTGTGTGAAATGAGTATATTTAATAATCCAGAGTTGTTTGGCATTTTGAAAAGTTTTTGTCATGAATTTTTCTTTTCCTTGTTTTGGGGTCATCTTTGTGCTTACGGTAACAACTCGGTTTATGGCATTTTAGTGCAGACTGAACAAAATGTGTACCATCTAAATGCAGATAATATGTAGATAGTGATGGAATTTCTGTTTTGTTTTGTTTTGTTTTCAGCCAGCTATGATATAACTACTTGAAAACTATTTTGATGAAAATTAGTATAAAAAGCATGGAACAGTAAGAGGGAAAAACAATTTTGTAGTTTATTTCTGTTCTGTCAAAATAAGTTCATTTCTGAAAATGAAAACTTGTCCGTATAATCAAACTGTCCAGTATCAACACATCATCTTTCATCACTAGATGTTGTGTAAAAGGCAGTAATGGTATTGTGTGGAGGACTGTGAATCTGATCTCATGATACAACACGAGTAGTGAGGGGTACCTTTGGCATTTGCAGTTGCCTTCTTTTTTTTCATCATTTTTTCACCTGCTGATTCTAAGGGTGAAATGAACAAAGACATTTTGAAATTATATTTATAATAGATGTGAAGGTACCGTAGCAGTATTTATTGTCCACAAGAGAATGAATGCAAAAAACGTCACATTGTTCCTTTTCCCTCTTTTGTGCCATGAGAACACCCAAGGTATTTCCTTATTTTTTCTCTTTTTGGAAGAACTGAAATGTTTTGTGTGTTTTGCACAACAGGTGTAGAAGACTAGGCAACTGTCTGATGGCTCATTTATTTTTACTGGTATACATATACATATATCCTCTTGTTGAGTGATAAATGCTATCTAACCTCGTATACGTATTACAGAGATAGTACGTATTACAGCAATTTTTGATGTAAACGTAGAATGAACGCCTGCAGAACTGCAAGGCATGCTCCAAGGATGTAAGAAAGGCGGGCAGGATTTAAGGAAATGGGGCAACGTGTTGGTGGAGCCTCATGTAGTAGTTATAGTGTGAAGCGTGTATTGATTTGATAGGTCATATATAGAAGAAAACCCTATCATGTTCCTTTTTATCTCCCAAATCTGATTTCACCAGCAGTCTTCTCTGGCTGCAGTTACTATAACAAAGTAAAACTTCAATGTTTAGGATCCTTGGTATTGATATACTACACACACAGTCGTCTTTCTGCTCTAAAGGCATAGTATTTCTTTCAATAGCCTGAGTAATTTCTGAAATATATTTCTGAATATATTTCTGAACATATTTTAGACAAACATATCTCATTGTAAGAGCAGATTTTTGCCAGATATTTGGCTGTCTGCCAATCTTTAAGCTGCAAACATTGTATTTTATGACTGTCTATTTAACATACTAACTACTTTTTAAAGTCTTCAGGATGCTATGAGTCAGTCTGTAACAAAATCTTTCTTACTGTAGCTGAATGCAAATTTGAAAAACAAAAGAAATTTGGATCTGAATATATACCAAACTCAGAATGGCCCTGTTTCGGTTGAGTTCTGGATCAACCTCTTTGACTATAAAAAGAGAATGAGTACTTCGTTGTACTATGGCATTCTGTTAAAAATTCATGTGATCACCTGACATTACCCAGATCTTGAAAAACTTTCAGATATTAAGATCATAATGTTTACACTGAAATGAACATTATCCATTTGTGTTCAGAAGAAAGCCAAACAAATAAGTGTTTAAGAACATTAATTCACCTTTCAAAACCTGTGAACTGCTGTTCTGTAGTTGAGCTGTAGTTTAATAACTTTGCAGGGAATAATACTGCAATGTTGGAAGATTTTAATTCATTTTGTTCTGGAATGGAGCTATTGCAATATGCAGGAATGTTCTCTTGTATTCAGTAATAAACTTTTTTTCCAAAATAATTTTGTAACTTTTAATTATGTTTAGTATTAAATAGATTATTTTTCTGATGGTGACTTCACTTGTGTTATATTTTGCTGAAGAATTCTATTGAAAGATATCTCTCCATCTATCTCTCTCTTATGTGTATATATATTTATTGCAGGGCATGGCTTTTACCTTGGAGGAAAGGCAACAACTGAATATCCATGGACTGTTGCCACCTTGCTTTCTCAGTCAAGATGTCCAGGTTTTGACTATTCTTAAGAATTTTGAAAGACTGACATCCGACTTAGACAGGTAAAATATGGCTGTAAAATTGGAACCTAATTATGAAACGTAGTCCTTTTTTTCTCTGTGATGGTAGATGAGATGAATTTTGAGCTGTTGCTGTCAAAAATTGAGAACAATTAAGCTAAACTCAACAACATCTGTTCCTGTATATGGATACGTATGCTTACAAAGTATATAAAATATCTAAAGCATTATAAAACTGTTATGTAATATAGGTTTTTAAAGAACAAAACTGAGACGGGGGGAATGATAGCATTTAGCAATACTCATTTGGTAAAACTACATAGGTTACAGCAGCATTCCTCTGTATTTTTCCCCTTTTCTCTGACGTGTCATGTCTTCTTATCTTTATAATAACCAGCAGCTAATAGATACCTGTCTATTGGTGTCTATTTGAAGTCCCCATAATGTTTGTTTTTCATAGAGGCAAAATACTAGAAGCATGCCCTTCCTTGTCTGTGCAGAAGACATGATTGCAGTACCTTTTCTGCATTAGCTAGCATCCAGTGATTTTAGGGAGAGAAATATCAGTTATCAGAGTAGTAACCTCTCAGGCTAGAATGATTAAGTCTGAGTCTCTATGTATAGCATAACATAAACTGTCACAGAGCCACGTCCTTTATGCACATATATTACCATAGCAGTTAGCTTCTTCTGTCCTTATGTTTCCATTTCCTCCTTAACTCTTCTGTGAAGAAGTGCCCTCGTTACAGGACGATACAGTTGTTTCTTTCTACTTGACCTGCTGTATTTTCTATTCATCTGTAACTTAAAAGCAGGTAGAAAAGCCTTTTATACCATATTACTATGTGTTTCTTAACTTGCAAGGAGCTTTTGCTCCTGGTTCAGGTTACAGGGAAAAGAAGCGCTTGTACTTCTCATAACAACTTAGATGAAAAGCTGCAGATTTAACTATGCAGAATGCAAGAGGAGACTAGCCATATATACAAATCTTAATTCTCTACTTTTTAACCGAAATTTTTTGACATTTTAATAGCCTTTTTCTTTTCTGCCAGAAAAGGAAAAAAAAAAAATCACAAAACAACTGCCAATTCTATATGATAAATCATTGAAAATTTGAATGCTGTGCCATTTCAAACATAAAAAATCCACAATATACCCATCACTTGATTGCAGTGTCTCCCACAACCATAGGAATAGTTAGCAGAATACTTACTTTGTTACACTAGAAGAAAGGAAAGAGAAATCTATCTGACACTAGATGCCAGGAAGCAAAGATGAATCCAGGCTTTTCTCTGCTCTCGCTGACCCTGCCTGGTGCAGGAATATGAGGCTGGCAATCTCCAGAGGGGCTTTACAACCTCAGCTGGTAACACGGATCTACAGCAGCTATGTAATATGCACTGAATAACACTTGATCAATGTAAAGTTGGGAAAATTAAGAACTTAAACACTTAAGCACTTAAAATTATATAAATTAAAAATGCGTAAATCCACAAGACCCTCTGTAAGAAATCACATATGTATTTTATGTATTCAGACCCAGCAGTTCTGAATTGCTTCTTCATGTCATGCTATGTGATAAAGAAATATATGAATTATATTGTAAAGGTGTTTTCTTCAGTTTTTAGCAAAGTAAAAGCATTTGAGTGGTAGATGTATAGGTATATATTTCATGGAAGCATAGAACCTGTCCTGTCACTGACACCAGAGAGCAGTGCACCCTGTGAAGAGTGATTGGCTGCCAAGAGGTCTTCCTTTGGCTCCTCTGCTCTGGGCTGAACAAACTGACAGAAAACTTGGTAGTGTTTGCATGCAGGAGACGCTTCCTTTACAGATTACGAACTTGGGCTTCTTTTCAGAGACGTTTGTGTGAAAAGAAGATGTTTTTGTGAATTGAGTATGAAAAGCTTGTGCGTGCAAAATGTGATTTGCAGCCGTTTGTATGTGTCTGCAAATTTTATTGGAGTGTCAGTAGACGCCATGCCCTGCAAACATGCACACTACACATCTGTGAGCTCAGAGCCATTTTTTAAATTAAAAAAATACTGTCCTTCAAGGCTCTATGTTAATTCTGGTCTCCTGTAGTCACATTCATGTTGAAATATATTAAAAGGAGAAGGAAATGTGATCCTGCTTCTGTATTACTACTTGAATCCTTGATAGAGACAGTTGGGAAACTTTGACTGTTTTAACTGGAAATTGAAAGACAGTCTCAGCGGTACCTGTAGAGGAAGCTATTCAAGGACAAGCTTGTATGAGAGCACACATCTGTTGCCTTCTAGAGAAAGCAAAGATAAGAATTCTAGACAAAAAGTTACTTCTACTTCTACATACTGCCAGCATGCATCTAGTCTTCTTTCCCATAAGAGCAGTGGTTGAGAAGAGAGAAAGGGACGCTATTGTTTTACTCCTGAAACTAGAATTTGGCCGTGGGTGTGTTTTACATCCCAGTGCAAAAGATTACGTATGTGCATTTGGATATGACAGTACCAGATGCTACTAAATGCTTTAGATAGAAGAGTATTATCTGATGAAACGTGTGCTGTGTAAGACAGTGCTGTACACTGGCAGGATTGTAGCCTGCTCTGGTTTTGATTGGAAAACATGTTTGTGCAAATTCATAAAGCAGAGCAGATAGTACCATGGCATTACATTTTTTGGCATGGCTGATATTCCTTTGCTGACTTGCAGTGTGGAATTGCTGTGTTCTGAAATACCACAAGTTCATATACAAGACGAATGTGAAACAGAAGCAAGTACACTGCCCGGTATGCTTGGCAAAAAAAAAAAAAAAAAAAAAAGCCAGTAATAGAAAATAATTCTGCTCCTCTAACTTAATGTGGAAAAGCTGCAATGAATTCTACAAGTAATATGATTTCCCCCCCGTATGTTCCTAATTGTCTTTATTTTTGCTACATACTGACACTGAAGTTTTTGCCCTTTAGACAGACATATGTTCTATCAGAGCTTTTCTTTCTTCAGTTATAGTGTTAAAAATTTTACTGAACATGTTAGCATAAGGAGAGGGTCCAGAGGTTCATTTTTTTTTTCCCAAGAATATTGTATATTTTTATTTTTTTCTTTAAGTTCACTGTTTAAATAACACTGACATTGTTAATTTAAAGAAATCTATGTGACTTTACACAAGTTATACAAATTATGCATACACATATATGTATATTTCTTCCAAGTTTCCTTTATTTTCTCTCATGTCTTGCAAGCTAAGGGCAAACAAATGCTATTGTTTTTTGTTATGTGTTTGCTTATGTTATTCTATGTTATTCCATTTTAATGTGTAAAATGAAGGTCAACAGGGCACATGTAGACTAAATTATCCTGAGAAATAGTCTAATTTTCCAGTAGCTATATCAGTTTTCCTTTGTTTTTTTGGATGGTATTTGGTTGTTATCTGTTTATTGTTTCAGTAATTGATTCTAATTTTAATAGAATCATAGAATCATGGAATGGCTTAGATTGGAGGGGACCTTAAAGCCAACTCAGTTCCAGCCCCCTGCCATGGGCAGGGCTGCTCCCTACCAGCTCTGTCTGCCCAGGGTCCATCCAACCCTGCCTCAAGTGCCTTCAGGGATGGCGCATCCACAACTCTCTGAGCAGCTGTGCCAGTGCCTCATCACTCTCTGAGTAAAAAGTTTTTTCCAAAAAAATAGCCTTAATCTCCCCTCTTTTAGCACTCAAATAGCAATCTAGCACTACAAATTCTTAGGTGAAGTGAAGGCGAGGAAGCAGAATGACATAGGAAAAATGTGAATACTTGGCAGTCTCCACTGCCTTCCTTGCCAGTTCTTGGTTTTCTACTTTTGAACCTTTTCCTTGAAATCTTTGTTCATGACTCCTTGTATGAGAACAGATAGTATTTTTCTCCCTTTTTATAGCACAAACGATCATTCTCAACATTTTATTGCTCGTTTTCACTATGTTTTTAATTACATGTGGTCTTTAGTAAAAGATTCCATGAAATACTTCATTTTAAATGTATCTTTTTTAAAACACAATGCTGAAAACTTCTTCATGGTTTTAATTCTGTAGATTACTTGGATTTTGCTAAGAGATGCACAGTGGTTGTCTAATGCCTTATAACGAACACCACATTGAGGATGAGAGATTTTTGGTTTTTCTTCTTTAAAAGGAATTTCTCTGAAAGCTGGAGCTCATAAGAAAGTAGTTGGAGGAGATATTTTATACCCACAGAAAATCAGCCTTCTAATCAAAATTGCTCTTATCTAGAAATATTTTTCTTCTGATAATAGATCTATTATGCTGATTTGGATATGGCCAAATACGCAATATTTTAAATATGATTTTATTTACTGTGCTATTATCATCTTTGTAATTTTTTAATCATAACCCAAATATGAAAGTGGTATAATAAATACAAATAAGAAAATCAAATCCCAATTTATTGCTCAAGGACAGAAAAAAACAGAATAGCAGCCCTTGAAGAAGCTTTTAAAAAACCTTTTAATTTACTCTGTAAAAGCTTTCTTTACATTTAAAATACAGAATTTCTCTGAGTAATTAGAAAGGGCAATGAAAAGGTACTTTAAAATTTTAAATATTTGCTTCTCATTTTAAATAAAACTGGTAAAAAGAAGAAAAAGCATACGGGCAACTTGTTCACATAGCTTGCATGAATGCTTGTAGTCTCTGATACAGGTCTAAATACACCTGATAGTCTCTAACACCACTTTGATATCCTCTGGAAACAAATGAATGCCCTCAAATGTGTTTACAACTGTACGTAAAGGAGCTTGAATTTCATGGTAAATGTTGGGATAATCATTCTCAACTGAAAGGTTTTAATAAAGAAAGTTCTCCCGGAATACAAGAAGATTGAAAGACATGCCACATCATGATAAAGTGCTAGGAAAATTAAAGGTTGTAGGGAAATGTACTAATATGAGGGAAAATTAGTATACATGTATTTGCAGCTGAGAACTGCAAGTGTAGGGTATAATTTAACCCTGGAAAACATTCAAAACTTCCTTGTAGAAAGGAAGATAGTTCAGGATATCTCATGATGATAGTATTTAGAGTACATGTTCAACATTTTGGTTTCAAAGTCTTTGTCTCTATGGAGGCCAGAACACCCTTAGTAACACAAGGTATTTAACTGGTTTGCCTCTTACTCCTGCCACATCACTGCAGTCTCCTCTTGCCAAAGGGGCTTCACTGACCATTTGTATTGGACTTGTTGAATACTTCTTTAGCTGATGGTTAAAGCTAAGCTTTAACAAAACAGCTGAATATTAGCTAAATTACTTAGGTTCATCAGATTCCAAAATATCAATTTTTCATGAACTGACCAGACTTGTACCTAAGAAATAATTGTGTAACTTGAAGTCAGTAGAAATGAACACTCTCATTTGCAGTGTCATACCCAGTGATCCTGGCTGGGATAATGAGTAACTCAGTATTTATTCAGACTTAGAGTGATGGTAGTCAGAAGTAGACCAGAATAAGTAAGATATTTTTTCATTCTCATTTTTCTGATGTTTTAATATGGAATTTCTGCTTACATAAATCTAAAACTTCTTCAAATGCAATCCAAAATTGATTTCTGTTAGGAGACAAAGAAAAAATTGTAGATTTCATCACAAAGATAAAATTCAGTGTTGAAAGATATATGTCAGCTCTGTTTTTGAAAGCTTTGTCCTGCAGCATACCAGTAAAGTATTTGTTTGAAGTATTTATCTGGTTTGGGGAGAATTTGCTATGGAGGCAGGAGAAGGAAAAGCTGTATTTTCTAGTTTTTTTTGTTTTTTTGTTTTTTTGTTTTTTTTCCTGCAAGTGAGTGATTTTGTTTAGTTTTTCTTTTAATAACTACTCAATTTCAAATGAAATAGTTTATATGTACGGTTTAGGTTCTGAAAGACTAAAAATTATCTTGCATTGTAATGTTTTATACCTGGAGCTCAAGTTTAACTTCCTGATGGTGTAGAATATGCCAACACTGTGATCTTCTCAGCTTCTCTCTGTCTCAACCAGTTAGTTATCCTTCATGTCTGAAATAGTATTGTCTTTAAGACAAACAGGAATTTAAATATTCTAGGCAGGAGACTAAGAGGCTGTTGCTTTACAAACATGGCTTTAACTAATTATCTGGGCACCTTTTTGTTTCTGAATTTACTTCATATATTCCACTTGATGCCTGCCTAATTATATCTAATTCTCCACAGATATATTCTACTAATGAGTCTTCAGGATCGAAATGAAAAGCTTTTCTATAAAGTGCTGACTTCTGACATTGAAAAGTTCATGCCTATTGTTTATACTCCCACTGTGGGACTGGCTTGCCAGCATTATGGTTTAGCATTTCGGAGGCCAAGGTATGTAAGTTTCAAATAAAAGTAACTGTATCTTATTTTTTCTTGGCAGATTTTTGCATGGGGGGTTCTAACATTGCTGAATGTAAGCCAAAACTGTAATAGTTGAGATAAATCAAATTAAACTTCTGGTCTACATTGAACAATCATTTGTGTTGCATTAAGAAGGTAAATGCTTGTTTTAATTGTGTTAAAAACATGGATACATTTTTATTCTCGTTAGCTTAATTTGACTTCCTTGCAATCCAAGCTGCATGCTAGAACACTATAAAAGAGTGAATAATTTATCTTAAATTTGTTTTATCAGTCTTAAGAGTATTGGCTTTTACCTATATATTTACATTATAGGTGTTCTACATACACACACATATATGCAAATAGAATGCATACAGTCTAAGGGTTTGTTAAGTGTGTATGCATGAACATAGAAATAATAATCCTCAAAGCACTTGTCTCACTGCCTGATAATTTGTGGTTTCATAGGCTACTGGAGTGCTTTTATTCTATATGTGGCATCTGCTTTTTTGGAGTGATGGGGAAGTGGTATTAAAGAGATGTAATTTCTGTCTACTTCTGTTTAATTTTGTCTCTTGAACACCAGCCCACAGAGTCTGAGATTTATGGTGGTTGCTATTTGAGAATGTTGTGTGTACCAGTAGTGCGTTCAGACTTTAGGGCCTGTAGAAGTTGATAATGTCTATAGTGAAGGCAATATTTTTGCTTCAGTCGGAAGCAGTTCCTGAGGCTTGGAAGTGTGAACAATGATGCATCTTTGCTTCAAATACAAAATGGAACAATACTTTGGAGCATTGTTCTATCTTCCAGCAAAAGAAGAGATAGATAGATGAGCAATATGTGCATAATTCTGTTAAGAGAAACAGATTTTTTTACATTAGTTGTTTTTGACATTGGTCGAAAACAAGAGATTTGCAAGACTAAAGGAACAAATGGCTGCTGACATTGTCTTCAGCAGGAGGAATTTGAGGTACAAGGCTTAGGGCTTCAAGGTTTTGTTATTAATGTAAAAATCATTTTGGCCTTGTGACTGAATGAGTCACGACCATCTGGCCAATTACACAATACAAAAATTCCCACTTCTATAGAGAGAAAAAAGTTCAAAAATACCTCAAGAATGCTTGCTTAAACCTGTTTAGCAATCTGTGGCTTTTAGGTGCCTTGCCTAGAAAGAGAAATCATCTTTTTTCACATCAGTATTATCAACATGGTAACTTTATTGGCCTTCCAGAAAGTGCTAAATTTGCCAATAGATTAAATCTAAAAAATAAAGAAGTTATGTTCTTTAGTGAAAATTAGCAAATTCACTTCTTAAACTATTTCACTGCTTAAAACTACTTATGTAGTTTCCTTAACCTTTTAGCCTAAAAAATTATTTATAGGACAACCTGCTATTTACTATTTGACATTTTTTCACTGCAGTTCAGCAGCTAATGAATGAATGATGTTTGAAAAAATATGAAGTAACTTTTCACTGACACGCCTTTCGGTATTCGGATGTATTCTTGAGCTACTGAAATCAGCCTTGGCTGTATTCAACTGTCTACTGCTTTCCCAGCTACATGTGAGCTTTGTTTTTTATGACTGACCGTCTTTAGAGATGTGAAAGATATTTATAAAAGTCTGTTTTGTATCTGGTCCTGCTGGATTGCCTCACCGCTGTCAAATAAGTGTTTTAGTGACTCATTTAAGTAAAGATGGCTGAAAAGCATCGGCAGTTTTCTGAATCTCATAAGAACCTCATAAAATTTGTTGTTATTTTTTGTTAAGAAAGAAGATCATCAGCCAAGTCGGATGTTTACTGTTCCTCTGCAATTCCCAATAGTTACGTTCACGGTGGCTTACTTCCTACTCTTACACTCCCCAAGCATTCAGCTGATTCCAGTGTTCATCAGAGGTCTCAGAAGAAAAGTCTGTAAAGTGTCCCCTTTGGCACATTCTTCGCTACTTAAGAAATACCTATGTCTTGTCATCTTCCACTGCATTCTGTTAGATATACATATACATATACATATGTGTAAATATATATATTTTCCCCCTAGGGAAATCTTGTTGTAAATTATTCCAAAGCTGACTGTGAAAAGCAATCAACTTTATTTGGTTATATTCTATAGTGTGGCTCATTTAGTATTAAGTATTATATCCCTCATAAGTAGCACCCTCTGTAAATTGAATTTGCAAAGAACAAATGGACATTTCGGTTAGAATACAAAAGGAAGAAAAGAATTAAAGATAAGCAATTTAGTCAACTTTAATCATTCATACATTCATATCCTTATATTATTATAACACTGAAATTTGCAAGGTAATATCTTCTGTGTGTTGTGTTGTGAAGTGAGCTTAAAACTCCTGCTTCACAAGTTATGTATTCAGTCAAGGAGTTAAAGAAAAATAGTTTAAAGTTAAAAGACATGTGTCTAGTGGGATCACTGAATGAGATCATCATTTGTGCCTCCCTTGCATGTTTTTAGAAGACTATATTGGCCCACAAGATGTACTTAAAGTTACAGAAGGACACTGTGGCTAAGATGAGATGTTTTTCATCCTGAATCAGTATTTTGCAATTGTAGAACGAACATTCTTGGCTGGTTAGCTGAATGTGTGATTAAGCAATATTTCTCAAGAAAACCAGCTGCAAAATAACTCCATTCACTGTTTTGATGCTCATCTGGATAACTGAACACTTGTTAGTAAAATTAAAACTCTACTCAGAATTGCATTCCTCACTGTGAATATTTAACTTCACCAGTATAATCAATCCATTGGTATAGTGAGCAAGCATCCAATGTTCTAGAAACCAGCAGATCTGGTAGCCAGTCTCTAACAATTGAAGAAGATGAGGGAAGATGAGGCTCCCGTGGGGGTTGGTCAGTGAAGGAATATAGACCTCTATAAGAATTCTCCCTGCTCTGTTTGATATACTGTAGGCATATACAGGGATTTAAAAAATGTACAGATAAATGTTTTAATGGCTTATGCTGGGAATGTAGTGAGGTATCTCAGAATCCCTATGAGGTAATTTCTGGTCAAGAGTTTCTACCTTTCATTAAAGTAAAGTGTTCTTTAATTGAACAAAGCATGTACATGATACAACTTTTGCTGAACTCACCAAGAAACAATTTATTTCTATAATTGGTTTTCTAAAATACAACAGTGTTTTCAGTTCCTTTATTCACCCAGAAAATATAAATATGGGAAAGTTCAATGGAAATTTCCTCTAAGAGTCCAAAATCAACTTTTTATATAGTTGAGAGAACACCCAGGAGCTTCAGATTCTTGTGTAAACTTAGTGTTCGGAGAGGGGAGGAAAAATTGGCAAGTATTGCTATGTTGAAGACTTGGGATGTTGATAAAATGTTAGGTGACTCTTTATGTATTTCCATTCCTAGAAGGAAAAGTCATTTCAAATACAGAAAGAGCTAGCCCCGGCAACTATTGCAGACACACAGGTGTGTCAGAACTCCTCAGGAGTAATTTATTGAGGCAGTCGTGCTGGTAAGCTGATTGGGGGCAGTTTTAAAAGTACCTAAATTGAAATTGATGCTGCATATTGAATACTCAGATACTGTCACATAAGAGGCAAAGTATGTCAGCCTGAGCTTATTTTTTTCCCCCTTTTCTTCCTTATTACATATATGTATAATTAGGTCTTCCCCGACTTCTAGGTACTTGTTCAATAAATTCTTCTCACAGAGGTTTTCTTTTCTAATAATTCATTCACCATTGCCCTTTTTCTTGTTTTCCTTCTTTGAATGATTAGAAAAAGGAAATCTAAATTTCTTACTCTCTCCAGGTCTAAGCATGATTACATTTTGAATTGGCTTTTAATAAGTATTTTAAAAATGAGTTTGGTTTAGCTCTTTTCATATTTTTGAAGAACACTTAGAATATTACTGGTGGTTGTTATCTCCCATATTTCACAGAGCAATTTGGTATGTCAACTATTTAGCTTATAAATGCTGATGTTGTACTTGTTTGCCACTATATCGAAGTGTCTGATTGATCCAGCACATACAAATTTGAGATTGATTTCTTTCTTCATATTTCTCAAATGGAATGTATCCTTTTACATTTATTGCATGCATTTACAGATGTACCCTATTGTATGAGTTCTTTTTTCACTGATACACTAATGTTTACCAAACACATTGAAATTCTCAGCTGCAGGATAGTGTACTTTTTTACAAATTTTTTTTTATGAGGGAATAGAATTAGAGAGGATGGAAATATTTGTCTCCTGTGACAGGGCTTACAAAATTTTAGAACTTGGCTGCAGAGTTGCAGTGTGTTTGCCAGAACAAGATTGAGTCTTGCAGTGCATTTAATAATTTTATCACAGTTTTTAATGAGGTTTTCACTGGAGACTTAATTTTATTTTTTTGTTAATTCCTTTGGATGGATGCCTCTGAAATCCAAGTCTCTTCAGAGACAAGACATGACTTACAGGAGGCCAAAAACCTGTCAAGTTCTCCTGGATCACAAGAGCCAATAAAGTTTAGTTCCTGGAGCTTCCTTGGGAATGCCTGTTTCACTCATGGATATGTGCTATTTTCTTGATTGAGACCAGAAATTCTGGATTCCTTTAACATAATATCTTCACCAGTATAACTGCCCCATGGATTTTTCTGGGCATCTAGATGGTTTTTCCTAGGCAAAACAGATTTATTTTGAGCCATTATTAATCTGATTGTTATTCTGAATAATTATTTTAGTAGCATCTTCACTTTGTAATAATCAGTACTTTTATAGCATAAAATTATATTAAAATTTTATTAAGTTACAAAGCCACTTAAGAATTCTTTTCTATTAATTGAGCTGAGCACGGCTGAATATTTAGGGCAGTCTCTGAAACTGAAATATGTTGTTACAAAGACATATCAAAAGCAAGATCCTTGTTTGAAAATAACATATTGGAGTTCCATTCTCCAGCAAGTGCTGGTATGGGCTGTATGTGTTAACAATAAGGGCCAGATGGCAAGCTGTTCTGTAACATTATAACAGATAATTAACAGGGCTATAGCACTTCTTCTAATTTTATACAGTCTTTCCGTTATTGGCTTCAAGTGTCCACCAGTAATGATAATTGCAGCCCATCACAGAGCACTTTTGAAGTAAATGTTGGTTTGTCATTTTCACTTTTGTCTCTTGTGAAAGTGACAACTGTTGACATTTTCCAGACAGCTTTCCTTTCTTTTTTTACTTTTTTTTTTTTTTCTTTTTGAGCAGCCTTTCCACTGAATTAAAACACCATAACACCTTCATGGCACCCTGTAATTCTACTCTTTGGCACAGTTCTGTTCTTCTCTGTTACTTTCATCAAGCTAAAACTTAGGTTAGTGTACTATTGCTTCCTCAGCTCAAAAGTAATGCTAATAAATTCTCCCAGTGTAACATTTTGCCATACTCTGAAAAGCTGGAAAAAGAGAATTAGCACACGATGAGAATGTTGAATTTCTCTCTTCCACTAGACTGTCTTCTAGAAGATACTACACGGGATTGTGCATAAAACACACGGGGTGTGTTTTACTTAGTCTGTCACCAGCCAATAACTCTGCAGAGGGAGTTGTGACAGTCTTTGCATGGAAGATGTCAGTTGGCCTCATTTTGGTCTTAAGAGTGCTGTGTAAATATTAGGCCAATATCTGAGTCTAAGAAATAGATGAATGAAAGTAGTTTTACCTTGACTTTGAAAATACTAGGATAAAGGATTAAGTTATATGTATGTAGCCATCTGGTCTCTCTTGAACTGCATAGGATTCATGACTTTTGCTAATATGCTGACAGTAGGTTTCACCATTTAGTCATCCTGTGAATTTTTCTTAAATTTTTACCTTAGAACAGAACCATTAATGATACCTTATGCTAAACTGAAAATATACAGTCCTGATCTAATATTATGAAATATAATATCCTCCATGTGGTGTTTTTCTATGCACATAGTGCTTGTATGTAGGCTTTACCTACAGCTATAGTGGATGGATGGGATTTACAGAAGTCACACTTTGAGATACTCTTTTATTTAAGTCTTGTATGAGTTGAAGCTTTCATTGTTGTTAGCTTCTTCCTACTCTCAAGCTGCATAGATGATTTTTTATGCATGTGATCTTGGGAATTCTCATCATGATCATAAAAGAAACTTTGTCCCAAAACATCACAAGCATGGAATTTTTGGCTTTCAGCCTAAGTTTGTACCTCTTGATGGTGTATTGCTCTGTTTTTTCTGGAGGGAGAACATCTGGGCCATGAGTAGAAGGAAATGAGGCCAGCGCTACTCAAAACATGACTCTCAAAATGTTTGGCAGCAGTCGGTGCTGGATCATTTTATTTCTCCTCTTTACAGTTTTCTGAGAAAGCCTTAGGGCCCTTCTATAGCACCATCCTTGGTGGTTTCTCTTCAAGGGTGCCAGAACTAATGTACTGGCCTTACATGTTTCCCTGTCCATGTCTTTCTCAAAATCCTGGATATTTCTAGGGGATTCCTTTTCTCAATTGGTTCATAGTGTTGTACTTTACACTTTCCCATCACCTCTTGTGAGAGATTAGTGTAGAAATTTCCCTCTCCATAAATTTGAAGGATTCAAATTTCTCTTTTCAAGGGCATCTGAACTCAGAGACAGTGGAAACTTCTATGGATTTTGATGTATTATGATTATCTTCCTCTCTGTGCATCCTACTAAAAGACTCCTCTGAAACACGGAATTTCCTTACTCATGCTTTTTAGCATAAAGGACAGTTTTTGTGACAATTTTTAATGTGGTGATTCCCATTTGGGTTGTTAAAACAGTCATTTTGCAGATCTGTATGCAGGAAACTGTGCAGAAATACAGCTTACATTTCTCTGACTGATCTTTTCTCCCTAGTGCCAATACCGTATAAAAAGTAGGCTGCATGTCAACAAATTCACTATAGATATATGACTGCCTTTTTAAAAGAGTGGTTTTCTTTCAACAAATTATAGTTTCCTATTAACAATTAGTATGTGCACCAATATATAACCATGTTACTCCTCAATATCTTTCTTCCCCCCCCCCCCCCCCCCCCCAAATCTACAGGGAGCTTTTAACTTTGTGCCAACCCACAATACTGTCTTCTGGTTATAAGCCTCCACATTTCCCAAAGTTGTACATTCCTTAATAAAATGTACAGAGATTTTATTTAGTTTTATGCCTCAGGTTGGCCCAAGTCTTATGAGCTATACTAATTCATCAGGTAATGCTGTAAGGAAGAGGTCTACTTACTGGCTCTGTCCTACTCTGATATTTATCGAGCACATTTTTCTCTCAGTGAAACAGCCTCTGTCAACCTGCCAGATTTATACAGTGCCCTAACTGTCAACATCGTTTGGCCCTGAAGCAAATTTTTTGAGAGCCGCTTGCTTCAATAAGGGAATCAAAACTTTCAGTAGACAACACTTTTTCAAGGACAGGCTATCAAGCTCTGAGCAAACACATCAGCCTGAAATCTCATGGAAGTTTTTTGACAATTTTTCCTGGGACTGTATAGTTTGTGTTGCTTTGTTTGTTTGTTTGTTTTTAGAGTTGACAGTGCTCAAGCTTAACTTTCTGTTCCTTTTAGGGACCCTTTTTATTAGTTGCTTCAGGAGGAAATACGAAAGTAGTTGAATGTTGAGTAATAATTTGTTATTAGACAATTTTTTAGTTATAAATATTTTTATAATTATTTTTATTTCTTATTTTTATATTTATTGTTTTATTTATAAGAATAAATACGTACGCTATAAATAATAAGTACGCTAAAAATAGGCTTTTACATATAAGGAGTCTTGGTCTTTCATTCCAAAATACAAACTCAGTTCTGGTGCTATTGATTTGGTTAGTCCACAAGGAGGACTGAAGAATGGTTCTTGGTCTTCAGGACGCTTATGTCCCAGTCCAGATATTTATTCTAACAAAAATGTTTCTATTCCCATGAAATAGTCCTGTCTCTTGAAGTCATCAAGGAATCCTCCAGAAGAGTTATCCGTGACTGTTAGACACTTAAGACTGCAAGAAATACCAATGTTTTCCTTTGAAACCACCTGTCATCCAGAAAAACAAACTCTTAGTTAATTTGATGAGTATCACATACATACAAGCACTCTTCATCAGACACAGAAAACTAGAGATCTCACCTAAGTGCTTTGAATTGATACAAACTGTAGGAATTTCCCATTATGTGTCTTCATAGAACCACTTCTGTTATCTGAATCCCATAGTATGCCTAGAATCCTGTATCTTGACTTAATAAGAATCTCTTCTGACTTGTGTAAACAAATATCTTCTCTGGTGGAAGATCCCATGTAATGTCTGCAAATGGATGCTACGTTATCTATTCCTGTTGTGCAGAATTGTAGATACGGTTTCCTCCCTTCTGGACTGAGTGACACTGAACAGTCCTGAAGTTGTGGCCTGCAGGTAAGCATAGCCTGCATAACAGTAGACAGGTACTCTGCTGTCCTAGCACATTTAGAACAACACAGACAACTGCCAGGTTGTACACCATCAGCAAACAGAACAGACCAAGATTTTTTCATCTGTTTTTGAAACAGGAACATGAAGTATCAGGTGCTCATATCTAGAATCTGCTAATACCTTTGTGGGTGGTCTAGTAAGGTCAGATCCTTAAAGACAGTGCAGGAGAAAGAGAGATAGATCACTCATACTGGTAGCCTCATCATAAAGAAGGTAACAGAGAAGAAAAAAAAGAAGTTTGTGGATGCAAATTCCTTATCTTGAACACTTGAATTTTTTTGGCCTTTGGATGTCCTGAGGATCAGCTTTGCACCTAAGTGTCACTAACTCTGTAATGGCTTTCAGGGAAATAATGTGTTAATTTTAATCTTCAGAAACGTATTTAGTAATAAGGTATTTATGCTATATGTTGTCCTGGAGCTCTGGCCACCATACCATCACCTATGACTTATACTATTTTGCTCTTAGGCTTCTCTCTAGTGCAATGTAACTGATTTGCTGTGAGATATGAGGCATTTCAGTGCAGCTAAATACAGACAGGAACTACGAAGTCAGAAATTACTTCACTGTGCGTGGGGAAGCCTATTTTTTGACTAAAAGACATTGGAAAAGGAGGATAAGGCACAGCTTCCTTACTGAGACTTTTGTTGATATTGAAGTGTGACGGTTTCAGTGTTAGGCATACTTAGCCTTTTTGTTTGGCAAAACAGGTCTTTTTAGATTACATACATTACTTTGCGCTGCATTGAGGCATCAAACAGACATTTTATCACAGAAAGGGGACAATAACTGTCCAGATGTTATGAAGTAGTTAAAATGAAATTTCTTTATATCAGTGTGTTGTTTCTTGCACATCTACGCTACAATGTCTTCTGTGACATCTTTGCTGTATATAGTAGATACCTGTACTAACGGCTATTTAACATTTTCATTGAACTTACTGTTGCAGAGGAGTTACAAATTGTAGATGAGAGTCTTTCAGAATACATAGAAGGGGGTACTCTGAAACCCTCTGGAACATATTATGCAGAATTGTTTATGCCTAGAGAAACATTTACAGAAGAAAATCTGCTACATTTCTGTGGCTGTTCTTGGAGATATGAAGAGTGGTATCTTACGCATTCATTTGTGTTGTTTTTAAGCTTGAAATTTATTGCTTGAGAAGCACTGAGAGAAATGTGTGTGCTTCTTTCTTCCTTCCTAGGACTGTAGAAGAGAAAGAGCTATTCTAGCTATCAGTGAGATAAAAAAGAAATGATGTTACTGCATGTGTTTATAATATATTTGTATCATATCTTTGCTACATGAGCATATAGCAAAGATCTACTACAGGTGATTGATAAGCATTCAGTATGTTCTTTTACACTGAGGTCTTTGCAGAGGAAGAGGAATCCCACCCTATGGCAACGTGCAGAGAACTTTCTCCAAATTTCCACTAATCCCCATTACTGACTTTTTATGTTGCAAAATGAGGTGCCAGTAGTATTTCAGATGAGACAACGCCACTGACTTAGAAACATTACAGTGCTTTTATTAGCTCATTCTGTATATATTCCTGTCCATGTTCAGAAGGCTTTTCCTATGGGGGTGTGCTTTACGCTGGAAATTCTCCAGCTCTTGTTTTCTGTACATTTGCTGCACGTCCTTCAGCACCACCCAAAGCCCCTGTTAACCTACTCAGCAGCTTCTCTGTTTGTTATGTTCTCATTACTCAGCAGTCCAGCATACTCCTGTTGTTGCATTTTGAATACAGTATTCTATAACTTTAAAAATAGTCTTGTATTTGGTGGTCAAAAACAGAAAGCAAAAGTCTCCAAATCTGCAGTAACTTGGATATACTAAAATCAGAGTGTTCCACCTCCGACTAGAAACCTTCTAAATAGATCTTAAAACAGACAATTTGAAGTGAAAAGGAGGCATAGCAATTGTCAGCCTTCAAGAGCATGATAATGAAATTATTGCGTATTTAATATGTCCTGTGTTTATATCATATTTATTATGATTATTTTTATCAGTTCTGGAGATTTTTCCACACAGTTTTTGAGACAGTCATATGCCTCTCCTGGTAAGGAACTTCTGGAACAGGCAAGGGATGAATATTTTGGGATATAAATAAATATTATGGGGTAGAATTAAATATATTAAGTAGATGATATAAATATACATTTCTTGTTTTTTGCTGGTAAAATTTAAACACTCGTTTCTTTTGTGATTGACTTTCAGAGGAGAACTTGTTTGTTGCAACTTTGTTAACATCAAATAACATGCTCTTAAAAATAGCCATGTATGCCACTCAGTATTTGTGTCTGAGATACAGCTGGACATACAGCTTTTTTCCCCATATAAAGCTTTCGTTGGACAGAGTCCTAAGATGTATGACTGGCTCGAATATTCATGCATGTTAAAAATTTAATAGGAAATACTAGCAAAACTAGTGCTAGCCAGGTTGTTTGCATTTTACTATTTTAAAACGTTGTGGTTTTGATTGTGGAAAATATGGACATAAATTGATGGAAAACATTGTAGCAAATATCAATGCAGTAATTGAAAAAAAGAATGGCTAAAATCAAGATGTCAAAAGAAAACAGTAAAAAGTAGATATTTGAAGAATGTGCAACTGAATCATTTGTATGCTAAGGATCTACTACCACAGCATATTTTTGGAATTAGAACTAGATCAATCTTTATTTTGACTTATTCTTGCAACATATCATTGAATCTTCTAAAATATTTTAGCTTAATATCCATGTTTTAAAATTACTCAGATACTCTAAACTATGAGATTTCAGCAACTATACCCTTTCTAAAGACTTGTGTTTAAATAAAATTCAAACATTTGTTTAATTTGGAAAGTAGTCAGTCACAGCCCTGATTTTTAGAATGTTATTATGGGTATGCGTAGTCAATCAGTAGTCTAAATAAAACATTGTTAAAGCTACTTTGGTTTTTAAATTTGTAAGAATTTATTAATTGATGTTATCTAGTGTTAGTGTTGCCAGCAGGAACAGGGAAGAGTTTGTCCCTCCATATTCATCTCTGGTGAGGCTGCACCTCAAGTGCTGCATTCTGTTTTGGGGGCCTCACTAAAAGAAAGAATTTGAGGCCCTGGAGCATACCCAGAGAAGGGAAACAAAGCTGGTTAGGGGTCCAGAGCATAAGTCTGATGGGGAATATCTGAGGTAGCTGGGATTGTTGTGTCTAGAGAAGAAGAGGCTCAGGGGATCCTTTATTGCTCTCTACAACTGCCTGAAAGAAAATTTTGGCAAGGTGAGGGTTGGCCTCATCTCACATGTAACTAGTGATATAACTAGAGGGAATGGCTTCAACTTGTGCCAGGAGAGATTCAGATTGGATATTCGGAAAAATTTGTTCTCTGAAAAAGTTATCAGGCTGCTGGGATGGGCTGTTCAGGGAGCTGGTTGAGTTATTTTCCCTGGAGATGCCCAATAAACATTTAGATGTTGTACTAATAGGCATAGTTTAGTGGAGGAATATTGGTGGTAGATGGATGGTTGGACTGGATGATCTTGGCGATCTTTTTCAACCTTGGTAATTCTATGATTCTATGATCTAGTTAATGAGTGATCCCGAACACTAAAATAACAACGAAAGGGAAATGACCCAAACAGACTTGCTTCTTACAGTGAGAATAAATTAAAACCAAAATAGTCTCAACGTCACTAAGCAGTGATTTATTCATTCTGCTTATCAATTTATAATCTTACATTTTCATGTGGGAAGAATTGCTGAAAAGTCAGTTCTGTGGTAGGATGAACTGTCAACAGAGAAACTGAGTTACGGTAAAGCATTGCCTCAGTGCCCTTAAAATTTCCTTCTTGGAAGGCTTCTTGTGTTTCCCAGAAGCCACCAAAGCCTGGCTTCTTGGTCATGATGGTGGAACAATGGATCCACTTTCATGCAGAAGTGGAATAGAATAATGTGCCAGGATTTCTAACTATGAGTTAGCCTGTGCATAAACCAGCTGTTTTACAGTTGACAGTAAAAATCTAGACTGCTAACTGAAAATATTTGCTAGTAAGGAATTTATGGAGTAGATGAAACATGGAGTAAAGGCTGCTAAAGCATTGTCTTTGTATAAACTGTATTTCAGAAACAAGAAGGTCTCCATGCAGTTTTTGTAGTTAAGACTTTATTTTCTTGCATGTAAAATTCAGAAAATTTGTAAGTGGGTGAACAGCTGGGTGAAAGTATAAGCAAGGAGCACCCTCACATCACTCAATATGGACATGAATACACTTCATGTTTGCAGTCTCTGTGAGTGGCAAGCTGACTGAAATAACATCTAGTGGGAACTCTTTTCTCTCTGCTTGAAACCCAGTACTTTAGAGGTTTCCAGGCCACTCAGCACTTGGTCCAGTCCAGGAAATCTGGACCTGAGGTCTTCTATGAGGATGCAATTGGAAGTCAAGGCTAGATAGGGACAGAAAAGGAGATGAACATTAAAAGACTTTGCTAGGACATTTGCACTGATTCTACAAGCTGAGCTGCGTAATTCATCCATTGAAAATAATTTATTTCAGAAAAGTTTGGTTATTGAATATCAGCTAAGGAATGCTTTGTTTCTTTGTTCTACCTATATTCAATAGCTGGTCAAGCTGAGGAGTTTTTAAGGATGGAAACGTTTACTTTGTAAGGATTTAAAAATTACTTCGGTAGCTACACTACCTTGTTTCGGAAAAAAATGAACATGTTTGCACGTGGTGCCCTTTGAATGAGGAAAGAGAAAGTGTTTTTTTACTTACTAATGTGTTCTTTTATTTGGTGTTCTCTCACTTAGAGTAATGCTTGTCATGTGAAAGGTTGTTTGGCTTTGTCCTAAAACTGAAAAACTTAAGCTTATCTTAAGATGTGCAAATAATAAACTAAAAGTTTTCTTTCCCAGCCTCTGTTGCCCACCTCTACATGGTAAAATACAGGAGATCTACTTTCTAATGCTATTTTCTGTTAGAGTTTCCTCTGGTAACAAGACTAAGTTTATGTATAAGTTGCAGCAAAGCACAATGCAAAATGCTTTTAGTCTTAGGAGAAACAAACTCTGCTAGAATAGATATTTTCATTTTACCACTAACACTTTCTGCTAAAAACTGCGGAAAAATCATGGCCTATTATCACATTTTTATCCCAGAGGAATTCAAGACAAAATAACTGCTCTAGCTGAGAGTGCTTGGACTGGAAGATTTCATGAAGTCCCATAGAATACTGGTGATCCTGCACCTCTGGCCCTACAGATGTGGGTCTCAGAGATGTCACTGAACGTGATATGCAGGTAGCTCAATCATGGATAAACCTGCCCTGTTCTATGCCTGGAAAACTCACTGAAACCGTGACATTATGACAAATTTAACTTGTGTTCTTTTTACATTACCCTGCCTTCCTTTCTGAATTTTGCCTCTTAGCACTACAGTTCTCTGCATGAAGAGCTGTTGTATTGCTGGGACATGAACTTGTCCTTGGTCCCTTTTCAGCTGTGGAGGTCAGCTGCACAAAGGGAAGATAGTGTCTGTTTCCAGAAATGACTTCTTCATTAAAGTAGAAGTTGAGTAGGATGTGCCATAAAAAGAAGCCTTTTTAATAAGTCCTCACTTTTGTCCTTTTAATGGTTGTTGAGAGCAAATGATGTCAATTTAAAGGTCAATGAAAACTGGCTTAAAGGACCTTATTGTCTAAATCCTGGAGTATTTCCATGTTCCAATGAGCAGAGACAGGACAAATTGTTGAAGAATGTATGTAAAAAGACAGTGATTTCACTTGTTTGAGTACTTCACAGTTTAAATAACATTTTAAAAAATTTCTTTAAACATCAGCAGCATTGTAGGACTCCCAGTAGAGACATGATTGATGCTGTCATGATGGTTTTTTACACAGCATCAGCATAAAATAAAATGAATATAGTAGCTATTGAAGTGGAACAGCAGGATATTTTTGTTTTTAGGCATAATTTGTCTGGCTCTGGTGAAATGTTTTCTCAATCACAATCTTCAAATAGTTCTATTTGAGTCTATTAGAGTGTAATAATTAAGTTATTTATTGAGCAATTGTCAGTAGAATTTAAGTAGCTTCCAGAGCAAAATAGCTCTGGGTCTTAAATACTGTATATCTCAGATATCTTGTATATCTGTATGTATATCTTTTGCTTTTCAGACTAACACATCCCATTTATAGGCCATTATGCTGCTGTGGTTCAGCAAGAGTACATACAAACTGGTTGTCTAGATTCATGAGAGTTTTGGAATAGAGTAAAGTAAAGAAATTTGTCCTTTAAGAAATGAAGAGAGATGATTTTGTCTGCTCTGTTGTTATATTAAAAGGATGCATCATTACAGTCTGAATAGTTAGGCCATGAAGTGCTATGCTGTTGATTCTGTGAGTAAAGAAGATGAGACAGTAATTTAAAAAGTTTTATCCAGATATGCAATAATGGCTATTTTATATAAATGAAAAAATATATATATGTAATTTGAAAGCCTGCAATTACAAAGTCTATGAAGTGCTGTTTTTATCATGAAGAATTCTTAATTTTCTTCCAAAATACCTTGAGCTATGCATCATGGTTTCCAAAATTAGAGAATTGCGTAGTGAAGAGACAAGATGTACTTGCTTTATGTATCGCTTAAGAATCTTGGTTTAAAGATTTACTGTGTAAGGCTTTCAATGTTCTATTCTGATTGCTTTATAATATAAATAGCTTTTGTGCCGAATGAGAGCAGTTGAATTAGTTCATCCTTTTGCTTCTTATTATACAAAGCTCTGATTTTTTTACATGTTTATGGAACCACTGGCATTTTGAAAAATTTAAGAGGTATATTTCAAGTACAGTGGTTTGCTTTTACCAACCACATCATACACTTGAAGTAGCAGTGTGCTTGGGTAAAAATAATCATGCTCTCTGAGAGCTGGAGTTGTCCAGACCTGTAGATAAGTGATAAGACAGCATCCTATGTTCCAGATGTTGAGATTTTCTATAATTTCTGTGTTTTATTTGCCTTCAGATTGCATTGCTCTAGGCATCTTGCTGTTTTTATTTTTTTGTTTTTGTTTCTTTTCACCTTCTCTGGTGTCTTATGCTTGCAAAATATACCCTGCAAACTCCAGAGCATGTTTCAGATCTATGGTCAGCAGCTCCCCCAGGCCTTTTCTGATAGTTCACCTCTGAGCTATCATGTCTGCTATGTGGAAGTTATTTTTAACAGCAGAAACTGTTAAAGCAGCCCACTTACTATCAGTGATTGATAAATAGCTGTGATGAACTTGGGAACTGAAAAGAATGCTACACAGGCTGCAAGCGAAGATAAACAGTGGCATGAAACAGCATTTTCAAAAGGAAGTCTTGAAATAAGACTAACTTCTGATTTTCTCCTATAACTGAGGAGTTCAGACCCCTCAACATAGTGACATACAGTGATTAGATTTTTTCTTTTTTGATTATCTCCCTACAATTCTGTGCCAAATTAGGCTTTTGAATCACTGTAAAATTTATAATAATGTTTCTGTTATTCTTTTAAATTCAGCTAATTTGAGTTGGCATATGTTATCTTCCATCTTCCAGAATACTTGAAACCAACCTCTTTGAAACCAGATGCCAAGCATGAAAACACTTCTATTATTTACAAACACATGATTTATTCATGTATTTCCCAGGACAACATCTTCTTTTCCATTGTCTTTCACTTACTGTTAATATTTACCTTTTCTATGAACTATACATGTCCAAGTTTTCAGAAATGGTAAAAGTTTGTACCATTCACTTACACCATTCACTTCACATAACACTGTTCCCATTTTGCTGTTGTTTTTAGATATAATCTCTGTGTTGTTTCCTACAAAATTTTATGTTTAAATATGGTTTGCATACGCAGTGTCTAGAAAGTTTAAAGACTGGGTTTCTCTTTACTGATGAATTCAGAATGAAGCTTAGAATCAGATGAAACTTCAGTGGCAACTATTTTCCTTACTGAAATAAATACTTTTGCACTAAAGTAATGAAATTCACTCCTGTACAAAGGGAAATGTTAAAGCAAAAAAAAATAGAAAATCTATAAACAGCTTCCTTTTTAAAATCAGACCATCGATAGTATCTATTGGGCCTCAGAAATCTTGGGAGGAGCATCACTAAGAAAAAGAACTTAATGGGTTAAGATGTAATTAAAAGCTTCAGTACTTGGTACTGTACTGGTAAAGTACAGTACATGGCAGGAGACCATGCTGAACAGTTACTATGAGAAATGCTGTTATCTCTTGGTGAATAAAGAGCAAACCATTCTATTCTTGGGATTTAGGTGCTTTAGCTTCTAGTACAATATTTATAATTGTACCACTTTGTATAATTTTAGCACAAATAGAAGGGAATTTCAACAGAGGAACTAGATTGGCTTATTTTGCAAAGTGCAGGAGTTTGAGAAAGTGAAGACTCAGAAACTGAAGCTGCTCCCTGTGAACTTTTATTATTATTATTTTTAAGCTTGTTGATTTAGATGGCATGGAGAAGTGAAATCACTTCTATTATAATTTTTATACAGTCCATAATTCAAATAAAGTTTTGAATGTGAAGGGCTGTGAGAAAAGTTTGAACTTCTCCATTCAAAAATGTTTGGCATGTTTGGCATTTTCTATGTTAGAATACCTCCTGTTTTAATAAGAAGAGGAAAGAAAGGATTATTCTGTTACTCCAAAATATTTTTGAACTTCAATAGAAAATAGACAAATATGTTAATGGTGAAACATTATTTCCTTGAAGCATGACAAAAAAATGCACTATTTAATTGTTTACTTTGTGCTAATAGATTAGAGTTCTAGTAAAACAAAGCCAAATTATGTAATTCAGAACGACCTTCATACTTCGGTAAAATCTACAGTATGGTGAAGTCAGTGAACCCTCAAAAATCCATCCTTTTTTTCAGTGGATCCTGATGTCCTGGCATGGTTCCACTAATCAGTCTTTAGGGTCTTACTGATGCTGTGACAAGAGAAAAGAAGGCATAGGAACTTCTTTGCATAATTTTTGCTGAACTGTAGCTTCATATACTTTCTTTCTATCCAAAATGATAGGACAAGGGGGAATGGTTTTAAACTAAAAGAGGGGAGATTTGGATTAGGTTTTAGGAAGAAATTTTTTAGTCAGAGGACAGTAAGGCCAAGGCCCAGGCTGCCCAAAGAGGCTGTAGATGCCCATCTCTGGAGGCATTCAAGAACAGGTTGGGTGGGATCCTGGGCAACATGATCTGGTGGATGGCAGGGAGGTTGGAGCTAGATGATTTTTAAGGTCCCCTCCAGCCTAAGCCATTCTATATTTCTATGAAGGGACAGAAGTAAAAGTTATACCTTTGGCTAGACTGGTTTGAATCACTGCTGAAATCTAACTGGAGCCAAAACAAGTAAAGGTGAGCGTTAGTGCCTATGCACTCAAAGACATGTTCCATGCAGATTTACACTGTGCCAGGTAGCTGCTCCAGCCTGAAGGACTGAGTCAAACCCATGGACACAACATGGGCTGCCTGTTGTTTGATTCTGGGCAGTGAGCATTGCTGACATCACTTATGGTTATGAATGTTATACACAGATGGAAAATTCTGTCTTATTTCTGAAAGTTTTTTTATAAATTACTCCCATTTAATCTGTGTAGCTTCCAGCCTGCAATGTTCTGTGGCTTGAGATTGCTGCCATGCTGCTGCTTTCTTAATTGTTCTCATGGTTATGCGTTGACAGCCAAAATATAACCATCATGTCTACTGGGTAGCCAAATACCTGGCTGTCTAAATAGTCAGAGTCACCCTATTAGCCCACTATTATAAAGCTTGTTCAGCTATTGCTGTTTCTGGCCATTGTATAGTCTCTCAGACATGAAAAAAAATGTATAGCCTGTTTTTCTGTGGTTGCATGCGTGTATCATTGCCAGCCTTAAAGGAGAAAAGTGCTTTAAATTAAAACTTGGAAGATGAGGACAACAGATTCAGATAAAGAGATTCCTTTCTCTTTTCATATTCTTATGGAATAAGGAAACTGTGCCCTTAAAATTAACAGCATCTTCTCAGTCAGGACAATACGTTCAGAAATGTGTTAATAACATATAGAAAGAGTGGAGGGAAAGGTGGAGGGAGGGGAATAAAATGCTTTCAACACGACTTTGTTTACACTTTAACCCCTATTTTTCACTGTTGTTTGAAAGTGATCCTCCTTGGACAGATTTCTGAAACAGGCTCTGAATACTTATTCAAATGTCCTTACAAATGTTTGGACAAAGTTCCTTCTGGAGCTGCCATCCTGCATTTATTTTCCTCTGCTGTGGAATTCACTCCATGGAGACCTTTCTCCTTGCTTTGCAAGAAAGAGGTCATTTAACCACAACTAGACTGCTCTGGCGCTTTAGAAAATCACTACAAAATCTTACTTCATTTAACACCAATGTATTAGGTCTGTGTAGATTGGAGAGCAGGGGAAAAGGAGAAGGGTAATATCTTTGGGTAGCTTTCTTTCTACACTTTTCATTCTGTTTAGCACTCTCATCTCTTCAGACTGGCCATCTCTGAAGCTTGCAATTTTGACAAACTGTTTTATGCTTTATGTAAGCCATTTACACAGCAGTTTATAAAACGGCTTATTTTACAGTGCATCAGAAAGGAAGCATCAGCACTTATTTTGCCTTGCTTCCTTACAGCATTTTGGGAAGGACTATCTTTTTCAGTTAAAAAGCACTCTTCAAAGTAAAAATTCAGTGTGCTTAGCCCTATAGGGCAGACTAGATACGCTTTCAAATTAGAGGTTTTCATTAGACAATTTACCACTTTAGTCTAATTAAATAACATTGTCTAAATATATAACCAAACACTCCTGAATTAATGATGATGACTTATTTCAGTTTTCATTCATAGATTAAAACTTCGGTGAATTTTTGCCTAAAAATTTTGGGACTGCATTAGTGATCATTGCTATAAAATGAATATGTTTTTTCAAGTCAGTAGATTAATGAATGCAGTTGAACATGTCAAATACCTGGAGAGTTTTAAAATGCAGCTTAATAATTTACAGAATTAAATCCTGCAGATTTTTATTGCACAATGAATCTTTGAGCAGTTATGTTTTCACTGTTACTTTTTCTCTGACTTCTAATAAATGCAGATATTTAATTCTCTTATTCCAAATAAACTAAGCATTTATTGAACAGAATTTATGTATGTCGAAAACATATGCATGGAGTTAATTTATGATTTAAATAATTTAGAAGGGAACAATTGTTAGCTTGTGTATATGAGAAGTATTCATTTATTTGCAGAGGTCTTTTTATTACTATCCATGATCAGGGGCACATTGCTGCAATGCTGAAGTCCTGGCCAGAGAGTGTCATCAAGGTAAGTTTGGTTTTGTTTGCTTGACAAAGCTGATACTGTCAGAGAACATTTACTGCACTGTTTAATTTCTTTCAGAGTGCTATTTATATTTTAGCCAATTCTTTATAATTGAGATTTAGAAGCAGTACATGTGGTGCACAACTGTTTTTAAAAAATGTATTAGTAATTGAATGTATGGAATTTTGAAATATATGTAGTCTTTGTATCATAAACATCCCAGCAAATTAGAAAAGAAAAAACATGTTGTATTTATGAGAGAAGTGGTGGCTGGCAACAGGAACTGTAAAATTTTTAACACCTTCTTCTAGGCTTCAGGGTCAATTGCTAGATGTGATCATATTTAATCTGTATTGCATTCTGAATCTGTTTCACAATGTTTCCGAGGAGACCTTTGCATGGATTTGGCAATCTGATGCTAAGGAATGTAGGTGTTTCATTTGCTCTCTGAGAATTTTCCACATCTTTACTACAGTAGTTGCACTTCACTGTTCTTGCTACAAGAACATTTTTATGGTGCTATCTACTTCACTGTGATTGAAATGTTAACACAAGAATTTGACAGTTGTACTGTAGCTACAGCAGTGGCTTTTTATTTATTTTTACATTTTTGCTTTATATGAAGCTGTTTAATATTTTGTCTCTATATTTGTACTCATGAATACGTGGAGTGTATTTCTGTAATCTAATATGAAAAATCTTCCTTATTAGTGCATATAACTTTGTGGGTTTTACTGAGTTTCTCTATTTCTATCAGTGGAAACACAATCTCATATGTATAAATATGATAGCACGTGTTATTTGCTCAAGAGAAAAGCAAATACACATTCAAAGGATAAGAACTAGGTGACTGTAGACAGCCCTGTGAAAAGCCAGCAGGAGTGGCAGGCTCTAGTTCTCCTGGAAACAGTGATGACAAAACCCAGGAGTCTGGGGATCTTCTTTTTGTGGATAACTTCACTTCCTACTCTGTTTTGATGTTGTTGACAGAAAAATGTAATAGGGAACAATGCCAGTTTCCTTGTAATGTAATATAAAATACGTTTCTAGGGTATTCTGAAAAGTTTTACATGCAAGTCCCATTTATGATGAAGTAAAAATCTAAAATAGTGCAACACAGCACAGTGATATACAATAAACCATTTCACAAATACAAATAAGCAGAGGAAAAGAATCTGGGGGTGTTAGCTGGCAGCTGGCTGAATACAAGCCATTAGTGTGCCTAGATGGCTAAGAAGGCCAGTTGCATCCTGGCTGTATCAGAAATAGCATTAGCAGCAGAAGCAGGGAGGCGATCATCTGTACTTGGCACTGATGAGGCCGCACCTTGAGTACTGTGATCAGTTTGGGGCTCCTCACTACAGGAGGGTGTCCAAAGAGGGGCAACAAAGCTGTGAGGGGTCTGGAGCACAAGTCTCAACAGGGAGTATCTGAGGGAACTGGAATTGTTGAGTCTGGAAAAGAGAAGGCTCAGGGGAGACCTTATCACTCTCTACAGCTACCTGAAAGGAGGTCATAGCAAGGTGAGGATCTGCCTCTTCTCCCAGGTAACTAGTGATAGGATGAGAGGTAGTGGCCTTAATGGCCTTAAGTTTGAGATTCAGATTGGATATTAGGAAAAATTTCTTCTCCAAAGGAGTGGTGAGGCAGGGCACAGGCTGCCCAGGGAGGTGGTTGAATCACCATCCCTGGAGGTGTTCGAGAAATGTGTAGATGTGGCACTGAGGGGCAGGGTGGTGATGGGTTGACAGTTGGACTTGGTGATCTCAGTGATCTTTTCTAACCTTAACGATCCCATGCACCTATGATTTCATGACTTTTGTTTTGTTGTTGTTTTATTTGTATCCATTGTACCTGTTTTTAAATGAAAATTTGAAGAACACCAATATGATTACAAAATAATTTGTACATACAAAGATGTATGTACAAATACTTTTTAAATTTTTAAAGTGCTTTTCTTTCTTCCTCCAGGCTATTGTAGTGACAGATGGAGAACGTATTCTTGGTCTTGGAGACCTTGGCTGTTATGGAATGGGCATCCCAGTTGGTAAACTGGCACTTTATACAGCATGTGGAGGAGTGAAACCTTTTGAGTGCCTACCTGTGATGTTGGATGTGGGAACAGATAATGAGGTAAGTACTTTTCTGAGGTGTACTGTTACCAGTTTTAAGGGAACTGTATAAAACTTGAACCATAAAAAGTTGTCTTTCTCTATTATGATATGGTTTGCAATTAAGTGGAAACTAAAAAGACATATGGAAAAAGTATCATCCTAATGTACAGTATATATTGTTTGATAAGGCTTGAGTATGTAAGGAAGATATTGTCTGTAAAAATGTACTGTGCACTCTGTGTCAGAAAGTTGTACAGCAAATTACATCTCAAGAAGGCAGGGATATTAGAGTTAAAACTAGGATAAAAAGCAGCATTCTTGCTCTACTTTTGCTGCAGAATTCCTCTGTAATGATTTCAAATGTGAGTTCATTCTGGCAGAACAGCTTGAAGCTACAGCCTTATATGTGTTCTGAGTGCACTTCTGTGTACTTCAGTTGTACATTAACTTCAGCTATAGAAATCTCTGTAATGCTATGAGTTTTCCCAAAATGATGTCCTAATGCTTCAAAAACTTTGCCTTCCTTGACTTGGCTTCCCATTTGTATGAAGTAGAGAGATTTAAAGGCAGCTAGTTATAGAAAATTGGTTTTGTTATTTCCAGAGCGCCTGGGATTACTAATTACTTGGCCTCTCTTGTTCCCGTTTTTGAGCTGAAAGAATATTTGAATTTGGTGTCTCTTAATGATATCAAATATCATCAGCAATATCGTTATCGTTATTTATCGTTAGAAGAAGTTACACTATGACTGATGCAAGCATTAAACTTTGTGAATGATAAACGTATCAGAGATTTATGTGTAATGAAGATAAATAAAACATTCTTGTACCGGTGAATTTAGCAGAGATTTCTAGATTGCTAGGCTGGGTGTGTGCAACTTCAGCTTCACCTCTGCCCCTGCCACGCCGGGATAGTTTAGAAAGTGTACATCATGAAAGCATTACTAAAATTAGGAATAGTCTGCTATTCTCTTTCTCTGTTTCCCCAAAATCTTCTCCTAAAAGTGAACAGGTTAACTTGTAAAGTGCATCTGATCACCGCAGGGAACAGCCATATCAAGTCACATAAAAATCTTATTAGCTATAAAATATTTTTTCCTGGTTTTAGTAGGTGGGACAGTCATTTAATCTATGATTAAGTGTTTCTAAGCAGCAAATGTCATCTGCTGCTTCTGATACTGCAATAGTCTTCCCATTTTTCTTTTATACCAAACTTCATTACTTCCCTTTTAAATTTTCATGGGATGTTATTGTCTTGACATGTATTAAACACATGTAGGTCATGCCAAAAGTATTGCCTCCTATTTATTTCCAAGGGCACCACAACAGATACAAAGAGCACAGGAGCACTATTTGTTAGAGCAAAGTATCAGCTACAAAACACCATTTTCAACACAGTCACCGACATTAGCTATGCATTTTCACCGGCGATGAACATGAGCCTGCATGCTGTGCTCATAAAAATCTGCCCAATTGGAAGGGACCACTGTCACTTTGACTGCTGCAGAAACATGTCATCGACTGTCTAACTGTGCTCACATCCACTGTTTGGTCTCCATAAATGGTTAGCAAGTGTTGACAAATAGCAGTGGGTGCCATTTTCTTTTCATATGGAGGAATTTAGTGACACACCTTTGCTTCATGTGCAATGTCAGACATCGTTTTTCAGACTGCCCCTCTGCTGCCACTTGTCACACAGCAAGAACATGTAGTGAAATCTTGACGGGAAGGTTCAACCTCTACTGCCATACCACCAACATCCACTTCTGATATTGTGGACCAAAATTAAAAAAGCAGGAGATGTTACTTTCAGAGCAACCTCACTACAAGTGTGTGTGTGTGCATATGTAACTCTACAAGTACCAAAAAAAAGTGTACATGTACTAGTAGTTCAACTTTTATAATGCTCTTCTCGTGGCTAAACAATGAGGTCAAGGTTTCTAAAAGGGTGGTCAACCTTAAGTGTTACAAGATGCAAACAAACTCCATGAGCTGGTGTGTATTGATGTTCTGGCACCTCCTATTAGGAGGACTGCCCAGTCATCTCAAAGCCTCAATTCAATTTACTGCTGAAAGAGGCCTTAAACTAATCTTCAGTGAATGGATGGCTGAATAAAGAGGTTTTGTATTTGATTGTTGTTTTTTTCCTCACAGTTATAGTGGGTGCAAGAAATAATATTAGCCTACAATTCAGCACTGTTCATGCTCATCTGAGTTTTTGCAATGGAGAGGAGAAGTCAACAGGGTGTGAGAAATTAAGTTTCTGAGTCATGGTTGGGTTACCTACTAAAGGCTCTTCTGAGGTTGTGCTAGACTGCACTTCAATGAGTAGATGGATGGTTGTTTTTTTTCCCATTGGGACTGCTCAGAGTATTAAGCATTTACCTTTGAGCTGTAACTGGGAATGAGATCCCAGAATTTGCCACTTAACTGAAGAGACTGCATGGGTCTGATTCTATTCATTGTACATTTGGAGCTTGCATCTTGTCTTTTGATACTTCAGTCATGTCAGGAGTCCAGGGACACCAGCTCCCTTAGTTTCTTCCCTCTCACCCCCCTTCTCATAGCTCCTGTTCTCTCCTTAATGCTGGTGTTTGTCTGGCAAGGTGTTGAGCCACTTCAGGGCTGTGCTAATTGTATTTGTCAAGCTGCTATGGAATGGTACTTATGTTACTTACCTTAAAATCTAAACCTCTCTGACAAATAGCAGTGTTTTTATGCTGTATTTTCTTACTCAAGCCAGAATTTTCCATTATCAGATGCAATGGAAATCAGCCTAATAACTTGGGCATATATAAATAATAATTATGCTGAACATGTTTTTCAAAATGTGCAGATGTTTTCCATTTAGATTAGTTTCTTCTCCCTTTCTGTGGGGGCCTCAGTGCTTTAAAATGTTTAAAAATATGTATCTTTGGCAACTTTAAACCTGTTGTGCAGAACCTGCAAAATCTCCAGAAAGATTAAATCTTACTTTAAAGCAGATTGCAAGAAAAACTTACAAATTTTCATCCTGTATTGTTTTGCTTTGTTTTTTTTTACATACAGGACACAAAATAGTACATAGGAACTCGGTCCATTCTAATGATTATTGAATGTTTTATTACTGCTAGTTTTAGCAGAGGCATTTTTAGCTTCGGTGTTATCCTGCTACTCATAAAATGAGGGAATGAAAAGAAAATGCAGCATTTTTATACAGTTGTTCAGTTAGTAAGACAAATGGAAAATTCTTCCTTACAAGTAAAAAATTATCTAGTTGAAAGACTTGCATGACTGAAATAGTAAATTTCTCTGTGTTATCAACACAGGACTGAGAGTCTAAGAGGAGTGGTGTTGACTACTGCCAAAACTAGCATGCATAGTTTTAAGTCATTGACAAATTGGAGGCAAGCAATCACTCTTAGAACATTTGAATATAAATATTTTAATTCATTATATACTGTTAATTATTTACCATGAAAATTTCAGTGCAAGTTGTGTCTTATTTAGTAACTGTATTTGTAGGTGAAAATGATGTTTCTCAGTTGGGATTTCAATCCACGTTAAGCATACTTGTATATCAGTCACTGTACTGATATCAGAGTGTTGTTAGGAATGCTGAGGTAGTGTGATTTCTGGATTCTGGGCATTCGTCAAACATTAGAGTGGCATATATTAATTGCCTTCTAATGGTTAAAGGATCTGCTTGCAGAAAAATGATAAATAGGTGTCACAGTACAGCAACTACAACTTAGTGGAGACTTCCCTGAAATATTTTCTCTGCTGGAAGTGGGATGTTTTAAGGGTGAAGGAAATAATCAAGCAGAATCAATGCAAAACATTCAGACATTAAAATACAAATGATGTTTATTTACTACTTAAAACTCTTAATAAACTCAAAAAATAAATAATAAACAGTAGGCATATCTGTTGGTTAAAAAAAACCACGCTCACAAGATGGATTCTGTACTGGGAATGGCCAGTTGTGGAAGCTGTGGAAGGGTTCATTGTATGTTAGCATTTAAACATAAGCCGTTTACTGTATCTTTCAATTTAGTAAAAAAACATTCAATTTTTTTTAAATTGTACTTTCCCATAGAACTGAGAGGTCAAGACATGTGGTGTTGAAACCTCTTGTGTCCTGGAGCCATCTCAGGATTGCTCAGCAGTCTCAGTAGTGTCAGGCTGACAGTTGGATTTGATGACCTTGAAGGCCTTTTCAAACCTGGATGTTTCTGGCTGCATCCAGGATGGTTTTAAAGAAGCTGGACAAAGAAACTTTGTTTTGCTCTGGATAGGCATGGTTAGATAGAAGACTGGTCGGATATATATATGCCATTATTGGCATCTAACTTCATACAGATGAACCATGAGTGTCAGTACGCTTTTTGCAAATGTGTATCTGATGCTGTTCCTTTATTCATACAACTGACAAACACAGTCATGTAAGTACTGAACAGTGCACAAAAGAGAGAAATGTGAAAGGCTGTTGCTAGAGCAGCTCCTGCTCCTTCATCTGCCACACCACAGGGACTATAAGAAAATGGGTTGTTACTGGAAGCTATTTCTCTCATGCATACATTGGAATATTTTTTCCTTAAATTACTGCAAGTATTTAAATGCAGGAATGTGACAGCTCTCACAGTTGCCCTAAATAGGTCAATAAGCATTACTGGGCTGGTAGTTCAGATATTTCTGGAGGAATGACAGGCATCCATGGCGGAAGACTGAATCCAGAAAAGCTAAGGTGCAAATTCAAGCTCAGTTCTTCAACTTGGTGTTGTAGTTAGCTTTCTGAATTTCCCCAAATTACTTCCACATGTCATAAGAACTTGTACCAATCTTCAACTTTTACATTCTTCCAAAATATCATGCTATGAATGTGAATAAGGAAGCTGCTGATAAAACATAGAGACAAACCTGCTTCTATTATTTCTATTCCAGTCAAAATAGAAACTTGGATAGAAGGAAGCTCACTGCAGCAGAAAAGTGCAGTTTCTAATTGTCAGGTTCGGCCTGCTTCCTGTGACAAGTGGGTGAAGGGATCCATAGATCCATGCCCTGGGAAAGGGAGTTGGAAGAAGGGAAATTGCAGGGAGATGGGCCGAGACAAGAAAAAACTGTGATATGTTATGGTGTGGAATAATGATGAAAAACCATAAAACCATGGCATTAATGAAACTAAAGACGCAAACTTATTAAAAAAATCACGCACATTGCCTACAGCTGTAGGGATTTCTGAATAAAACATAGTCACAATTATCATTCATATGTAGATGATTTGCACTTCTACACTGAAGTTTATGTAGTTAATGCATTATAAAATTGTTACGATCTCTGAATTTAAAGAAGTCATATTCCTTTTGCCTTGTTCTTGGATTTGACTCTTAGAACTAGAGCCAGCTCCTCAGTGATAGTGTACTGAATAATAATGACTAAATGAAATAAATGAATAAATTATAATGGAACTTTCTGAATTCCACAAAAAAAATATTTATATAGACAGGAGCAAGGAGTTATCTTTGTAGCTGGGGATCTACTTTCTGGGTTATGTTCTGCAGGTGTGTTCACTAACAGTTTTGAGCATTTCTGATATGCACACGATCTGTGTAGGGTGCAGACAGTGGATTTCTAGATATACAACTTTTCATGTTGCTATGTTAAATGTGATTGATCAGTTTAACCCATCTTACTGAGATAGATGGTCTCTTTTCCATGTTCCATGTTCCACAGAGCAGTGAGTCCAGAGCAGGTACTCAAAGGTTATGCTGTGGCCTAATCATGCTGATCTCCAGACATTACAATGTCTAAAACTATTGATGTAGTAAATCTTCAGGCAGTATATTTCCTGTTCCTGCCATTCTGACTGGAGATGGTTGCAGTTACCTTTTCAGGAGTTCAGACCTTATCAGGAATTTTTCTTGCTCTTTGCAGTCTCTTTCACAAATTTGGTGCTATTTTACAAGTAGATTTTTTCCCCTTAAATCTCGCTACAAGATCCTTCCACTTGCCAGCACTTCAATAAACATGAAAATTCATGAATGTTCCTTCTTTACTCCTACTTCTCCCTTCCAGTTGGCAAGAAAATGCTGCAGTAGGGTATTACTTTTCATACAGACCGTCATGAATCATTTTTTGTTTTCACTGCTCAAAAATACTGAGAAGTCAAGTCAGTTCTGAATTACAATTCTGTCCAGCCCATGGTGCTGAAGAAGAAAACCCCAACCCAAGATTTTTTAATTTTCAGGAATTAGTAGCCTTCTTTTAAATTTATTCAGTTATTTGGAGTGGACTGAGTCTGCCTTAGAGAAGGGTGTGGACAAGTGCAATATATTTTTCTTGTTTCTTCTAAAATTAGGGGGCTTTGGTACAGTAGAAAAGATACAGAGTATAACTAATGACCTTCTAAAGACTGAAAGGAAGGAGTGAAAAAAGAACGAGTAAGACGATATCGAGTCTAGATTTTACAGTCTATAGTATGGAGAAAACGGAAAGTCTGAATCTGAGTATGTCTGGCATTTCCCAAAAATGCAGAAAGGGATATATCTAAAATTGTCCTTCAAGCCATGATTTTAATGAGAATGGATAAAGTTTTTTGCACTGATACAATTATGAAGCTAGAATGGAGCAGGATAATAATATATGGAGTGTGTTTGCTTCAGTGCAGAATAATTGTCTCTATGCCATTCCCCTTAAAATTTCACTTCTAAAACAAATATGGCATCGGCCATCTCTCCTAAATAGCTTCATTTAAAAAAAAAAAAAAGAAAAGGAAGCAATCAGAAATACCTGAAACTGAGCTAACATCCATATTGTACTTGCAAACATAAAGGAGTTGGGAAAAGGGTGTAATTTATGACAGCTGCCATTTGCCCCTCATTGCAGAGGCCTTTCTACAATTTTCTGGAGCTGCTCACACAAATCTGACAGCTGATCATTTTTGGCACTTTTTGGAGAGCTTTCCTTCTCTTGATTTTAAGGGTTCTTTTACTCAACAGTGCTTGCAATGCGTTTAGAAACATTCACAACTTGAAAATATCAAAAGTTCTTTTGCCTCTAACTCAGAAGTTTTGAGAATTTCTAAGTGTAATAATAAGTCCAGATTTGCCATTTGAATGTTTCTGCCATATGCTGCTAATTTGTTGTTGAGACATGCAGACCTCGGTCTTTTGACTATGCATTATCTTGCTCCTTCTGTCTCAAAGTATTGTTTTACAATAGCCTGTTCTCTCAGTTTATAGCTCCCTATTTCTCAGATTTTGAGACTTGTGATAAAGTGAAGTTGGATTGTCAGAAAAGCACATAGAAAACAATAAAACAGAAGAGGAAATGAAATCAAAGCTTTAGGCAGTAGACAAGAAATGATATTAAATAAGCCTACTTTAATCAAAACTTGAAATAAATGGAAAAGTAAGGGTTTATGTAAGTGATTCTGTGATTCTGTGATCCAATGGTGAATGGTATATCCAAATCAATGGCTTGACAAGGCAAGTCTACACCAGAGGAAATACTGAGCTAATTTATTAAATTTTATCAGAACTAGAGGAGAGTTTGTAGAGGTTTTTACTCAGTTGGAGGTACAGTATTCTGTAATTTGTTGTTGTTCTTTTTTCTCCTAATTAGTATTATTTCTAAATGATTATGTGTTTCCTTGGTTGTATTAAACTTGATTCTTCAGTCTGTAGAAGGCTGTATGTAAATGGCTTATGCTTTCTAAGGGAGGCACTGTGTGCTGAGCATGAAAGCATTGCCTACCCCTTTTATGAAATAATTGTGCACAACAGGGAACAGCATTTGTTCATGATATTTAGAGCTGTTAACTCTTTTGACTCATTTGCAAATGTAGATCATATGCTATCTTTACCATGGCATTTCCAGAGGAATGTATTACATCACCGCCTGTGTTTTCGCTTAGAGGCTTTTCTTATATTTTGTTAGGCTCAGCTCAGTAGCTGTGGTTATCAGTAGATTATCAATAAAATTCCAGTATAAGTGGGCTTTTCTTTTAAACATTTACTCAATTAAAATGTTTTTCAGACTCAGTTATATATTATCTACACTAACCACATTTTGACTGCTAGTATATTCACTTGTAATGAACTTCTTTCTTTAAAGAGTAGAAAGACATTCTGTGTTTACATTATTTCTGTTATAATGTATGTCTTCTTTTGTTCTAATACAAAAATGAAAAATACCTTCCTCTAAACTTTCTTTCAGAATATAAATTTGTCAAACCAATGAACTAATCATACAATTAAAAAAAAAAAAAAACAAAAGTACAACAGTGTAAAATTTTAATTTTCTTCATCTGGGTTTGCTTTTGTCGTTGTACAAATTTACTGCAATCTATAATACTCACTGAATTGTTCTTGCACACTTAAATTAAAAGAGAATTTTGAGTTAATTTTACCTTTCTAATATCTTTAATACTAATAATATAATGTTGTATAAAATATTATTATATATTTCAGAACTGGACTTCACTTTACTATCATTGTGTTTTCCTCTACTTTAACTGTATTGTACTTAGATTTCTATAAAACACTGGAGATCAGTACTTGCAATCAATCTCCTTGGAACCATTCGCTATCTCACATTGCTTGAGTCCTAGACCAAAAAATAAGGCCTTCCTAGTGTACCTACATAGATAGCAATCTTTTTGTCTATCCTCTATTATCTTTCCAATACTTGAGATTCAACAGAATAGACAAATATAACCTCATATTTGAACAATTAATCTTGAGAATGTGACCCAGCATTCCTGAACTCAGTAAGCTCCAAATGACTGGGTAAGATAAAAGTACCTTGAGAGTCATCTGAACCCAGGTTAATCATCTGAGGCTAATTTTATGAAGAGATGTAGACATTTCTTGTAGAGGATCTGCCTCAAATTGGTCTAATGAATTATATCTTGAAACTATCTGTTTTTGTCCAATGACTACTAAAAGAGCTTAGACTAGATTAGATGTTGAAATATCCAATATAGATTCTTAATTTAAATAAGACAAATTCATACTTGGTTTGCCCTTCACTTTCCTCTCTGCTACATGCTTCTTCCACATCATTCAAACTTCTAAAAAGATTAAACTTGTTTTTGAACACAGCAACTTTTTTTTTATATATAACACTTCGTATCATTGAGAAATGCCATTCTACTGCTTAATGTGTGAGAATACCTCAACAATGATCTCTCACTTTTGTTCATTTGTCATCCTCCAAACTTTGCCATTTTGGCTAGGAGAGTATGGCATTCTTTTCCCTAGACTGTTATTTTTATGAAATAGATTGTTTATGAATATTTCTTCTGTGAAATAATCTATTTCATTAGACCATGGAAAATCTGAGAGAGCCAGATGGGGTATCAGATTGTTGCACTTACCAAACAGTGTATCTGCAGTGATTTTATGAACCCAAGAAGAAGCAGAGGAGGAAACGGCTTTAGCAGAAAGAGCGTTAATGCAGGCACTAGATTTATGTCTCAGTTTCAGTTCATATTAAAGAGTATGAGCTGTATACTGATATTACCAGCAGTTACATCAGTTCATTTCATTTCTTTTCACTCCACATTTCAGTAAAAAGGGATTTATAAAAGAGAGTAGAAATGAATATCTGGAAATGCTTATTTTGGATAGTATGCATGAATATCCATAGACCAAACTGATGGCAGACCTTATTTCAAAATACAGCAAACATTTTCAATTCTTAACACTCAGAAAATGGCAAAAGATACTGTTTGTTTTAGTTGGCTTCTGTTCTTTCTGAAACTAGCTGTCTGCTTCTTCAGCACTTTGACAATCAGTGGAGAAGACAAGAGTGGGAATGAGCCATAAATATAGTTATTATAACAAACTCTGAGATAAGATGCATCATCTCTGTTACCACAGAAATAGACCTAGTTTCTGAGACAAAACATCATGGGCTGATGGTGAGGCTGATCCTAAAACCTTGGGCCTTGCTCTAAAAGGTCTACATTGCGCACAGAGCTACTTCTGCCTTATTTTTTTCCTGCTGTTAGGAAATCAGGCATAATCAAAAGCTGAGATGTAAGCATCAAAAGAATACCATTAGACTTTGTTAGTAATTTCTAGTTTGTCAAAGGGTCATTGTTGGTGTTACCTTTTTATGTAGGAAGAGACTCAACCTATTTGGTTCCAGTAAAGATCATGGCTGTGTCAGCACTGGAGACAGGGATGCCAGGGTCAAAGATATTCTGTGAATGTCCATAAGGGATTAATTTATGGAAGTAAATGAAATAAATAGATACAAGTTTAACGAAGTTGAGAATAAGAGGACATAGCAAGTGACAAAGATTTATAGTTACATCTGAAAAAAAACAAAAATCATCACAAAATATCAGAACTGTTGATCAGAAACAAGACATACTGATAAAATGAAATAAGATTTTCAGTTTTATAAATAGTGCATATGTTAAAATTATCTTCATTTTGCTTTGTAGTGAAATCAAGACACAATTTGTCTGTTATTAAATTGTGAGTTGAAAAAGAAAAAAAAAAAGTCTCTAATTTCTAGAAAAATTTTCACTGGGGCCAGAATTGGCTTTAGGTTTCTTTGGATGCATTATAGTCTCTTTAGATCATATTCTGTAACTGTTGTTTGATCATCTTCTGCAATTTATTATAAGCTCTCACAGCATAACATTCTTTCAGTATTTTAAGTTGGAGATTTGTATTTTCCTTTTTATGTTTAAGAGCAATAAGATAATAATGTTTGGTTGTGATTATCTATTTCTGTAGCTTGTTTCCCTTCTCAGCCAGGCATATTCTAAAACATGGAGGGTATTCTTAAATGTTTTGTGATGTGTGACAACACGTATGAAGTTTGAGATTTTAGCTGTTTAAGTGCTGGAGCTCTTGAAGAAGGAATGATACTCACTAGTCATTTGGGGGCTATTTACGGTCAGTTGTACTGAGAGCTTAATTATTACTCTGAGCTTTTCCTGAGATTCAGTAAAATCTTTTATAGAAAGTAGATGTCAGGGATTTAGGAAATTTCTTTTCATGTCTTCTGATAATTACATGTGTTAAATGTAAGACTTACTCCACTTCCTTGCTGTCTGATCATTGTCTCTATTTTAAAATATTAATTACTGTATGCAGTGTAATCTGCTGAAGTCCTAAACAATATCAGATTCTTCAGGACTGTTGTTTTCTCAATAGGCAAATAAGATTAAGATTTTCACGAAGTGCCACTGGCATGCAGACAACCATTTGTTTTCAGTTTTACTATATACAAGAGTTATGCATCCTTAAATTGCATCTGATGAAACATTGCTCTGCAACCATGGTTCTGAGCATCTTCCAAATTCCAACTCAAATTACAGGCGTTTGTGGAGTTAGCATCTTCCCTACCCCTTCAGTGAGATGTTAACATTAAGTGAGTTCTCTGAGACTGTTAAACATAATGCAGTATGTTTATCTTGGTGTTCTTATTTTTGTGTATCCTAAAATGCACACCGACTCTGCTAGATGTGGTTGTGGCAGCACGTCACTGATGCAGTGTTAGCCTGATTTAGTGCATCAGTGCCTACCCTTGAATACTGTGGTAAAGCTGTCCTCGTGAAAAAATCATTTGTGACCTCTTAAGAGAATGTCAGAAGGCAGTATTAGATGGGGAGTAATATATGTTTCTAAAGAAGTGAAAAAAAATTGTAGGGAAAGGAGCAAACTATTTTCTGATCTCTGTTAATGGAAAGCTGCATTTTTAGGCCCATCAGAATTGTCCAGTGTTTAATTTTCTATGGGTATCCCCAACTAGCAAATCTTAAGAGCTGCTCAAGCTTGGGTCTTCCTTCAGCTACTCTTGACTTTATCCTGCTGCATGAAAGATCATGTTTGCTTGTTTTTTCACCTATTTCATTTATAAAGCTCTTTGTCAAGCTGAGGAACTGAAAGGTGTTTTTAGATCAGTAACATAACCAAGAAAATGCATTGAAATATTACAAGCCTTCATTTCATGTCCTTGTACTGTGGCACCCAAAACTGCTAATGTAAGTTACTGTGTTGGTCTTACAGACAAGGATGCTTGTCTCTTAACTTTTCATTTCAGTGGAAAGTCAAAGAATTTATATTAGAATGCTGCTAAATACATCATCATTTCAAAACAATCTACTTGTAACACATTACTGATAGATTTTCAGAATATAAGCAGTTAGTTAACTGATTGAACTAGAGAACATATGAAAGTTAAAAATAAAATCATTAAGTTGTAATTATTTATATCCGTTCCTTTCTATGTAGTACTAATTTGTAGGGAGCATATTCTTCAGCTGAAATAGTTTTACCTCTGTGTTTATTCTATGTATTCTAGCAACAAAATAAAAATTATAATGATGCGTCTATTGTAAACGCCGGAGGAAAACCTGGCAAGAGTTGGATGCCAGGTTCCTTCTAAAGTCATTTTTGCTGTCACATGCTCTTCTATTTCTACACAAATATTTCAATTCTGCAGTCAATAACTATTTCTGGAATGACTTTTTCATTCCCATTTTGAATTTTCCTACATATTTCAAATGACTTCAGGAAAATCTGACATACGAAGGTAATTTTACTTCTCTGGAAGATAAATTCATAGGAAATACAAATGAAAGATACATTTGCCCCCTTAAATTTTTTAATTATGAAGATGTTTCAAAAACTTCACAGCTAAATTGAGTCATAACTGATTGCATCAATAATCCAGTTTGAACTGGGTAGTAACTCTGTAAAAGTTCAAGAGAAATATGTGTTCAAATTTATGCTGTTTAAAAAAGGGCTAATTGAGCCAAAGATCTGCCTTGAAACACTGGGTCTTATCCTCTTTATGCCACTTTTAAATCTTTAATAAGCATTTTAAATCTATAGTCAGTACTAAAGCTCAGAGCTCTAAAACAAGCGTAGTTATGAGAAAGCTATATAAATGTATTCACCTATTCACTTAGACTGCTTAAAACATGGCTAACTCAGTGTTTTTGGGGCACGTTTAAACATCCAGCCTGGGAAGTCTCACAAGCCCAGACAATTAATTCAGCGACAAACGCTGATGAAAAGCTTGGCCAGCTATATACTGAGAGCCTGAAATTCCTTTACAGCTCAATGCCTTCTACTTCACAAATGTTACAGTTCAACAAGAAATAGCCCGAAGTTCCTTTATAGTCCTGTTTGGAACAATGTATGAAGAAACCCAGGGCAAAGACAAAGGAACTAAACATTCTACAAGTGAAAAGAACAGTAGTTATTTCTGAGCTGTGAGTGGCAATCCATTGTGGAGCTTCTCTGTTTCCAAAAGGCACTGAAGAATGAATAAGCTGCTTAAGCACATTATCCTGTTATTCAGGTCAACACCATGCAAACTGGGTCCCTGCTTGGTTTTTTGTTTTTTTTTTAGTGTTCACACATCTTGAGAGATTAACATTTACTATCGGCTATTTCATGGCTTTCAAAACAGATCACTGGAGAGAAAGTTCTATACCACAATCAAGTGTGTCAAGTTGACATGATGATTAGGTACTTTTCCTCAATGACTTGGGTTCCTTTTGTTCCCCAGCTCGTTGTCAAAGCTTAAACTTAGATTTGTTCTTTTGGAAATCTAATCTCCTGTGAAACGTAAGTCTGCTTTTCCTGGTTAGTGGGTTTGTTACACATATTAAATGATACTGGAAAAGTTGACACTAGTTTATTTTTAGGCACACTTAATTTTAAGGCTGAAAAAACTACTAAAAAGTTGAGGTTTAGCAACATGGCAGAATTCAAGCTTTAAGCAAAATAAGATTTTACAAGGAGAAAGGGCTTAATTGAGGTTCTGGTACTCACAGGATCATATAGATCTACTTAAAATTAGCTGAGTAAAATAACAAAAAGTCCTTTGAAGAACCACCTGAGCATATTAAAACTGTAATGACTTTGTGGTTTTAAGAAAAAGGCAAGTCATTTATACCATCTTACTTGTGCACGATTATAGTAAAGAGATCAGCAAACCATCAAAGTTCAGGCAAGGCTTGAGCTGTGCACCTGGCTCTAATTTAGCTACAAAAGCCAAAGCAGTGTGAAACAGAAAATTGCACGCATATATACTTCATCAATAGAGAAAAAACATGCGGAAATGTCATCTATTCTCAAACTTGGCACCAGGAAATTTCTTTGGAACTTACATAATTTAGTGCACACTGGAGGTTCAGAACCCAGGGCTGCAAGATGCTGAGCCTCTCTACTCACAAAGATGTCAGCAAAGGGAGTCCAGACTTCTCAGTGCCACCTATAACATATTTGGTATACAGTGATGTTTCACAGCAGAAATTCCCCCAGTGCCATTAAAAATATCAAAACCCTTCATTTCTACAATGAGAAATAATATTCATTGGATCCACAGTTATAAAACTAAAGGCAAACTACAGCTGTACGGAACACCAGCAGCTTTGAGAGAAAGATGTGCCACCTCCCAGAAATGAGAAACATTTCAGAGTACGATTGGTTTAATGAGGCATACAGCCACCAAGGAAAATGTAGGACCGTTGACACCTTTTCAACTGTTAATATTTGTATATGTTAAAACAGTCCAAATTCTTCCTGTGAGCTTCTTCTTTCTCAGTTTTCTCAGGTTGGGGAAAGGCTCGTGAACACAGTGGAGTTTCTGTTCTCCAGAAATGTCAGACATTTCAAACAACTTTTTTGTTTCCACAGGACTGAAATTTCACGCTATGTGAAACTTTTTTCAATAAAAGAGTTCATCGCTAAAAAATAACATTGAAGCTATGGGCATACCAACAGTTTCCATCAAAATTAATTGCGCAGTAATCAATCTGCGTTCATTTAAATTTGCACTAACATGCTGAATCATGATTTTCTGCCCTGTAAGAACTGCTTACAGCTGCAAAGTGTTTTTAAGTCATTAGGAAGGCTGGATAAGATTTCAATTTGTATTAGACTATTATGCCTATTTTCTTTGAACAAGCTTATTTTGAAGTCCAGCACACAGAACTTAAATGTGTACTAGATTCTTTGTTTGCAAATGCTGACTGAATTTTGGATGTCCGCAATCCTGCAACTAGCACTGACATTGGTTGGGTTTGAGCTGTAGAATGCTTTGCAAAAAGAAACTTCATAATCAGGTAACATTTTTCTTTGAACTATACTGCCTCTTTTACATACTCACCAATAAGAGATCGGGGCTCTTCCTACCTAAAGACGAGAACTTTGTCAACATATTTGCAAGGAACCTCTTGTGAAAGAAAAAAGGAGCTTTATCCTCTGTTTCTCCCCAGAAGGATACTTCATCTTTGGGATGAGCTAACATAAGTGCTAGCATCAGCTCACCCTTTCTCTAGACTTGCTGAACAGATAGGTACTGACTATAATACCACTGAATGATAATAGACATTTTCTCATCTGTAACCCTAAAAACATCACTAAAACCTGCCCTCCTGTCAGTCCAGAATTTAAAAGATGGTACCTTCATAATGTTTCTATGATATCAATCTTAAACACAGTTGTTGAAAGAATAGTTTCTGTGGGAAAACATTAATAGCAGGAGTATTCCATGTATTTGATACAGTTTGAAATAACGATTCTATTGTTTTGCACTCCCGAGTTAGCATTTTTCAGTTAATTTGCCTTTAAAAAGGCTGCTCAATTCAGTCCAATTTGCTCTTTCTATCCATGAGGTTTTTATCTTCCAGTTTGATCTTTGCATCTTTTGCTTGCCTTTTGCTCAGGAAGCCTATTAATTTCTTAACCTGGAGAGGAATTAACAGTCGTAGCTTCAACTTACACAAACACTTAACCCTACTGCTCATATTCTAGGGTTGGCTCCCACATGCACAGAGGGCTTTGCCCAGCTGAGGAGCTGTCAGTGCCAGTGAACTTTAATTAAAAAACAACAACACTGTAATGGCTGGAAAGAATGCTTCATGGAGGAATCTTGTAACAGGCTACAAAATTACCACAGTTTGTCCCCAAGCAAGAGGCTGCACAAAACCAGACTGAGCCAAGGACATTCTGTGGAGGCTTCCGGCGTATATCTGTGGCAACGAATAAAGAGCCCAGTGTGCAAGGGCTGTGGGCAGCCAGGCATGGTGTGTGCTGAGCAGGCTCCATCCCTACTGCCGTTGTGCGGCACAGCCTGCCTGCTTCTGTCCTTGCAGCGCAATACATGGCACCAGACAAGCTGTCCCAGGATGCCAAACTCATTTCCTTGCTTAAGTGTGCAGAGTTAATGCATATTCAGCCTCAGAAGACTGAAGTTCATGAACATGTATATAAGTGGTTGAAGAGCAGCCCCACTGAAGGGCATCTTTACTGTATGCAGGTTTGGAAACCACCATATAAAAAGGACATAAAATGATTAACGTGTCCAAAGGACTGCTACTAAGGTGCGGAAGGATCTAGAGGACAAGATGTACAAGGAACAGCCTAGGTCTCTGGGTTTGCTCAGCCCAGATCATTGGAGCTGAGGGGAGGCTTCATGGTGGCCTGCAGCTCCTGACCTGGAGTGGATGGGCAGCACTGAGCTCTGCTCTCTGTGGCAGCAACAGGGCCTAAGGAACAGCATGGGGCTGTGTCGGAGGAAGGGCACTGAAGGTTAAGGAACGGGTTCTGCACCAGACAGTGGTGGACATGGAATGGGCTGCCCAGAACAGCAGTCTAGGCACTGATCTGCTGGAGTTTAAGGAGTGTTTAGACAGTGCTCTCAGACATAGAATTTGAATTTTCGGTGGTACTGTGCAGATCTGGGAGTTGTACTCAGTGATCCTTGTAGGTCCCTTCCAGCTTGTGATATTCTGTGATTCTGTGATTCTCAACACAGCTGAAATGATGAACTAAGTATTCCCTGAGATATATCTGTGAAACATGATAAGAAGAGAAAATAGCTTTTTTTAAATTCAAGCCCTGTCAGGATATAAAGGAAAAAAAAGGGAAAAGAACTAAATAAAGTTCTAAAAAGATATTCTTGAAACTTGACTTCCTAGGTTAAACTTTCCCTTTTTCACTTGGAAATAATATACTTCTTTTGGTACTAGGATATCCATTTTCCTTGATACAAAAGGCTGTTTCTTTAATCTCTTTGCTGCATTTTTTCAGTCTTTCTATAGAGGTGGATAAATGGATATGTATTTCATACGCTTGGGTTAATCCTCAAACACTGCATTGTTGTCCTTTTAATATAGAATGTACTAGTGTAACTTGTTCCTGTAATAGTTCAAATAGTTATTTTTTTTTAACAGGCATTGCTGAAAGATCCTTTGTATATTGGGCTGAGACATAAGAGAATCAGAGGTCAAGCCTATGATGATCTTCTTGATGAATTCATGGAAGCTGTGACTTCAAGGTATGTGATATATTTGTGCTGTTCATTGGTGAATGCCATTGTGAACTTCATCTTGGAAGAAATAAATGTCCTTAACTATGTAAGGAAGAAAGAGTAATGAGATCAGAGTTGCTATGTTTCTGATTATTTTTTTTTTTGGAGCATTATATTTTATAAGATGACAAACTGTCTCTAACTTGCCTTCAATAATGTCATTTTATGAATTCACTGCATGAGTGGGAAAACTCATCTTGAGAATGAGTGAATTAACTTTTCAAACTATTTTTTTGCACTTCTGACTTCATAAGGCATGAGCATCATACTAGGAATATGCTGTTTTTACAGCCTGCTTGCCATCATGTTTAAATCTCTCTTCTCCTCAGGTTTTAAGGTTGCATGCACTTTGCACTGAATCCCTCTCTATTAAAAACAAGAATAACAACAACAAAACAGGAAAAGGAAAATAAAGTCACCCTAGTCTCTGTCCCAACCCAAACAAACACAAGACCGATCTTATAAAGTCTTGTTTTTAAATGTCATGTTATAGACCTATTCCAAATCAGCTCTTTCTCTTGTTTCCTTCTCTACTGTTCATAAAGTAGTTAGATTTATTATTAGAATATATGGAATAGTATGTTCTATGTCAAATGACACACTTGCTTACATTTTCCTTTGTCGTTAAAATATTTGGAGTTCTCGAGTTCTCATTCTGCATTCAGTGTGTGTACATTAAATAGTCTAAGTACCAGAATCCTTATCAGAGCATGCTCCCCTCTTCTGCGGTAAATCGTAAAGCCAGGACTGAGCTGTGGGACCAGGAAATGCTTTCCAGCTCCTCAGTCTCAATTTGTGTCCCAGACATGTTTTGAATCCATGATGGGACCTCACCTGGATGTGCACAACCTCTGTTCTCCCTGCCCTGGATCCTGTGTAAAATAAACTAGGGCAAGAGAGTAGTCTTAATTCCTGTACTTGAGGCACAGGTTCCTCTACATGTTGCTATATTCTTACCCATTACCCCCTCTTGGCTGAGAGTCCCTTGTTCTTAATCTTCCTACAGTTCGTTTTGAGTATTCTCTTTCAGGCAAAACTGATGCATTTCTATCTCCATAATAGAAGATTTGGAACATTAGAAGTTGCTCTATGGACCAAGTTTTGAAAATTTCTAATTTAATGCATTCACTAATTCACCCTTTCTTTAAAATTGAACCATAGCTAATTTTAGGTCATTTTAATCATATACTGAAGAAAATTGTCAAGGTCAAGCAGAATACTATTTCAGTAATGTTTGATGGTTGATTTGTTCTCCCGTTCTTTTTACTCGAAAATCTTTATAAACAGTAATTTTGAGTAATTTTTAGCAATTGATGTTAACTTGACCTTCTGAAAGATCACTCTGTCCTCAGCTGCCATGGTCTACAACATTGTCCTTTATTTCATGTTTGAAGTGGAGAACTAAAAATTCAAAGTTTTTAGCTGTTTTGGCTGTACTATGACATCCAGTTATGATACTCACTTGCTAAGATGAAGGGAGAAGTGATGTAGCTAAGACAGTCAGGACCATTTGTTCAATAATTTAATATACTCTACATTAAAACTTATATTGAGGTGAGGTTTTAGCAGCTCTGTTGGGAACATGCGGAAGTAGGCAGCTGTACAGGATGGTACATTTTGTATAGGCTTCTCTCATTGCCTTCCAAGAAATCTTTCTAGACATGTGTATCATATTGGCTGATTGTTAAATTTTGAAAATCTAGATTGTTATCAGCTGGTTCAGCATCATTTATAGTGTATACTTTTGGAATGCTACTTTTATAGAGTAAATGTTATGTTGTGCTTTATAAAAAAGCCTGTCATGTGAAGGTATAATTTCATCAACTGAAATATTTTCCCTTTCACAGCCTTCACTGCTATTCACTCCAAAAAACTTTTCTTGTAAATCAAAATCATTTTTGAATGAGTCTTTATTTTTTTTAATAAAAGCACACAGAGAAAGACTTAAAACATCCACTAATACAAGATTTTGGTACAGTATCCACTGTGTTATCATAGCAGAATGAAACGAGTACAGTGTGATTTTTCCCAGATGTGAGTAGGCATAAGCATATGGAAAGTATATGGATTTCTTCTGGCATAAAGTCAGCAAACAGCTTTTATTTATTTACCTATGTCTGTATCTGTCTGTTTATTTGTTACTGTTGCCAGCAGCTGCCTTTGCTGTGGACAGGTGCTGTAATTTCTGTGGACATTACCCAGTTTTTCTTGCTTTTGTCTTTGCACAGCGATTTGAGAGTATGAGGATATACTAAATGGAAAGAATGTCTTATAATATGGGAAGTAAAAAAGAAATATCTTCAGCACCGAATAGCACAAATCAAAATTAAAACCTGTTCATAACGATTTGCTGTATTTTACCCTATGAAGATGTGGGTGATAAAACATTTTATACAGTAGCAAATTTTTCCAGATGATAAGTTGTTCTTAAATGTCTGCGTTTACAGAGGAAACTCTGAGAGGAGGGATTGCTGAATAGGGCTCTGGTAGCTGGGGTTGATCCACCAAGACGTCTTATAAAACTAGAAGAAGGAACTCAATTTTTTTATTCCAGTTTCCATTTCTTTCCTACTTGCTTGCAATAATGTATTCATTTACAGCAGTGAAGGGATTTTGGAAACACTTAAAGGGAAAATATGTAGACTAGAGATAGAACAAGAAATGAGGGGAGAAGGAAAAAACAGCCTTTTATTAACAGGAACATTACTTGTCTGATGTAAAAAGTGGATTTTTTCCTTTTTCTGAAGGAAAAAAGGAAATTTGCTTCCTTTTAGCAAATCTGGTAAAGATAACTCCAGCTTGAACGCCTCTGAAGAAGACCAGAGTAGGGAAGAATAGCATGCTATCAGCTTGCTTTCTGCTGCAGTTACTGTGCACTGGGGAAGGAACTGTGCACTGCCCAGAGAGACAAGGCTGACTTGTACCAGTGGTCTGTGAACAGTGAGTAAACTTATAGAAAATGAAAAGTAATCTCATGTAACTCTGGAAGGTAATACCGCAGTCCCAAAGAGTTGTGCAGAATTTTTTTTTCTGGTATAAGCTAAAATTTGTGGGTTTATGATGTGGAAAAGCAACCCTACATCACTGAAATTGTCTTCTGTAGGCGTGATGTTTTTTGTTTTTGTGCGCTTTTCTGTTTCAGTTCAAGGTGCAATAGTAGTGAACCTTAGAGAAGTAATCTCACGTATCATTTATGTTCTGATCTGTAATTACATTTTAATTAAATCCTTCCCCATTACTTTTATATGCTCTCCTTTTCTTAAGCTTGTGGTGCACAAAACAAGCTGCTGACAATTATAATTCAGTATGTTCTGTCCTAAATAATCATGATGTAGTCATTATTACTCATTTGCCTGATTATATTATTCACAGATGGTAATACTGCTTAATTTCACATCATGTGTTACTTTAAAAGGCTGCATTATGGTAAGTAAGGCTTATCTGACTTTGAAAACAACTGTAAGATTTATCAGTCATAAAAAGAAAATTACACAAATACTTAGGTCATTCCAAAAATAATGTCTCCTGTTTATATCCATGGAAACTGCAACAGATCAAAAAGCACAATAACACTGATAGACCAAATTCTCAGCTACAAAACAGTTTTTCAACATAGTCACCATCACTAGCTGTGCATTTTTGCCAGAAATGAACAAGAGCCTGCATGACACACTCATCAAAATCTTTATAGCCACCTGAAACACCTTTTCAGTGGCTCTTGCCACTGCTGAAACACACCACCCACCACCTCACTGTGGTCACATCCACTGTTTGGTCTCCATCAGTGTTCCACAAGCATCGACAAATATCAGTGGATGCTAATTTTTTCCACACAGAGGAATTCAGTGACACACCTTTGCTTCATCTGCACTTCCATGTCAGATGCCATGTAGTCAGACTGCCCCTCTGCTGCCAACTGTCACACAACAATAACATGTACCACAGTGTTGACGACAATATTCAGCCTCTACTTCCATACCACCAAAATCTGCCTGTGATTCATGGGCCAGAATAATAAAATAGGAGGCATTACTTTTGAAGCAGTGCTCATACTTCAGTTTTTATTTAGTAGATGACATTGGAATAGAATTAAATCTGTAAATTATTAATTCAAAATGGACATAACTTCTTGCAAGGCAACGTACTGTCAAGAAATCAATACAAAAGGGGATTATAGCTGTGCATCGTTATGGAATTTGTTGCACAACACATTGCTGCTAACAATGTATTCATGCACAGGTTGTTAGTAGAAGGACATTGGCACCTCTATCCTCTAGTGCATCGTGGTACTGAAAGACTAAGACTTGCATTGTGCCTCTGTGTTCCTGTATTGTTCAAGTTAAAGTGACTGTTAGGAGCACAGAAAAAAATACTGCTGCAACAACTCCCTCCTATGGCAGTCTTAATGAAAATATTTCTGTTTACAGATTTTTTCCCTTAGTGGGGAGTTGATGTTAGCTGCTTTATAGCCCTCTTCCCTTCCCTTTGTGCTAGTTCATTTGGTGGTGCAGTTCTCCAGGTTGGTTGGCTGGGTGGTAATTTTCTGGCACTCCAAAACTAAATGAACCCAATCTGATCTTCTGCAGTGAGAAGTGAGAAGTCTGCTTCCTCTTTTTTTTTTTTAATTTTTTTTTTTTTAAATCCCAGTTTAAATCTATTTATGCCTTTACCACAATCTGTATCTAATATTTGTGTCCAACTTTCTTTAATGTCAATATAAACCATGAAATTTTGTCCTCTCTCTTCTTTCTGGACTTAGAAGTGCTGAAATCTTCAATTCATGATACTAGCTTATCTACCTTCACATTTTTCTTTAAAACTTATTTGTACTTTCGTTAACTAGAAGCTGAGAACAGATTGCATGCGTTGCTAGATTGATCACTGCTAGATAACCGAGAAAATGTCTATATCTTACTTTCAACATCATATTTTCTATCCATCCTTTTCAATAACTTTTGTTTCTAGCACATGGGTCCAGCCATTTTTACAGCTTAGCACAATGGATTTCAGCTTATTTAAGCCTATTGTTTGGTTCTGTTGTAGAAATAGTCAATAACAACACATCTGCTAAAAATAAGTCCATGTCTCTTGTCACAGGAGCAGCGCTCATCATTTCCCAAATACCAATATTCTGTGCAGAAGCTCTGATCTCAGTCCTATTCCATCAATGTCCTTGGCAAGAGAAGGATCTTTGCTTTGTCATCTGAAACCACAATCAACTTTCACAGTGGTTTAAACTGTTGTGATTCATCATTTCCTTTCGCTTGTACGCTCTTGAGAAATACTGACAGCTTGCCAAGGCAGTAATAAATAAACATAAATATTCCATAGTCTAGATTTTGGTGACAGTCAAAACAGCAGCAACAGTGAATGCTGCTGGGAGTGCTTCATATGAGATGGAGAAGTGGAATGTGCTGCACTATTCAGAGGCTGGAAAGGCCACAGCAGCTTTTTTTTTTTTTTCTCAAGGTTCTCTTCGTGGAAAAATATGAATGAAGATAAAGCCATATTAGGTTTTTCATTTAATATGCAGAGTTAATCTGAATCTCCTACAACACAATTATGCAGTCTTTCTGGATCTCCTTTAATGCTGCTTGCCATGAAATAATCTACTTAGTTGTTCACATGAGATAAGTTTGCACAGTGGTACCTAATGACCAAGGTCAGGCCTTTCACAGTGGAAGCTCAAGATTTGCATTTGCAAGTATTACAGGGTTTGGTTGGTTTTTTTTTCCTTTAAATAAACTGAAATTAAAGTAAAAATCATAGAATAATATAAATGTTTGAGTTGGAAGGGACTTTTAAAGGTCATATAGTCCAACTCCCCTGCAACGTACAAGGGCATCCACAGATAGATCAGTTAGCAACTCTACTAATGAGCAGTATTCCAGCTGTAAAATACGGTTTTTAAAAGACAGAGAATCTAAATCTTAGACCAGTGCAGTTTGTTATGTGTGCTATTCCTTCCTTCATGGCACTGCCTTCTACCAGTCTTTTCCTAGGACCTTGCTTTACTCACTTTGCAGAACAGGCAAAGAACAAGGAGTAGACTTGGAGCTGCATTGGCAGCTGTGCCAACTGCGTGAATCTTTTTGGGATTTTGTGACCAGTAACTTCTGACAGCCTTAAAGACTTTTACATATGCATTTTGTGATTCGTTGCTGCGGGCTAAATTACATCTGATTGCTGGAAATGACACAAACATACACTTTGTGGGTTTTTCAGGCACAGTATTTGGCAAACGGAAAAGTGAATCTGTCAGTGAAGTGAAATCACGGCAGAATAGACAGACTCTACTCACATCAAGTTTATTTGTAGAAAGAGTGCTTTTATTGTTTGTTATGCAGGACCACAGAGAAATTCTTAGCAAGGATCAGTAGAGGAGTCTTAAAGATATAAAACCTCATTCATTTCTAAAAAAACCAAGAAGCTGTCAAACAGTACTGAGGGAGAAGGCAATTGTTTTGTTTTTGTGGACTAAATAGAGAGAGTTGGAGGTATTTTTAGTATTTTTAATATACTTCTCGTATTCAAACTGATTTTTGAGATTGGAATGGGATGTGTTCATGTTCTAATAAAGCTCAGCTATGTCCCAGACTCTGCAGTTAGTCAAAACCCAACCAGTGAAGAACACACTGTTCTCAGGCTTTCCTTCTCCACCTTATTTCAATAAGGGTTTTTTAAATTGGAAAGGGCCTGGTAAACCCAGTTATGCTCCTTCCTCTTTTTTAGCTGCAGAACGTGGTGGGCAGGATCCTCAGTGGAAGTTAACTGGTGCAACTGCATTGTAAATGGAATGAGTGTTGATTTATTTGAATAATTTGTGAGCAATATTTTAACATACATGAGATAGATTTCCTGGTAAAATAAAGCTAATCAAGGTCAATGATGTAAAACAAATAATAGTAGTAATAATTTGTTGGTCTCCTGCTTCAGTACAAATTTCAAAGTTTCTATGTGCCAGTAACAAGCAGATTCAAGTATCACAAGAATAACAGGGAAAATTGCATTCTGAAAATTTGTAAATCTATAAGTATAATTCTGCAAGTACAATTTTTATAAAATATGGGATATTACCCATATTACCCCTCAGATATTCTAAAATGGCCTATCATCACCTGCGTCTGCCAACATAACAGGCCAAGGTGGGCTCTCCAAAAAGACTGCATTGCTCAGTTTGTTCTGAACTGAATGTGTACAACCTTCTCTGTTCCTGTGTTGATTCACCAAGGAAACCTGCATCTGTGCAGATGAGATGAATATAATCATGAACCTCGAGCAAAATTAATAGCACACAACATCAGTGATCCTAACAGATTCCAATGGGGGTTTGGGGAAGGAGAAAATATTTTGACACTCCAAATGTTCTGATATCAATATGTTATTATATTTTAAGCCTTTGACAAACAGCTGTACTCTCAGATCACAGTATTCTGTACAATTTTTTGTACAGTCTTCCTAGAAAATTGTAATGGAAACTTCAGTTACTTCTCTTTCCATCCTAGAAACTACACCAGTAATATGTCCCTACAAAGCAATATAACTGACTAAAGAGTGAGACATGGCACTTCTGAAAATCAGGACAATTTTCATTTAGTACAGAAGTTTGGATTTAAATGCTGACTTGTGAAATGGAAGCATTTAATCTTATCCTGAGATTACAGCCAAATTAGCCTTTTAGCTATGCAAACCCTGTGATAAGAACTGTCTGCCAGGGATTTGGAACTGGAATCAGAATATGCCAGAGCTGAGCTGTGAAGCTGTGTGTGTTATCTGCACCAGTAAGTACAATAATGTATTTATTTTAAAGATAATATGGAGTACCTTAAAGGAAGTCTTTTCTATGTCAGGAACAACAATTTATGACTTTGGTTTTTTTTCAGTCTTATAAGCATATCCAATGATATTTAAAACATCCTCCATCCAATCTGCCTAACCACTTTGTAGTGATGTGTAAGCCTTCTTACAGTCATGCTGCACTTAAAGTAGTTGCAGATTAATACTTTTTTCTTTTTCATAGCTGGGAAGTGAAGCATAAGATAACTGAATGTAAATTAGATGTCCTTGTGGGAACAATCCACTTGCCTAAACATAGAAGTACAGCACTGTATCCTCTTTGGCTTCCAACTGCTGGCTTAGGTTCTTTAGTTGTCACGCACACTGAGTCCTAGCTGCCAGTTCTGTGCAGATGCCATAGATGCCCCATGGAGGGCACTGGGTTCCTGTGTTTAAATATCTATTTCATACCCCAGCGTCTACCTTTATGTGCTTGAAGGCTTTCAAGTACCAGCCCTGAGTGACTTTTCTACTGTTGCACAGATAGATTACTGGCAAGAAAAGTAGAACCCTAAATATTCTTTGAGGTAGACTTACACCTATACAGCTATCCCTAGCAAATGTCCATAATTTTATATAAAAATAAATATAGTTTTATATATATAAAAATGTAGTTGGATATAGTTCTAATAAAATTAAAATTAAATCTGTTGCATGCAGATTTTGCCATTGTTTTGAATGCTGAGAGCTACTTCTCTCTAATTTTGCAGTCTCTCTATACCTCTCTGCTGCCAGGAAGGCATACTAAGAGCTTGCTTAATTGAAAGCAGTTAAAGGCTGCAGCTTTGAATGGCAAGATAGGGCAATTTACTTACTTTACTGATTCATATTCTTTTTTATTTAAACTAGACATAAGGAGACAGTATTTGATGTCTGCTATATTCTTGACACTTTCTGGAAATTCCAGATGCACATCTTCCTTCTGCATAAGCAATCACTAGTGTTTATACATCGCTGTGAAAAATATTAGCCTGGAAATGGCTGAAAAATGAAATATGACACTTCAGACCCACTACCATATGTAAGTGAAGTTAGCTGACATTTTGTTGACGCCCACAGTTGCGCCAGTGCTAACAAACCCCAAATAAATGATGAAATATGTTTAGCTCGTGCCTCTAATTACCAAATTATGAAAGTACTTTGTTATTTATTGTGAGTTTAAATGAATAACTGGATTACTGGCATTGGAAGGTTGCTGATCATGTCCACAGAAGCAGATAATGTTTAACTGATGGGTTATCTTATCTAAAAATGAGGGTGCACATGAAAGGAAAAAGAAACACATTTTGAAAATCAGACTGGAGTTTTAGTGGTTCAGTGATGTTTCTCTCCTAATCCCTTACTCTTTTAGATTTTGCAAAGTTTTGAACAATAAGGAAGAAGAATTTCTTGTGCTATCCCTGCATTGGCTCTTGCAGAAGGAAATTCTTTACAGTTTTATCTCCAGCACAGCATTACTTTGATACTTCTTTCTCTGAAAATGGGATTTAGCTTAGTACAAAACCAGAAGGTTATCTGTTTCAAACATTATACTTTGGAAACTGCAAGAGACATATCACTTAATTGGCTAATTTTATTTCAGAATTTAGTGGATTTTAACATCAAAGTTAATCATTCTAGTTGCTGGTTTGTAGCAATGGCTACTGGAAAGAGACTGCTGGCAGGGTTTGCTGAAAATGAACTACGCAGATTTTAATAAAAATGGAGTTAAACATAAATATACCAGCAGTATGTACGAGAAAAAGCTAAGTCTTCTTTCCAGAAGACGTACTTCTTGTGAATATCTAGTTAATTCATGCTATACATTCTACTTTTTAACACTGCTTTGTAATGATCGTGTAATTAATCCATATTGTTAAAAGGTAATTACTTGTTGTGTATGTGTTTGTTTCCTTTTATTTTAAATATTTCAGTGTAACAGATATTTGGAATCACTGTTCTTGCTCAGGATAGAGCTCTGATATAGAAAACACACCCAAGAGTTATTTTGCATTTTAAAGTCATATGAATAGCAGTAAGCTTATTTGTGTCTATTATATAACCAGAAGGGTTGTAAGAAAAGTTAATAAGAATGGAAGAGTCTGCAAATTTGAAAAATGCAGGAAAAAGTAGTTTTCTTTTAATAAGCAATTAGCTGATGCATGTAATCAGATTCTGCACAAGTTGCAACCATTTCTAAGCAGATTATTTGTCCTGGGTGTCATTTGGGTTTATAGTTCTGTGCTTACGAGCAGAAAACATTTGCAGCACAAATCTCTGAAAAGCTGCAATGCTCATAGTAATCTCTTATCTCACATGCTTTAAAAAAACATGAATATCTTCAAATTTAGCAATAATTAAGTCCACTTACATATATTTTCATCCTGCAACATTAAAATTGTTATATTTTTTTAAGCTTCCTTAATTAGGCTCAGAATACAAAGCCTGTCTTGTTAGAGATTTTGCCCTTGTCAGCCATGGAGGAATCTAAAAACTTATGAAGTCAATTTCTGTGGTTGGAAGTAACGAGCCAGACATTTAGAGATCTTTTTACAGTATTGAATTTTTATTAAAAAGACTTTGATTAATCTTTTCTGCTGAAAAATTGATTATGATCTGAGCATATGCTTGACTTCTGGAAAACTACGTTTCTTCAGCTGTTTGACTGTAGACATTCCACTGAATTTATACTGGGGTGTTGGGTAGGGTAAGAGGCACAAAAGCTAATTAAATCATTGATCCTTCACTTTTATACAAGCTGATTTAAGAATGTCATAGCATCTACAAAGAAGTGCTCTATTAAATCTGTTAATCATTCAAATTTGTTTAAACAAAAAAGATTTTTCAACTTAAGCCAGACCGCGCAGTGTTAGGGTTTGTTTTCTTTTCTTTGCCAGAAACTACAGAAGCTGTAAGTTATATATGGAAAGTATTTTTAAAGAACAACGTTTTCAGGATAAGAGAACTGACTGCAGCTGGTTTGGTATATTTTCCAATTCAGATTTCAGAATGGGAACCAGCTGCTCCTGTGTTGCTCTTAGCTAGAATGCCAGCTTGAGCTGATGGTTGTGAGGTGACCATTTTGGAAATGGTGCAAGTGAAGAATAGAGGATGTGATCCCCACATCAGTTTCTGTTGCTGAGTACCTTCTTACAGTAGCAGCACCATCTTCAAACACTGCTGTATTTGGATCTTATTTATTTATTTATTTATTTATTTATTTATTTATTTTGCAAAAAACCCAAAACAGAATTAAAGAGGGAATCCTAGCATACAGCATCCGCGGTGCATTTTTAACAAGTTGTCACCTGAATTAACCAACATGCAGCTGTGCTGTTTGACTGCCCCAGCAGGTGCCATCTGAGCAGATGGCTCCTGTTTGCTGTCTCTGGACACAGGAAAACTCGTACCACTTTTCTTTTAGCCCAGATGTCTTCTTTTAGCTGTACAAGCAAGTATGCATTGGTACACTAATGAAAACTGAGACTGTAGATGATGAGCTGTTATTGCTAATTCATTAGAAGTGTGTGATGTATGTTTTTAAAATAAGGTTTGTCTTTAACACAAATGTGATGGTGAATTAAGAAATATAGACTGGCCTATTAATGGAAAAGAACATGAGTGCAGCAAGTAGTGCATTCTTTGGGATTTTGATTTAGACAATGGGGGCTAAGCTTTTTTGGTCTGGATGCAATTCTCATATTTACTAAGTATCACAAATAGTATTGAATCCATTTTTCCACAGTATTAAACACAAACCTGAATAAATTGGGAAATTTAAAAAATAGATTTGATCAACATAAGATTCTGTAGTGGTATTGCTTACTTATTTTATTTGCAAGAAACCTACTGAATATTAGAGCAATAGATACACTGAATTTTGAAAATAAATGATAACAATGTTACAGCATATATAGAAGTAGTTTGCTTAAAATCTCTTCGAGTTTACTCAAAAGAAGTTAACTTTGAAGCCTTTTTCGACTTCTATGTCAACTTCCAAGAGATTTTTTTTTTTTCCACAAGAAAGAAATTTTCATACCATGTCCTGAAATTATATTCCAAAATATTCTCGTTACACTCACTTGATAACAAAAACATCTTGTTATGCTTTCTTTAGTTTCAATCCCAGTAAACTCTCACTGAACTGAAGGCAGCTTCTGCACATATTCAGTATGGCTGGAAAATCTAGTCTTGTCTAGGAAGTGTTGTGCTGCTTATTCTAACTCTCTGACCATTTATTGTACTACAAAATAGCCAAATAGTGCAGTTTGCAATTGCAGCTACTGGTGTAGGAGCATGCTAAAGAGAAGACTTGAGGTCTGAAGACAAGAAAACAGCTCTGTTTCATAGGACTGGAGTATTTGCACAACATGCTTTTGTTTCATAATTTGGTGTTTAAACAGGTTTTTCAACCCTGTATTTGGAAGAAGAGGGTCAGATTGCCGAGAACAAGGAGTTAATATACACTCAGGCAGTTGGAAAGGTTACTGGAGCTGTAGTGTTTTCTCAGTTGAGGATTGTTGGCAGCAGTTTTAGCTTAATGAGCAGAGGCAATGTCAAATAACCACTTCACAAAACACAGGACAAAATAGATTCTTGTCAAAAAAAAAATGGTCTTGGCTCCAAAGAAAACCATTGCTTTGGTTTCAGCTTCAGCAACTACTGTGACACTGTACTATATAAAAGTTTTTGAATGTTATCTCATTTTCTGTCATATTGCCGTCTTTCTTTGTTGGAAATCTTACACCAACTGAAACAGAAGGGAAAGTCCAAGTGACTCTTTTTGGCTGATAAGGGGCAATACAGTTCTTGAGGTAGGGGTTTTAAGTAATCTGCTGTGTCTTGGCATTCGTTACACTGGAACTATTGCTTTCCTATAGGTTTTTTACTGTAGTTTCAGTGTATCCCACAGTATTCTCCTGGAGAAGCTGGCAGCCTTCGGCTTGGACAGGTACACCCTCTGCTGGGTAAAGAAATGGCTAGAGGGATGGACCCAGAGAGTGGTGGTGAATGAAGCTAAATCCAGCTGATGAGTGGTCATGAGTGGTGTTCCCCAGAGGTTGCTACTGGCGCCTGTCTTGTTCAGTATCTTTATTGATGACCTAGATGAGGGCATTGAGTGTGCCATCATCAAGTTTGCAGATGCCACCAAGTTGTCAGGAAGTGTCAATCTGCCTGGGGGTAGCGAGGCCTTACAGAGGGATCTGGACAGCCTGGATCATTGGGCTGAGTCCAATGGGATGAAGTTCAACAAGAAAAGTGCTCTTTGGCTGCAACGATGCTAGGCAGTGCTACAGGCTTGGGGCAGAGTGGCTGGAAGACTGTGTAAACAAAACAGACTTGAGCGTGCTGATTGACACTCAGATGAACATGAGCCAGCAGTGTGCTGAGATGGTGAAGAAGGCCAATGAAATCCTGGCTCGTATAGCCAGGAAATAGCGTTTCCAGCAGGAGCAGGGAAGTGATCATCCCCTGTACTCAACACTGGTAAGGTTGCACCTTGAGTACTGTGTTCAGTTTTGGGCTCCTCATTACAAGTAAAATTTTGAGCCCTGAAGTGTTTTCAGAGAAGCGCAATGAAGCTGTGAGGGGTCTGGAGCACAAGTCTTATGAGGAGCATCTGAGGGAACTGGGATTGTTTTGTCTGGAGAAGAGGAGGCTCAAGGGATGCTTCATCGCTGTCTACAACTACCTGTGAGGAGGTTGAGGAGAGGTGGAAGTCAGCTTCTTCTCACAGAATTGGCTTTGAAGCTGTTGAATCATTTTAAGAGAAATAGCCAAGGCTGACTTCTGCTTATACCCAAAGAAAAAAGTGTTCATTGTAGAAGACAACTAACTCTTTTTCTATGTCCAGTTTTAGAAGTCAAATATGTCTTTAGTACAAACCCAAGGAAGATGAATCATTGGTGTGAACAAACATTAGAAAATATCTTTGTTGGATAAGAATATCTGGAATAGAAAGCAATTCAATTTTATTGTAATTATTTTCATTTTTCAAAGAAAGAAGCTGGATTTAGATTTTTTTTTTTTCAGTATAGTATAGAAAAAAAAAGTTAAAAAACTCTGAAAAATGTAGAAAGCAGAAAACTAATGCAAGCATGCTATCCTTTCGCCAGTTGTGCTACGGACAGCAAAAAGCTGTATACTACTTCTGAAGTTCAGAGTAGAGCTGGATGATACCAGAATAGATCTAGTGTAGATTGCTTTTCATCTCAGTGTGAAACATGCTATGCACTAGAAACAGTAAAAAACTCAAAAATGAAGAAAAAAAAAGATAGCCAATTTTTGTGGATTTTCATGTTTTCATGCAAGGGCAGAGGCTGCTCAAGACAATAAGTCTGCTGTGATGTGGCTTGGACATTCTTTGCTTAAGGCAGCAGCATCCTGCCTCACCAGTCCAGGAGAAAGGGAACGATCACGCTGTCTATGCAGCATCTACAGCAGCTCACAAGCACAAGATTATGTGCTAACAGGCTGAGCAGTGTCCAAGTTTTATGTCACTGCAGAAGAGAGACCTGTGTTCCGAAACACTTGTTCCCTTGCAAGAAGCGAGTAACTTTTCATTAACTCACTCATTCCGTATTTTTGACCATATATGCTTCTGGTTTTCCTTACCTCCTCCTCCTACTTGTAGTATCTCATCTTCTTGCCTTTTCTGCCCTGTAGACTTCTGTAAGTTCAAACTCTTCTTTTTCCTTTACTACTCACTGAAGAGATTCATTTAATCCTATTCGTACCTACTTTTTTACCCACTGTTTTTCTTAAAATTATCTCTAATCCTTCTATGTCGTGACTGTTCACTTTTCCATACGCTTCTAGATTTTGATTCATGATTCACAGTCTGCTTTTCCAGATGTATATATATATATTATATTTCTATTATGATTATTTTATTCCTTCGCTTTATTATCTCCATAACTTCTGCAGTCTCTCCCCTGCTATTTCTGAAACTACTGTGTCAACTTGCTTTATGGTGGGTCCTGCAGCCTTGGCTCCTTACCTGGCTCTGTCAGAGCAGAGCACAGATGCCACCTTTCCCAGGCCTGGCTTTCCAGCAACAATTAAGGCTCAGGGAGCACATCTAAGATCACATACTACCATGACCCACAGGTGGTGAAGTCACAGTGAATATATTTAGTGACAGGAACTGGGGTGTGTGTTGCAGCATGCATTTGCCTTGCAGCATTAACTTTGAGAAAAATCTCCAGTGGATTTTTCTGGGAAGAATTTTAAGACTTTTGTTTGTTATTTTCTTTTTATTTTTGTTACTTATTTAATTTCCTTTTTTGCATCTGTGAAATTATCCTTTCTGTATTACAGCTCTGTCTCAGGGGTACAATCCTCTCATCTCCATAAACATCTTCAAAGTTTTTTGTTTTCAGTGCATGTTATTTTTCTTTTTATATGGCTGCTTCTGTCCCATGCTATATTTCAAGCTTCTTGCAATTTCATTCTCTCAAATCCAGCAAGAGAAAAATGTTGTCATCCCTGTTTCACAGGGGAGAAGCAAGTACCTTAAGGGCCTGCAGATTTCCATTGATACTAAGGAAGCCTGGCAGTTAAATTTCAGTCTAGGGCTGCAGGCTACAGCTCTGTCACTATATTTAAGAGAGTTTGTGATGACAGCCCTCCTTTTCAGTTATGATCCATTTCACTTTGACCAATCTAGGATCTCAGCAAGTATCCAGTGCCTACGTCAGTATGTGTGACTGAAGCACAATGTAACTAACTCTTTATTTCTTCCATCTGTCCTGCTACTGCTAGAAAGCTTTTTTGATTGACATTTCTGAGCATGTCCCCTACTATTTTTGTGTAAATGTAACCTTTCATCTGGCATTTTTTGGATCCTTGACACCATAAGTTATCTCTGCCTGCCATATCTGGTAACATCCTCATGTGCCAGCGCTGCTTCTTTCTGCAGATTGTATGATAAGTCATCTTTATAGCCCAAGGCACACCTTTTTACTTGCATTTTTTTAATGCAGAAATTCAACATTTATATAGTATGTTTACCAGATACATGCATGGTATATATGTCATTCAATTTATATGGTATATATTTATACCATTCAAGTTTTTTGACATCTCTCCTTTCTATAAAGCCAAAAAAAAAAAAAAATTTTTTTTAGAAATAAACAGGTGATAAACAACAGCTAATTATTTTTTGCTTCTTTATTACTTTCTTTCTATCACTGTTCCCACTAAAAACAGGAAAGGAATGTCACAAAATCATAGAATGGCTTGGGTTTGAGGGGATCTCATTACAAGCCCCTGGCAACAGTGGGTTGCCAACCTGTAGATCAAGTTTTAGATCAGGCTGCTCAGGGCCCCATCCAATCTGACCTTGGACACCTCCCGGAATGGGGCATCCACAGCCTCTCTGGGCAGCCTTTTGCTCACCACCTTCTCTATGAACAAGTTCCCTGACATCTAATCTAAAGCTCCCTTCCTTTAGTTTAAACCAATTACCGCTATCCACCACTATCTTCCCATGTAGGAAGTTGATTTCCCTCCTGTTTACAATCTCCCTATTTGTCATAACGTCATAATGTAAGTGAATAATATTAATTCTTTCTCAGACTAACTTGTGTATTCCAGCCTCAGGAAGGACATTGGTAGTATCATTTCCTTGGGCCCTTATCCCTTGAAAGATTCTGTCTTCTGCCAACATGAAACACAGTGGGGCATCAGTTCCTCTCTAAACTCATGGAGTACAAATATTTAGATTTTTTTTTTAACTGTTTTCATAGATCATTGAATCATTTCAAATTTTTAATCTTAACTTTGTCTGAAAAGGGACGTAAGTGAAGAATTTAGTAATCTTGATAAGTAATAAAGACTCAGCAAGATATTATCTTAGTAGTCTCGTTTTAGAATGATTAATACACTGTATGTATGAAAGGGGAGACAGATTTTCTTTCCACAAACATCTGTTTATGATTTAAGCTCTGCAAAATATCCAAAAAAAGATTGTGGTGAATACTGACTTAGGACTTTTGCCACGTATCAAACAGTCCCCAAGGATGGTTCTTACACTGCTGTTAATTTTGCTCGTTCAATTCCAAATCTATAATATTTACTTTAAAACTGTTTGTATTCACCTACTCTGTTACTAAACAAAAATAAAAAGGGAGAACATAGGGAGCACTTATGTAGTTGATTTATAATATTACTTGAACATGAAATTATTGTCAAAAGCATATGGTCACTATCAATGAAGTATGTTCTAAATAGATGTGGATATATTTGAGAAGTGAGGTTTGCTCCCTGTGCCTTGTTTTGCATTGTACGTGCATCTGTTCTTTTCCAGTGAAAGATCTCACTTGTTCCGTGTAAGTCATCTTGTCTTTATACCTGAGTTGCAGACCCCTTTTTCACTTGATCTCTCCCAGTTAAGTTTGCTCTAGTCAAGAATGGCATGCAGAGCTAATGTTGGATTTAAAGGGATCCAGCTGAACATTACATTTTGTGAAGGCCTGCTTCTGTAATAAAATATTTCTTTCTCCTTCTTAGCTATTGTCTTGGCCCAAATAAGAATGAATTATGTGATCTTTCTTTGCTGGGAGAAGTACTTTCCAATTCGTATAGTGCAATAGGGCAAGGAGTTCTTCTCAATGTCAATGTTAACGTGAATTCTATATTGGTTTGTAATACTGCAATTTGAAAAATTGTGATCAATTGTATGCAGGTTTTTCAGATAGTTCTGGCTGAGGTATAGCACGTACCTTTAGCAGAATCAGTTGTTTGCCTCCCAGTGTAAGGTTAATACTCCCCTATAGCAATGCTTACTGGATTGAAGTTCAAATTTGAGCAATGATTGCAAATATCTCAGGAAAAAATATGACAGTCTGGCATCTCCAAAATATTTTGACCTGCTAAGAAGTTCTTTAAAGTACTTCAAAAGTACAAAAATGGACAGTATAAATTTTCTTGGATGAGAGACGAAAGCTGAGAGATGATGAGGTAGTTTTGTAGTACTCCAGTGAAAGCCACAGTGTTACTCTTCCTCTTGGAAAGAAGTGGCCTTTGGTCATGGCATTAATGTGCATGATTTCAGAATTCTAGAATTTTTGCTGGAAACCTAAGGAAAACTTTGAAAACTGTTCAGCTGCAAAGTTCTACACTTATGAGCCCAACTCTGGGCACGTTGTCCAGTGGCACATTAGTTTTCACTGTGCTTCTGTGGATACAGGATAAGGAACATCTGGAAGTAGACAAATGGACTTTCAGAGATTTTATTTTCAGGATTTCTGTATGTGGTGAATGTTAGACTTTGCGTTCTGCAGAAGCTCATTTCTGCTAGCCATAGAACACTGGCTTTGAGTGCACAAGCTTTGAGTTGTCTTCACTGCTGTGTTTCAGAGGTATAACTATTTTCAGAGCACTCTTTGTCCTCCCAGACTGCTCTTCCAGGAGGCTCATCCCTCAAGACAGTCTATTCTCACTCTGAATTCCTATCCCAGAAATGATATACCATTTATGAATTTCACAAGCCTATTTTTTTTTAATATCTCAAACACCAGGAGAGAAACTGAAAATATTTGGATGCTTCTATGCTTTAAATATTTGGAAATGGGTGGAGACTTCATTACTTAGCTGAATCTCGTCAAGATTTGAAGCCCTAGCTGTCTATACTGAATGCCAAAAAATGTAGACATTTTAAAAGACACGTGTGCATATATATGTATAAATTTGTAAAACAATAATAGTTCCAGAAGTATAAAATTGGCTGTTGTCCTAGTTTTCCAGTTAAAAATAATAGTACTGGAGATATTGAGTGGAATCTCATGGCATTAAAACTGTTTTACCAGATCATCGCTAGATGCTTTTCTTATTTAGTAGTCTTTAAGCATTTCCAAAAGCTCATTATTCCCATCTCTAGGGAAGTGGCTTTGCAGACAGCTACAGTTATTGTACATCTTTCCTGGCCTTCTTTAGGGAAGTTGAGGGAGGGGAGCAGTGTAATGGGTATGTGTTTCCTGACCAAAAATCCATCCCAGTGCCTTCTGAGCATTTGGATGAGAAGCTGAATGAATTCATAAAAAAACCCAAGAACTGATTACAGTAGCTAATGTCTTAGTACATTCAATCTTGCTCCCTAAATCGTATAAGGGAGAGATGCTGAATTAGGGAAGACTTTCTTCTGCTAATAGAGTCAACTGTGAGAAGTTTACAGGGCTAATCTCAGGTCAACATCTGATCCTGATTTTCAATGAAGTTCAGTTTACTGTTGCCTGATAGAGCTCTGAGAGCAGATTAAAACAAAAACGAACCGGCTGTGTTTCTGGCAAGAGGAAATGTTCCTAAATTCTGGAGAACTTTCCTTCACAGCTCTGAAGGTAGGATATTCAGTAGTGGTGAAACCTATTACTGAGAGCAGGTTATTTGTATGTCTCCCTGTTAGGTGGTTGTGCTTTCATTCACAGAGTGAAATGGCAGCTTTCCCACAGCTTTTGAGAAGTACGTCTTGCAAATTAAACTTTTCATTAATACGTATCATATCTTCTGCTAATTATTAAAAGGTTGTGAGAACAAATACTGAAAATATGTGACACTCTACTGACAAAGAATATGGACAATCTGGCTTTCCAATTTGCTGCTGCATGAGCTTTCCTTTTCACCTTTTGAATGGATAATTTTAGCTGTAAGCAAATAGTTTTTCAAAGCACAGTAATTATTGTGCCAATCTTATTCTTTTGTCAACTTCTTCTTTTGTAGCTTCTTGGAAGAAATAGTCACATTACATTCCTAACTGTTTGAACCTGATTCAATATGATACGTGTTTCTGAAATAGTATTGTTTATTGACTGTGAGAAGAGACATTTGTTTTTTGTTTTTTTTTTTTTAAAGTACAGGGGAACTTGCCAGTGTTTGCAAACCTCACAATGTAATCACTCTGACTCTTGTTTATATTTTTATTGACTAAATCCTAACAGCAAATAGAAGTGGTGATCGTGATTTAGATCAGTCTTTATCTCAGGAAGTTATGGAATTTGCAGACTTAGGGACGACAAAGAAACATAGATGACAGTCTTGTATAAAAACAAAAAACATCAATACGTAGTTTCTCATTAAGGGAGTCCAGATGATCGTCTCTGCTAGTACCTGTTGGTCTATGCGGGAAGAACAGCAGCTGATAGACCAGTTCTGAGAATAGTTATTATATTACAGATACTATGGATCCATTGCACTGCAACCAGAGAGTGAGGGGTGGATTTTGGGGATGGCCTCAGATGAACGTTAAACAGCCAGTGTTTAAAGTAAGCATTTAGAAATCTGATACTGTGTAAGCTGGAAACACTATTAATTCTTTTATAACTCACATTTCTCTGTGAGACTTCTTCCCATGCAAATATTTTTCCCAAAAAGGTAATATGCATACATGAATTTACTTCTTTGAGACTAGAAAAAAAAAAATACTGTAGTATTTTTCATCTACTTCTTCCCTGTATTTCTGCAAAAGTACATATTTTGAGAGTCACCCAGTGTTACTGTCACAGATGGAATAGGGTGCGCAGGTTCACTTGTTTACAAGCTGTTGGTTCACATAGTGCTTTTGTGGGGTGTTCTGAGCTCATTGTCATTCCAGCTTGTAATGGATTGATGGCCTTTAAAAATGTCATGCATATTACACAAGTGACAAGGAAATGCATGTATATTCCCCAATGTCTACGTGCTACTGTCATATCCAAGAATTCTGATATATATGTGTCATTAGTTTCTAAGCAGCTTGGAAAAAAAGAGGAAAAAAATGCATCTCATTGATGTGATGTCTGTGTGGTCTAAAAGAACACATCAAATATCAATACTTAATTCATTCTGTAACAGAAACTGGGAGACCACGTGGTACCTGTCTGAGGTTCCATGGCGAAGGCCTAAATGATAGTGTCAAAAGGATAGAATTTGCCCCACCAGTGGGTTATAAACAGATCTGAGGAGTGTGCAACTTCCTTTTCTCACCTACTCTCCAATTATAAGAGCTGCAATCTTATGCGTTGCTTTTCTGAGGTCCCTGGTATAATCCCCAGTATCTTGGCTATTTGAAGGGACTAATGGGAGAAGCCATCCAAAGCATCTAGCCACCTGTTCAATATGTTAAAATGGAGTTAGAACACTCCTGAGACATTAATTTAGTCTCCAATTAACCTTTTTTCCAGTCATTGTTAATAAATATTTGAATATAAGTTTACCAGTGAGGCAGTTTGGACTGAAAAGTTCGAAAGTGCTCCAAAAGAAATTTTTCAGAAAGCTAAATTCACAATGATAAAACACAATCCTAGCCACTAGCACAGGCTTCAGTAATGTGTCCAGTATAGGGCAGCTTCAAGTGTTGCCAGTTTTTCAATGTTAAATGCGATGCTCATGCTTTCACTTTATCTCTAGGGATTTCAGAACACTCCTGTTTCTGCAATGAAAGCAAGAGAGGCTATTATTTCTTTATGATGACTTCTGGAAAATACATTACAGTTATAAATATTCCATTCTATTGAGCTTTAGTATTCCACTTCCATGGCAAAGTTTATAAACATTCCTCCAACTACTCCCAAGTATAAACCCAATCAGAGATGATTTTGATGTTAATATGTGAAGACTTTATTGAAATATTAATGGTGGTCGCAACTTCTGTACTGTTAAAGAGCCACGAAAAGTGTTTTTGTTAGTCTTTGAGGGTTTACTTTCTGTGAATTTTGGTGTATCACAACGTGTATAAACCACAGTATTGAAACTGTAGAAAAAAAATAAAAGTAGTAGAAAAAAAAAAAAAAGTGAGTTTCTGTTGAAACCTGGCTAATAATTTCAAAAGCATTGATTTTTGAAGCACTTTGAAAAAGTCTTCTCCCAGGTCTTTTTGGTGTTTGTTTCCTTTTCCTTACCTTTGAAGATGAAGAACTGAATCTCAGCAGTAAAAACTTCTATTTAATTGAGAGGCTTACTGCAAATCTTAAATTTTCCATGGTCAATGCTCTACCAATTTTTTTTCCTGTGAACTCTGCAGTTATTTGCTGATCCACAGTAACTGGAGAGCCATCCAACACAGATGAAAGCAGAGATCAACCAAGATGCTGCAACTTGGTTTTGTAACGGTGGTGGGATTTCTCAGAATAATATGGATGCCAATGGAGCAGCAGAACTCTTCACATTAGAGTGAAAAGTGCTTAGGTTTTGTACCAACCATAACAAGTAGAAGAGGATTTTCCTTAGAGGCAACTACATAGAGCGCATGGAAGTCCTCTGAACTTCTATTAATTTCTGTCATTTTCCACACAATACTGACCTACTTCAGCTTTCTTGTGAAAGCTGCTTCAAATTAAACATAATTTTTTTAACTTATGTTGCTGTTTCACTTGCAAAGTTGTTGGAAAAGCAATTTATTAATACAAAATGGTAACCTTCTGGCATGACCCAAAAGTATGAGGTTTATTTATTTTTTAGAGAATCTCTTACATTAAGGCATAGTATGGAATCTGTAATCTAGATTCTCATTCTTATATGCAACTCCCTAAGTAGGGTAAGGTCTGCTTTCTTGGGAAAGGCAGGTCACCATGCCCAGGAACACACACATACAAGTGCTTATATATTTTCTGGTTTGGCGCGTTTTCTGTATGATGTGCACTGGTAGAGCTACCTATTTCTAGCACTGTTTAATTTCTGCTGAGTCAGCAATTGCTCTGCTGGCTTTGTCATTGAAAATTACATTGCACTAGCCAGTGCAATTTAATTAGCTAGAAAATTAAATTGCTCTATTGCTAATTAAAGGAAAAAAAAAACCAGAAATATTCAGATTCTCTATGGAAAGTAAGTGTTCTCTCCACGTACATCTTCACTAGGATGTATGAGATGACTCTGATGTCTCTCTGGACATGATTCTTTTCTGTGCTTGTCTTTTATTAGGAAAGATTTTAAAACACTTCAGTCTTTTATAATCTCCATCTTGGATTACAGTAATTTCTGGCCTTTCTGATACACACCTGGTTTCCTTCCAGGCAATCCAAATATTACTGCCAAACTTGTCTTCCTCTCCTGCACTTTATTCATACTTCCTCTTCTTTCAAATCTCTTCATTGGCTGCATGTTGCATTACTACATCAAAATATTTTTGTTACTTCATGGCTCTGCAGATTTTCTATTTTCTACCTCCACCTAATCTTCACTCTCGTTACACAGCTCTGCTACTTACCACATCATGTTTTTTTAATCTTCTGTGTTGAAGTCCTTCCCCTCTTTACTTCTGCAAGTTTTTTTCCGCTTTTTTTCATTTTTCAGATAGCTAGTTGAAACTTACCTTTTCTAAGTCTTTTCAATCATTCCCTAGAGTACTGAGTATGTATACACAATTGAATTTTTGGAAATGAATGTGAGATTTATTGTATGTTATTTAAGCATTTTTCTGGCCGCGTGTACTGCAAGTTTAAAAAGGCAGAAAAAGTTTTTGCAAGCTTCTCTGACCTTCTACATTAAGTGGGATATTTGGTTTCAGTCAATTGTTTTTGATCTTAAATTTTTAAAGTATAAACTTCAGAAATGATCGAAGTATTGCAGCTTTGGTTGTACTATACCGAATTCAAAGGAAAGATTACCCCATCTGTAGAAGATATTCCCTCTATCTGTACAGTCCTTATATACAGTGACTCCTTTGGTTGTGATATTTGCTGAACTTTTCTAAATATCATTGCTGATAGCTTTCTTTGAAATGTATCTTTCCACAGATTATTTCTTTGCTTTTGGTCCTTGCTTTATAAGTTTACATTTGCCCGGATTTAATTAATTACATTTCTGTCTTTACCCAGAAATGGTAAGAGAGGAACCTATTTCATAATTTATAACAAACCCAATTTTTTGTCATGTTTAAACTTTAGTAATAATATATTTTCTCCCCAAGTTGTTGCAGTCAGTAAAATATTTAATAACATTTTGTCAAAGCAGGAATTCATGTACGTTGCTCCAGAAGGATAAATGGTTCTTACTTTCTTCTTCTTCCATCCCATCTCCTTTCCCTTAGTTATTTCCATACCAGTCTTCCTATGACATTTAAATCATATGTAACAGAGAGCAGAGATTTAGTCCTGCAGTTTTATTATCCAAGTGACCTTAAAATGTAAATAAAGTGGAATGGGAAAAAAAGGTTAAATGCTTTAGATATATAGTGGGAAGATATCTTAAAGCGTGTGTAGATGGTGTTTTTGGAAAAGAGTCAGAAACTGGAAGTTTACTGCTCTTTGGGTATTCAACTGGCACAAAATTTAGACTACATACAAGTTATGGAGCTCTGATCTGTTGGTTTCCAGAGTAATTCCATCTCTTAGGACAGTGAGATTGGCTTCAGGCAATTGTAGATGTCAAGGTAATTTCTTCATATGTAAAAAATCTCAGCCCAGGAGGATGATAGCAGAAACTTCACAATATTTATGAAGAATTTATTCACATAGAATAATAAATAATAAATTAATAATAAATTAATTCACATAGAATTTATTCACATAGAATAAATTCATATTTTTAATGGGCATGAAACACAAAAATGATCTTGATGCCCATTAGCAGAAGTGCGATGCTTCTCTTTCTCCTTGAGTCAGAGTGATACTGTGGAAAGTTGCCTGCAGTAGTTCACCTTTCTTCTCTATGATCAGAAAACTTCTAAATGTTGGTGCTCTCAAGGACATAAAACTTGCTCATTTGCTTAGGAAGTCTTGAATCCCATGTTTCCTGACTATAGTCTTTGAGGCTAAATCTGGCCTGCATGCTGCAGAAGGCAGTAGACTAGGGATTTAGCCAATTTCTTGAGACTAGGACATTCAGAGCCTGCTCTGAACTTGATTACTTGAGGCTGATTGCTCTTCTTCCTAAGCCTCAGAGGAGAGTTTAGTAAGTAGGCATCCTATAGACTGACTGCAGAAGGAAAGTGTGTCCCAAGAGACAAGGCATATTTCTGTCCAAAACACATAATCCGTATAACCACACCTAGTATTTAAAGACACTGCTTTTTTTTTTCCTCTACCTCTGATGGTACCCTAGATTGAAAGAACGTATGTTCTACAGCACCCAAGGCTGTGGTGCACACCCTAAACATAAGATGCAATTCTATTCTGTAATACTGTAGAGGGGATGGGGCACTTCTTTTCAACACTTGTCCATCCTCTCCTACTGAAATGCCACTTTGATCTCAGCTCATGCATTTACACATCTAGTACAATTATTTCACATGACAGAGCACCTTTTTGTGAGTCTGCAGTATTCTTTTTGACTGAAGGGATTCTAAATTAAGTCTGAGCTTTTCTATCTCCCTGTTTTTTAAATAGATGCAAGCTAAAACAATTTTCAGGTTAAATTATCAATGCTATAATATATTGGCCAGTAATGGCTGGTGGGACGTATAACAAAGTTCAATGGTTGCTGATGCAACAATTCCAACTACTCTTTTTCCTATATGCTTGAAATAAATTTATGTTACATGCTTCACTGTCTATCAAAAAAATATGCTTGAGGAGAATTAGGATTGACTTAAGGAATATACCATGCCATCCAGTTAATGATGTGGAATATTTTTCACATAGATAAATGATGATCAGTATAGCTATGAGCTATTTTGAAAGGAATGTTTCTCACTTGTCCAAGGTAGACTGCAAGTTTTCATGTTTTTTAACTACAGAAACTTGAAATTAAAATTAGTAATTGTAAAACCTACCAAAACATTCTGGTGCAGCTTACTTTTCCCAATCTTTAGGGACTTACAGAAGAGACTCAAAGAACCAGTTTCTTTATCATCAAATACAATGACAGTGTGTAGTTGCAAATGGGTTCTTAAATATCTTTCTTGAAGTTCCAAGGTTTTGTCTGATTCTGGCAGCTCTCTATTGAAGTTGATCTTGTAACACATGTAATGAAATTGAATAATTTCTATGCGGTAGAATAATAGCTCTGTTGTGAAATTTCCAGTGTGTTGTTTTATACATAGTTGAAATTACAGAGGGTAGGCATCATAGCATGCTGAATTCATTGCAGAACAACTGTAGAACAACCATAAAAATGTAAGTCTGTTCATAAGGTCTAACCCTGTGGCATGTCAGATACTTCCTACTTGAGGTATCTTTAGGATTCAGAAGTGCTCAGCACCTCAGTTAATATAGCACATAGAGAGACAGTGGGGTTGTAATTCAGAAAGGAGAAAATCTGAAGAATGCTTTAGCAATGCAATCTTTCTGGCACGTGTGTACGAAGAAGAAAATCATTTTTCCCCTTCAATTAGCAGTGTGAAATGAAATTGAGGCGTAATGGAGTTACTGACTTTCTGTATAATAAAGCGTTTTCTTCATAATTAGTATGAATCACCTAGATTTAAATCTAAAGAGGGTAGTATAAGTGGAAGTGTTTATGGTTCTGAAAAAATTTGAATCATTGATCATTTTCACTAAATCTCAATATTTACATATAAATCATTTGTCAGACTGCAAATATTTCTATTGCCTAATTGGAGAAGAGATCCTTGCATTGTGTCAAATAACTGAAGTCCTACATTTTACAGAGTTAGTTAGATGTTGTCATCCATATTCTGGGACCACCCACACCTGTGCCCATTTTTGGGCTCTTCAGTACAGGGGAGATGTAGATAAACTGGAGAGAGTTCAGCAAAAGGCCACCAAGGTAATGAGTGGACCAGAGCACCTCTCCATGAGAAAGATTTAGAGAGATGGGATTGCTCAGCCTGGAGAAGAGAAGCCTCAGAGAGGATCTTAGTGATGTCTATAAATACCTGAAGGGATGGTGTGAGAAGATAAAGCTGGGCTCATTTCAGTGGTGCCCCATGACAGGGCAAGAAAAAATAGACACCAACATTCTGCTTGAAAGTAAGAGAATTTTGAGTTTAAGAGAAGTTTTTTCACTCTAATGGAGCACTGGCACAGGTTGCTCATAGAGTCATGCAGTCTCCTCAGTGTGTTCCTTGGCACCCTGCTCTGTGGGTCTTCTTGAGCAGGGGGTGAGCCATATGGAACCAGATGTCCCTTCTCACCTCAGTTTTTCTGTGGTATTCTTATGTGACATCTGTAGTTCCATAAGTCAAACAGCATGCTGTGTAAATAATGCTTAGATACAAATAAATTCTCCATTCTCTATTTCTCTGATTTAACTTCCAGTATGATTCTTTTTCTCTCAAGTGATTTGTATTGCAGGTAAACAAGATACTTTAATGCTTTAAAAACACCATCAGGGATTTGGGGAGGGTGTGATCTGTATCAAATGATCGAACAGTACACAAATTGTGGAATGCATTTAATCTTTTGGAAATAATTTTAGAATTCCTACTACCAGCCTTTTTGACATTTCTGAAAGGCCATTACTTTTTGCTTTTTAACTGTCAAGGTGAAAGCTGTCAGTGGTAAAAGCGAGATTTCCATCTGCTCATTATAGCTTAAGAAGCAGCTGAAAAGAACAGATGTGCTGCCCCAGGCTTTGTACTAATTTTCCTATCCAATTTCATCTCCTATATTAGAGAACACATCTATAGACTCATACAGATCTATTTGAATATAGAAGTAAGTGCAAGCATCTTGATTTAACCTCCTATAGGTGCTTAGCTATCTTTAGGATCTGGAAAAGACGTAATACCTTTCCAAAAACTCATTGCATTTGCTTTAAATCACTCAAGTCTAATTCAGTAAGGCAGCAAGGCATGTACTTAAGTTAAAGTAAAGGAACAGTCTTGTTGATCTAAGCTGGAATTCTCATATGTTTAAGTACCTTAATAAATTAGCCTTTATTGAAGAAGTATTTTTAAGTATAGTTAGACCCAGATGAGTAAATATAGTGGGAAAAATATGAAACATACTGATGTAAAATTATCAGCCATGGATCCCTTTTTATATTTATTGCTTACAGTGCAAACCCTCAGCCTTTTATAGAAAATGGAGGAAATTTGTATCTGGGCAGTGAATATACGAAAGTTCATTCTCAAGAAAAGATAAGGCTTTTATAAATGGAATTAATTTTATGTGTTATGTTGCAAAACTCCTTAAAATTCACTCAGGCTGCCCAAATTTAGTTTGTTCAAATGAGATATTTTCTTTCTCAACAGCAGCTTTCATTTTAAAACAAATTTGAGAAGCTGCTCAGAGAAACCTCTCATGTCCAGATTTAGGAATCTGGGCTTCTTTGAAAATGATTCCACTATTCACTGTAATTGTTAATATATACAGTATAGCATCTTTCATCATATGGATGGCATCCCTGTGACATCCCCATGTTATTGCTGACCAGTGCTCAAGTGCTACTGTATGTACATATTTTTTGATAATTTTGGCAAAAATTTAGAACACTGAAATCCTTTGTTTGAAAAGTGTGTTGGCTGCGCTGGTGAGAGCACAGCTCCCAGCACAACTGAGTCTCTGTGATGATTTTCTTGGCAAATTAAAATACCGTGACAGTCTGAAACAGTCAGAAGTAATCATAGATTTTTAACAAATGCTTAAAAACTGCATCCATAATGTATACAGGAAACAACCATTTGAAATCAGATGTAAATATTTTAAGCTGGATAGGATGCCTTATCAAATACTATGCGATGTATTTTATATGCTTTTTTTATATAACCTTTGTGATTGAATGTAAAGCCACTTAATTAAGATTGCTCATTACATTTTGAAAGCTTGAAGAGCTTACTAAAGATTGCTCTAAGTTTTGAGAGGTCAAGGTGTGATTTGAGCCTTTAGCTGCAGATAAGGACTCATAAGGGATCGAGCTGCTCACTAATTCCAGATGAGATGGATTTTTCTCTTATTTCTTTGTTTTACTGATTTAGTCTGCCCAGACACTTGACTGCTCCATCTGCTGAGTATCCTTCCTTCCCTTTGTGGAGGTGATGCTGCCAAGTCTCTAAAAAAGAACTGCAGCAACTGAAATAAAAAAAAATAACCTCAGATAATCTGTCTCAAATCTGCACTCATCTCTTTTAAATGAATATGAAACTGAACATAGTTTGACGTTGTTCATTTGTCAAAGGCACAGAGCAGTGAGAACAGTAACACTGTGAAAAGAACTAGAATATCTAGGAGAAGCAGAATCACATTTCCCAGAGCTTTACTTTTTACTTAGATGGGATCAGGATCATAGAATCATATCATAGAATCATAGAATGGCCTGGGTTGAAAAGGACCACAATGCTCATCCAGTTCCAATCCCCTGCTATGTGCAGGGTCACCAACCACCAGACCAGGCTGCCCAGAGCCACATCCAGCCTGGCCTTGAATACCTCCAGGGATGGGGCATCCACAGCCTCCTTGGGCAACCTGTTCCAGGGTGTCACCACCCTCTATTCCTCCTAATATCTAACCTAAATCTCTCCTGTCTCAGTTTAAAACCTCTTTCCCTTGTCCTATCACTATCCACAATCGTAAACAGTCATCCTTTCTCCTGTTTATATGCTTCCTTCAATTATTGGAAGGCCACAATGTAGTCTCCCCTTCTCTTCTCTAAAGGATTAGGTGACAAGTGAACCATTCATGAGGAAATGTCACTCTAATTTGCTGTACTGTTAACTTTGACTACATATGGAACTGATTTATTTATTTATTGAGGAAGAAAGTTGTCAACGTTTATAATACAGTAGTGTTGTGGGGTGGGTTTTTTTAGTTGTTTTTTTTTTTCTTTCCCTGATTTAACTTCAGCATTAGCAAAGCCTTCATACTTCTGCATTTGTGGAAATTTTTGTGTGATATATATCATTGTCTCATGACAATGAGACATGCTGATATTTGTGTATGTCAAGAACTGAATGTAAGAGTTTGGCTCGTGTCTGACTTGATGACATTTCAGAAGTATAAATTGTTTAACAAGCATAAGACTACCTGTGTCATCCAGGCACCTTCTGGCCGAGGGAAGTTAAATAGTTTTCACAGTTAGAGAAGGAAGGTTGGTGGAATCCGCAAATAGGAAATTAATTTGATCACACACAGTGCAAGATTGTATGGAAGAGGGAGGTATTTTCATGCTACAAAGTCTGCAAACTAGTTGGTTTTACCTACTTGGTCTTACACCTCACAAGCATCACACCACTCACAAACATCAGTCTTGTGTGTCCTGGTGGTCTGCCCAGGATTGCTCATGCACAGCACTGAAGGCAGAAGGACCTTGACTGTGAAGCCCACAGTGCAATTCCTGGGTTCCTTGTGTCTGAAGATGATACTCTTCTTTTAATACAGGTCTTCCACACCTTTGGGATCCAAAATCTATACTAGCTTGATTCTTTTTGCCAAATATCTTGGTTAGTTTGGTTTCCAAACATATTACGCTAATCTGCTGTCTGTCTGTGTATTCTCACGTTGAAATTTTTCAGACTGTGTTCTGAACTTCCTGCAGCATCACTGTGTATGGAATGTGCTGTGATAGCATGCTGCTGTTGCTGCTGTTTTCCTGTGGTCAGGGTTTTCCTTTAAGTTGAGCTCAGGTCTGCTGCTCTTCATGTAATCAGGACTTTTTTTCTTTCCAATTTTTCTGCAGTCAGTACTGTCTTTGTTATCAGTGCAAGCTGTTCTCTTTGTATTTCCATTGCTTTTTATTCAGGTGTTTTTATATATATTTCCAGTCATAGCTCATTCATACCAGTCCACATCTTTTACAAGACTCTATGAGCATGCACTGGAAAAGTCAAGGCTGTGATGGAGCCCAGTTCCTAAGAACATTGTGTGAAGATCTGTAGAACAAATATCTAAATGCAAAAAAAACCAAACAAACCAAACTAAAACAACAACAAAAAACCCACTCAGAATTACAACAATGCTAACTTAGATGAGTTATTTATCAGTCTTTACATTTTACAGCCTTGAAAAATCTGATAGCTAATTCAGTGAGATACTGAAGTAGAGGAAAACTACCTCAGATTCTCTAGTGACCATCAGTGTTTGTCTTTTAATTGAGCAATAAATGCACAAAAATTAAACAGCGTGTCCTTAAAAATGTTTTCAATTTAATACTTCAAATAAGTCTTCAATTTAAAGAGCAATTAGTAGTCTCTACAAAGTGTGGTGCAATCAAGATTATGAAAAATTAAGTTAAAATATAGACCATCTTTTACTTGTAGTAATTGTTTATTCTCCTGTATTGCAAAAGCTTTCAGATTATTTCTTTCTTTACACAAGAAGCCCCCTATGTAAGAGGTGTCTGAGCATGCTGAAAATCTGTTTTTATTTGTCTCCTTATAAGCATCAGAGATACTCTCCACATAACAGACTTCCCTGTGGAAAGCTGAGATGCTGACAGTTCTTTAGAAAAAGTTCCGTAGACAATCTCTTCCTGTGAAGAATGCTATGTCTCCAAATTGCTGTTCCAATTCAGGACCGAGAGCGAAAATTATCTGTTATTTAAAGATATCTCTCCTGGGAAAGTATTTTCATTGCAGCACTGTCAGGAGCTGAGTACACCTTGAAGGGTTTTTCGTCCTGTGCAGCTGCAGCACATCAGGATTTTATGAGAGTGTTTCTTGTCTCCATCACTTTTTTCCATGGAACAGACAGGTAGCAATTAATACGGAAATCTCCATCCCCCTCTGCCAAATTTAGTTGAAGTGAACCAGAAGGTTGAAATTGTATTAGAAGAAGGGATACTAGTATGGATGCATGATGAAACAGAGTTAAAAGCTTGGGAGAGGGAAGATATCCAGGTCAGAGGAGCTACTGGGAGGGACAGTGGGAAGACATCCCTTACTGAAAGCTGTGGCACAACAATGAGATCGTAGCAGTGATTGTTGTGCTTTAAGTCTGCTTTGAGCAGTGAGATGTATGGAAACAAGCAAACTTGGAGCACTTGGAGTAGGAAGGAATAAGATTGTTTCCACATTGTCTTGATGCACTATAAATGGGCCTGGCTGGCAGTGGGACTGACTGACGCACAAGGAAAAGGAGAGAATGCCAATATTGCTACCATTTTGGTTCAGCCCCTTCTTGGGAATGGGTGTCAGCAGCCAATTCTGATGGCTTTTAAGTCTCTTTCAGTTCCAGACCCCATGAACAACAACAACAAAAATACTCATACAGGATTCTGGAAACTCTAAAAGCCTGAAAAACAGCTACTTACCCCTTTAGGAAGGATTCCAAAACAATGGCTGGCAATAAGAAGAAATGATCTAAATATATTTCCAGAAAAAAAAAAATTGCTGCAGAAATAAGTGTGGATTTTACTGATCGTATGGTTTGAATTCAAAATCATGCCCAAACTTTTAATGCTCCCTTTAGATTCTTGAGGGCTTTCCCTATTTGGGGTTGCCAAAATGTTAGTATTATGAATTTGGTATGGTTAAGGAGCTGTGGGCATTATTCTCCAGACCATTACATAAATATGTAATCCAGAAAATTATTTTGAGAGATTAACATTTTGTCATAGACAGTTGAATATAAATTTATTTATACATAGAGCAAAATAAACTAAGGCTGTTACCCAAAATATGTTGTAAATAAGCAATAGTGTTAGAGTGTTTTCTGACAACAACACATTGTTCTAGTGGACCGTCTCTTTTTAATCCATTGTCCAGTATTTGCCTCCAACGCTCAGTGACAAATCTGAAGTTACATACTTACCATCACTCTTGTCAGCATTTTCTGTCCATAACAGAAAAAGGAAAGATGCCTTTCAATTTGTGTCCACTTGGATTGTGATTCAGTCTGCCTACGTGACTTCAAGAGACTAAGTTCCAAGTACACAAAATGATGTGGGTGATAAAACAGGATTTATGAGGGAGAGCAGTTGTCTGAATTATCATTTTTTAGGGATGATTTATAATTTTTTTAATCAGCTACCACAATGACAGAGCCCAAACAGATGAAAGAGAGGAATTTGCAGCTACGAGATACTTGCCTGCTGGAAACCAGCAGCCCTAGCCAGATTACTGAAGCCAAGATACTGCTACAAGAGAAATACTTTCCAGAAATAAGAAGAATAAGAAAATAGTTTAGAATTTGTAGGACATAGCACTGAGGATCAGTGTATTTCTGATATTAATTTATTTTCTGTGTGTTTCTAGTCTAGGCCTAAATCCATATTTTTGAAGTTATGACAGTTGATGCTCAGTGATTAAGTTCTTTCTTTGGTAATTTGTATCACCTTTCAATTTGAACACGCATGTTAGTTACGTGCTTCCCCATTTTCCCTGTTATCCCCTATGTATACCTGGGTGAGGCATAGTGATGCATAAATGTTGTTTCTATTTCAGACAGGTGATGAAGTGTGATATGTTAGATGTGACTCACACTTACAGCACTGCAGGATCATCATATAGGATGTTTGCTTGCTTCCATGACTCCATTTTTACTGACACATTCAAATTAGAAAGATTCCAGGTTATATTTTGAATGGTATGTCTTAAAGTTTCAAATATGAAGATGAAATTCTCTAAAGCGTGTGATGATTGACTTCAGCTACTTAGATAAACAATATAAAGATTAATAACTTCATTTCATGCTATAGCATTATGTAGTCCACAGCTTTTAAAATATAAAGAAATATCTCTTAAAGCTTTTTCTATCTTGACAAGCACTTGTTTGAAGAACTTTGCCTCCTTAGCTTCTTGTTCCTCCTGGAGCTGGCCTTAAACACTTCTAGGGACAGGGCATCTGAAAACTTATGATGAAGTGATAAGAGGCACAGAAAAGAGACACATTCTGTTTTCATGGGTGTTGATTCAAACAGTTTCCCTTTATAGTGGAGAAGTCTCTAACTGAAACCATTCAAAAGCCAGTTAACTATTGCAAGGGGGTTTTCTGAATTGCCAGAGATTTTCTCTTCTGTGTTGCTTCATTTGCATTTATCACCTGTCAGTGGTTTTAAATAGCAGGTGTAACTGGGAACAGGAGCGCTCCAAGCAGGGAAATGCTACCTTTTTCTCAACTGTCATGGATGCCAGTGATTGAACTTAGCTGGACTTCTTTGATGCACTAATGCTAAACCTTCACAATCCTCATGAAGTACTACTAGTCATGAGCACCATCAAGGCCTCAGGCTTTTACTTCGTTTCATATATATCACTTGCACAGAATAAAAATGAGACATATAATTTCCTTCTACTGTAATGTCAAAATCTGAGAGGCCCAGGATTAGACTGTCGTTTGTTGGGCCTTTGTTCCTCTTATTTTAATTAATCAGGCAAAGTATCTTGCTCAGAGAATTAGTATGGGTAGTGTGCTCAGTACAGAATGAATGTTTTCTATTGAGAGTCTAATTTAATGTATATCACAGAGGGTTTTGATATGTGTCTAGAAAGGCAGCAAATAAGAAAATAGAGAAAAATCAAATTCAGATGAGAAAACTGAATGTTTTACTTGGTAAAGAATGTCATAATATCATCAGAAAAGAACTTCGACCAAGTTCTGGGGCTTGAGAGTGTTAATCTCATTAGTTTCAAATTATTATCCAACTGTTAGCTTCTGGATCCTTATAGAATCATAGCAATTCATGTCAGATACTGAACAGAGTTAGAGATGTAAGTCAATTTTTGAAAAGTAGCTGTATTTTCTTCTCTTATTTGAACTCAGCTGTGGTTTACTATACTCAATTACTGACTAGCCAAGTTGTATTTTAATGGTTGTCTGTCATGCTGCTAAAGAAGCCCAGGTTTTTCCATAAAAGCTGAAGATACATTTGTTTTAAGCAGGGATTACCATTCTTGTCAGTGGAATGTTAGTAGTTTTGTTTAATTGTAATGTGGGTGTAAACATGTGATTTCCATGGAAATTAATTTAGTTACAGGAGTTTTTTTTTCCATTTTCTATACTGATGTCTATGCTAAACACAGCTGACAAACATATGTAGTTTAAAGAAAACTCAATTACCACAAGAGCAGAGTATAGTGAACTGCTCAGTATATGCATGTATTGCTTTTCTGGATGAAGCAGGAACTGCTTGAGATCTTGTCTGTTTACTCTTTAATGGCAATAATTTCATAACAAAACCTTACTTCAGTGCTCTTTAAAAATTTTAAACAGAAAGTCTCTTACTCTGTGTGAACAGACATCAGATTTACTGAAGTCTAAAACACTTTTTAAAGAACTTCCAATATTATTCCAGGGTAGGATAAAGTTTATGTGATATTTCCAAACCTCTACAGGCAGTTTTACTACTGACCCTACATTTTAAACTTCTGAAGTTGTATTCTTTTTTCCCCCTTGTGTAAGTATTCCAGTTATGTTTTTTGTTTAGTATTGCTTTTTTTTCTGTTGCTGATGTGCTCTGCTACAAATGCATACTGCGATTTCAAAATATGGTGTATTCATATGACGTACGCAGATGTTTTCAACATACTCTAGAAAATGTCCGTTTTAATTATTTCATTAGCTAGCGGGACAACAAAGTGTTGAAATGGGTGGTAGCTTTGCTTCTGAGTGCATTATTTAAGAAAGGTTTCAAATTCGTATCAGACAATCCTTTCTGACAACCCAGTCAAACAGTAGATGTAACATTTAGATAACATTTTTTTCTGCATATACACAAAGTTTTCTTATATTTTAGCCAAGCGTAACTCTATTCAAACTCTCAACTATTGGTTTCCTCTCTTAACATGTTGTCATACGTTTACCATTTGTCTAGATTAACTATATTGCTACTAAAGCTTACTTTATAACAGGAATGGGCTAGTGTGGCACTGTGAGTGACGTTGAGCTGCTGATCTGTAAAATAACATTAAAATAAAATCCACATTCTGAATGTGTTACTTCCTCACTGCCCTTCCTATGGGGACAATCTTTTTACTCATTAGCTGATTGCTCTATGAAGACTGCTGCTGAGATGTCTGCAGCCCTTTTCCCTGATCTTTTTATTTTTAACCTAGAACTGAATAAAGAACATTATCACTCTAATTATGCCTTGTAGATAATTTATATTAGCATGTAGATACAGAATGCTACAGAAATGCATTAGCAGATGTTATCGTATTATATCATCATATTGTAGTTGTATTCAAAATCTGATTGCAAATAGTAGCAGCCTTTTAATACACAATTACATATTTTCATAATTTAATGCACTTTCTATTTTGTCTTTCCAGTTACGGCATGAACTGTCTCATTCAATTTGAGGATTTTGCTAATGTTAATGCATTCCGCCTGCTGCATAAGTACCGTAACAAGTATTGCACTTTCAATGATGACATTCAAGGTAACAAACTCTTTTTCTTCTCTTCTGATGCTTACATGTCAGAGAAATAATTTTGCCTATGCTACTTGAGGATATTAGTATGAGGTCACATTTAGCCTTGGGTTTCCTCAGCATGGCTTTCTGGTGAGCTGTCTTTGACCTTAACCTTTCCTCTCTCATTTATTTCCCTTCTCATGCTTTATTTAGATGTTCACTCTTCAGGGTTTTTTTTCAGTAGTTCAATGTGTGCTTAGCTTTCTCGTATAAATGATTTACTCCAGATCTTTGGGCAAATGTCAGGTTTCAAGCCTGGACTGCACTTCTCTCAGGTTTTTTTTTATTATTATTATTTTGGCTTTCCAGTTACAGCTACCATTTCCCTGTGCAACAGAGCTTTCTTGATAAATGTCACCATTTATTTCAGTTCTTACACTGACAACTCAGCTAAGTATCCTTCTGATTTGTGTTGCAGTCTCAGGGCCACATTCAATTTTAGAGGGAAATTATCCCCCTGACTCTGCTTTCCAGTCTGAGTCATTTGTAGCAACTGATGAAAGGAAAAGATCAAGGATGAGAATAAAGATTTCCAATGAGAAAAGTCGGCAGCAGAAGTCAGAGCCTGTGTGACCGTGCTCTGCTGTGATTTCTGGGTTTTGCCAGTAAGCAAGTTCTCGGTCTGGTAGGCCTTGCAATGTTTTCCTCCCAGGAAAGGAGACAAGTTCCTTTGTGAGTTATCTAACTTCTTGTCAGGAAAACAGCACTGGAAAATGACTTCTCCAGGGCCTTGAGTGCACGATTTCCTTGCCAAGAAACTGAAGATGGAAGTACTGGGGAGAGGCACCTAGGGAAGGAAGGACCTGTGCACCCAGCTGCCTCTTGCCCCTTCATGAATTCAGGTGTGAGATACAAGTGAGATAAAAAGTGGGAGTTGAGCTGTTTTAATTTCCAGCACCTCTCAGGGACACAAAGCCAAGCAGTAGGTGCTTCAGTTTTTAAAGTCCTTTTTGTGTTGCTCATGGGACCTAGACCCTATTTCAGGGACTCATGAGTTCTTTAGTCATGCAACCACACAGAATCTTTAAATTTATTTAGTTTCTGCAATTTAATTTGTCTTTGAGGGTCTTTCAGTATTTCCCATGGTGATATTTTGGACTTCAGGGTAACTTCCAGCCATAATGCTTATATATCTTCCAGAAGGTGAAGGAAGATGCCATTAACCTGCCTTAGCTCTCTGTCATTTGTCCTCATATCTCCACAAAAAAACCTTCAGTACCTTTTTTGTAGATTGCCATCTTCCCCTGTAATGTGGAAGTGGAATAACAGCCCAAATACAGATCCAAGGATCTCTTTTTCCTTTTCCCTCTTCCTTTTCCAAGTGTGTAATACCTTAGGATCTCTCACCTGAGCACATTACTGAGGTAGATGGTGCTAATCTCTCAGCAATCCTCAGAGGTTTTCCATTTCTAACAGTATTTTTCAAAAACTGGAACAGATTGCCCAGTGAGGCTGTGCATACCCCATCCCTGGAAGCATTAATGGCCAGGCTGGATGGGGCTTTGAGCAACCCGGTCAAGAGGGAAGTGTCCCTGCCTATAGCAGGAGAATTGAAACTTAGATGATCTTAAAAGGTCCCTTTCAATCCAAAGTGTTCTATAATTCTCCAACACTGACTTGTTTTTATTAGTAATCTTATATATGGGAGAAATGCTAGTATTTTCATGTCAAGCTTTACAAAATTTTTAAATGCCTCATTTAAATTAGGTTCAAAAATCTGATTGTTTCCAGTATATTTAGGAAAGAGAGATCATAAGGATAGTGTGGATTTTTCTTTAAGACACAGGTGTTTTTTTCTCTCCCAAAGTTCTGCCTCACACCAATGCTACAAAATGAATCAGGGTTTCTGCACACAAAGCAAGCAGATTGTTAGGGTGGAAGATGGTCTCCACTTGGTGAGCCCCTCTGGAAGGAGACAGTATTGGGATTCACAGTTCAGGAGCCTGAAAAATCCCCTCAGAGAAACTATCCTGTTCTGTTTCCTGCCACAAGGTTGTTGAAGAAACCTGCTAATGCTGACTAAAGATGTAGATCTGGAATAACAGTGTCTGAAATCTTGAGTCCTTTGCTAAGCAGGTGGCATGCTGTGTATACAGTCAGGAGCAGCCTTGGTGCCTGCGGTTATGCCCCTGCTGCTGTGGCAGCCTGGGTGCTGGGTGCCTCTGCAATGGTGGAGCCCCTCATAAAGCCCAGCTGTGGGCAAGGTAGGATGCCACACTCCCTTCCCACCCCCAGTTTGGTTTTGCTGTTCCTGTTGAAAGACTTTTGGGTACTCAAGCACAATCAGTGGCTCAAGGCAAGTTTCCATGACTTAGGAGCATTCGTTTTATGTGGGTCTCTTAATGTTTTTCACACAGTGATTGCTTTTAGTCACTGCTGATGTGGATGAATTTCTCTAGGTTGCCAATTATTTCAGCCAACTGTTGTGATTTTCCCCACCTTTGTAGTTCAGAATTGCCTCAATGGGAAATGGCAAACTTCTAGAGCTAAGTCAATCTATCTGAGATGTTTCTATGTGCATATAATTCTGTAAGTTTTTATTTAGCATTCTAGCACTAATTTATTGTGCCATTATGGGCACAGAACCTGTACTTTATGCCAACAAAAATAATTTCAATACAGCGTAATTTCTCCATGTAAATAACTTCAGCATTCATCATGATTTTAGATGTCATTTGTTTTTAACAGCTGTGTGCTGTTTAATTGAATCAAAACTTTATTAAAAACAACAAACCTAAAGTAAAAATGTAGAGCATATAGAGTTTAACATTATTACTTCATTTTCTGTGTTCTGATTTAAATTATATGATAAATTTTTAGCAGACCACTTCAGTAATTGGGGAAATAAGATCTGAAAGTTATATTATGACCAATTCAACATTTAGTCAGTGCAGTTCTCAGAAATCTGAATTCTCTGTGAAAAATATTCTCCTTTTCAAAATGTAATTCTTTTTAATGCTAACATTGAAAATGTTCCACTTAGTAACTGGAAATTCCAGTCCTTGAAATCAATTGGAAAAAAGGTTTTGCTTTTGTTGTGATGGGTGTGGGGAGTCAAATCCATTCTCTTCAAGGAACTTGGGAAATGTAAAATTGGGAGATATATAGTAATTGAAATGTTTATATCATATCTCAAATTCAGATAGTGAGTGTAAACTGTACAAACTTCTTTCCTAATATGGGGTGAAATGTGCTTAGAGGTGGAACAAATGTTCGAATCTTTTAAATTTAATAGCAATGATAATAATAACAACCCTACCAAGACATATGCCATAGGTCTGTGATAAAGTGTCTTTTTCTTCTGGTATACGCACTCTGTCACCTGTCCATACTGGTAAATTCACGCTGAAATCAACATGTTTTCAAATAAGTCCCCCAGAGTAGCTTTTGTATATCTTCCCAAGTGTATGTACAAGAATGTGCATATACACGTATTCTTCTCTTTCATTTTTCCATCATTATGGGTGAAAAAATCTTGCCTTCAGGCAGCCTGTTCCAAGTGCCTCTGCTTGGGCAAGAGCTTGGCTCTCCATCACTCCTTTCTAGCCTCAGTCAACAGCAATTCTTTGCTTTATCGCTCCTCAAAGATACCATATTTGCTCTTTTTCAAAGGCTCCACTCCTGCTTCCCTGCACTTTACCACCCTCCTTGCACTGCTCATGCTGCAGTGTGGAGCAGGGATAGGATTTCTATGGGATGTGAACTACCCCTAGCCTTTACCTCACTACTAAATGAGATTGCACCTTTTAGGTAGGACACTTACTCTCACGGTTCTTTTTTTCCCAGTTGGAGTAAAAGAGGACAATGCATTTTTTCCAGCACTCTGTGTCAGTTGGAAGAATGACACTGTTAGCATATGATTTCTATTATGTTGTGTTTTGAGAAATACAAGTTTTGGTTTTACCACTTCCTAATACTTCAGCTCAGAATGAATACTTAAGATCTTAAGATGTTCTGCAAAGCTTCCTCTCCTTTTGTTTGCTTTGTTTGCTAGCATTTAAAGATGCTGTTGAGAAAACAAAATAAAGGAAATAATGATCTGATTACATATATTTTTTTTTAATTTAAATAATGTGTAAGTGCTTCAGTGCCATAAATCAGTTATTGCTTATTCAAATTAAACTGCATCCAAAAAAAATTAAGTTCCCCATCCTTTTGTTCTGGGGCCTTTCCCCTCATTCTTTTTTTTTTTTTTTTAAATTGTTGCATCTACTGAAAGAAGAGTGCTCTGTAAAGCATTTTCAATGTACTAGCCCTGAAGTCTGTGGTTTCTAGGAATTCCTGTAACATCATATTGCTTACAGTACCAAGCAAGACTAAGCATCTTGGATTGAACACAAAAACTTGTTAAAGAACTTAACTTGTTAATGCACTTAAAAATTTCACATCTAAATTGACATTTCCTTAGAAAAATACCTTTCATTATCAGTCTTGCTATGGCTATTGTGTAGAAAATTTGGGACAAAGGAATCCATTTTCAAAACAATACCAGTGTTCATTTTAATCTGCACAGAGAGGATTTAACCTATGCTCTGTGAGAGAGAGAGAAGGAAAGCCACTTCTCATCATGAAAGAGAGAGTGGAAAAAGCAGTGAGATTCTTTTTCTGCACTGCAACATCCTCCAGAACCAGTTAGGCTCTGGCAATTTGATCTGAATTGCATTTTGATCCTTTTCAAAAACCTGACTTGGTGTTCACAGTGAAATGGAAGATGGGAGCAGTTCCGGTCAGACAGATCTGCTTTTCACTCAGTCAGCTGCTCTCCTTCCATGAGGAATGAATGAGGGAAGCTGGTGATGAGGAGTGATGACAGCTGCTGCCATCAGCAAACAGTGATAGAGAACTCAGTGCTCTAATAAATGGGGTCATTATGCTTTCTAGAGGCAAGAAAAACAATACAGAGTATGTCTAAATTACCATTTTCAGGGCAGTTCTTGTGTAAAAATTGTAGTTCATGAGAAATGCAGAATATTTGTGTGTTGCTAACCTAAACTTTCTGAATCATCCTCAGAATGAGCATACGGGTAGCAAAAGCTCACATAACGTGCAAAATTTAATTGACTTTCAACATAGTATAGGGTCTCTTTCAACTCAAATGATTCTATGATTCATTTTTTGTATTTTGTGTCTTTTTCCTTAAAACACACAGAGTCAACTCTGTAAAAATATTCCAACTGACCAGATATAATCACAGTTCATTTTTCCAGCTAAAAAAACTTAGCAATACATCAGCCAGGAAGATAAGCAGGGTCCCAGCATTCCCATTCATGATAAATTAACACTATTTTATTTTGTCTCCATCACTAGCAAGCAGCCTGGAGAGAAGATTTCCTGCTCTCCAAGAGTTCCACTGCTGTCAGGGAATGGCTGCGCTGTGATTTCTGGCCATCTCCTGCCTGACAGAAGGGACTGCAGGAGCTGGGAATGGGGCCTTCTTTTTCAGGGGGGCAGATCAATGGCTTTAGGAGTCAGCTATGTTATGTCAGCTTCCTCCTCCTCTCCTGCAAACACAGCTGTGTAACATAAAATAGAAGAAAGCACTTGGCATCCAAAGAGAGGATGGGGTTTTATTGAAGGTTATGAGGATTGTTTGGTAGAGTACCAAGGGAAACTGAGAAAGAGGTCTGATTTTCTCTGGTTTGCCATTATTGGTCTTTGCCAACTTGGCACTTTCCAGAGGAAGACTTAAATTCGTCTGGGAAAGAAACAAACTAACTCTTGGACACTGCTGGGTGGAAGTGTCTCAGCCTGACACTTGGTGTTCCTGAAGCGATGCCTCAGAGGAACCATTTTTTATTTTTATTTTTTAAAAATCCAGGAGAAGAGAGTAAATGATCTCAGCTCTGACCAAGTAATAAAAATGACTAAAAATGACAAAACTGTATGGTCTAAGCATTAAGTGGGCTAAGAACAAGATGTCCTGTATTCCTGAGGATTGAAGGGAAACATCATAATGGAAAGCACACAACAAATAATTTTTTTCTTTAGTCCTATAGGCATGCTTCTTAACTGTTCAGATACACCTCTTAGCTTTAAAATATTTGCTCAATTTTTACCAAGAGTTACATTTTTTTTAAACTATTTATTTATGAAAACTAGATGCTCCTACATAAAAACCACTGATTCGAACCAAGCTTTCAACACCAAATGGTGTCTTTTAAGGACAGATTTACCTACTCCCAGGTTTTCTACTACTGCTATTCTTTTAACTTGTTCACTACGTGTGTTTGACACTTAGAGGTTTGTGTGCCTACAATGTGAAAACCTGTTTTGACCATCTCCTTGAGCTTAACATAGAGGTTACAGCTTTAAACTTGGCTTTGCTTGTGGGAAAGTGAGCTTGTGAATAGCAAAAGTACCTCATGCAGGGGAACTGTATGTTGAGGGGAAATGGCCAATGTGCAGTTGGCCAGGTGCTTTTGAAGGCCTCAAGTTCCTCTGAAGGAAAAATCAGTAGTAATGTGAACCATACCCTCAAAAGAATTATTACAGAAGTTTTCAGATGCAGTGGGAGGGTTGGTGCCCCAAATAAGCTGGTCTTATCCTTTCAGCTCCCTTGATTTCTCTGTAAATGTTTGCAATTTGCTTTTCTACTCTTACAACATCTACATGAGAAGTAAGGGTTTATTATTATGTAGTAGTGTGGCCATTATAGCATTATCAGTTCTCAACAGTTCCAAAGAAATGTTATCTCCAGTAGGTTTGGTGCAGATACCTGTTTCAAGAGTGACTCTGTTCTTAATTTTCAGTATCTGGAACCATTCAGAATGCTTCTTTCTGGGCTATCCAGTTTTTTTCTTCCTGAAAAAGATTGTAACTAGAATATTTTGTCATATTTTGGTTGCACCAGTCATGTTGCCCATTCAATAGAATGAATTGATTGATGATAGAATGAAGATATTCCCACCTACACCTTATTTTCATAAAGACAAAGTATAGAAAACTGCAGTTCCACTGAATATTTGCTTACTAGGCCAAGTATCTGTATCTTAGCTGAAAGTGACCATGAAATCATATGAAATGTATGCCTAATGCCTTGTAGTTCTTTGTGGACTAATAAAAGACAACCATTTATTTCTTCAGGAACAGCATCTGTGGCAGTTGCAGGTCTTCTTGCAGCTCTGCGTATCACTAAGAACAGGTTATCAGATCACACAGTGTTGTTCCAGGGAGCTGGAGAGGTATGTGTTTTTAGACAGCAGGAGTTCTACTTTGAAAATGTTTCTTAATATTTATTTAAGTTATAATGCATCCAATTTGCAAGGAGATAAAACAGGCAGAATTATCACCGAAACCTGATAAAAATCACTGCTTAATTCAAGTGTAAACTTACAAAAAATATTCTCTGATCCTGTAGTCAGGCCTCATATTTTCACAAGGAATTTTGAGATCTGTTCACTTTTTAAACATGAGGCTTTAGCTCTTCAGCTCTCAATAGAAACTTAAAAAAAAAAAAACGTGGATAGATGAAGAAATATTTTAGATAGCCAAAGAGATAAAAATCTAATATGTTTACTTCTATGTGTTATTTAGTAAGAAGCAGTGCCCTGTAAATTTTTCTTCTCATTAATTATAGTTCTCCACTATTCTTCATGTGAAGACCATGAATTTCTGAAGATTTTTATGAATGCTTGTTTTTTGACACTAGTTGTTCCACATACATTCCCAAGCTGCTGAGACACAAGTCGAAGTTGTATTTATCCATAGCGTGGCTGTCAACTGGTATATGAAATAAGACCATGGTGCCATGAAAATTTGTGAAAAATATTATTCATGGTCACAGATCCCCTTTGTAGGGGCAATAGATTAACTCATCTTTGTGTAGTCCAGATATTTTTAATGTGATTCAATATTTGATTTTACTGAAATAGACCAGCTGTGTGGAGAATGCCTGGTGTAAGTCAGTGCCTTTTTCCATCAAGACTATCAGTCTCTACTGTTCTTTCTCCTGATTTTGCTCCATGTTCAGCAGACAGATGAAATCACAGTCAAATGTTTTGGGGTTCTCTTATCAGTTTTTTCAGTATTTCTGTGCTGCAAAGAGGTTATTGTATATATCCTCCCAGCCATGTGAGCTTATTCCTAATAAAAGTATGTATTTCTTAATTGTTAGGTAGAAAAAGGGAATCTCACTCAGTTGATTCTCAGTGGAACTGAAAAATAAAGAACAAGAATAATACCATTAATATATATGAGTTAGTAATCAAAAATACCGAGTAGACTGTTGACTCATTTTGTTGCCTGCTTTTCAATCTGTTCCTGTATTTGATCTGTTGGCTGAAATAGAAAATCCATTAAGAATGATATGTTTCAGCAAAATATTGATAAGTGATTTTTTTCTTGCCCCTGCATTCATTGGGAGCACAGCCAAGTATACAGTTACAAAATGCATGAACAGTAGGTAAAAGGAGATTACTTTCTTGATGGACATTTTAAAGAAAGATAAGGAACAAAAATTCTTTTAGGACTGCATTTTACTTTCTGGTAGAATGTGATTTCCTTTGGCTTAAATTACAAAGAAAAACAAACCTTTATGAACAAAAAAAAAAAACAACAAAAAACTACCTACAATTTTATATGATTATATGGGATGTGTTAGTTTTAACATTTAAATTAAAGTTTTGTTATTATGCTATCCATACTTCAATTGCCACCCTAAGGTGTATCTCTACTTTTCAATATGATTTCTAATTACTGAATATTAGTGCCCATTCATTACTATTTTATTGTTAAATAAATGAGGTGACTTATTTAAAACAATGTCTAGAGGAAACAAGTCAGTAGGGGATTTCTTTCATTTCTAGTTTCATATAGTTCTTTTATTTTTCCTACAGGCTGCACTGGGGATAGCAAACCTAATTGTTATGGCTATGGAAAAAGAAGGGATGTCTAAAGATGCAGCTATCAAAAGGATATGGATGGTTGACTCAAAGGGATTGATAGTGAAGGTAATACACTTTGCTTATTCCTTTAAATGTTGTGATAGTTACTAGTAGTCTGTAGATAAAGGCAAAAACATAGTTTTTATAACAGAAACTGCAGCAGCTCTTCTCTCTTGTCATAGCAAGCATTTTTCTTTTTTTTTTTTTAAGCGTATTAAATAAATAACAGGCTCCCATTTTACTTCAAGGGAAGGTTGATTATGCCTGGAGTTTCTGACCATTTCCGTTAGAGATGAGAAAAGAATTTCTCAGCAGTTCATGAAAAAAACGGTGTAGGAAATAAGTGTTCAACTTGTGAGTTTAATATTCCCCATGTTCACACTACTTTTATTTGTTAGAGCAGTCTTGTATGAAGATGTTTGTATATGTGCTATTAGCAAAATATTCAAAGATTTTTTTTTTGAAGGAAAATATTTTCAAGGCGAATGTTTTCCTGGTGCTGCAAACATGTCTTCCTTCTTTGAGAATGGAGATATATTGTTGTGAATAGCTTCTATGCACAGCGATAGAGTTCATATTGCAGATGTTGTGGTCTGCAGTGCTATCAACATTGGTCAGGATTTGAAATTGCTGAGAGACTGCATCAGTCACCCTTACTTCATTCCTTCTGTGTGCCAAAATAAGGAAACATATGTATTCCATGTGCCAGAATAAAGAAACTGGGTATGTTTTAAAAGGTGGTTATGTATTTAATGGTTTGTGAGCTACTTAAAAGAAATGTACGAAAGGCTCTTTGGCTCTGCTTTTTCACCCTACTTTTTGGTTAGCATTGTTTGTGGCCATCTTTGTTGGCACTGTACTCTTTTGTGGTGTTCTTTAGTTGTCTAATATTTAAGATATTTTGTAATTCACATGCATTTGCATGAGGAGCATGAATTCAGCACTGTGTATGTGAGTTAGTTTATTAAACAGTATCCCAACACCTTTTGTTCGTCTTATTACAGGAAAGATAGTAGGATCATAGACACTGAGATGTGAAAACACTGTACAATTCATTTTAGACTTTTTTTGCCTGATGGCATAAAAATTGTCTGATGGGTACAGAAAAAGCCATAACTTGCTACAGATTAAGATACAGATATTCTTCGGTTTGTTTTGGGTTTTTTAAACAAAAGTTTGTAATGCTTTTGGTTTTCATCTAATATGCGTAACGTGTTCTGGGTCCCGACACAGATAAGTGAAGGGTTGTGCATCTGCTGTAGCTGATGAAACTTAGAGGTTGTCTAAGACGAATAATGCATTGCTCAATTTCCTCCACTGTATTGACTGGGAATATAATTACAAAAATAATACAACTGGGTTCATGGGTAGAAATGTAAGAGCTTCACGGCCCCAAAACAGTAAACCTGGCCTTGTAGCATGGCTACGCTACCAAGGTTGTTAAGCAGCCTTTCTTCCCTTCTGCTTCTTTTACACCTCTGACTTCTGCTGCTAATTTGCTAGCCAGCCGAGAAGCCAGGTTGTTGCTCTTGGTACTCACAACTCATTCCTTTCACAGTTTCTAATTTTTTAGTGCTTCAGTGACCGTATACTTTCCTCAACGCCTCCTAGCTTCAGTGCTCTCAAGCAGGGCCAAAACCAATCACTCTCTTACACAGTTTGTAAGTTCCTTTCTTCTGCCTGTTCTTTCTGGTGGGGCTTTACTTGGGTTTTGTCCAAAGAGCAGTCCACTGAATTTCATGTCCTGCCTGAAGTATATTTGTGAACTGTTCATGATAGCCAGACATAACAGTTATCTGAGATAGATTAGGGCTGACCACTACTTGGCTTGCTGGAGAATTTGAGACCAGCTGTTGATGCAAGCAGTGGGATCCAACAGTATACATTTCAAGACCATGCTCGTTGTCCTGGAAGATCTGTGGGCAATGATCATCGAGCCAGGCAGAGCTGGAGGGGCTTGAGAAGGGGTGGCCACTTCCAGCCGTGGTATATTTTGTGGCAGAGCCAGCTGGAACTAGAAGTTGGTGACACTACAGTGCCAAGCCTGAGCTGAATGTGAGGAAAATTGTTCTTGGTCAAGAGCTCTGCAAATCCTGCCTTGGCTTTCTTCTGATGCTAGATATCCTAAACAAAAATTATAAGTAAATAGACGTAAAAAAATCTTAGGCCTCTTGAGGCTAGTGATTTAACTGCCAGGAAGTCATATTTACAGTAAGTAAATAATTAAGTTCTTCCTGGTACCATTTTTCTGGTCTGAGAAGGAATGCCATGCTTTATGTACACTTAGGAAATTACTCTGGCTTTAGCTGATTAAGGAAAAGTGTTGCAAGAGTCAAGAGACTTTCCAAACTCTTAGAAATGAGATAAGAGAACAGGAATATTTTTGAGAAAGCTGAATAATAGGAAGGATTCTATTCCTAGAAACCTTTTCATTATTGCTAACAGAAGATTCATCAAGCAACAGAATAGCTCACCCATTAAACAACTTTTGCTTAACTAAGCTGACTCTTATTTCTTACTGCTATCAAAGGTCTATCAAGAAAACCTGTACAGTGAGAGTCCCTTAAGATTTGTCTTATCGAAAACTGCCTGACCAAAAGTAGTGTCCTGGAAACCGGGAGACCCTTTCAGTCCCAGAAATATTCTGATCTCTTGTTTTAACAGTATGAAGAACAACAGAATCTCTAAAGACTCAGCAATTGTTTTGTCCAAGTAAATTATTTTTTACATCTATTTTTTTTTCTGTTCTGTCCTTTGATCACTGATTTTGCAGTGCGTGGTTATAGATTTAATCATTGTTTCTCCTTTCATCTGCTTTGAATAGCATTTCAACAAGTATAATCCAAAGAAAAATAACCTTGGGACTTTTGTTGACCTGAGTATGGACATCTTCCATCTTTTCTCCCTCCACCACCCCCAAAGTCTGCCACGAAGTCACTTATTAGGCTTTTGCAGCTGATTTTTCCTTTGTGGGTTTTTAATTGTTCAAGTACAGCTGTGTTTTCATTTTCTTGTATTTTATGCTTTTCTTTTTCCCCTGGGAGCAATTTTTCTTCATTAAGCTGAGTTTGATGACCAGCTTTTCTGCTATGTTGTGGTGAAAGAGCTGGTGGTGAAGGTTACATTTATTGTACTGTCTACAGTTTTGCTCTCTGATTCATTCTGAATACCTTGTAATGCTCCTATTCATGAGGGCATGTTTTGTTTATGCTATTTATTTATTTGTTAATCTGCTTATGTTGTTGCTTTTGCACTCTTGTGTATTAGGAGATTCTGTCATGTAGTTGGGACTCATCTTTAACTCTGAATTTTGTCACAGAGACTGACTGGTATATGCATACTATATTAATCGATATGTATTGTCTCCCAAATTCCTTTTCGTTCCTATTTGCTATCCTCATTTTTCTTCTCTTAATGATACTACACACAAGTGTGATATGTTCTGAATGCATTTTATCTTCTTTGAAGCTGCCATAATGTCATGCTTAGCTACGTCAGTGACCAAATCTTCACCCATAATCTTCAAAGACAGTGCATTCATTCGTGCCAAGTAGCCAAGAAAAGGCAAAAACTTAAGAAGTCTTATGATGTTCATCTGAGGGGTTGATCCCAACAACAAAAAAAAAGATGATGCTTACCATTGTGTATATTTTAGTTAAGTCCTGCAAAACCTTCCTGCGGGGTAGTTCTTGAGCTGCATAGAGTGATTATGCAAATAATAAGTAAGTTTTAATATTTAAAGAGAGTGTACCTATGCTGCAAAATATAATTTAATTCTTTTGTGAAGTTAACCTGTAATTTGCAAGATTGCTTGTATGCCATGTGATTTCCAGTGCAAAAATGAAATTCCATAACATGGGGATAAATATTATCCTTCATTTTGAAGAGTATATCAACATGAAATATATTGGTCTTGGCAATTTTTTACTCTGTACTTCAGCACATCAACACTTTTGTGTAATTGAGTACTTTGTATTTTAAATGTCCATCAGCTATGTGATTTCATTCCCTGTAAGACTTCTGGGCAATCTGGATGAAGTGGTGCTCAGGGACGTGATTTAGCAGAGGGTTGCTAGAATTAGGGTAGTATGGTTAGGTTGTGGTTGGACTTGATGATTGTGAAGGTCTTTTCCAACCTGAGTGATTCTATGATTCTATGATTCTAAGTCCAAGCTGAATGGCAAGATCAGTGTCCCAAAATACTGAACTCTCTAAGAGGAGGACAACGACAGACACCAAAATGTTGGTTTTCTGTTGTCTTCATTATTTAGAATGAAGATACCAAAGTAATCCTCTAAAACATTTTCAGAGGAGCATAAACTTTCACAATTCCCCTTTTCCTACTCACTTTTGAATATCTCTGGCAATCTTATTTGGAAATTTTACTCATAAGCAGTGAATTGACAATGGGAACAATCGTCTTTAAAATTCATGGCTTAGTCAAGATTTGATACATACACAGTTCAATCTTGTCTTAGAGAATGGTGGAAAAGAAAGGACATTTGAGACTGACAGAATTACAGTGCCATCTAGGTGTGGTTGCTCACCTTACAAACAGGGCAACTGGTAATACGTGAATGATCATTTGGTGCTCAGAATCCGATTCTGACTGTCTGAATTTTACTGATTTTTTTCAGTATGCTTTTAATCAATTCTATTAAAAATTGCTTAAGAAAAACCTTTGAACTTCATTCTAGGTTTTAAAGCCATTTTATAAATGGTTTAATATTCTATATGTTGTTTAATGTTATATCTGCTTCTTCTGTGAACTTTTTAGTAATCTCTGCCTTTCTGTTTATCAACAGTCAATTGTTCTGACTCTCTACTTCTGTCTTTTATCAGATCATTTATGTCTGATTGCAATTGCCCCTGACTTTTTGAGCCAAAAGACTCTTGCATCTTTAGCAAAGATGCAATGTGTGGGATATCTCCAAACATCATAGTCACTTAAAGCAGTCTGTCTTATTTTACTCATGTACTGACTCAGTGAAGTACTCTGTGTTTTTTTCTACTGTTTTCTCATGACTGAGGAAATAGTCTGTTCAGTTTCATCTTGAATATATCTTGTTTTATATAAAGTATAAATTTTGCAGAAGGAAAATGCATTAATTTGTCTTTGAGTTCTTATGAATCATTATACTTGTGACTCATACTTGAAAAGTAATCTATGAAAACAGTTGAAGGAGAAGGCAAAAGGCTGATTGGTGGGGTGTATTCAATTAATACCCACATTATTTTCTTAAGTGACACCACCAAATATTTGGATGTTAAATCTGTTGCCATGCAGCTATTCCCTCTTTGTCACTGTATGCATTGGATGTTCAGATGACATGATGACCTTATCTGGATGGTTTATGGTTTCTTATGCTTTGATATTGCAGTGAAGGATTGTTTTGCTCCATTTTATTTTTGTTGTTCTGTAGACTCCCAACTTGCTCTACTTCTCAGATCTTCTTGAAATAATTGTCTTAGTAAGCTTTGTCCGGCCTGTTATTCTTTTATGCTTATCTATAGAAAGTGTATTTTGTATGCTTGGAAGGACTTACATCTTCTGACAGTGTGTTTTTAAGTTGACATCAGAATTATAGTTCTTACCTAAATCTTATGTTTTACTGCCAACTGCCAATTTTGACATTATCTGGTCCAAAAAAATGTGATGGGTTACTCTTATATTTTTTTGTTTGATTGGTTGGTTGTTTTTGTTTTCTCTATCAAAGTAATTTGTATCAAATTATGTTAATTGTGTGTTCAGGATTTTTGTTTCTAATTGAGGTAACATAGGAGTGCCTGTCACCTGCAAGTCCTTGATCTTCAGTGACATGCCTATATCCACACATTCTTTTTTTTTTTTTTCCTACTTGCCAAGTTTGGTAATTGATATTAACCTTGAGTTCTGCCTACATAAGGCATCCCATAGTTGCTGCCTGCAGACACGGAGTTGAAGTCATGTAAAGATTATCTCCCAACAGAGGGATGTTTCACCCTTTCTCCCATGACTCTTAACTGCATTTTTCTCCTTTTTTTCTTGATGCTTTAATTGTTGTTTTGCTTAGAACTCTGTAAAGAATTCATTTAAGAAATTAAAAAAACCACAACATTTTTCCTGTTGGAAATGCTATGCTTTTCCACTTTTTTTTTTTTTTTTTTTTTTTTTTTTGGTCTACAGTTCTCATGTTCTTTTGCGGTTCTCATGTCTCCAGCATTCAGGAAACCTTAGATGAATTTATTAATTTATCTGGGTGCTGATCTCTGTTCTCTTGTTTAAATAAGCTGCAGTTGACACAGCCAAATGGAGGCAAGTATTTATATAAATAGATTTGTGCCTCCCTGGTTGAGAGATGGGACCAGTGCCAGCGCAGCGTCTAATGTGGGGCAGAGCAGTCATCAGGGTGCTCTGGCTTGCTCTCGTCTGCCTCCGAGATGATGGAAATAGTGAGTCTTGGAGAGCTTCCAGCCATGCCACTTGCCTGCCTTATGTAAAGCTGCTCTACTCTTCAGCATTGGTACGCAGGGCATTCCCTGGGGGACCAGCTCAAACAGGCCGTGGCATTAGATTTCTAATTGGTAGCATTCATGAGATTTGCCTCTTCATTTTTTCTATTTCCCATATACATTTCTGCTGTGCGTCCTGAGCTCCTGTTTTTACAGCTGTTTTTGATGAGTTTTCTCAGGGTTTTTGATGGGTCAGTTTTGTTTGTTATCTGACCCTCCATGTGATTCCGTGGTATGATGATATGAACAGTTCTCTCTGGAAACTGATGTACGTTTGCATGAAGACTGATCCAGGGATATCCTCTCCTTGTGATGTTTATCAACAATGGTAACTAACATCTAATGTTATCTAACATAACTATCTAACTATCTAACATCTAATGTTAATCTAAACTGAAAACTGCTTCCAGTTCACATCCGAAATGCAAGCAGTTTTTCATAAAACTGTTAACTATTGAGTTATGCTACTTCACTGTTCTCCTTGGATTCCAAATCCCAGTGTACAAATGACATGCTTTGCTATTGTTAATGATAGGTAATATCAGTGACTCTTTCTTATCCATTAGAAAGTATAAATGTTTTAGGTTTGCCAAGATCTTTTGTTCATAATATCACCATCAGAGAATGCTGCTATTGTTTCTTTATCTCTGTACTTTGCTGAATTAACACAGTCCACATTGTAACGCATTTGCTAATAAAGAATTTAGCTCATATTACTTTCCATCTGAGATACCATAGTGGCTTCTAATATAGCAACCTGTCTGTTTTGAGGTGCCTTTGTGCTCTTTTGTTCAAATCCAAAATATACCATTGGTTTCTTGGTACTAAATGATACTGTGATACAAACAGTATTTTTCTCCCCTGAAGTCATTTCTGATGTTTTCATTGATTCTTTGGACTGAGATTTCATTAATCTTTCGAGAATAATTCTCTTCACCTTCAACAGTTTGGAGAAAATGCATTGTACTGTTTATCCAGGCAGGCTGAGAATGCACTAAAGATACTGTGGTTGACTTCCTAGTATTTCAGTATTTAGTTTGGGGCTTTTTATTCAAGCAAATTTTGTATGATGCACAAGGAAAATCACCTATTCTATAGAAGTTAATGAAATATTATGAGAATATGTGCCATTCAGAAAGACTTGCATAATGAAAAGTTGTCTTTCTTTCCTTTTCTTCTATGTATTTATTTTTATTTAACTTCCTGGGATGCTGAATGCATTTAAGAAGCTAAAGCAAGGAGAATATACAAGCTCTCTTCTAACTTTACCTTCTTTCTTCTGTAGAAAGAGTGTCTTCCCATTTGAATAACTGCACAGCTACCATGAAGGGTCTGTTGATTTGGCTGTGGATTTGAGTGTGAAAGACTTTCTGCTTGTATTTGGGAGTGTTATCTGATGCGGGAAAGGTGATATAAATCATAAATAGCAAGAAATTTAAGATTATTACTGTCTGTTGCAAATGAGTCTTCAAATCTTTATTTGAACAGTAGTGCAGTAACATCCTTTGAAGGGAATCCCTGCTAAAATTCCTCCTCTGTTTGGCAATTCTTAAGTCCTGCAGTAAAACAACGAGAATGTATTCAGACTTGGTGTGCTGAAAGGGATACATCTTTATATCACAGATTTTCTGAGCACTTTTCATTGAGTGAGTGAATTTTTAATGCTAAATGATTAAGACAGTGGACTCAGAAAGCAAATATGTTACCAAAGATGTTTCTACTTAAAAGTACTGGGGCTTCATACCGAGGCCCAGAGCTCATTGAAACTCTTTCTTAGTGTTAGAACATTTTGCCTACTGAAGGAAGTACCAGTGAGCTGCATGCCATGTTAATGTTAGGATTATGCCAGGAGGAAGGCTTGAAGCTTCCGGAAGACATTTGCTTGCCATGCTGACAGGTCTGTTTGAGTTGTATCTCTCCTGAGTCAGGAGTGAGAGAGTACAGAAAATGGCAGGAAGCCAGAATGGGCACCCCTGAGTTTTAGCTCCATCCTTTTCCATCTACTATCCAACAAAATCTCAGTGAATTCCCCTTTTATTTCTGGAGGTGCTTTGGGGGGCACATTTGTAGGCCTCTACTAAACAGACTTGCATCTCCTTAGTCTAAGGGCAAGTACACAGAAATTGTTTCTTCCTTCCTGCACATTTCTTCCTTCATGCAAGGCTTCCCTGCTGGCAGAGCACTAAAGGATGCTTGCAGTGCTTTTCTCAAACTTCATATTTTTGCTGAACTTAGAATTTATATTCCCCAGATTGGTGAATTCTTATCTAAAACACTGTTCTCTAAATCATCAAAGTTTTGAAACCAAATTTCAGAGAAATTTTTTAAGGAGGCATTGTGTAGATCACTGAATTAACAACTAAGAATATTTCTTCAAATCTATTATAATATATACACATATAAAGTATATACATATAAAACTCTAACCTTAGATTTCTCTTACAGACATTTTCCAAGCAAAAATCTCTATGTACATAGCTGTTGCTATTTTTGCTAAGCCACAGAATTGTGTATTACATTTTCAGTTAATATACTAGAAAAATATTTACTTGGAGATGTGATTCACTCTGACTAATGGGATCAAACTAATTGAGTCAAAGCCAAATAAAGAAGTTTAACTTTTTTTTTTATTATTTTTTTTTTTTAGAATGGTAGAAATTAAATGTGTGAAACTGAGATAGGGTAGAAATGATGGCCAACGGCTTGTGAAGGGATGCAGTGGATCACATCTAGCTTACTGTTTGAGTATCCCCTCATAGCTAAGTTAATGAGATGATCATTTGTGTCAGTAGGAAATGGATTCTGGAATCCTTGGGGTTATGACAATATGTATGTGGACAGTTCTTCCATGATTTTGGTTTTAAAATGTTGGAGTTCCTCCTCACTAGCCAACCAAACATAAGACTGTACAAAGAAAAGAGTGCCAATGTATTTCTTCATAAGGAAGTCAGCCTCTGGCCTCTTAGCTATTACTAGTTGTGCAAAAACAGAGCGTTTCATTTCCCCGTCAATCTGCATGCTCCCATGACCAGAGCTGCAGACCTGTATGCTCTGAGTGCCTGGAGCAGGCTGAGGAGTGGGCCAGCCCATATCATAGCTATTAGAGGAGATTTATTTTATACTGGGTAGCTTCTGGGGGGACTGAATTCAAGAATCAGTTTGAAAATTGGCTTCCCCAATAGCTGCCTGATAAGCCATCAAGAAACAGATTGAAGGAGGAGAAGGGAATGAGAGTTTTCCACAGCACCCGCCAAAAAAAAAATAAATAACCTTCCTTGATGTCAGGCTCTTTGTAGCACCTCAATTTCAAGCAACCTGCCCATCCCAGTGTATCTTATTATTGCATTCTAAATTATTCCTAGCAACAAGCTTTTGGCCAGGAGGTTATATGTACAGTTGTTCTTTAATGGCTTAAGAAAGTCATACTTTCCCCCTGCGAATATGAAGGGAGATCACTGTTTTGAAATGGACACGCCTCATATGTGTGTGCATAGACTGTGGTGACATCTGCTGGAGTACTGGAAAATGGCAGATGCAAATGCGTAATGATGGGGAAATGATTGAAGCATAAATATGTCAAAAATTGTCTATATTGCAGCATTCTCTGAAGGCTGAGAAGTTTACATTTACCCACAAAGGAAACTAAGTGCCTGTATGGTGGTATTTCTCTGGTAGTATTTCCAAGAGAACCCTTAAGACCTGTATATACACACACAGATATAAGCCTCTTAATTAGAAAACTGTATTTAGGTTACTAAAAAAGAGCACCCGAGGAGTATAAATCTGGAAATTAGTTGTCATCAGGGATGAGTCAAGAGGGACTGGCATCCTGAGGCAGAACAGCTGACCACATAACAGATGTACCCTGCTTCCTGTGGTACCATCTGGAAACTTCACATACAGCTGAACATAAAAATTTGCCTTTCATTTGGTGTACCAGTTCCTGTGGTTACTGTTCAAGGAGCAGCAGAGGAACTCCAGCATGGCCACACTGCATTGTCTAATGTGTACTAACAGATTGTTCATTCTTGTTAAAATTAAGAAAAAATGTCATTTAAAAAATGACTTGAACCCAATATTATGTGCAGTACTAAGCTGAGTTAAAACAGTCAGATTCACAGACTTCAGTGGAATCATGGAATGAATGCTGTTCCAATACTTTCTGGAATTAAGGGAACTTTTTGTATTATTGGTAGGATAAGGTGTGGCTATGGAGGCAAGAATACACATCTGTATACAGCTAAATTATATTTCACATCCTGTTTCCCTCCTGCACTTCCCTACATATCTGTATCCTCTTCTATCTCCTTAAAGGGTAAGGTGTTTGAGGCAATGTCTCTGAGATTTGAGTTTGAAAGTGCCCACCCGGCTGTGGGGTGGGATTGGAGGAGGCATACAATCTTTAAAGAGTTTCAGCTGTTCTGCTGTGTTTGTATAGACAAAGGTCCATGCATTTAGGCAATGAATGTAATGTTTACAAGCGTGGTATCTTTCATGCCCCCATTCCAGGTCCCTTACACTGAGCTCTGAGCCTGTCAATGTGTGTCAATGTATGTCAATGCATAGCCCTTTTTCCAGCATCTGCCACAGAAGCCCTGTTGGGCATCAAAGGAAATTGGCAGTGTAGATCACATTGAAGTTTGTGTCACATCAAAGTCAATTTTGTTAATTAAGAAACAGTGCATTGAGCAGGTGGTTAGAATATTTTTTATCCTTAAGAGTCAATGAATGAAGTACAAAGAAGTATGAAGTAAAATAGTCTCCTTTATACTTTCCCCTGCATATTCTCTCTGTTTTTAGGCAAGAACAAACCTGAAAAAAGTTGAAAAAAGCTTCCTGTCCTAGCAATTCTGGGTTGTTTGTTGTATAACAAAGAGTTTGAGTGAAAGTATGACAACTTTAAAAATGCTGAGAAAGAAATCTGTGATGTGTTTGTTTAATTGTTTCTAGAGCTTTTATGAACATAAAGTAAAATTATTGAATTTAATTCCTCTGCTTCTTAGAGAAATAGATTTCTCCTGAGCTATCCTAAGAGTACTAACTGTAAACAACATAACTAATTATATGGTATTTGTTGACAGATGCAAAAGCAGAAGTGAAAATAGGACGTGTTGAACCAGATACTTCGTAAACTGATTATCCCAGGATATTAGGTTCCAGAAAGTTTATAGTAAATATCTTCTTCTTTTCCCTTGCTCAGGGGCGTGCCTCATTAACAGAAGAGAAAAGTCATTTTGCACATGAACATGCTGAAATGAGAAATCTAGAAGACATTGTTAAAGATATAAAACCATCTGTGCTAATAGGTAATTTCTTTTACTTTAAAGCAATGACCTTATTCTTTGTTTGAAGAAAAAAACAGAGATGTGGCTTCGTCTGAAGACAAGATCAAGTTCCTCTGAACAGAGTTTGCCTTTGTGGTTTTTTAAAAAACACCAGGAACATAATGGGCTCTATTAAGCAACCGAACAAATATCAGCTATCCAAGCATGTAACATTGCTCTCACTCCAAACCATCAGTTTTACAGGAAAAATAATCCAACTTGTTTTAAACATCAAATAGAGAAGCTTATCACCTTCCTAAATTACTTCTGATCTAATGAGGACAGTGTAATACAAATGACCTCAAACTTAGACTGAGAAAACAGTTAAACAAACGCAAAGCTGTGTAATTATGATCCAGTTGTATCTGAATATTCTTTTCCTTCACATTTAGCTCCTTAGCCCTCAGTCCTTTGTGAAGACCAAAATACAGGTTTTACAAAGGCTTTTGCTTTTGTAAAAGTTGCAGGATTTTGATCTCAGTGAAGAATTGTTCAACTATCTGCAGTTTGGTTGTTGTATTTCAGTGACAGTTTCAGGAAAGAAAAGCAAGTACTCTTGAATTGTTACTTAATATGTAAAACTTGAACAATTATCTGCCTAGTAAAATCAGTTAGGAGATGCTAGAAAATCTGAAATGCCACAGTGAATATTATGCTATGTTTTGACTATGCCTTGAACACACAGCCCTTATGCAGTAAAATCTGCTTTTTGACAATGATCTTAAATGAGGTAAAGAAATTTGCCTTGGGTTTGCATGCTCTCCTTGTGCAGCACCAAACTGACCTTTAGAATGGGCAGTGCTGGAATGCACCTTTAGGCACGAGTGATGAGAAGTTGCAGTGCTGACCCAGGAGACACCCAAGCTGCAGACTCCCATCTCCTGGCCTGCATTTGGATCCTTTCCTACTCTCCCACCCAAGCATTTTTTCCTGCTGTGGAAACTCAGAATGCTGTGTGGAAAGCAGAGCCAGGTGTCAGGACGCTGAGCAAGTAAGAGGCCACCTTCTCTACAGCCTGTGTGAGAAGTTGTCCTGAGAATATGGTCAAATAAAGTTCATTCAAAGGACTGTTTATCTGTTTCCCATGGAAAGCATGGCAATCAGAAGCTTGACCCTTGGATTCCCAGCTCGTATAGGTTAGGTAGAAATACATGTTTACTTGACATCCCAAAAACATGATTTCCTTCTCCTCTCCTCATTTTTGGTTAGTGAAGCATCTGAGATCTGAGATACTATGCAGAAGCTACACGTCTACATTGCAACAGAATCCAACTTAAATTAGATGCTTTCATACCACAAGACTGGCACCTAGTCCTTGTGGAAAGCATTTATAAGTGTGGACAGGCTTGGGGAAAGAAAACCATTACCTTTAATCTCTGGTAGGATGGAAAGTATTGTATTTTAAAAGATTGTTGCTGTCAGGGAAGCCTTAGACATTTAACTGAAATTATGCAACAGTTGAGGCTGGAGATGACAGCATGACCAGCTGTAGGACACAAAGGCTGTCATTTATCCTCTTCTTGTCACACAAAAAATTGAACACTGATAAACTCTGAGAAGTCATGAGACTTAACAGACAGAGATACATCTTTCTACTAAATAAGGTGAGAAGTTCACCAAAAGTCTCAGAGATGTGTAGGCCCTCTCTTATATTGGAGATAACACTGAAGTTTCACAATTGCAAAATCTTGTATACAAAGCTTTTTTTTTTTTTTTAACCACGTGTTAAGAAAAGGGTTGAGTTACATTTTAGAAATGAAGGTATGCAGAAAAAGAAATACTGTTCTTCTAAGTGTGGCTTTTGTTACTTACCTGGCATTAATTACCTTTTCTGCTTGTTGTGTCTTTTTCTTCCTTAGGAGTTGCTGCAATTGCTGGTGCTTTTACTAAACAAATTCTTCAGGATATGGCTGCTTTCAACAAAAACCCAATTATTTTTGCTCTCAGCAATCCTACCAGCAAAGCAGAGTGTACTGCTGAGCAGTGCTACAAATATACAGAGGTAACCAAAGAGTAATACCAATCTATGTAGTTTAAAGCAAAACTCAAGATTAGAATGGGGAAAAGCTAGAGGGTGAAATAACAGGTACTGATAATGTTTCTACCTGTAGCTAAGATTTAATTGAATTAAGTGACAGATTTTATCAAGACAGTTTCACTGAAGTCACTACAAGCTTACACTCTCATTAAAAATAATAATAATAAAAGCATAATATTTGTTATAACTGAAGGATCAGTAACTGTCAGTTATTGAAGTCTTATGCCTGTTTTTGTACAGTACCATTTGTTTACTGCTGTGTTAATAGCAGTATGCATTTTATTTGAGGCATTACAAATACACTTTGCAGTAAGAAAGTATGTCAGTAAAGAAAGAAAATCATTCAAATATTTCTTTATTAATAATTACTCCACTTGGAGTAATTGACTCCTCTTTGAGTCAATTGACAAGGATTTCTGTTATGGAAATATAGGTCAAAATAATTTATATTGTCTTATGCAAGTGCTAATGCACACATTATCCTGTAATTCAGTTTGGGATTTGCCATGTATAAATAGTTGACTGTATGTATTTTATAGTGGCTTCTGTTTGGATTTCTTTTTGAATGCAGGGCAGTTTGAATGACAGCTTCAGTGTTTAAAAGACAAATTTAGCATGGCCATTGCCCACTGAAACGTACACAATTACAGTGCAGTGCAAGAATCAGGGAAGCAGACTGCATGGAGGGCTGGCTATAATGGGTAACAGCATCTGGCAGGCAGAGAAAGGGATACACTGAAGCGTTTGATCTCTCACCAAAACATATAATAAACAGGCCAGGAAAATGTTGCATGACACCAAACTAAACAGAATTATCTTCTGAAGAGCAAATACGGTATATTTTAAAATGCACACTTTCAATTCTCTAAAATAGGCATGGATATTTCTGATACAAAGTACCTCTGAAGTTTTAACATGACATTTATCACCTCAGTAATGCTAGCATAAATGAAAGCCAGCTTCTCTTCCCCACCTCAATTTACTGCTTAAATTCTAGGGTGCTCTTTCCTCAGTTAGGCAGGAGCTCAGAACCTTTGGTGCAGAGCCTCTGAGATATCACTTCTTCCCTCAGTGCTCTAAAACTGATACCAAGCCTCGTACTCCAGCTGTATAGTGCTAAGCTATTAGCAACATCAGCTTTGCTTCTCTGTCTGGCCACCCCATGTGCTTCTGCCCCTATCTGATGGCAGTGCCAGAGCAGGCCCTACATAGCCTCCCTCCTGGACAGCAGGGAGGGTGCTCGGATCACACAGCACTCAGGTTCCCGCATGCTCTGCCATGTAAAATGAGTTGGCTGCTCTTTTCATCCTCAGGATAAGTGATATGACACAGTTTGTATCATCCACACAGCTAAGCTCTCTGATACCCCCAAACAGGCTAGGTTTTCTGTGTTGCCTGCTGGTTCCAACCAGTGTTTGGTGCCTGGGATCTGTCTGGGACAGCAGCACCATCTGGATCACTTGGCACTACCCAAAAGTCTGCTAGAAAACAGGTGTAGGTCTACCAGTATTGGGTGTTCACATACTAGCTCCTGAGCTGGTGTCCAAGCTCTACTCAGTGCTTTACAGTAAGTGAATCCACACAGTTCTAGCAGAGGAAATCCCATCACCAAACTGTGCTGTAGGCGCACTGTGGAATGGCATTCCTGGGACAGAACTGGCAACTAAGTCCTCCACTGAGCTGTGGGGTCACTGGAGAGGCATAGAAGTGAGCTGCTCTGCCTGTCCGCAGCTCCTCAGAAATTGCCCTGTCTTTCACACAAATATGCAACACTTGCTGGCATTGGTGCCATTTTTGTGGTAACTTTGCTGTTGTTTTGGGGAAAAAGAAGTCCAGTAGCATCAACCGTTGTTACTGTGACAGTACTGTACCTTCCTCTCTTACAGCTGTAGGTATCTACTTTCTTCCCATATGCCCTTCCTCTGGTGTGGACACACAAAATGAGCTATTGGTGCCAGCCTTCACCTCTTCCTCCTCTAAACTGTACAGATAGCTATGACTCCTGAACATGGCAGTATGTACTCTGTGACATCAGATAGACATCCACAAGTAATTTCTATACTGTTGAAAATTTCTCAGCCAAATATGTGAACAGTATATTCTCAAATAACATTATGTCTTTGGTTTTCTCTTTACAACATAGGGACGTGGCATTTTTGCCAGTGGAAGTCCTTTTGATCCTGTCACTCTTCCAAATGGAAAAACTCTATATCCTGGGCAGGGTAACAATTCCTACGTGTTCCCTGGTGTTGCTCTTGGTGTTATTTCATGTGGAATGAAACATATTACCGAGGATGTGTTCCTTACAACTGCTGAGGTACCGTATAAAAGTTTTTTAAATTTCTTAATATACTGAATTGGTAATAATAAAAAATTATGCAGAAATAACTAAATATTATCTTTAAAATTGAGAAAATAGTGAATTTTTTTGTTTGTTTGTTTGTTTTTGTTTTGCTAGGATCTCTATTTACAAGGTATACTATTTCTTTTTAACAAGGTGATACTTGGACCAAAGGACATCTGATGTAAACTTCATGTTCTGTTAGAATGGAAATGCGAGAGACCCTTTGGCATTGTACTGTCATGGGTGCCTACGTACAGTTCACATACATGTGCATACAAGTTTAATTTTAGACTTGTATTCTGATGTTGGTAGCTTTGGGTGACTTTTGTGGGTGTTTTGCTTGCAAAAACTACTTGATTTTTTTTTTCTTTTTGTTAATATTGCATAGAGTTGTTGGTATCATTTCTGGACCTCTCCTGTCAACAGCTGGTGAATGTGCTCCATTGCTTTCTAGTTATTTGAACCTCAGCTTGAGGTGATGTTATTCTTTCCATTTTGATTCCTATTCTTTTCTGCACTGGTTCCTCTCTTTCCTCAAGCAACATATCATCATCTTTGTTCATCATTATTATCCAGCTTTTTGTCTGTCCTCCTTTATCTCCATCTGCTAGGTAAGAGACAGAGCAAACATATTTCATTTTGGGAACTCACTGACCTCTTCCAAAAATTATTCAAAATCTGACATCTACAGTCTTACAGTATGACATTGCAAATGCACAGGATTATCTCTTCAGTACACATCAGAGAAGAATCTGGCTAGAGGCCTTTCATCAAACAAAATAACCAAGAGTTGTTGAAATCAAATTCTCTTACACAGGTGTTTTTTTGTGTATATTTTTTTTAATTTTTATTTTTAACAAAAACTCCCCCATGACCATAAGTCGATCTTTCTGTAACTGCTTTTTTTGCTTAGGAAGACTGTAAATTTCTATGCTTTTCTGGATCCAACATCTTTGCTCATCTGCTATAGGCATTCTTACCACTCTGCTCTGACCTAATCCTCGTCCCTTCATTCTCCTGCATTCTTGCACTGTCCTGATGTTCCTGCCTTGTTTGCATCTGCACCAATGTAATGAGCCTCACAAAGTTCGGCTCTGTCCACGCACACTCATTCAAAGCCTGATGCTTTCTTTTCTCGTTTGTTAATGGTACAGAAAAAAGCATGGTTATCCCCAGTTTACCAAGGTAACTGTGATTAATCTTGATTCTGTGCAATCATGATTTTTACCCACTGTAGTTTGTATCCATTTGCCATCCACACAAGTTCATAAAATTGCAGTGTCCTGATCCTTAAAGCTGTACAAGAACCTGGAGAACACATCAGTAGTGGCTTACACAGAATAAGCCCAAAAACAATGAAGTTAGAAATTATGGAGCAATCAAAAAAGAAAAAGTTGCACCAGATAGCAAAAAAGAGAATGCCTGATGCAACTCCAAAGGATATTGCATTCCACCATCCTTGCTCCTTGTGTCCTCTTCATGGATTAAAGGGAAGAAAGAGGCCCTTTACTATCACCCTAAGGCAATTGGTAGGCAACATAACTCTTTGACTGATGGTATGTGGTATGAAGCTTTCTTCAAGGACAGACACTTGCATGCTGCCGTTGCTGGATTTCTGATATTTTGTTTGAAAGTGCATACTACAGAATCTTTAAAAGGTTTGCCAACAGCTTGCCCCCCATGAAAAAGACATTCACAATTTCCATCTTTAAAATTAGTAAAAGGCCCAGACTGTCTCCACTAGCTTTAACCATCCTAGGAGGGCAATGATCCATCTCATAAGTCTTTGGATAATTATATCCTCCCTTTAAATCCTCCTCTGTAATTTCAGTTGGACACGGTGATCTTCACTTGCTGGTCTAAACTGCTGTGTTAAACAGTTGTCTTCTTTCATTCTAGATGCTGCTTTTGGTTTGGGTGAAACGACTCCTGTGTATAGAATGTTGACAAATGAAAGGTGACACGTGTAGATCAAACTGTGTTTTAAGTTGCAGTGTTGCAGTCTGCTAAGTCACCAAAAACTCATTTTGAACCAAGAAACTTAACTGGAAATAACATGGTGTCAGAAATATTGAGGAAGTTCTGAAATGCTATCTTGAAATAGATGTTCTCTCCTGACTCTTCCTCTCTGCTAAAGATTTTCCTACACAAAGTACCTTCCCCTTGACATGTGAAACTATATTTTCCTTTATGGAGAATCTGTACTGGCACCAGGTTCAATGAGTAGCTATTTGCAACACACCTGGAACTGAAAGAATTCATATTTGGTCTTCCTCACTGTGTGAGAGGCACTTTATTACTGGGGATTCAGTGAGCTCAAGGCAGCTTACTGAGCAAGGACAGACCTGGCAGATCAAAGGATCTTTGCCCAAAGAGTTATCAGAGGTGTTAAGGACAGCTTAGGCCCTTAGCTGAAATTACAGTACAAAGCAAAGGTAAAATTTTTAACTGTTTTTTTTTTCCTCTAGATATTTTCCGGTGGAAAGAAAGAAATCAAAATAGTCCCCCGTGTTTTTCAGAACATTTGTTTGTACTCTACATTTGAAATGGAAGGGCCCAAGATGCTGCAAAAGTTATGGAGCCAAAAAGATGTTTTTTAAGTAAAGGAACCTTCTTGGTTTAGTGGTAACTTACTTGAAAAAGTGTAAAATCCAAGCAGCCCAGGCTGCATGCCTGCTGCTGCTTCTTTGTGCTTTGCTGCCCCTCCAATTAAATCTGATGAAAGTCACAAATAGTTTATTGTAACTACAACAGGTTCTACTTTCAGTGTTCTTTTCTTCATGCCAAGTAAAACAGAATGTAACTTTGATTTAGGTTTGATAAACCTTGTAAAGCTGTAATAGCTCTTAACTGTAGTCAATTTCTCTGGATGACAAGGGACGTTGCCTATTCTATGTCATACCTAACACAACAGAAGGGAAAGAGAATTATGAACCAACTGAATGTTCCTGACATGTGTTACTTATAAGTTACTCCTTCCACCATAGAATTTATGTCCTATAAAAGTCAGGGAGCTCCTATTCGTTTTATTCCATTTGTCCAATCTTGGCTGCCTTTCACTTCTTCTGTTAAAAACTGTAATTAACTAAACTATGAACAATGAAAAGCTGTCATACTGGGTTGGTCTCAAGACCCAAAGAGTCCTATACTTTCTGTAAAAGGAATGAGAGCAGAAGCTGAGGAAGAGAGGATAAAATAAGAGGAAAGGATAGAGCGATCCTTCTGCTGAAAATGTGTTCTCAGCAATCTGTGCTCTACAGACTTTATGAGTTGGAAGTTTTATCCCTGCACGGCTTTCTCTCACATATGAGACCAATGACTTTAAACATTTGAATCTTCCAACATCTTTTAGCAATTAGTATCACAATTCAATTATGAGTTCCATGGAAAAAGAAACTCCTTTCATGATTTCCTGCTGCCTGATGATTTGGGTTTCCTATAGCATGATGAGAATTTTATTTTTTATTTTTTATTTTTATTCTCTTGCAGTCTTCCCTTCTCTTCTTTCAGGAGTCTGATTTCCTTGTTCAGAACCTAACCTTCTGATTGCCCTCGTTATTCTTTATACCATTCATGATTCTACCCTATTCTTGCTTGAAGTAGGTAAAGAAAGATGCACAAAGTGATCTTGCATCCCAGATTTATACATTGATGATAATTACATTTTCTTTGTTGCCTCACACTTTCTTAATAACTCCAATTGTTGATTCATTTTTTTTTTCCATTGTCATTGACCTAATGGTCTCAAAAGTTCTTTCAGAGACCACATGAAGAATGCGTCATTCTTTTGCTTATATAGGAGAAAGTCAGAAGGAACAGCATGCCATCTGTACAGGCTAAGCTTGCTAACTCTCCCACTTTAAGCATCATCTTCGTGTTTTATGGCTTGCTTTCTATCAGCCCTGTCACAAAACAGAAGCACTCTGCCCCCGGCCTTTCTTTTCAGTGATGTATTTCACTGACAGCAACTTGCAGTTGATCATTTCAGATTCCATCTTTTCTGCAGAATCTCACTGAGCTGTGAACAGCAAAATTCTCTTTTTGTAAGCTCCTCCTTACACACGCAGATGTATACTTTGTTTTATCAAAGGGCTGTGCACCATTTTTGGATAACCTAGTTGCTGTTACAGAAAGCAAGCAGTAGATCTTATGTTATCATAGCTCCCCCTAGAGGGGTGTTATGTCTGCTATATTTGTCAATATCAGATTAAAAGGTAAAAAATCTTCCTTTACCTGTTTTTCTGAACTAGAGTATGCAACCTCTAGCTGCACTTGTTACAATTTCCCCTCCATATGGAAAACCCTGCTGCACCTAGCAGAGTGTCAGGTAGATTACAAAAAAAACCCAACAGGATCTCTTTGAACCTGGAGTTCCTGTCATGTTAGTCCTTTAATTCAAACATTTTCTCTGCTGCTGTCAGCAGGATGAACTGATGATAGCCACGTATCTTTTTTATCTGTTACAAGTATGCTAATTCCTTCTCTCAGAGGCACACCTCTTGCTTTCTGTTTGGGCTGTGTTATCAGGATAGATTCCAAGGGCAAGAGTGATGTACTGAACTGCAATTGAAGCTGCTTATGAAATGTAACAGATTTAAAAAGCACAAACTTGTGCTGTACAAAAAGACTCCTTTTCTTGTTACTGTTTTGTGCTCCCAGCTGCTCAGAGAGCAAGCAATGCCCACAATAGGGTAAATTCTTTCTGTGCCCAAGTAAGACAGACATATGTATTTGTCTGCTTTCTTAAAATGATTTAACATTTTCATAATATTTGAAAAAGATTCTGTTTTGAGAACTGTAATAGTGAATGCTAGAGAAGACAGCTTTTAGTTTTTAAACTACTTGAAGCCAGACCATGTCTAATATATGAGTTTTGTGCTTAGTTTGCTTAGAAGCTATTTAGATTTGTTTCTGACTATCAGCTCCCTAGAAGATACAAAGGTGGACAGCTAAAGAACTGAAACCATCAAGTCCACCAAAGAGATTCCAGAATAGAAGCCAGGTTAGTGAACTGATCCCAGCTGACTCTCAGGCTCAGTAAACCCAAGGCTGGATTATCATGAAATGCTGTTCTCTATTTCAGATCCCCAAGTGACAAACAAACTTTAGTTAGCAATAACAAGAATATCTTTAGACCCAAAGTTATTAGGTATTAGTTATTAGTTAGCAAGATCCTTTGCTTCTTAAATGTTATCTGTGGTAGGAATAGAGGAAGTTCATGAAAAAAGACAATGTGTGCAGTGTCTCTTCACTCTGTTGAGAATGCCCTCACACTGCATGGTAATAGGTTTTTCATAGGGCCAATGAGGAGATGGTCAAATTTTCTCCAGTTTGCCATGCTTTCCTGATCTGTTCATTACTGGAGATGACTGCAAAACGCTTCCAGTCTTGGTGGAAGGACTAAGTAAGAATATCCAGGCTGTAGAGGAGATGCTTGGATGTGAATCAGAACTTCTTTGTCATTGTTTCCCCTCATCAGTCTGGTGGAAATAATAAGTAAATCAAACAGAGATTCAAAATAATTTCTCTATTAATCTGCTGTGGCTGAGGCGATGGACCTGCTGCAGCATTCAGGTGGAGTGGACAGGCCCTCTAGCAGCAGTGGGTTTGTTGTCCCAGCAAGCCAGAATTTAGACCTTCTGTTTATCCATCTGCCTTAAGTGACTTCCAGAAAGCCTGGATAATCTTGACTTTACTTTGCTCTGTGGTTGACTGTATTTCCTTTTCTGATTTCATACAGATTAGACTGGTGAGCTGGATGCATAAGAAACCTGGTTAGCCGCTAGTAATTTTATTCAAAGCATTTTACACTTAAGGTTTTGGCATTATTTTCTGCACAGGATGACCTAACAACCATCAGAATAACAAGTGCTTCTATAATTTTAGAAGTCTATGACCCAACTAAAACCAGTGGCTGGAATTCATGTGTCTTAGTGAACAATTTGCTAGTTTGTATGCCATGGCCTCACTCAAGATCCTGTTCAGTGCCTCCTGTTCTGTTCATTGCACAGCCTGTCAATGCTTTCATGCCAAAAATTTCCTCTTACCTAAAAAAAAATTAACCAACCAATATCAGATTTGATATTAATAAATATTTATTTCCCTTCTACTCCATCTACAGGCATATGAATGATTCAGGTTTCAATACAATCAGAGTGAGAAAAGGGCATAACTCCCTAAATTTCTAGCTCTCATTTGGCTACACCTAATGACCAGGCAGATTGTTAAAATCACTACTAGGTAAATTAAGTCACACAGTACCCGTGTGACCTGCCAAAGCATGACCATTTATTTGTGTAAGACTAGATCAATGCCTCATAAAGTTACAATTGTGTCTGCATTTAAAGTTTAACATGTCTGCCTTATTTCTAGGTAATAGCTCAGCAAGTTTCAGAGGAGAATTTACAGGAAGGTCGCCTGTACCCTCCTTTAGTCACAATTCAGCAGGTGTCACTGAAGATTGCTGTGAGGGTAAGTCATTTCATTCCTGGCTTCTTTTCTTCCCATGCTGAGCACTAGATTTGATCAGCTGACACATATTCTCACAAGTTGATTTACATCAGTCTTGGTCTAGGAGTAAAAATAAATGTATTTAATTTCAATTCATAAATGTAACCCCAAATTTGACCCCAGTACAAGGAGGAAAGAGTCAGAACTCCAGAATTTTTGTTTACTGATGTAAAACATTCCAGTTACTGAACAAGGAGCCTTCATGCATCAAACACTTCCCCTAGCTTCACTTACTCTACATTTAAAATAAATAATAATATCCTTTTGCCCCTCATGTCTTCTTAGGCAAATGATAACTGTCCTGTAAATGTTAAAATATTACCAAGATTCCTCAGGCTACATCAAACTGCCTGTGTGGCAGAAAACACAGTGATGGAAACTCCTCTGTTGTCTCTGATGAGATAACTTGAATGCGTGTTGAAAAAGGAAAATGTTACTGACCAAGTCTTTCTGCCTGATCTCTGCTGAAATGTTATTCCCACAAGCACCTACTCTCGTGCAGTGCTTTAGTGCTTGTACAGCACTAAAGGTTAAGTGATGGCCTCTGTCCTTTCCAAGGAAGAAACACTGAAAATTTTTGGAATACCAAATGCAGAACATAAATTCAGACCTCATTCAGCTGTGATTATTATGCATGCAGACCTGAAGAGAAACTTACACAAATACAGACATCTCACTCAGCTCTGGTTGGGACTTCAGATGAATTCTAAAAGGGAAGCCAACATACTGTAGCTCTTCCCCTTGGGGCACTGGCTTCTCACCAAGCTAAAATATTTATGTTTTAAAGTGATGGCTAAGGAGAGCAGGAAGAAGACTTTCGTCTTCCCTTCATTTAAAGTAAGAGCTTCTGTCTGTTTGCCAGTTGCAGTTGAAGCAGATCCTACTGAAGATCACTGCTGCTTTAAACTAATGTGTAACCCTTCTTTTGTTTCACAGAGGAGCATCTAGCCAAAAGATGTGTATATCTCAAGCTGGTGTTCTTCAGATGTGACAGTATGCTTTGATGCATTGAGTGAGCTCCAGTCCCTTCCAAACGTCAATTTTTTGCCACAGCCATACATAGGATGCAATTGATTCTGATCTTGTTGAATTCTCAGAGACAAACTACACAGGCTTTCCCCAGTCATACATAGAATTTAAACCTATGCACCTTGTTTAGCATTTACCTTTGAGAAATGTTTTACCAAACTGAGGCAAATAATAAACTTCCCTCATATGCAGGGGAGGCTTGGAATAAATCATACTTTTCTTATGTACTTTATAGGAGGTGGTAAACCAGGGTAGCCTGCTCACAATGTAATCCTGTTCAAAAGAGTTCAAAAGCAGCACAAATCAGACAAATCAGTGCATACATCATCATATTCTTAATCTTTTTTGCTGTATGTTAGCCCAGATCCAGTGTAACTTGACATCACTGTCAGCATCTAAGAAGATGTCATCTTGATTTTGACCTAATTTCTACTTAAAAATTCTGTTAAATGTATTCAAATAAAGCACTAATTGTGATTTTAATGCAACTTTCCAGATTGCAGAAGAAGCCTACAGGAATAACAGTGCCACCACCTACCCTCGGCCCAAGGACCTTGAAGCCTTCATCCGTTCGCAGATGTACAGCACTGATTATAACAGCTTTGTGGCTGACTCATACACCTGGCCTGAAGAAGCCATGAAAGTGAAACTGTAAATACTTCATGAAGAAATAAGCAAATCAGCAGCAGTGGAAAAGCACTAAAATATTCAGAATGTTTCTGCCTAGAGAGCCGAAGAGTAGATAATTTTGTAAGATTCAGAGCAAGTTTTCTAAATCGTAATATTTGATTAGAAACTCAGATTAAGAAGTCATAATTAATTATAAATGAAAAAATAAAGATTAATCTGAGAACTGTATTTGTGTTGGTTGTTTTCTGATTGTTATTGCACTTGATGTGTCCTATATGATGGCTGTACACATTTTTTTATATCAAAATGAGTGGTTGCACCTTGAATTCAGAGATGTGTCATACATGTCAATGAGAACTTCAGCAGATAAATGGTACAGTGGAAAATTAAGAAATACATACAATGACTGTTTAATCCATTACAAGTCAGGATGTAACTTGTGTAAATTGTCAAGCTGTTACTGAAAAAGAACAGTAAGTTTAGAAATATTTTCCTCCACATAAAAGCCTTATTGGTCACTCCTGTGTGCAGCAATGAGGATTTTCTGATGAGAATTGAACCTGCAGAGCCTTTGTTGACAAATTATTCAGCAGCATTAAAATATTCTAACAAAGCCATAGTCCTGTGAATTATCATTTTCCCCAACAAGACAACTGTGCTGCAATTGCTCGGCATAAAGGCAGTCAGTGTCCCTCACAAAGAGAGAATATCAGAGTATTATAAATAGGCAGGCAAAGCATCCCCATTTTTAATATTGTAGTCATCAGGGGAGTGTACTGAAACACAGCTTTTAAGTAGCTGCTAACCAAATAGCTCGATTTGTAGATTTGGTCATCCATACCTCAACAGTAAGGGTGGTTTTATTGCTGTGTACCAATTTTCCTATTATGGTGCTTAGAGAGAAAGCAGAAGGCAGTGTTATGGTGGTTCTTTAAGGCACAGCTATTTCAGACTTCTCAGACACAGCCTTCATCTACTAATAACATTCAAATATGACAATCCTTTTATATCTATACAGACTCACACACAACACATATATTTCCTTATTTATTATGTTAAACACCTTTCAATATGCTAGGCCTAGCAATACAAATATAAAAAAGCACAAGTTGAGCAACTGTTACCATTCAAAATTACCATTAATGTAACCGGACCCTAATGAGATGAGAAGAAGCTGCTATTGGAAATGTGGGCAATAACATTATCCCTGTAAAGACACACTACCCAGAGCTTCCAAATGACAGGTGATGTAGGTTTACTTCCCCCCACACACAATTCTCTGTTTTAAATGCAAAACCTGGTGCTGTGCTTGGGCACAAGAGTCTTTGCTTTTCTTGGATCAGCTGAATTAAGTGAGAGCAGATGCTTCATACAGCAGTAAAAGACAGTGAATGCAGCAAATCTCTGACTCCCTTTGGTGGCGTGTACTTTTATACTGGAAATTGTATTAATCTCTGACTACAGCCACCTTGGTGACACACAACTAAATGAAAAAGTTAACTAAAGCTCTGCACCCCAGCTTAGTAACACAGCACAGTATGGATGATTGCAGACCAGTGTAATTCGGGATACTACCATGTGGGATTTTCATCACCTTGCAAGCGCTTCTGTGAGATGTGGCTCAGTGATAAATGCTGCTTTTAAGGTCTCTGAAAATAAGTAAACAAGCACCTCTTTCAAAAAACACACTGCAATTCAGAACAGAGCCAGGAATATCTACTTGAACTGTCCTTCTGTGTTAAACACTGAGTTTCCCTTTTCACAGCAGCCATAGCTTAAGGATGCTATGCCAGCTTCATCTCTTGCTGTCCAAAGTTAGCACTCTTTTACATCTTTTTTTTCTTATTTGTCTGCAAGTTTGCCTTCAACACCAAATAAAATCTGAAAAATATGTCCACTTTGATGCTGTTTCAGGAATTCAAGGAACTGGCCCAGATCCATGTGATAGTCATTCCTCAGGCCATAATCACCATGGGCCTGAAACTGCAAGTCCTCAAAAGTTTGAAAGAGGCGCAAATTATCAATGCTTCCTTCTGCTTCTACAGTCTCCACATGTTTGCATGAAATATGCTTCCAGTTGGGATATCTGATAACACGCCAGAACTCCTCACAGTTTTCTCTGGTTCCCTCCACACAGATCACCCCAGGTTTTCCTGTCAAGCAGAAGCCAGTCAGGTTTAATTTCTTTGCACACTCAAAGATCTTCTTCCTCAATTCCTGCCTGTATATATGATGGCTGTAGATCCACATACGTTGAATTGTTTCTTTAACTGCTGTTTCCTTTGAAACACTTTCAGCAGAGACCTTACTATTTTCTAAATAAGGCAGGCTGTTCTCTTTCAGCCACTGCACAGCTTCACATACGCACAGTTCACCTGAATCCAAAGAGCCGATGTGAGAAGTGAGAAGAGTGTTGAGCTGCAACTGTTGCTGTCTGTGCAGTGCATTTGATCTTGCAAAAAGCTGAGGAGCCACATGGGGATACATATGAGGCAACTGTACCTGCAATTCCACTTTCACCTTTAAAACAGAGCACAAACACACAAAAAGAAAATGAATTCCACAGCGAAGAGAGACACGCTAGATTCCTTTCCCTGCCACAGGCAGATTATGAGATGTAATTGGAATTGCGGTATCCTAAAAACTGGAATCACTACTTATGTCTTCCTTTTGTCCCCATAACCTACTCTTTCATCTGGTCTTTCTATTGCATCTTACTGGGACTTTCCCAACATATCAACTGTTATCACAGCTGCTCTCTTCTGCCATCTACAGAAACGGTGCTATGGCTTGAAAGAAGGAACACAGGTGCTACTTACGGGACATTCCTATTTCCATTGCATGTTTTGAGAGTGTGCTCAGTTTTGTCATAGTGACAAAATACAAAGTGGCTTTGAGAATCTTTCCCCTCACCAAACATACATGTGAACAATGAGTTCAGCCCAGGTGCTGAATTGGATGGGGCAGCCTGGTCTAGTATTAAATGTGGAGGTTGGTGGCCCTGCCTGTGGCAGAGGTGGAAGCTTGATGACCCTTGGGGTCCCTTCCAACCCAGGACGTTCTATGATTCTATGATTCTGTGATGCTATGAAATGATTAAAAACAAGATTACAGATTCATGGAGGTTGGAAGGGACCTCTGAAGATCACCTATTCCAACACCCTGCTTACAGGAGGTTGCACAGGAGAGCATCCAGGCAGGTTTTTATTACCTACAGGGAAGACTCTACAATTTCTTCGAGCAGGGCGCAGTTTTACCCCTCAGCTTTTGAAACAGCAAATTGTTCCCCCGCTCCCCCCTTTCGGGCAGACGTTTAGCACCTGCACCACGAGTAAGGCAGGCGCAGCTCTCACCTCCGGCTCCCCGACACCGACAGCGACCGAATACTCGAGACGCGGGGGCAGGGATCCGCCGCCGTCCCTCAGGTAGCGCTGCAGGGCGGGCACGGCAGCCTCGTCCAGGCTAATCTCCCCTTTCTTGGGGAACATGGAAAGGAGCATTTCCACCTCCAGCAGCTGGAGCTCCAGGCACTCCCGCACAGCGGCAGCCATGGCTCCGCGCTGATACGTGACGGCCGGGGGTGGGAACCCGAAGTCTGCGTGACGTCTGCGAGGCCGTGCCAGACCTCAGCGGCGCCGCTGCTGTTAAAGGAAAATCTGCCTTGCTCGAGAAGGCGGCCAACAGCTCCGCGTTTCCCTCCGCTTTCTGTAGCCTGGTGGGGCCTTATGAAAACCCGGGAAGACGCAGGGAACCGGTGAGTAGCTGCCTGAAACGACAGCACTGCTTTGGCTTACGTTTCGTGTCCACGCGTATCAGCGTGCTGCCTGACGCGCGTCACGCTTTCATTTACACGGGTTAAACGGACAACATCAGCTCAGCGAGGAGATACCGTACCGGCTTTAACACGGCATTCCCGTTTAAAGCGCTGATCCCATCCACCCTCAGTGCCGGAACATTGGGTTTTTCCATTGGGAAGGGCAGGGCTCAGCCGCCTCGTAACACTCTACCAAGCTGCAGGACGTCCTCGCAGCATCGCTGCCGGCTCTGCCCTACGGCTCCACCCCGCGGGCTGATCCCACTGCCGCGTGGCAGCCGCTTGCCCCGCCCACCGCGCTGCCATTGGATGGCTCATCGGAGGGGGCGTGGCCTTACCGGACCCGGAAGGAGAGCGTGGAGGTGGCGGTCGGGCGGGGCGGTGTGCGGGTAGGGCTGCGTTCCTTCGGAGCACGGCGGCAGTCTGGTTATGGTGAATGAATGGAGTTGTGTGGCTGTGTGAAGCGTGTGAGTAGCGTTAGTTCTTTGCGGGGCGCTGTTGGGAGGGGACACGAGTGATGATCCGAGATCTGCTCTCCCACATCACTTCGGCTCTTCGCGGTCTAGTCGAGCTCTACTGGGGTAGTGTTGTACGGGGACTGTAGAGGCTCTGGTAGTGGTCCTCCCCACAGCCTCACACGGAGGTGTATGGGGTACAAGCAGAGCTCTAGAAGCATTGAATGGCTTAGATTGGAAGGGGCCCCAAGAGTCATTGAGCTCTGCCTACTGCCATAGGCGGGGCTGCCTCCCACCAGCTCAGCTGCCCAGGGCCCATCCAACCTGGCCTGGGGCACCTCCAGGGATGGGGCATCACAGCTGTGCCAGCACCTCACCACCTCTGAGTAAAGAACTTCCTCCTAACATATAGCCTAAATTTCCACTCTTTTAGTTTAAGGCCATTTTCCCTTGTCTTATCACTGTTTAAAAAGCCAGATCCCTCCAGGTTATAAGCTCCCTTCAAGTACTGTAAGGGCCACAGCGAGGTCTCCAGCATTGTGTTGGCCCCAGTTTGAGACAGGATTCAAACTCAAATGAAGTACAAGATGTGAAACAAATTTGAATGACTCTGTTTCTCTTATAAGCGCTTGCGTTACTTCTTTCTCCAGAAATGGATGTTGAAGGACTTAAAAAATACTCAGCTTTGCATCCCAAGCCCTCTGGACTTATTCTTCAATATGGCACTGCTGGATTTCGCAGCAAGGCGCAGCAGCTTGAGCACGTCATGTTCCGCATGGGCATGCTGGCAGCACTCAGGTCCAGGGCCACAGGAGCTACTATTGGTGTCATGGTTACGGCATCTCACAATCCTGAAGTAAGAGCAGCCTTTTGTTTGAAGGAAAAAATAGATGTGGCCTAATAGAATCAAAACTCATGGTAATAACGGAAACAAGAGGTTTCCATGGGCTGCATCCTGCAGGCACCTCCATCTACTTAAGAGATGTGTTTATAGTGTTCCATTAAAATGTGAACTCTGGCACGTTGAGAGTTACCTTTCTACATGCACAGGGTGGTTGTTTTCTCTCATGTGGAAAAGTCAATGCTGTAATGTAGGATGTTTGTAAGATTAGCAAGGCTAGGAGTGGCTGTGAGAAGAGACGAACCTTTGAGCAAAATCTGCCAGTAGAAAAAATGAAGCAGTTACAAATCAAGCACTTTAGACTTCTGCTGCTGTGGAGTATTTCCTGGTATTCGCATTTTCCCTTAGGTCACTTTAATGTCAGATGAACTTCATGCCAAGATTATAGTGGGGTGGGGTGGGGGGAAATAAATGACTTAATACACTGCTTAGTTCAGTTATTTGGGCTTGCTGGAGGCTGGAATAAATAGCTAACTATGACTTCCTAAAAATATTCCATGTTGACAGAAGTAGTGTGGTTAAACCTTTCCCACTCTTAAGCTGAGTGTTTTGTTCTCTTTTCTTCTAAGGAAGATAATGGTGTGAAGTTGGTTGATCCTCTTGGTGAAATGCTGCACCCATCCTGGGAAGAATACGCTACGCAGCTAGCAAATGCAGAGGACCAAGAGTTACAGAAAACAGTAACTGAGATCTGCCAAAAAGCAGCAGTGAACCAGCAAAAAGATGCTTCAGTTTTTATTGGTAGAGATACCAGGTAATTCAAAAACACTGTTAGATGTGTGCTGCTTTTAGCAGAGGTGGCAGCAATTTGTTCATGAGTGCTGCTGAGTGCTTAGCACTCTACAGCCAGGTTTGTTACCCATGCCTAGTCTGTTACCTGTTGAAGTCACTTAAGGCTATAGCAATCCACAGCCGTTTTCTAATGCTCCATTATGAGCTTCTCTGATAATTATGAGAGCTTCCTAGCACTTCTGATCTGGGTGTCTTATTGTTTTTTTTGGTGAGCACTGTGGCACATCCATGACACAGAAGTTCATCAGAAGTTCACTCATCTTCACAATTCTTTAGGGCAGTGACTTTCAGACTTGTTGAATCAAAGTCTGCTGGCAGGAAACTTGCTTTTCGTAGTCATCTTCCCCATGCTCCTTCTTTCCAAATACAAGTATAAAGGTTTTCTGTAAAGGCTGTGCTTTTTATTTTCCAGACCAAGCAGTAAGGAACTTTCACAGGCAGTAATAGATGGCATCTCCGTTCTGGGTGGTCAGTACCATGGTATGTCAAGCTTTTGCTATTCTAGTTTATTATCAAGTTGTTTTTGTAAATGTGACTCCGCTACATAGCCCTAAAGCAGTAGCCCAGGTTCCATTTCCATTTGTCCGTAACAGTCTTCTTTTAGAAGAGTTGGATTGCTTTATGGTAAAGGGGTTCATATTTTTTTAACAGAGCTTAGTTTTCTTTGTGTTTCCTTTGTCTGTTTTCTGTAGAATAGCAGATGTGCTTTGTATAATATACTTTGAAGGAGAAGTTAATTTAGTGTTCAATTTCTTAATATTGAAGCCTTTGTTTTATGTTAGATTATGGTCTAGTGACCACACCACAGCTGCATTACGTGGTCTGCTGCCAAAACACCCAGGGGCAGTATGGGAAACCAACACTGGAAGGTTATTACCAAAAGTTATCCAAGGCTTTTACGGAGCTGATAAAAAAGGTAAATGTTGGTAATTATCTTCTTCCTGCAAACGTACAAAGTGGGTATCTTCTGCTGTTATTTTGTTTGGGTCTGAAGTTTTAAATTCAGCGTATCTATAGGTGGGGTGGCGGAGCCTATGGTTTCCCTCAGGTGTGAGTTCACTTTGTCCTTTCTTTCTGTGTACGAAGTCTCTCAGTTCTGGAGAGGCTCAGAGGCAACTGAAGATTGATTGTGCCAATGGCATAGGAGCTCTGAAACTGGCAGAGATGGAGACCTATCTTCCAAAGGAGGTACAAATTCAGGTATATAATGATGGAACAAAGGAGAAGCTCAACCACCTGTGTGGGGCAGATTTTGTAAAGGTTCATCAAAAGCCACCTAAAGGTATGTAGTCAGTCATCTTATATCCTTTTACATCCTCTCTAGATCTAAACGTGCAGGGTGTAGTAGTGGTGTATCAGCCTCAGATGAGCTGAGTTCCCTTGTTTCTTACTAAGTGATTGTAAGACTGGTTGTGCTTGTGTTGATGGAAAGAGAGAATCCTAGGACAGGTTTTGATGCAATCTTAGATTATTATTCTAAATCTTTTGGTGGACTACAGCATGTTTCAGCACATTGGAGATGTGTTTGACAATCTGACATGAATGTTAAGCTGGTGGAGCCCAAGGATCATCCAGGGCTAGCTTTGTTTTACCTCCCTTTACATTAACAACAAGTATTTACATTGTGGCCTAGCATTACAAATCCATTTCCGTTTTCCTAAGGAAGAGCATAATTAACACTTTGGTGCCAGCAAACTGACAGCTTGACATACACCACAGAGGTAATTATTTCAACCAAATTCCTGCAGAGTGCTTAAAAGAAAATCCCCAAAATGGGAGAATGGACTAGTTTGAATATTAGATTATTTGAGGCTAAATTGAGCTGTCTATTCCACAACTGCTTCCTGACTGAGACTGTCAGCCAAACCTGAACATCAAGGTATGGTGGCATTTCCTCTTTGTCATGCTGCTTGCAGGGACAAGTTTTGGGGTATGGTTTCCAATGCTCTGAAGGATAGAAGGTGTCAGCAGCATGGGCTGGTTTCCTTGTCCACCTGTGTGCTAAACTGTGTCCCTCCAGGAAGGGGGATAAAGGATGCAGTGTCCTTTGGGGCACTGCCAAGTTCCCAAAGATCTCCAAATGAGCCTAGCAATGGCCAGCTGCTGTTTCTGACATACAAACTCCAAGTTAATGGCAAGGTCAGCATTTTGGACAAGAGAAAGACTTGCATTGATAAAAGGGCAGTTTGTTTTTCTGAGGCATTGCTCTGACAGGTGACAACTGCTTCCCAGCAAATTCTGTCTTGGCATTAAGCCTAGAAACGTTTTGAGGCAGGAACTCCTCATTTGTTTTATATACTGTATACACTTAGCAAATGCAGTGTCAGTTTGGAGCATCTGTTTTGTGTGTCTGCAAAGAGCTAATTTTGTTTCTTTATTCCTATCTCTAACTTGCATTTCTAACTCTGTGTGCATTAGGGCTAGACATGAAGCCTAATGAGAGCTGCTGCTCATTTGATGGTGATGCAGATAGAATTGTTTATTACTACAAGGACACAGCTGGCCATTTTCACCTAATCGATGGAGATAAAATAGCAACTTTAATTAGTATCTTCCTTAAAGAGCTCCTTGCCAAGGTAACTTTGGTGTGTCAAATGAATGCTTACACTTAAAACAGGAAAAATGTAAAATAATAGTCTGAAAGGACTGTGTTGATTTACTCACAGGTGGTCTTTCTGTGCTTGCCTAAAGTGCCCCCACTTTAAAAAGAGCACAGCAAAAACTGTTGCTTTGACAGGGCTGTAATTTCCTTATTCCAAATAAAAATCCAAATACAGAAATTTTAAACTTACAGTTCTTAGTGAGAATTTTCCTGTTTATGTGCTCAATGTACTGATAGTCCATTCTTTCATTTTTTTTAATCTTTCTTGAATTCTGGGAGGGTCTCAATCCTTCCCCCACTGTTTCTCTGAAACTTTATGAAGTTGAGCATGAGAACATGTCACAGTCACAGGGTTTGCTTGTTATCATTCCCAAACCAGTACCTGCAGCAAAGCATCCTCCTACAGGGAAGAGAGAGATAAAGCTTTTCTTTTTCAAACATTCTCTTGGACTTGGTGTTGATGGTTAGCCTAGATGAGTTACCCTGGTTTTCTTCTCTTTGACACCACACTAATTTCTTGCACTGCGGCAGACATGCCAGCCAGTGAGGAGAACTTGTGCTTGCCATCTACCAGCCTTTGCTTGCTTTGCACTAGAAGCTTTCAGTTTATTGCTTGTGCTCGTGGCCCCATGTGATTCCACGTGTCCGGCCAGTGTGCTGAACTTGTTGAATCTGAACAGTGGTTTGAAAGCCTAAGGAGAGCTGCTTCAAGCTCGCCACAACACCCATGGTACACAAAGGCTTAGTAAAATTCATGCTGTCTTACCTGTGTGCATATTCTCTGATCTCTGATACTCAGGAGATTTAAGTGTCTGCAGGAGAGCATAGGCTTAGTCCTGTATGATTTTATTTTTCTGGTTATCCAGCTGTTCAGCCTTCTGCACATAACCACTGCACAGTAAAGTGCTTTGCTTCTTGGTTTGCTCAGGTGGGACAGACTTTAAAGATGGCAGTGGTACAAACAGCCTATGCCAATGGGAGTTCAACGCGCTACCTGGAGGAGACGGTGCAGGTATTCTCGACTTTGTATCTGGTAGTATTCTGCAAATGTTCTGTATTGTTTTTACTTAGTACTACTATAATATGATTCCTAGGAAGGCTTAAGCTGTGCTAAAATCAACAACTGGTGACTGTTTCAAAACCTAAATTATTAGTGGCAAAGGAGACTGGAGAGAGGAAATCTGGAAAGTTCCACTTTTATTAGTTAAAATCTAGTTTGGCAGAAGTTAAGCAAAATCCTTTGTTACTCCTGGAATAATGTGAGGAATTTATGGTTTTGCAACCAAGTGAGCAGGAAAGGGCTCCTTGATACTTAGACACTGATTCTTTCATTTTTATCTAGCAGCTGGCTCAGTGTTGTTTAATAGGAATACGTGGCTTAAGGTCAGTTGGCAAAAATTGAGTTAGGACATTTAAAGTTTGGATAGAAATCTGTTATGTTCCCTGAAATAATAAAATGAATTAGGATGTACAAATATTTTTAAATCAATCATAGAATTCTAGAATGGTTTGGGTTGGAAGGTACCTTTAAGATCATCTAGTTCCAACTCCCTGCTATAGACAGGGACACCTCCCTCTGGACCAGGCTGCTCACAGCCCCATCCAGCCTGGCCTTCAATGCTTACAGAGAGGGGGCATCCACACCTGTTCCAATGTCTCACCATTCTCACAGTAAATAATTTCTTCCTGATATCTAGTCTAAATCTACCCTCTTTCATTTTAAAGCCATTTCCCCTCCAGCTGCCATCAGTAGATGGTAACACAGTTTACATTCTCTGTATGCCCTTGGGTTGTAGGTACCAGTTCACTGTGTCAAAACAGGAGTGAAACACTTGCATCACAAGGCCCAGGAGTTTGATGTTGGAATTTATTTTGAGGCAAATGGACATGGCACAGTAAGTATGAGCATGTCATGCATGATATCTGCAGCCAACGCATCAAATCTAAGTTAAAATTTGCCTTTGATGGAAATCTCTTCGTCTGCTTACATTTGTAACCAAGACTTCTCTCATATATTGAGAACAGCCTTGTTTCTGCCTTTATCATAGCACTGCCACCATCTCTTCTGTTTTGTATGGGGAATGGGAAGTAATGGAGGCAAACCTTAATGATTATTATATGGGATTAAAGGGTGAAAAGCTTTTTTCTTATATCCCAGTTCTTGATGCGGGCTGTGGGCTGGTCTTGTTCTCATCTTTTTTATTCTAGGTACTCTTCAGTAAGGCTGCTGAAAACACAATCAGACAACTGGCAAAAGAGGAGAAAGATGATGCAAAAAGAGAAGCAGCGAAGGTGCTTGAGAACATGATTGACCTGATTAATCAGGTAAAAGTCAAGAGGAACAAAACCCCATGCCTGTCAGCACAGTGATAACCCCATTTGTTAGGACTTTTCAGGCTCCTGCCAGGGACTGCTGGAGCAGGAGGGGGTGTGCCCTGATGGAAGGGACCAAGAGGAAGAGGGTAGTAGTAGTCATCAGAGATGTAATAGTTTCTCAGGAATGGACATAGGATGCTTTTATCTTGCTTCTGCATTCAGAATCAAGAGGGAATGAAATGACTGGAGAACTGAGTGAGAGCATGTGACTTGTTACATCTCATCTTGTGACATCTTACCGATGTCATTTACCTGGACCTGAGCAAGGCCTTTGACATGGTCCCCCACCACATCCTCATCTCCAAATTGGAGGGAAGTGGATTTGATGGGTGGACGACCCGATGGATAAGCAATTGGTTGAAAGGCCGCAGACAGAGGGTGGTGGTCAATGGCTCTATGTCCAGGTGGAGGCCGGTAACAAGTGGTGTCCCCCAAGGGTCTGTCTTGGGACCGGTGCTCTTTAACATCTTTATTAATGACATCGATGAGGGAATGGAGTGCACCCTCAGCAAGTTTGCTGACGACACCAAGCTGAGTGGTGCGGTTGATACGGTGGAAGGAAGGGATGCCATTCAGAGGGACCTCGACAGGCTGGAGGGCTGGGCTCGGGTGAACCTGATGAGGTTCAACACGGCAAAGTGCAAGGTTTTGCATTTGGGCCGGAAGAACCCCAGGCACCTGTACAGGCTGGGAGGAGTGGTCCTTGAGAGCAGCTCGGCAGAGAAGGACCTGGGGGTCCTGATGGACGAGAGACTGAACATGAGCCAGCAGTGCGCTCTGGCAGCTCGAAAGGCAAATGGGATCCTGGGCTCCATCAGGAGAGGGGTGGCCAGCAGGGACAGGGAGGTGATTGTCCCTCTCTACTCGGCTCTTGTGAGGCCCCATCTGGAGTACTGTGTCCAGGTGTGGAGCCCTCAGTACAAGAAAGACATAGAGATTTTGGAAAGGGTCCAGAGGAGGGCGACTAAGATGATCAGGGGGCTGGAGCACCTCCCCTATGAGGACAGGCTGAGGGAGTTGGGCTTGTTCAGCCTGGAGAAGAGAAGGCTGCGGGGTGACCTCATTGCAGCCTATCAATACCTGAAGGGAACCTACAGCCAGGAGGGGAGTAAACTCTTCAAAAGGGCTGACAACAGCAGGACTAGGGGAAATGGTTTTAAGTTGAAGGAGGGAAGATTTAGGTTAGATGTTAGGGGGAAGTTCTTTACTAGGAGAGTGGTTAGGCCCTGGAACGGGCTGCCCAGGGAGGTTGTGGATGCCCCGTCCTTGGACGTGTTTAAGGCCAGGTTGGACGGGGTCCTGGGCAACCTGATCTGAATATGTATGTTGGTGGCCCTGCTAGGCAGGGGGGTTGGAACTACATGATCCTTGGGGTCCCTTCCAACCCGGGTGATTCTGTGATTCTGTGATTCTGTGATTCTGTGATTCTGTGATTCTGTGATTCTGTGATTGTTCCTGACTCGATAGAAATTTTTCATCTGATGTTTTTCATTGATCTTTGTAGTATATGGGAGGATGGGGATGTTCCAATGCCCACGACACTCCCTTGTCATGGCATACAGATCATTCCTCCAGGAGCAGGGCCAAGTCACATTTCACAGGTCAGCTTCAAGCATTCTGACCCTGAAACAAAAGTGAGGTGCCAGTCCTCATTAGGAAAGATGAGGGCTAGCACTTGCCCTTGGCAAGTCAAAATTAAAAAACCTGAAGAACAACAACTATCCTGACCAAGGCAAGTCACTGGCTGTGTGATGATTTTCTTCAGGTGGGAGCTTACTGATCAAAGCATGCCTTCATTTCTTCTCTGATGAATTCTCCAAGTCTTCCCTTTCCCCTCTCTGTTAACAGACGGTTGGTGATGCCATCTCAGACATGTTGGTTATTGAAGCAATCCTGGCTCTGAAAGGTCTGACTCTGCAGCAGTGGGATGCCCTATACACTGACTTCCCAAGTCGGCTGCTCAAAGTTCAGGTTAGTTGCTCTTCACACTGGCTCATGTTGCAGCAGTGTCTTTCTTTGTAAAATTCATACTTCCATTTCACTTTTGGCTCTGGTTGAAAATTGGAACATTAGTGTGAGAGAGACAGTCTTGCTCTGCTGTAACTCTGTCCAATTTTTCTGGCACTTAAAGAACTTGAATATTCTGGATCTTTCTCCTTCCTTTTCCACTGTTTGGAGAGCCTGAGGAAAACTGGCTCCCAGCTGACAACATTGTCTTATGCTTAAGAACACAGTAAGAGAGCTTTGGGCTTTAACATTAACCAAAGACAAGAGGTTACGTGTTCTGATCTACTGAGAAAAGCTCTAGCATTAGCTGAGCAGCTAACCAAGGAGGCATGTTCAGAACTGACCCTTTTTTCCAAACCAGAAGCTGAGTCCTATCAAGACTTGGTTACCACATACTGAGCAGCAGCTGAACAGGGGGTTCCTAGTGATCCCAAAGCCTTTGAGTTAGCAGGCAGCTCTCAAAGTGAGCTCTTATTCTGGTATTGAAACAAACCAAAGCCTAAAGTTCTGTCTTAACAGTCACCTGTTTCATTCTGCTCTCAACATACTGCTACAGCATGGAAATAATTTGTCTGTTTCTGGTGTTGAAGGTTGCAGACAGACAAGTAATTGACACAACTGATGCCGAAAGGCGTGCTGTTACACCTCCAGGGCTACAAGAGAAAATCGATGCTCTGGTAAAGAAGTACAAGCTGTCACGAGCATTTGTCCGTCCATCAGGAACAGAAGATGTTGTGAGGGTCTATGCTGAAGCAGACACACAGGTCAGAGCTTGAACTATTTGTTTGTTCTGCAATGTCTAGCTCAGCAGTGGGTGCTAGATATTTAATCAAATGCAATAGGTACTAAATTTGGGGGAGGGAGTGAATGTTTCTAACGTTTACTTTTAAGAGTTAGATGTTTATGAAGGCAGATTTGATATTAAATGATTTTGAGAAGACAGCCTTCTGAGAACTCTAAGAATAAAGTTAACAAGGCAGCCAGTAACTGCATGATTTCTTAAAAGGTAAAAAGTCCAGAATAAACTTTGGGTGCTAATAAGATTTAGTCCAAATGGGGACTTAAAGTCACCACAAGCAATAGTCCAGCTCTTCCCATGGTCATACACTCCTACTCCCTTCTTCCTGCCAGCTTGACCACAGTGGCAAAAGATACCTCAACATGACAGCAACATGAGGAAAATAGTATTTGCATGAAAACTTTGGTTGTGGTGTTGCACATTCATTCTAAACTTCTAATACTGATAAAGAGATTACTAACTAACTTCTACAATATCCCACAGGAGAATGCTGATGCCCTTGCCCATGAAGTAAGCCTGGCTGTTTATCACCTTGCTGGTGGAAAAGGAGCATCACCCCAACCTATTTAACAACTGAAATTCACAACTGGACTTATTTTTTAATGCTACTTTCTTTACTCTGTACTAGTGTGGATGTATCGAAACCTTCTTGATTGTAGCAAGGAGTAATCAGAACTAAGCAGAATACTACTTCGCTTATTTCTTACCTTGGTTGGCAGCTTACCTCTTAATCAGATGTTTTTGCTACAGTGTGGTCTCTTCCTCTCCCAGTTTGACTAACTACTGAAGCTGAATGGATTTAAAGGTGGCAGGTACCTTGGATGCCATTTCTTAGCAGCCACTGGCCTGTTTGTGGCCATAGGGGAGCTACATCTCCAGTCTTCTAAGGCTAAAGAGCCGCCTTTTGTACTGGCAGCAGTCTGGTCATCAGCTTTTCCCAGACAGCATGCAGGGAAGATGAGCTCTGCAGCCTGGGCCAGTGAAGACTCGAGAGAGCCCTGCCAGAGAGGAAGCTCCCTTCAACTGTAGTGCCCTGCTGCTACCAGTCAGCCAAAAGCCTTTAACAGCTTTCAGCTGCAGTTGTTAATTAAAAGGGATGCCCCCAGCTTTCATTGATTACGAGGATTCTAGTTGGGTAACTGTTAGTTTCATATTTTAGCATTACTGTGATCAAATTCCTTACTACCCCCCACTTCCCAGCTTACCATCATGTTATACCTCCAGGCTGACCTCCCCCATCAGTGCAGCCATAGTTGTAGCACAGCCTTGCTGCATGCACACCTCTCCTACATGACTAGACAACTGAAACTCACTCACACAGACAATGGGGGGGAACAGCAAGTCCTGAGGCCCCTCCTGGGGGGAGGCCCAGTCCTGGGCCTGAGAGTGAGTTCAGCTCAAGGCAGGGACACCGAAGTGATGAGAGAGCACTTGCAAATAATACAACTTACTATTGCAGAAATATCTTAAGTAGATTTTTTTATGAAATTAAGAGATGAACAGAAATTAACACTTGATCATTTTGAAGGCAGCCTTCTGTGACCCCTTTCACTCCCCACTGGGGTGAAGGGGCTAAGCCAAGGGGGAGTAACACTTCATATGCACACACATCACTCATCCATGTATTTCAGTTCAGGGTATCTACCTCTGACAAAAATATTAACTGTATTAACTCCTGGTATGGCATTTTTTTATATTGTTAAATAAGCACAAGTGCCAATGGATCCCCCAAACCCTAAGACAAATAAACGAAGCAAACTGAAAAAAAATGTGCACTTTGTATTTTTTAGGTGTTTTTTTTTTTTGTTTTTTTTTTTTTTGAAGACAGAACTCAAGACAACAGAAAGTATACTGTAAATAGTAGGCACCATAATCAATATGAGCCACCAATAATTACACGTGATTCAGGCCACATCCAGAACTCTTATTTACAAATATGTAACTTAAATACAACATTAATTATTACATACAAAGTAAGAAAAGAATAATATACAACTGGGAAAGATAAAGTATTTCATTGGAATACATACATTACACATAAGCAGAACAGTACCGGTTTGGTTCACGTTTTTATGACACCTTCCAGAAAATCCTTCTCAACCATTTCTTCTATCTTTTGCCTTGCTTTGCTGGAGAATGTCTTGAGGTTCTCCATTTTTATGTCCTTACTTGGAAAGCAGTTGGGGTAAAGGACAGGGCTCCCTGAGTGTCCAGCGCATCTGCTTGTGACTTTGCTGTTAAAAACTTGGCTGAGTACGTTAAAGAAAGGCAGAAGCTGCTCAATGCTGCGAACGGTGTAGATGGTTAGAAGCAGGTGACCTGGTTCCCAACTTAGTGTTTTCCCTGAGCTGTCCTCTTCTGGGTTTTTCTGTAAGTACAGAGAAATAGGAACTAATGAAGGACAAAAGAGAAGTAGTATAGCTAAACATAGAAGGTAAGTGTCAATGCATTATTTTTCCATATTCCAAAAAAAAAAAAAGTTGATCAAGGCACAAAACACCAGGGTGCAGCTTTTGAAGTAGATCACTGCATACTGTGTACTTGAAGGGAGCATATAAACAGGAGCTGTTTACAAGGGTGGATATTGACTGGACAAGGGGGAATGGTTTTAAACTGAGACAGGGGAGGTTTAGGTTAAGTATTAGGAGGAAGTTTTTCACACAGAGGGTGGTGACACACTGGAACAGGTTGCCCAAGGAGGTTGTGGATGCCCCATCCCTGAAGGCATTCAAGGCCAGGCTGGATGTGGCTCTGGGCAGCCTGGTCTGGTGCTTAGAGACCCTGCACACAGCAGGGGGGTTGAAACTCGATGATCATTGTGGTCCTTCTCAACCCAGGCCATTCTATGATTCTATGATTCAGATCTGTTCCTCCCTGTCATCATGTGTGGCAGCAGCACTGGCCACAAAGGGACAGCTGACATCCACATGAAAGCAGTGCTAGATGTTCAGCCCAGGGCAATCTGGAGCTGCGTGCCTTCTGTGAGGCCACAGCCCAGTGATGGCCTGAACACAGCTCGAGCTGCTGCAAAGCTGTGGGAGTTGCAGTTGTTGGGAGAAGTTGTGAACTAGTTGCTCTCTAAACCCTTCTGATGGCAGCCCTCACACTGTGCCCTACTGCTAGCGTTAGGGACAACAAAGTCCTGAGGAAGTTAAGATAAAACCAAAGGATTTTCAATCTGAAGGCAGAGTTCAGAGTTTTCAGAAGAGCATAAGCAGTGTTGTTTTAAATATCAGCAATCTGAAGGCAGAGTTCAGAGTTTTCAGAAGAGCATAAGCAGTGTTGTTTTAAATATCAGCAATAACATGTCCAGAGGCTTTGAGCAGACACCAATGTTTCACACAGGAACCCAGATCACTGCTTGTATGTGATCTCAGCAGACTTTGTTTACACAGCTTCCACCTCACAGGGAAGATCTCAAGCGTGAGGACACGAGGAACTCCAGCAGCACAGGCAGCAGTCACACCCCCACTGCTCGCAGGCACCAGCAGTGGCCCCTGAGGGTTGCCTTAAATATCTGCACACTGAAACATCTCAGCACTGACATGCAGCTGCTTACACAGTCATCTTTACTCAAAAAAAAACACTTTTAAACCTATGCAACAAGGTAGTATCAACTCTAGAAATACCTTGTTTGGACAGCTATTGACAAACCAGTACAAAAGACCAACTACCATGAAAGCAGAGTTCCACAATGCAGTTTTTTTCATTCCCTGAGGCAGGAGAAAAGCAGGAGAGGTCACATATCAGTGAGGGCCCATCCCAGTCAGCCTCTGAGCAGCTCCTTGCTGCCCACACAGGCAGCGCGTTGAGGTGGGGGCTATGGGCACCACCAGCTGCAGGGCCACAGGGGCAGGCCCTGCTCCTCCTGAGCTGACTCAGCAACCAAATGACAGGAGAGCAGAGCACAAGGAGAGGACTATTGATCGCAAGGAAAGGACTTTCTTCAAGAAATGGCATTTCACAAATACCATTTTTATCCTTTACATGAAAGCAACAGCTTGCTCCAATTCAGGAGCCTATGACAGCTGTTTCACAAAGAGCAGTCAGATGAAACATGAACATAGGTAGTATTTCATTGTGTGGCTCCCTGCTTTCGGAGATGACTACTCCACCTATGCTGTTTATTCTCTACAACAGTTCAAGAAAAGAAGCCACAAAACAGACTAGAGCAAAGGGAAGCCTCCTATTTTTACAAGAGTTTTTAGCTTTAAGATTTCTCCCTCAGAGCTTTCACATTGGATTCAGAGAAGGGAGACATTTCAGCACTGGTCTCTGCAGCACTTGGCACAACCCAGTGATGGCTGCAGCCCACCCCCAGCATGCAGCAAGTGGTAGTGCTACACAGCAGCCAACCAAATGGGTGCACGTGCAAATACTGCTGCTCCCTCCGAGCAGTAAAATACACTTTCTGCATGCTACACAGCAGTACCTTTGCAAACACCACTGATTCCTCAGATACTCAGAGCAACAGTTAATTTGACAGAGATTGGATCAGGGATCCACACTAGTCCGTTGGCAGAAATAATTATTTCATTTTATAATGATTTGTGAAGATGACTGGTTTTACAACAAAAACTGTTAAACTCATGTAGGAAAACAAAAATAAAATTATGTGGCGTCTATAAAAATGAGGGCCCTTACAGTTACTTCCCTTCAAAAACCCCTCAACCCTGAAGAGACTCATCTCCTTCATTTCCTTCTGGAAGTGAAATGCTACCCTGGGCCTTGAGGTGATGGTAGTATTATGGTGAGCTTATTTCACAACTCAAGCATCAAAGGCCACCCTCACCTGATGCTTGGCCATCTCCAATCCCTCCAAAACCATCGTTTTAAAGTCCTCCTGTTTGTCCTGTGGAAGGAAAGAGGAGAACTTTCAGACTGCATTTCACATATCATACTAAGACTTTGCCATGAAGGCCGTGCAGTTGCTTGGTTGGGTGCTGTGTTTCAGCAGGAAAAAAAAGAAGCAAAATTCACCTGCCCCAAAGAGCCCATCATCTAGAAACCACAGACTCTGGGGCTCTGGGACACTGCTACACAGTAACAGCGACTGAGTTTGTTCTTCTGTGCATTGCAGTAATGCCAAAGGAAGGTTTTAAGCACATTTGTTTCAGACAGAGCCTGAGAAATACCATACGAAGGGAACAAGAGCATTAGTTAGAGAGCTCCAAGAAAAAGTCAATTGAAACAGTTTGCTCAGAAACTATATTTTCTAAGAAAAATGCACAGCTATATGCAACAGAGTTCTCCTGCATGCAACAAAGAAGCGGTCTGGAAATCAGTATTCATCACCTCACATTCATCTCATCCTCACACCTCCAGTTATGGCTCACAGTGTGCAACTACCACCACTACTGACAGGCTGTGGAAATCTCAGGAAGCCTTTTGCATTCTGATGCATGCTGTGGAAGTCCTGACTTCAAGCATCTATCTCAACATACAGTACTTACCAGCATGTATGTCATACATCACATGTGTTTCCTAATTTGTGCAGAGAGATTATTTGGAATACGAGAACCTTCTAACAGGTACAGCATGTTAGATCGAACATGAGAGCTCAAGGATCTCAGTTAAATCAGCCAGTTAGAGCTCATTATTCATTTTTACAGGTGAGAGGAAGAGAGTTTTATTGTCCAAAGGCAATAAAGTAAGAATGTGCATGTGCTTCAAGTGGTTTCTTTACCCCTATGACATGAAGTTTGCTAGCTAAGTTCAGACTTGCTTGCAACTAAGTTATCTCTAAACCTCTCTATTTAGGCACTTGTATATCAGTAATTGTTTATTTGTTCAGAGAACACATTTAACAGACTGTAAACACAGTAAGCTATCCCTGCTACAGCCCTGACCATGCCATCCTGATACAGGGATCCCTGAGGATGAAACTTCAAAGCTTCCTCCCAGGTGCCTTTGAGCTTCCTCCTCATTTCCCAGGCTCACACAGCAACTTGTCCCACTTGAGAGCCTGCCTGGGGGTACTCACAGCAGGAGCAGCAAGGTATCTGACAGCAATGCTCTGTCCCTGTGGCAGCAGACAGGAGCTCCTCTGGACAGTGTTTGGTCAGCTTCCAATGTCTGACCAGGCCTCTGCCACAGCCAAACTTAGGTTTTGACATACCTCATGTGCCAATAACGATAGCTCTAATTCTGCTCCCATTTTATAAGTTATGCAGCTAAAATTTCCTCTAGAACCACTTCCATTGCTCTGTTCCTTCTTCCATTCACAGTAACTACTCTGAGGAAAAACTCATTCTGTCCTGACTGTGCACTGCTTCAATACTATTCTGTCATTTTTAGAAATGCAATGGTTTTCTACATACTTAAATGCAATTATTATAAATAAAACAGCTTTACTGTTTCAAAAGGTAATTATTCTACTACCTACATATATAACTGGCTATCTAAAAATGACTTATGTCTATATTAGACTTCTAATCAGGAAATTCTGGGCTATTACTTGAGTAGAAAGTAAAATGCATTTCAAAGCCATTGACCATAGTGACTCTTTTTAAATACCTACTTACAGTTTTTGTCTGATGCTGGCCTGAGATTACTCTAATGAAAATCTCCCACACTATGTATACTCCCATCTATTCAACAACATCACAAGACAGTGCTGCAAGTTTCTGTACTTGCACGTTTTCAATGCAGGCAGAACTGGATGGCAGTGGCATACCTTTGCTTTCTTTCGCAGCAGTTTTGCTAGGCGCACCACATAAGGTTTGAATTCCCTCTGATGCGTTCCCTGTCTTCGTACCTCCAAGCCTGAATCATCTGATGCTTCTGGAATAAAAGCCCAGCGATACCTGCCATGAGATAACACAAGCAGACATTATCTTTACCGAACGCACAGCTCTTCAGCTAGATCTAAGAACATGAGATGCTGAGAAAATCTAGTGAAATGTCAGAGAGGAACAAAAGCCAAAACTCAGTATTTGCCAAGAGAGAACAGCAAAATCATTTTCTGAAAAGTAGAGATATGGCCAAGAAAAATGGAGTTATCTTATTCTATTAGAGTTTATTAAAGTATTAAGGATGCCAAAACTGAGGCAGTGAAGCTAGAAGTGTGTATATTCACATCTTTGTTGTGTCTAAGAAAACCCAAAAGGAATTGTGAATTACAAAATATGTAAGTTGCACAAAACATGTGCATGTTTGTGATACTTACTGTAATACACCAAATGTTCTCAGCACACTTGCGATACTACGACACATCAAATGTACTCAATATACTGTGTCGATAACAGGAATTCATTTCTGTTACCTATTCATAGGCCAAAGGACAAAAGGGACTATTCCCTTCTCTTCTGCTTACTGCACTGTAAAAAACAGCAGCTTGAATTTTACTCTGTAAAGGAAATTAAAGTTTCTGCCTTGAAGGCTTCAGTCCCAGTCTGTGAGAATGCTGTAAAAGACAGCTATCCAGCATGACTAGTGTCTCTCCAGAAATGTGCAGCGATGACCTCAATAACATTTTTAGCCTAATGGCAGAGATTAAAATAGCATAGAAAGCTTGGAAAGAATTATGAATCAAATCTTCAGTAAATAAAACAAGAAACTCTTAAGATTAGCTTTAGATTTAGAAATACTGTGGGGCATAACTGAACAGTATGTGCACAAGTCCGTGTACCATCTAGCACACCCGAGAATCTTTTCAACAATAGGACAACTCGAGCCATCTGCAGAGATGTGCCAGGGACAGTCACTACTGTGCCACGTATAGGAAGAGACGAGATGCTTTGTTTTGTCCTGGGTTGTCTCTTCTACAATCCCCAGCATTGTTTTGCATTCAGTTCTTCCAGCAGATAGGACCGCAGAGGCACTGAGAAAGCAGTTTGTACACGTGAACACAGCTGCCCAGACGCAACCTATGGGATCCCCTTAACAAACAGATTTGTTGCAACGTATTTCAGTCAGATCACACAGGAGTAATTTAAGAGAAGTCATATTGAGATCATACCATCAGTCAACTGGAAAAGCAAAGTATTTGAATAAATTGTTGATTAGCTCAGAGGTGTGGAGAATCTCCAGCCAGAGGCTAAGTCAAAACAGCCTAAAATCATCTGCTACATAGCTCTATTTGTTCTGGGGGCCACTCTGACACTGGTAAGGGATGGACTGCAGGCTACTCAGGATGAAGGCCAGAAATGGAAAGGAAATAGGAAAACAAAGGTTTTAAACAGCAGAATTTTACCAAGAGGCACAGTAAAACATTCAGAAACTCAGATAATAGCATCTTCTACTCACATCTGAAATTGAGGAAGATTTTCAGATGGTAAAGCTAAGGCCAAATCCAGAAATTTGCAAGCAGACAAGTACAGATTCAGCCATCTCTGGCTATTGTAGGATGTGGAGAAACCATTGCCCCCTGTGTACGTTGTCTCCAGACCAGCAACAGATGGGCCAGAAGTCCTAAAATAAAGTACCACAGACAGGTGAGCCGATGTTGCCTCTCACTCTATGGGCCAATCCTCCGGTGTTTGCTCTTATAAAGATTAAAAACATTTTACTTCCCAAAATAATCCCAAATGCATAAATCAAAATAGAATATTGCATGGTTATGCTATTGCTGGAGTTTTGTAAGAGTGTGTGTATGTGTATAAAAATCATATAAATATGTATATAAAAATACAAAAGTATATTATGCTGTATCTGATTCCTGTCAGTCATCAAAATTAAGAAGGAGCTTGGCAGCCAAGCAGACATTACTTTATTTTACAGAATATTATTCAAAAGAATAAAGAGAAGCTAGGAAGAAAACAAAGAACAAGACTTGCGCAAATATCCCTCTTTATTCTTTTGAGAAATCAATTTCTATTGGTAGCATTGACTGAAAATGCATCATACTATGCAGAAGGTAGATGCAATAGAAATTAACAGTAAAACAAGATAGAAAGATCTAGTTCATCATTGTATCTAACACTAGAAGATGTTACCTTTTTATTAAAGAAAAGTAACAATTTTGCAATCTTATTCTAAATATATGTGTGAAACAAACAAGCTAAAGTCATGCCATGCCTATTTGAGTTGAAAAAGCAGTGTCATTTTACATGGAAGACACAAAGAACTAGCACACTTGCATTGTGTAAGTTACCCTAGATGTTTATGAACAAGTTGTTAGGAGTGGTACTTTTGCTTGTTTGTTTTACTCTGATTGTGTTCCTGGCACTGCAGTCAGACTGGAGTACTCTTCACTTGTACTTTTCATTTGGGCTTGGCAATTGTAAGACAAATGATTCTAACAAATGACAGCCCATCAACATGCCAGGACATTTAACAAGCTAGAAAAGCGGAAGTTCATAAGTTTACCTGGAAATGTCTTCGTCTGCAGTGAGCTCCTGCTCCATCAGTAAAAACACTTGCACCTGAAGACCAAATGTATTTTAATACAATTTTTTAATGGACTGCTACTCAGGAAAATGCTGTAGGGAGGTGTGAGTAATAACCCTTAAAGTTCTGAACAACAGTTCCTCTACTTCCATTCTTGGATGACAAAATAACTCCTGTACTGCAAGTGGAAATTGGAACCGATATGCATGTGGAAATTGAAACTCATATACAGTCTAAAGTAGCATAAAGACCTGACTCTTTTACAATCAGAATTTCCTAGAAAGGGAGCCCAGCAGAGAGCAAGACCTAAAGGAAATGACAAGAAAGAATTATACAAAAAAACAGCCAAGCTCAGGTGTGAATGCCTGAAGATGACACAGTTTTGTCCGATGGAAACAGTTTCTTGACTGAGGCAGCTTGCATAAATAAATAGGGTACAACACAGAAACAAGAGAGGCACACTGTTCTTAGCTCTTAGCAGTTCTAGCAGAATATAATGATATTTCTACTACTTATACTGCTGACAAGCTTAAAAACAAATGCATGTACTTCTTTAAATAAATAAATAAATGCTCTTGATCTTTAAAATACTCCTTAGAGCTTTTCTAATTCATTGCTTAGATCAGTGGTTAACTAAGGGCTAGGTTAGGCACCAACAGATATCAGAAAAATCCCAAGTGATTCTGATTGCCAGTTTGTTAACGCCTTACAAACTACCTCACCTACAGGTTCATGGACCAATGTTGGATACTGAGCACAGTCATTTGAGTTTTGGCTTCGGGAATAGGAATAGCTCTGAATGACCATTAACTGCCAACGCAGCATGGATTCCAATTCTTTCTTTAAGAGTTTTTTCAGCTTTGTTGTTGGAGAAAAAGGGCGGAATGACCATGGAAGTAGCTACAAGGACTAGGAATGGTGGAAAAGGTACGTGTACATAAGTAGAAATTGAAGCAGGAACCACAAAGGTAAATACAAATTTAAGTCAGGAGACACCTGAACGGCTTCAGTAACATAAGCCAACAGGTGTTCTGTTTGGTTGGAAAAAATGGACTACAAAAATAAGTTTTTTGCTTGTGTCTATTTTGTGTAGTTACATGCATAGTATCTAAAGAAGATTTTTTAAAAATCATTACGGATATGGGTTTCATCTCCAGCTTGCACCAGTCTTCCAGATAACATGTGCTAACTGCAACTTACCAGTTCAGTGATCATTGTAGGCCAAAGAGAAGTAAGGTGCTGCGGAGACATTCTTAAAAGCAATACTCTGAAAAACAGGAACACTTGGGAATGAAGGGTGGGCACCTGTGGCAAACGAAGACTTTCTACCAATCTTTCTGAAACAAAAAGCCAAGAAAGCTTCCTCAGATCAGAATAGTAGAGTAACTCCAGCTAGTATTTTCTTACTCCTGCATTTACTCTCACCTGAGTTGTTTTTGTTTTGTTTTAAATATTTTTCATTAGTTCTTTATATTGACAGAATAAAGCTGTAGCAAGCAGCCACTTACACTGACAAAGAACCTCAGAACTGCAGTGTATTTTTATTAAACTTCTCCATTCCAAATGCAGTATTTCACCTGCTCATTTTACGCAGTTTCACTTGTTCCAGAAAAAGGAGTAAAGAGATTCCAAAAAATATAACAGCAAGAGATTCCAAAAAATATAACAGCTCAAACAACTAAAATATATATTACTGAAAAAGCTGCATCATCACAGTATATGAAATATTATGCAAGGATAATACACTATTTAACTATAAGCACCATTGTGCATTCAATACGGAGGCAATAATTAAAGAAATTTTTCAGTAAAGCCAATACATGCACTTTGCAGTTCAGAGCAGCAAAATTATTTGTACCTTGAGCATAATAAATCAGCTTCTGACAGACTGGGAAAAACAAAACAAAACAAAAAACATCTCCAAGGAATAAACCCTGGAACAAATGTAATCAGGAAGATGATGTAACTGACTATCTGTGTGGAGGAAGAGATCAAGGTGCCTGCTTTGGTAGCATTAGCAGATAACATATCAAGAAGATTCCATAATTATTTGCATCATCTTAGAAGAAAACCAACCAGACTTCATTCCCAATCATGTAAAAAGGTCAGTTAAAGAGATATTCTTCAGCAATAAATGGGATATATATATATATATATATATATATATATATATATATACAGAGCAGCAGATAAAAGTCACGTATTCAAAAACTCTTCAAGGTCAGATTTTGTATTTATCCCTAGATGAACACTCAAGATATAAGTATTTACCATGTCAAAGAGCACTTTTTGGTTGTCCGAGGACATTGATCAAGGTGTAAAATGACAAATGAGTAAATAATCTGTTAGAGAACTGGTAATGAAAGTCCATGTACTTTGTAATCATGTAAGATTAAAAGTGTTCTGAGGAAAATCTGTAGTAATTCCATACTCAGTATGCACAGATATTCATTCCAGGGAACAAATTTACCTGCTGTTATCCTGTTATACAAATAATTCCTCAGGCAACCAGATTCCAGAAGAACTCTATGAACTGCTACATTTTTACTGACCTTGTATATCTGGAAGGTATTTCTGGTATTGGTCTATCTCACTACTAAAAATTGCAAAAGCCAGTCTCTTCAGGAGCATAGCACGCTGTTCCAGCTCTGCTTCTCTATTAGCAAAGAGATTGAGAGAACTGCTCTGAGCCACAGCCACTCGTGCTGAAAGAGATAATGAGTAACACAGATTAAAATTAAATTTCCCTTTCGTTTCACTTAAAGGAGCAAATAACTCTTACATTCATTGCATTAATGTAGCTCAAAAGCAGCCATTAAGAAGATGCATATTTTGCAATATGCATTCTTAAAAACAGTGATTTCAAATATACGTTTGAAAGAAAACTCATAGGTATACACAGTGCAGCTGGGCTTGGCTGCTCACTTCAGAAGATCTTATGTATGTATCACTAGAAACAAGTACTTCAAAGAAAGAAAGAAATATACTGGATAATTCAAATAAACTGGAATAAACACCAAACAAGTGCTTTCTTCAAAATACTTATTCCTCCTCCCAGCCCCCTCCCCTTCTTTTTTTCTTCCTCTACAAGTTTTCCTTGGAGAAAAGTCACTGCTACATCACTGAATACTTACTCATCAAATCTCTGAATGTGGTTTTGTCGTGTGTCATCAAATTATCCATAATAGCTCTCCAGCTAAAAGAGAAAGATTTCACACAAGTCAAAAAAGTGAGAAATACTTACAGGAAGCTTTTCTTGTTCTTTTAACGAATACCAGCTCCAAGCTCTCTACAGTACCAATTACACTGCACAGTTTGATTTGATCTGAAACTATAAATATTTATTGCTTTTTCTCACAAAAAATACTTTAAAAAAATCTTAAAATTGAGAAAAAGAAGAAGGAATACACATTAGGTAAATGAGTTTCATAATTTAAGAGGTAATCTACAACACTACATCCCTCCATATTTCTCTCAATACAAGGCTGTTAGAAATTTTTGATTTGCATACATAAAACCTGCAGTAATGCTCGATATAGGCAGCAAAAGAAAAGCCTTACTGGTTAACACAAGAAGCATCCATCTGGAAGAAGGTAGAATCCATGAAGAGATCAAATGCTTCCTTCTTCCATGCTCTCCTTGTATACTGATACCCACTAAGACTGCTTAATAACTGAACACAGGCTCGATAGCTGGATGCATTGTGAGCACTAAACAAAATAAGTCATCAGGAAAGAATTGTAAATTGTTGACAAACACTCATCAAGTTTCAACTGGCTGTTGAGATCTACATATATTGAATACATTCTAAAGATACCTGTGATTACGGAGGTAGGGTACAACATAGTGCATGATATTTACAAGCAAAGGAATAACCCTCTCCTTTTCATCACTGTAGAAAACCATATCCAAGAGATGAGCCAAAACCTGCAACAGGCGAGGAAGTTATGTTATTCTGCATTCTCAAACTACCTTTTATTTACTACACAGCAACTTACACTATAATGTCCTTCACTGAACATTCAAGTTTATGATAGAACTGATCACATTTCAGGTACTACACAAAATCCAGAAGTATAAATGTCCCTTAATCTTTTTTTAGAACAAACAAATATTAAAACACAGAAGCATCAGCTCTTGGACAAATAACTCCACAAAACAACCTGTGAAAGAAAAATTCCAAGGACTGACTGTGATTATCATTAGTAAATAACACAAAAACAATCTATTAACATGCAAAGTCTTCCAGCAGAGCAGCAACCCATACCACACATCTGAAAAGGCACGCTCTACTTCACATTAATTTCATTGTATATTTATAATCAGCTTAATAACAAAGTTTCATTTATTGTTACATGACAGGAACCAGAATCCATTCACACCAGTGTTTCCCATCAAAGCTCATTCTCCAAGCCCTTCACAGCAAGAAAAGATTATTATAAGGCAGTATTTATTACACTTGAGGAAATACTTACCTCAGAAAGTAGGGTCAGTGCATGGACACTATAAACTGATGGAGTTATGCTTGAAGTTTCCATTGCTGGAGACAACATATCTAAATGAAGACAACAGTAATGAAGTCCAAAGTTATTTTTCTCCAGCCATTATTCACCTTGTAAACATATTTTAACAACATATGTTTTGAAGGTATACAGACTTCACCAGATGCACTGTGTAAGGCAATAAGGCTTCAACGATACTGAAGCATTTTTAATGTATTCAAGTATGGTAGAGCTGTCCTCTTTGTTCATCCTGGTGTGATAATTAATATTTATTTAAAAGTTTCATTTAGGATAAAAAGGATGAGAACAAAACTACCTTCAACATCTGATTCTAAGTTGTTTCCATCAACCATAATCTTAGGGGAAGGCTTGACCTCTAAGTTCCGTCTTAACCAAGTAGTCTGTTCCAATGAAGAACCAGCAATGGCCCCAATAGCATCCACTATCTTGTGTGTTACATCCTGATGAAAAAAAACAAACAGGCTTTTAGGAACTTTCAGCGAAAGAGCTACATTATTGTCCTGACAGATGTTTCCGTAGAAAAACTCTTCACTACTTAGGTAGAGGATGGCTTTAAAAATCACTTCTAAATACTGCTCTGTTCATTCTGTGATTAAGAACATCACAGAAAATGAGATAGTCTTCAACAGATTATGAACAGTACTAAGTAGAAGACACTAGAGATACGCTTAAGAGTACAGAACTGATACATGAGGTAATTCTAGTACATTCAAGAAAGCCAATAGAATAAAAATCCATGCTGAATACATCCTCCTGTGAGAAAGGTGGACTACAGTGTTTTCATAAAATCCCTTCTAATCACATGCACTGACTACAGCTCTGAACACACAGCTGGCTGTGGCAGCAACATTCTCATCATAAGATAAGAAAGATACTGAAAGAGAAATGTAAGCTCTGATCTACTGGCACTTCTAGTATTTGGACAACAGTAGGAAACTGTATTCTGTCTACGAACAATTGCCTAACTCAGGATGGACTCTGCATGTTTGCCAACAGGACTTTATCACATCATCTTGTAACTGAACCACAGGCATATCTAACCAAACGCTTTTGCTTGTTAACCAAGAAAAATGTTAATTAGTAATTAGGTACTTGGGAACAAGCCACAGCATAATTTCAACATGAGCATATGAATGCATGCTGCTACATACATATTAAAACAAAGTTCAGTATTTTAATAATAACAGAACCTCTATTGTGAGAGGGAGAAAATAATTCCTTTATATCCTTCTCCCCATTAGAATTTTTCAAGCTATTGTTTTAAGGAGAAAAGAGTTTAGGAAACCTAGTAAAAAGAATATTTTAGGAACGAAAAATTATGACAAAATTAAAAGAACAGGCAAGGCCCTGCTGACTAGAAACATAAAATAAGAACACACACAAAGAGAATACACAAACACTTAATTGGGGGAAATAAATATTAAACAAAACAGCAAAGAGCACATTGCTTCAAGGCTAGCAAGTTTAATAAAGGCTGTTGTATTACAAACACATTTTTGATGTCTATCTCTCAGTCTGCGTTTCAGCCTCACAACCCTTTGGCTACTGACCAGCTCTCTAACAGTTCCCACCCTCTGCCTTTTCCACATCCCCCAGTGACCTTCCCCTGCAACCCCCTCTCGCTTCCCAAACTGTTTCATTGGAAAACTGGCAGCACCTGGCTGCTGTCTCTCCCTGCAAAGGGGCACTAATCAACTCCATGGAACAGTCAATTTTCAGAAGGTATAATATTTTTCAGGACATGTTAGCCCAAAATTGAGCATCAGTCCCTGGACAGATAGAAAACTTTCTTCAGAAGCTACAATAAATAAAGCAGTCAACTAATAAGTGAAGTTTATCTATTAATTGTCTTATTAATTGCTTAAGGAATACTCTTACAGAGAGAAATCTCTTGAGTAAAGCACTGTCATTCAAATATTTCTTCCAACTTCAGCATTTATTTCTCAATATTTTCAAAGAGTCAAACATGTAAAAATTTCTCACCTGAAGATCTCTTTGGTCTTTCTTATTCTCCAGACTTGGATTTTTCATAATAAACTCATTAAGAACACTGAAAATAAATTGAAGTAGACACAGATTGTATAATACGTTATTCAGTTATTTTGAAACCCAGGGCAAATCTGAATCAGTACAAATTCCACACATTTATACTGAGCTTCTTTAGAAGCTTCTCTTCATGGAGAAGAGAAAGCTCTCAGGACACCTCACTGCGGTCTTCCAGTATTTAGAGGATGCTTAGAAACAGATAGGAGACAGGTTTTTTTTTGTTGGGCAGATAGTGATTGAACAAGGGGGAATGGCTTTAAACAAACAAACAAACAAACAAACAAACAAAAAAAAAAAAAAAAAAAAAAAAGAGGGGAGGTTTAGGTTAGATGTCATTCAAGGCCAGCTTGGATGCAGCCCTGGGCAGCCTGATCTGGTGGGTGGCAGCCCTGCTCACATCATGAGGGTTAGAACTGAATGGAATTTAAGGTCCCTTCTGACCTCAGCCATTTCATGCTTCTATGATTCTTTGGAAACTGCAAACATCAAGTGCACTTACCCAAGTATGAGGAACTGTCCTGGAGCTGGAAGACCAACCTGGATGGAATCCTTCAACAGAAGTAGCAGTGCTGCCCAACTATCCACTAAGCTGGTCACTGGAATCCTGAAATATAAAACAATGACAACAATAAAAATAGCAATGTCTTGCTCAGGTACTCCCCAGACATTTCTTTTTACCTCACAATTCTCCTATCAGATAATGTTAATCAACACGTACACAAGTTTCTGTGGGATTGTTTTTTTCCCCCTGCTTATTATTAGGGAGCTACATCAGGAAAAGGAGCAAGAAGGAAGAACAATAAAAACAAGATTGGTGTAGAACCAATGGATTATAGCACAATTAACATCAGTTTTCCTTATGCTGCAAGGAGATTTCCTGCAGGATTTTTAGACATGGGAAGAAAGATGATACAGAATCAGGAAACTCACAAAACCCCTTTTTATTTTTTTATAATACCTTCAATTCAAAATGATTTATATTGAAGTGGCAATTTATCTTCCTAGAGGTTATAAAACATTCAGATTGTCCACCTATCTCTGTCATCAAGACACATTTAACTTTTCGTCTTACCTTTGAGTATAAGCATAGAAAAACTGCAACATGCAGACTTCCAGTGAAAGATGTTTCTGGGCAAAAAAGATATGAAAACTGTCAGAAGAACAAACTGACTTGCTCCTCTCTTGCTACAGCAAAAATGGAAACACTGTGTTATCGCAACATCTGAAGATGCAAATTAATTAATTAACAGGGTTTTATGAATATCTATTGAGGCATCTCTCTATAAAATTTGGAGAGGCCTTCTCTAGAAAAATCAGAGAACGCTATTCAGAAAACCTGGAAAGATAGGTTATAATGGATATAGATTTGACAATTGCCTTAAATTTTTAAAATCTCATTTCTTTAACATCCTAAACCCTATGTGTTGTGTCCAGAAGGCAGTTCAAGAAACAAAGTAACCTTCATGTAAGTAACCTATTGCTACAAAACAGTTAATACAGAAGCATGAAACAGGACTTTAGAGCTGTTCAAAAAATGGTATTGACTTAATGGCTTCCCTCCAAAAGTTGATCCATCTACAAGATATTCAAAATTCCTGTACTTACTGTGAGAATAACTATTTGCTCAATATTGCTCATGAAGTATCTATATTATCAGTGTCCTAAGTTCTGGTAAGAAGACATTAAATAAACAAACAGCACTTCCTCAGTTTACATACCTTGTCCTTTGCTATGGCTGGAGGCTGCTTCAAAACTTCTTTCACTGTTTGTATAACAGTCTCAGTTCTCATAACACTGATAGACCGAACTAGCTCAACCAGCAGAAGCTGTTCTTCACCTGCTGTAGGTATAACCTGGAAGAATCAGATACGTTGCATTATCATCACATAGCCTATATTAAGATTAAGACATTTTGCCTCATGGGCTTGCTTCTGAAGTAAATGGAATGAGACCAACTATATGGATGGAGGAGAAACAGGATCCTGATCACAAATGCCTTGCAGAGCATCATGTTTTTACAGTCTACAAAGCATCTTTGTAAGTTGTCTTTCCTGTTCATGGTGCTTTTAAGAAAGCTCTACAAAGGAGTAAATTTCTAGGAAGCAAAGAACAATATTCTGACAATTTAAGAGTTGAAATATAAATAGCTACACTTGATATGTTAGAGGCAACTTTACAGTAGGTTTCTAGCCAGGGCATGATACAAGTCAAAAGATTCTACAGAATCATCACCAAACAGAGTATTATGTTAAAAAGATGCACTACAGAGGTTGAGAAGGGCAGTGAGACAGACAACATAAGTTCTGCTGCAGCATCTGTGATAATTACATAAATAAAACCAGAAGTATAACATATATGCAGCAGCTTCATAATTGTGGCTTCAAAAGCAAAAAGGCAGCTAATATTCTATTTGAGCAAATCTGGACAAATAAAAAGGATAGAGATTAAACTCTGACATCTGACTATGAATACAGTTCGTTCAACAAAATCATGCTTTTGATAGACTGTGGCTGTCAAAATAGGATATATGAACAAAAAAATCTCAACTATTTATCAGGGCATTTATGTTGCATCTGCATTATTAAGTCTGTGAACAAATTGTTACTTTCTAGTTTTGCTATGGTGCAGCTTTGCTGGCACACATAGTTTTTGAGTCTAAAAAGGTATAGGAAAAAAATGCAAGGTTTTACACTGGTAATTCCCTGAAGGTACAGATGCTAGTTAAAAATATTTTCCATTTCACTGAAATGCTGAAATCTTAGCCCTATCATTTTTAAATCATGTAAAGCTATCACTGCTATTTGAAGGGATTGTGTTAATATAAACATACCTTTGTTCTGGAAGTGTTTTTATTTTGTTTCCTTTCATTCCATACAAATGCAATGGCAGCCATGAAGTGAACACCATGATTCATTGAAATTGGTCCCAACAACTCAAGAATCTGCTGCCTCAAATTCTGAAACATGAAATAACACCAGCATTTAGATAAGCACTCCTGCATTACGTGTAGAACAACTAGCACTAAAGCCAGACTTGGACAGCAACTATCGCTAATTTTTTGTGACAATGGAAGAATGCACTCAACAGGGTTCATAAAGCTCTGCTTTAGATGTGGTACTCTTCAACCAGTTTACTAATGACTAAGATGAAGGAAGAGAAAATACACTCCATAAATTTGCAAATGATAATAAAGAGGGAAGAGACTGAAAGGAAAATACAGAAATCAAAGTGATCTGACAAATTGGAAAAATGTCCTGAAAAAGGTAGACTACAGTAACAAACTTGAGCTTTGCATGCAAAGGGAGAGGAAAAACAACTAATTATTCAGGATGAAAAAGTATTTAGATAGCAGTGCTGCATAAAAACAAAATTTCTGGATTACAGCAGATCACAAAGTCACTGTGACAACTTTGCAAGGGAAGAGAAAAAGAAGAGCATTCATAAACAGCAGCACTTCATGACAGACATATAATATTTACCCTGAAAGAAGATACCATGTACCATGTCCAGTTTTGGACACCTTACTTCAAGAAATGTACACAAGCTGAGAGAACTCAAACTATAAAAAACAAGAAAGATTAGTGATACAGAAAGTGACCTATAAGAGGAAGAAATGGGTATGTACAGTCAGGAGATGAACATTAGTGGAGACATAACTATCAACTGTGTATGAGAATTATGAAGAAAGAAAACATTTGCATCTACAAATAGAGATAGACTTTATTGTAAAAGTGAGATAAAAATTAAGTAGTAGGAAAAGAATTATATAAAAAAGAACACATTACTCTAGGAGTCTGAAATATTCATTATTTAAACTCTCAACAGCATGTGTGTGCCATCCTTCTTTAGGCAAGTTTGGGTCGGAAAAAAAGAGCTTTTTTTTTCCTTACGCTACTTTCTCATCCTGTCCTTCATCCAGATTTTTTTTTATGACAGAAATATTTCTGAGAAAAATGCACTTCATCTGTTTTCTGAAAGTCATTTCTAGTCTGGCCACATACATTCAAGCAGAAATTGTATAAGCCTGCAAGAAATTGTTATACAGAATCCTGGAGTTTGAGTGTGCACTTGCCACAAGTGTGGTTGCCAGGCTTAAAAAGGATTTCTTCATGCATAGCACATGTTGGGTGTTCTGTTGAATACTATGGATTTGGGCAAAAAAAAGAAAATCTGGGATTTACAGAAAAGTTCATGTTGAACTGGAGTACAAAAGCTTTTCTTATTTTCACAGAAGCAGTGCATATCATGTGCCTTCCAGAAGTACAGACTCTTCTCCTGCCATTGAGTAGGAAGCCCTACTGGAAGTCCAAATAGAACCACAGATAACGTTTGTGGAAAGACATGCAGTCTTAAGACAAGGAGTTATGACTCCTTCAGCCTGAACGACAAAGGTTGAAAGGGATGTAAAATAGAATCATCAAAACCAGTACTTGGTGTATTTGGACTAACTATGAGGAAAACATTTTTAAACATTTCAGATTTAAATGACAATTTCATATTTAAGAATGTGCAGTATTAGAAGTCTGAAGTGCTTCCAATAAGAGCCCTAGGCAGCATTCTCAGTATGGTCCTACTTGATTCCCTACTTAGATTGTCTTCTAGATTACAGTTGCTGGCTTACTGCTTGCTTGGATATTTCTCCCCATGCATAGTGACATCACTGTATGGACACTGAATAAACAAAGGAACTAGTTCAAAAATGCCCAAGTTCAAGGTGTTGTAAGAGGAGAGCTCTCTTACTAAGATTTTAGATGAGTATTTCACATCTCTTGAAGCATAAAAGGGTGGCTTAAACGGCTCAAGTATTATTCAGGATGGATGTAATTTTTTTTGTAGAAAAACAGGGGAGATGAATTGTTGTCAGCTGGTAATATTTAAAAGTAGATTCAATACCCATTTATGAAAGCCTTGTTTTTGGGAGGATGGGTAGATTAGGACAAACGTGTTAAAAGCCAGTTTACATTTAAGAGATGCAAGTGGATTTATTTGACAAAAAGTATTTAGGAACAATTTAAATGATGTTATCCCTGATATTCTGACCTTTGTTGACCCAAGATTAATAGTGGTAACGGAGGCAGCAGCAGCAGCAGCAGTTTTCTCTGAGGAGTCTGCTAGGTGAAGAATGTTCCACAGCAATGTCACAGAAGACATGATCATATGCAGGATAGACAGAATCCCATTGCGTGCTTCAATCAAGTGCTTCTGATCTACATTAACCAAAAGCTAGTGGATTTCAGGGGAAAAGAGGAGGAAGAGAATTAAATATCTACATTAAACAACACTAATAAAATAGCATAAATTGAGACAATATACAAGAAAGCTCTACATCTTGATATCTTTTCCAAAACACTGTTCCAATGATTTGTACAGTATGCACAAGTTGAGTCTATCAAATAATCAATTAAAGAATCTTTTGATTCTCAGTCATTCAGTACGGAATGCATTCTGAACACGTGGTATGTGAACACAGGATGACTACAGCAATTTTGTATCATGTCAAAGTCTTTGCAAAACATTTATCTCAGAATTTGAGATTTGCACATACAAACAGTTTTCAGTTATTTCTAAATGAAAAGAAGGCAAATAAGAACAAAAATAAAACAACAAAGGAAAAACAAGACAGCAGAAACAGGAGGACAGAAGTGTTGTAGAATGTGGATCCAGTTTCTAAGAGACTATGAGATCAAAAATGTTGCTTGACTAAGAGAAAAAAAGGAATATAAAAAAGAAAAAAGATAGTATTTTGATACATTGCATGATGAATACAATCCAGTCAGAAACTGTCAGACAGATATCAGCAAGGAAATACACTGCACAGGAACCTCTCACATGACCAAGTAAGTTTACCTGATGATACTGTGTTGATGGATCTAGGAGGCAGTAATGAATTATTGTTGTAATCCCTTCCAATAACGTAAGAACCATATCTGGAGGAGTGACTGATGCCATCCAAATAGGTCTAAAACAGATAATACAGTTTTTTAAATGAGTTTCTCAAAGCAATTCAACACAATCAAATACATTTTACAAGATTATATGCCTCTACATACACATACCTATTATCAGATAATCCTGTTTCATATTTATATTGTTGAATTAAATTATCTAAGTTCCTGCAGAGCTGAAGAGTCACAGAAACAACCACCCTCTGAAGAACTTTTCCCATGTAAGGCAAAGTGGAAGTGATAAGGCCAATCCACTGAGGATGCATTTTACAGGCACAGTGTTGATGTAAAGCTCTTATCACTGCACAGAGAAACATGCCTTGGCAGGTTATTGGCTGGGAATGTAAATACTGAAGAGAAGTCATTGGCTGCTGGGGACCAATGTGCTCCAAGTCTGTTATGACAAAGTCAAAGCCTGTTTCGTTCTCCTCAGGCACAGTCATTACTTTATGTTCCAGCACAATCAGCCGTTGAAGTACTTTTAGAAGCTGCGACTGTAGAGTACTGCCATTGTCAAATTCATCTTCAGAGAAATTTATAAGGCTGTCTTCAGAAAAACCTTCTTCTACAGCCACTATGTTTTTTCCAGCCATCTTTTCACTGTGCCATTTCTGCGCGCTAAAGATAGATGAGAGCAGACAATGCAGGATCACTTTCTGAACCTTGCACTTAGATAACATGTCCGAAATGAAACTAGGAAAACCCTTTGCAGAGCTTTCTATAACTTTTGCCAACTCAGCAAACAGAAGCGTCAAAATTTCTATACTCATCATTTGCATATTACGGTTTCCTATTAGATCTGTCGAGGTCACTTTCACATGAGTAGGGTAGTGGCTCCGCATATAATACAAACACAAGGAGATAAGAATTTCTATGTACATAGAACTCCGAAAGTTATGGTTCGAATCAACCGGGATGTGACTGTAGAAATCCTTGCCCATAACAGATATCCGATGCCTGGCTAGAAGATTCTGGAGCAGTGATAGCTGAGGAGTGTATGCATTGTTGACACTGGTAGTGGAGATAGCGCTTACAAAAGCTGAAGGATTTGTTTTCAGAATTGCTTTAATTGCAGAAAAAGCATACAAAGTTCTTGAAGAGTCATACAGCTGAAGATAAAGCAGCACATGTTGATACAACGGATGGATATTAAAGTTGGGAGATTTCCGCATTCCTGGGGAACCCACATCACTTTCAATTTCTGAAATTTCTCCTTCCCCACAACTGTACCAGTTTTCTAAATCAAGACCATCACTGAAGAACACATTTGTTTGTTTAAGCTTCTCTGTTTGTGCTTTCTTCTTCTCCTCATCTTTCTTTTTGGCTATTTTCACCTTTGGTTTTGCACCTGGTTGCTTACCAGCTTCTTTAACAATTGTTTCCTTCTCTGACATTTTTTCTGGTAGTTTTCCTTTGAAGTTGAACTGAATACTACTGTGGCTTCGCTTTCTGGACTTGGATTCTGTGGAAGTAAGAGTGAGATCAGAGAGGGATTGCTGGCTTGCTGTAATACAGGGTGAAGAGTTATTTCTTGAAATTTCATCTCTTAAGCTCTCAAGTCCAGTCTCAGTTGACGCTGATAATAATTGGGAGCTGTCATTACTAACCAAACTACTTTGGCTACTTTGAATATTTTGTTCTTCACTTTTAGTCACCTCTTCAGGATTATCCAAAGGACTGAATTTACATGAAATATCCTCAGAGAGGAGACTGTATTTAACTGGTTCATTCTCTTCTCCAAGACTGCTTACAACTTTGCATATAAGATCAGTAACCACTTGCTGCACAATTTCATCAGGTGAATCTTCTCTGAGAGTCTGAGAGCTATCTTGAGCACTCAGGCTTTCTGTTTCCACCTCATAACTGATATTATCTCCAGTAGATGACTGAGAGCAGCCTGAGTCAGAACTCTGCAGTATTTCAACCTGATTGTCAGGAAGGTCAAAATCAGACACAACCATTGGAATGGTCTCACTGCTGGTACTTAACAAGGAAAGTCTGTCACTCAGAGGATTGACAGTCAGGCTGAAGTTCTCCATTTCATCCATAGCAAGATGTTTTTCATTGCCTTCTTTAGGTATGATAAGTTGTCCTTGGCTTACAGGCACATGAGTAAATGCTTGAAGAGAAACAAACAATAAATATCACACACAATATTTTGTTTCTCAGAATAGAATTTAAAATTAAAATTTAGAATTTTAGCTATTATCAAGACTTCTAATTATATAAAGGCATGGTCAATAGATCTTTTTTTCTTGAAAGAAGAAAACATTAATAAGAAAGCAATATATCCGCATAAACCAAGCAAGATTACTTTAGTACTAGACCTTAGTAAAACAACATAATTCCCTCAGGAGAAATAACAGTCATACCTACTTGTGATTTAATTTAAAAATATATATATACAATAAAATAAATACAATATATATATATATAAAAAATAAATTTAAACTGAATCAGTATGTTTTCAGTCAGTTCCACGTTATTTGTTCTAATTCACAAAAGTATTTCACTTCTTTGCTAAGCTTCTACTGAATTCCGTAAGACATAAAACATTCTTTGCATGAGAATACGAATATATTGCCTTAATATATTAGGGCAATTAAACTTCAGAAGCACTTGGGGCACCTAGATTTGAATTAAAAAACATGCATAAATGCATACGTAAGCAGCAGTCACACTTTTTTTTGCCAATTATGCTAAACAAAATTTGTATTTTAAATATGTAGATAGCAAATTAAAAAATTAACTAATGAACTTTGTAGAGTTTTCTTTTGTACGTACCATCAGCACAGCTAAACTTCTGCATAAAGTGTTTTTCATTTTCTTCTTCAGGGTGATAGGGAGACTTAGTCCAGTAACACTCAGCCTGTACTCGCTGAACAGAAACTCGTTGAGTTTTTGGATGAAGAAGCAGTAGGAGCAAAGGCTCAAGGACTCTTGCAATATCATGTCTTTGAAGTACTTGATTTAACCAAGCCTGTCCCACTGACCAAGTAGAACCATCCAAGCTGTTAAGGCTGTCCAGCATGATAAACAGAGATCTAGAACAGGAAGAAGAATGAACCTCACATATTCTATACTACCCAGTATAATCTCGTTTGAATCTGACACATGACAAATCTCTACGCATTAGAACGTATTCCAGTATACCTCCCATATAAAACACTATTGTCTTTGGAACTCCACAATCCTAGGTTTTGCATTTTAGTTTAGTCTATTTAAGAAACTGCCAGGAAAAGCTAGTAATAAAGTCAGTTAACAAAAAAAAAAGGCAGTAATAGTAGTATACTCAAAGTATTTGTTCAGCTCTGAGTGTAGCAAGGTTCGGTTGTCTATAAATGCTATCAGAGCACAAAACCATAAAATGCTAATTCACACAGTTACAATGAAAAGAAGACAATTCATTAAAGGAACTTCTCTTCAAGAACTGACAGAAGTGTATTTGGCATTTCAGTTCTTCCTACCATTGTTATTTTCTTCCTTTTATAGTTTTAGCTTTTATTACCCTTTCCTAAATTGGGGGAAAATAATATGTATTTTTATATATAGGACTCCAAATTTTACCAACTGTTCCACATCCTCCAGTGATACAACTTCAGAAGCTCTTAGAACTAAGTACAGAATTTACCATCACTTCTGCAGTGAGTCACAGAATCAAGGCAAAGAGATAACCCTTTTAATCTGCTTCCTACAGGTAAGTATGCACTAGAAAAAATCAAGTAAGGATTTTCCCACAACATCTACGTCATCTGAGGAAGATGAGTCCAGTTTAAAGTCCAGATCATTCAGTTCTTTCTAAGGCAGCCTGACATCAGAGATCAGGAGATCCCTTGCTGTTTGTGTGACACTGTACATAAATCACAGATTAAACAAAATAACTTTTATTGCTAACTTGCAAATGTTCCTTAGTTTTTTCTTGTTACTTTCTGTTTTCATGTAATTCATTTTTGTGTGGACTTCTCTTGCCTTTTTTTTTTTAAAAAAAAAAAAAACCTAAATCACACTAAGAACTTAAATATTATGTTCAATACATAAATAGTGAACCACTCTGGGAATCAATGCATTACGTGACCATTCCCTATCCTACTCTATCACCAACAAAAAAAACTTAACAGCTTCCATAATCATCACTGTGAAAATTAGTTTGCTTAACTATTTTGTTTGCTTCCTTTCTGGCTCTCAGTTACATCGTATTTCATAAATGCTAAACATTATATGGTGCCAGTATGACTTAGTTAAAGCAATTTTGCCTCAAAACTTTTAACTGGATCACATTTGCCATCACTAACCTGTCAAAGGTACGGCCAAAGGACGATGACTTGTTAATATGAAGGTCACGAGTGAGATGCCATAGTACTGCAAACTTTGCATGAGCTTCCATTCTTATCTTCTGTGAATCAAATTATAAGTTAGATCACAGTATAGCAACTTTCGACAACAACTGGGCATAGAGCAATCTAAAATATCAAGTATGTATTTTTACCAACTTTATATATTCAAATCCTGTCTTCTAATAGTAAAAGCAATAAGAGAGAACATATATTTGTGAACATTAAAGATTGTCCCCTCTCTTCATCTTGACCTTGTCTGCCTTAGTTTCCAGGCATTTAGAATATTTTCAAGTCATACTCAATGTATTAACTTGAACAATACTCATCCTATTCTCATGAGTTACATGTCTCTTTTTTTCAGTTAGTTTATCTATATCTCCACTAGAACTTCGGTAAAGAGAGAGCAGGAAGAAACACACAAGCTGTTAAACAGAAAAACTCAAGGATACAGAAGCAGAGTGGCAGACAGAAAAAAACACTTAGGGGTAGTTAACCAGATTGTAGTGTCTGGAATCATGAGATTAAACACAGTAACCAAGGAAACAAGGGAATGAAAATGTGTTGGTAAGGGAGACATAAGAATTCCCTCGCTATACATGATAGAATTTATCAAGAAGATACCAATTTTTGCTAGGGAACACATAGTTTTGTTGTTGACAAAAAAAACATGATTACTACAGCAGATGACTTCCAATGACTGCTAGTAACTTGAAGAATATTTAATGGTGAAAATGGTATTAAACTAACAATTGTTATGCCTTTCTCTCTTCACTGCAGCTGGTCAAGGAACGAGTTATTGAGCAAAACTGTAAACACAACAGTGAATGCCACACCATGATAAGAACATCTGGGTAAATCTGTTAAAAATAGCTTTATTAAAGAGACAAGGAAGCTACTAGTCACTTGCAGGACTGAACAAGCAAAGTATGAAAATCAGGATGGTCATGCTGAAAAAAAAAAATAAAATCAAATATAATCAGAGCTTAAACTAAGTAACCAAAAGTCAGACAAGATGCTGATTGAGATTTTCACTTGTTTCTTTGTGAAACTTACACACATGAGACCAAATCACAAACTGTGATAACTGTGATGATCTGGCATACTTCCACACCTATTTTATAACATGCAGTTTAAGCTTTGCAACAACTCACATCTGCCACTTTAACACAAATTTTAAGTAAAAGCTACAAAAAATAAAAACTAAAAATGTACAAAAACCACAAAATGATGCACTGCATCAGGTGTTCATTAAAATAAATGAAACAGGACTTTGGAAAGAAAAGCATTTATTTAGAAAAAAAAATGTGATTTCTGGGAAAAAAAAAAAAAAAAAAAGCTGCTGCAAAATCTACAGTTGCACAAAACTTTTTGCTAAAACTTGCTGAATAAAAAGAAAATTTCACTTCCACAAGGACTCCATGCAAGCCCTTGCAATCCACGCTGGTAAGATGTAAGTTATTCTCCTCACTTTACATTTAGCAAAAATGACCGAATGTCCCACAGCAGTTCACAGACCAGTACAATACTTTAAACTGTAACTCATCAGCAGCTTTATCAAAATGCCAAACTGTGAACTGCGGTGATTAACAAACTGGCTCACAATTGCTTTTGTTGACCTGGTTACCCTGGTAGAAAGGCAGAAAGGCAACTTCTGCTAAATGACACAACCTGAAAATTTCAGTGTATGTAAGCAAGGAGTGGCCTATAATTCATTCTGCTGGGGTTGTGAACACAGGTCACTTATTTAAGAATTTAAAGCACTAGCTAAAATGACAGCAAAACAGAAGCTATCATTATGATAGCCAAGGTAATTTTTAAAAAACAGCCAGCAGTGAGTCATGCAACCTCTGAACAGCAAAAGAAAATGGGAGAAATCCACTGATTCCACCACTGATCCACCATTAGGAGCAAACATGATAGCCTGTGTCAGCAGAACAAGAAATAGGACAAGCTGAAAATAAGAACCACAAAACAAACACCTGTCATACAGGCAAAGAAGCAGCATTCTTTTCACTAAGAGGTTCTGTTCAAATTGTACTCCATGGCTGTTTAGAGGAGATAGCGATGAAAAATAAAGATCTTCAAGGAAAGAGAAGCTTTAGCAGCATACTGAAGAAAGGTACACAGACAACTCAGATGTCAGGTGCCACATCACTTAGAGAGGATTAGGCTAGCACCACATTTCCCATGGACAGATGCAAAACAAACAAACCCTAACAATTATTGTTACAGCAGTTTAGTAAGTAGCTTGTAGGACAGACAAATGTGAACACTCAGCATTCAACTCTTTCAATGATATAACTACAAAACAGAGGGGCTGCATAACTGTAAAGAAGATTCTTCAATGAGGATATCTAGTTACTGTAACCTCCTTGCTTCCTAAAAGGAAAAAAAGAATCTCACAGGAATGCAAATAATTAATGAAGAGAAATGTCAGAAGAGGAAGCTCAAGCATACAGCGCAGCTCTTGGGATCTGCAAGTAAAATACACTTACAAGCTACTCTTTTCTCTGATATTTACATTCGTTTTTACAGAAAGAACCATAATCAGATAATGCATGAATGGCCAGAAAGACAAGAAAAGACTTGCTGCCAAAAAACAGAAAGGATACATGGCAGAAGTGATACAAGGCAGAAATAAAATAATACCATCAGACTCAGCAGACTCACTCAGTTTCTCACTGTAAGGAAAAGAACTGAAAGCAAATCTCATGCTTTAGACGGAAGACAGTGACAAACAGAAAGGCAGATAAGGAGGGCACCTTGACCCAGAGACAGGGATCCACACAGTGCTGAGAGAAGAAATCAAAGCCCCCCCTGTGAAAAAAGGGACAAAGTAGTTTAAAAAAAAAAAAAAAATCCTCTTCTCTTTCTCCACATATTGTGAAGGTAAAGAAGGAGAAAAGCACAGACTCTACTTTAGATGAATTATTAGAAGAAGATGCAAGAGTCAGGTGAAATAGGAAAGAGTATACCAGAGGTCAGAAAAAAAGGTGGTAAGGATGCAGCAAAATGAAGGGACCTTAAAAATAAAGAAGCTGTTCAGGGAAAGAGGAGTTGTTAGGAGAACTATCATTAAGAACCCTTTTTATGTATTTCTGAAACAGCAAGACAGCATGAAAACACGGATCAGATACAGAGATTAGGCTAAAATTTCTTGCCAGTGAAAATATAGGAAAGAAAGTCATGGTGTCAGGGTGGAAGAATCCAATATTCTGCATGTAAGATAAGAATATTTTTTAACATTTGAAACAAACTTTCCAACACAATGCGACATTCTTAAAATTCTGAAGTTCATTTACATCCTCCTCTGAGGTACCAAGTCCTTTTTCCAAATATATTTCGCTATTTATACACATAAAGCCATCTTTCAGTAACCACACATACAGCTTACCTTGTCTCTATGAGTCAGCTGCTGACTAATAACATCTTCACAAATGCTAGAAGATGGTACAAGGTTGTGCAGCTGGTAGAAGAGCTCCACACTCTTCTGATGATGCTGAGGAGTTCCATCACCCAACTGGTCCCAGAGAGTTAAAGCAATATGCTTTGGACATGAAAACAGAAGTTGTAAGAGAGACAAGTGAATGAGTATCATACCTTGTTTTGAATCATAGAATCATAGAATCACAAGGTTGGAAACGACCTGCAAGATCATCTAGTCCAACCACCTTCCCATTCCCAGTACCACAAGCACTAAACCACATCTTGTAGCTCCTCATCCAGACGCCTCTTGAACACTGCCAGGGACGGCGACTCCACCACCTCCCTGGGCAGCCATTCCAGTGCCTGACCACCCTCTGAGAGAAAAAGTTTCCCCTAATGTCCAACCTAAACCTCCTCCGGTACAACTTCTGGCCATTTCCTCGGGTCCTACTATTTGCCTGAGAGAAGAGGCCAGACCCTTTCTCATCACAACCTCACTTCAGGAAGTTGTAGAGTGCAATGAGGTCTCCCCTGAGCCTCCTCCAGACTGAACAATCCCAGCTCCTTCAGCTGCTCCTCATAAGACTTGTGCTCCAGACCCCTCACCAGTTTTGTTGCCCTTCTCTGGATACGTTCCAGGGCCTCAATGTCTTTCTTGTAGTGAAGGGCCCAAAACTGAACACAGTACTCGAGGTGCAGCCTCACCAGTGCTGAGTACAGGGGGACGATTACCTCCCTGCTCCTGCTGGCCATACTATTTCTAATGCAGGCCAGGATGCCATTGGCCCTCTTGGCCACCTGGGCACACTGTCGGCTCATGTTCAGCCGAGCATCAACCAACACCTCCAGGTCCCTTTCCTCTTCAGTCATCCAACCACTCATCCCCAAGCCTGTAGCGCTGCATGGGGTTATTGTGACCAAAGTGCAGGACCCAACACTTGGCCTAAAGTTTTGTTCTGAACTATGCTGAGTTCTATGCAGTTATGGGAAATGCATATGATGATGGCTTATGACAAAGAGGCAATCTATAAAACTGTTCTAATTGTATGAACATACACAGCTATTTGAAACACTGCAATAGCCAACCACACAAAGAAATCCTGTTACGAGTCAGAACTCACAGGTATCTCCAGAAATAAATTTCCACTTGAAAATAATTAACTACATAACACACCCTGCTCCTGATTTACATTTGTAATTTAAAGTAATAAAGTAATAAGTAATAAAAAATGCAAAGCGTGGTTTACCAGAGTAATAAATCATGTATATCTATCTCCACTTCATATCTTTGCTAGTTAATGATTATGTTCAATCAGCTCTCACTTACGTTTGAACCTATAGTTTTGAAATTAAGTGTTCTCACCCAAGCAGCCAGTAAAACAATCACAGTGGGAAACATTACTACATGTGTTCATTTAGACATCAACACGGATTACAGCTGTTATCAGAACACTCAGCAAGGAAAACTTTTTTTATCAAATCAAGAATGACTACATGGCAACAACTGTCAGTCCTTATCAGTCAAGAAAAAAATATAAAGAAAGCATCAGTGAGTTGCTGCACAGTACCTTAAAGAAATCTGTCTTTTCAGCCATGTATCTCAGATTGCCTTGTGTAAGAGGAGGTCTGATAACCACAGCCACTCTTCCCTGGTTAGGGCTAAGAGGCTGAGCTGTTTCCACGTTGTTCAAATTTTCTCCAGTGACGAGTGCTACAGATTGAGTCAATCCAACCAAGTCCATCACAAGGGAAATAGTTACACCCTGAACACTGAAATCACTCGCTTGCTTGCAAGCATTCATTAAAGTCTGAAGCCAAAGTGGGGGCTGCACTTGTTCACAGTCTGAAATAAAAATCAGAGATATATTTTTATTTAACAACAATTTTGCTGTGAATTTTTTCTTCTATATTTCACAGCCATCAGCACATTTGTACTTTATTTTTCATTTTTCAACCTTGTCACCAAACCTGTTTAGCAAAGTGCACACAGGAGAGATACTTCCTGATATATCTGTCTGAAAAATTAGCTAATCAAGAACGTAACCTTGTAAGACTTCAAATATTTAGTAACTAAAAAACAGAAAATTTGAAGAAGGAAGGACAAAATACATTGTATAGAATTGCATCCACACAACTTCATACTTTAAGCAAAACTGTACTTTTCGTAGATGCATCTCTCTGCATTCACTGCCCATCTTCAGGGCGTTCTTAATCAGTAAATCATGTTTCAATAGTGCTGCTTATAGTCTGTAATAATTCACACACAAACATGAGTTGGTTCATACTTATTGTTTACATACACACAGAAACATATCCAACTCAAGCCTTTTCTGATAAAAAAAATTGAAAGAATTTACTGGAAACATGTAAATGTAAAAGTATCTGCAAAAACTGATACTTCCAGTGTCAGAAAATTGATCCTACTGGATCAGACTTTGCTTTCTGTGTTGGCTGTTGCTTTCTCCTTTTAACTGTTCCCACACTTAACACCACACACTATCCTAATAATCTAAGAGTTTTTCTCTGAATTCAGTGTCTTTATACACAGTCAACTCAAGTGAATAAAGCACCCCTCTACCTTAGGGATACCAAACTATTTTTTCTTAAACACCAGAAAGACTTCTTAATAGGTAAACAGTTCTACAATTAGATAATATGTCTTCACGTATGCCTACAAGGCACAAATACAGCATCTACTTAGAATTAAGGTGATTTCTAATTTGTATAATAATTCTGCCAAATAATTTAGAGCAAAAATATAGCTAACAATCCCACATAACATTCTACTGTTAACAGATACAAATGTTGTTTTGAGACTGAAGATGTTAAAAATGGAATTGAGGCAATAATAGCACACTTACTTGAGAAAATGAGAATGCAGCAATGGACAATATGCAAAATATAGCAGTACAGTTATATTCTCTCAATACAAGATTAATTTGGCTCCTTCACATAAATAACTGATGACACTACTGGTTAAAAGCAATAGAATCATCATCAATATAACTCAAAAGCATTTTCCATTCTCAGGAACCCTTGAATAATAACAGCTTCCACTGCAGTAAAGAAACATAGCAGTAGATAAAGAAAAGGCTGGTGCATGAATTACAAGAATTACCTTCTCCTGTTTTCCAGCTAGCCAGCAGAACCTATAGAAACCAGGGCTCCCTGGAAAGCTTTACAGTCCCATTCCCACTGCTACTCCTGTCTGCCATTCTGCACAGTTTATGTTCACATCTGAAGCAAAACCAAACTCTTTTACAGTTAACCTCAACCACCTGCAATTTATGTGTACTCCTCAAAGCTAAACTGCATAACAGACTCCGAATTCAACACTACAAATGAGAAAGCTCAGCTGGAAAATGAGCAATACAAATTTAAGACAATTAGCAAAGTGAATGGGATTCCTAGAAGTATTGCCTTCGTGTTCACGAGACGTAAGTTATTATTCAAGTTTTATGGGCTTTCTCCTTTGGAATTCATAAGACAATTATGATATATGGTGTATAGAAATGTAATAAGCAGGTAGCTGATATTTCAAAGTTCTCTCAATCATCTGCCACAACACTCAATCATTCAATTGTAGGCTGGTAGTATTTGAAAAATAATCAAACAAACAAACAAACCTCACCAAACCATTAATTACATATTTCATAGTCACATTATGCAAGATTATCACAAAACATTCCTGGATTCACCCAGTAAAAAGGAACACTTGAAAGTCTAGGTACTACTCTAAGGCTTCAGTTTGTATAATTCATATTTGTTATCCCAATTCTAATTGGTTTCAAATCCCATCCCAGCATCGTTCCTGAGGAAATCTATGAAGAAAGAGTTAACTTTCAAAAAGCAAACAAACCGATAAAGAAGGAAACTTGTATTTCTGAGGGAAATGGTAAACAGGAGCACACACAAAGAAGTAACACAATTATTTTAAAAATGTTTTGAAAGCAAGAACTATAGAAATGAAGAACAGAGTCCAGCTTACCAACTTCAGGCTTGCCAGGATGTAATTCTGAAGTACGGTTTCCCTCAGCAATGTAAACGGGAAAGCTTGAACATTCAAGATAAAGCTGACAAGCAGCAACAAAGGCAGGAAGGTATTCTTTTGGTGAATTTTTCTTGTTCATTTTTTTCACCTTAGCATCTCCTTGTGGTTCTCTATCCCATTTTGAGGTCTGTCCTTGCTCTCTAGCAGCGTCTACCAGAAGCTCTGTCCCTAAGGGCTGAGACGAGGAATTGCTCTGACTGATATACAGGTTGATAAATCTGGTTAGAAACTGTTGAACATACTCCAGACAACACTGCATTGCGGTCTTCTGTATCGTTTTCCCACTTCGAGTTGCTGTTCCCTGTGTTACTATGGAAGGAGGCTGTACAACAGTTTCCTCAGATCCCACGGTTGATGCTGTCTCAGTCTCTGAGGATGTGCTACCTATAATAGGAATGCCAGGTGCACCATGACCTTCATTTAGTGCTCTGTCAATGTCATCAGTAGTATCTGCCTGGTATTGTACAAACTCTGTGAATCCACTTTCTGATGATCGACTGCTTGGAGGATTTTCACCATCTTCAAACACATCATTAGGATTCTCGAGAGAAACGGATGGCACCTAATTAAGATAGAAGTTAAATGACTGTTTAAAATGGGTTATTTGTTAGTAAGAAAATATTTGTCACAGATGTATCACCCAGTTTTAAATCTATTCCTATAAACACATTTTCTGCAAAATAACATAGATTGTTAAGCGTTTTCATGGGCTCTTTCAGTAAGCTTGGCAGATCAACTGATAATAAACAAATCTAGTACTGTATGTGGACTTCCAGATACAAAAGAAGTCCACATACTGGACTGTATTAGAAGTGTAGCCAGCATGTCAAGGGAAGAGATGATTCCCTTCTGTACAGAAGTTTTAATGCCACATCTAGAATACTGTGCTCAAGTATGTGTACTGGAGGGAGCAATCTCTAACATATGGAAATCCTCATTAGAATAATCTAACAGTGCAAACAACTGTACAGAAGAAGTCACAGAATCTTCATTTTTGGAGATACTCCAAACCAAGTTAGATGCGATCCCAACCAACTCAACCTAGCTTTAAAGTAGAATCCAACTCTGAAATCATTCCTACTTTGAGCAGTGACCCCCATCTATCACTTGCAATCTCAGTCACTGCATGATGTTCCTTTACTTTCTTTAGCCGGATCTGCTGGAGAGGAAGGATTTCAGGGCATGCCACTTCACATACCTGAAGTGGTCTGGTTGCATGGAACACGTTAAACAAAAATGTTGGAAGAGAAATAATTGCTGGTTGATTTGTATCTTCTATTCCTTTATTTGATATTTATTTATTATTCTAAGACTTGACAATAAAACAACAGATAAGCATTAATCTGATGCACATAAAGTGAGTGAGAGGAGAATTAACATGTGCCAGATAGATAAGCAAAGCAGAGAACTCTTTCAAGTCCGGTTACTCTACAGGATCAGACTACTGAAGTGCATCCAGTGAACTTCAAACAGCAATTTTAGTTAATTACTCTGAAACACTTCCAAATCATAAAACTATATACATGTAATATTAAATCTGGGTAAAAACCCTTAAGAATCAAGACTTTTTTACCACAATGATGTAATTTCTTTTGATGATCCAAGTTTTATATGTATATTTCTTTATGTTAAACTAAATCTTATGAAAATTAGCAGTCCAACACTGACTTAGAAAATCTACTTCTCATTAAAGGAAAACAGATGAACAAAAGAAGTAAAATTCTTTTTCCCCTGACACTGCTCAATATAACATCACTTACCTTTTTATTTTCCCATTCTTTGATGGAGCTGCTGTGTCCACTAGGAAGCTGCAGTGTACCATCCATACCTGCAGAGAGCAGGGGAGGTTGAACCTTACTAAGGATCTTCGAGCAGAGTCTGAGAGAATCCGTAAGCTCAGACAAGTGCAAAGTGTGAAGATGGCTCGTCAGTGCAGAAATCATTCTGAGCAACAGCTGAGGCAAGTGCTCTGTCTGTATTTCAATGTAAGTCTCCTGAAAAAGAAATAGCACATCTCAGGTGTTGGAACACAAACTCCATCTTAAAATTATTTGCTATAACAATGTTACTGGCCATCTGATTAACTGTGTTCCAAATGCATTGAAAATTAAAAAAAAAAAAAAAAAAAAAAAAGAAAACGAAAACCTTAACATCTGAGAATAAGAACTACATACTTTCAAAAATTTAGAAAATTAACTTTACAAGCAAGTAACCAACAGATACACTTATTTCTTTCAGAACTGTACATCATGCTCACTACATACATGTTACAATGTATTTTAATAAGATTAAAGAATAACACTATTATTTTAATAACTTTAACATACGAATTTAAGAACAACAACAACAACAAAGATAAACAAAAGTGTAATAAGTATAAATAAATGAAAAACAGGCTGATTGCCATACCTGACACAGCACTCTCATGCTTCTAGTAGGCTTTGAAATGAGAAAGCAAAGAATTGAAGAAAGACAGTATAGAAAGCAAAACAGTTTCAACAGTCATTGCTACATTAAGCAATGCCAACAGATGATACATTATCATGACATTTAAAGGAGTCTTAAAGGAAAGTTGTGTATCTAACTGACAAATAAATAGTTACAGAAGACCATGCTTGTAATTAATACAGTGGCATTTTGAGAAAAGAAACAGAGGACAAACAACAACAAAGAAGTTTCAGGTATAAGCATCATAACTTCATTTAAAGATGCCCAACAATTAAATAAATTTAACAAAGCAGATATGCTATTTCCGTAGACTTTAAACATACAGTATTCCAGTACTAGCAACAGATAAAGCAGTTCTTACCAAAGAAACTATATCCAACAAAAAATCCACTAACAAGCAGAAATTTGTCAGGGGTAACTCAGATTGCTCATTACCACCTGCAGGCCCAGTTTGAAGTCTGGCGTGTAATGTCCTCCTGCAAAATTCAAACAAAGTTTAAACGTCATTTTTTTTTCTCCTCTTAAATGAACCACATTACTGCAATACAAAGCTGTGCACACCAAAGACAATCCTTAACAGAAAAAGGAGACTCCTTGTTTGTTCGTAAGTACCTCACTTGACCCCACTGTGACTTCTACTGCAAGCACGCAACCATCCTTTCACTGTAGAAGGGTCTTTATTCATAAAATAACGAAATGCAAGCTGAAGAAAACTGCATTTGTACACCACCACTTACAGCAACATTTAACGCCACAAGCATGGTCACCAATAACAGAATTAAAGGAATGGGGCTACTGAAAATTGTCATTTTGAAGAGATCAAAAGCCAAGGCATTAAAAATTTAAGATAAAAATAACCAAAAATAAAATAAAAGGCCCATGAAGCTTTAAAGCTGCACAAGATGAAAACAAAACAAGCTCATCTGAACATTCACTTCACTGTCAAATACCTGCATTGCTTTACTATCAACAAGATGACTTTTATAATTTAGACAAAACAAAAACATCCTCTGAAAGCATGTTGCTATCTGAAAATATGATAAAGGATACCAGCAAAACAATTTGTTTCTCCAATTCATTCATGAGGCTGGTGGGATGTAAGTTCAGCCAAAGTTTTGTTCAGCAGTCAAGAAAGCTGCAATGCTTCCAGGTGCAGTCTCACCAGTGCAGAGCAAAGGGACAATCACTTCCCTAGCCCTGCTGGCCACACAATTCCTGATGCAGGCCTGGACACGGACAGCCTTCTTGGCCATATGGGCACGCTGCTGGCTCACATTCACCAGCTGTCAATCACCAACCCTAGCTCCTTTTCTGCCAGGCATCTTTCCATCCACTCTTCCCCATGCCCACAGCACTGCATATGGCTGCTGTGACTCAAGTGTAGGACCTAGAACTGAGCCTTGGTGAATATTGTGACTGGACTCAGCTCACTGATTCATCCTATCCAGATTCCTCTGCAGTGAATTCCTACCCTCAACAGCCCATCCCCTCATCTAGATCTGATAAAAATGTTCAACAGAACTGTCTCCAGCACTGAGCCCTGGGGAATGTCACAGGTCAGTTGCAAATGAATCTAAACTTAATTCATGTGGACTCTCTGAGCCTGGTCAATGAGGCTTTACCTCATTCTTTACCAAACTGTATACTTTTCCAAGCAATGAGCAGCCAGCTTCTCTAGAATACAGTGAAAAACTGTGTCAAATGCTGTACTAAAATTCAGATAAACAACATTCACAGCTTTTCCCTCATCTATTAAGTGGGTCATCTTGTCACAGAAGACAAGCAGGTTAGTCAGACTTACAGCCTAGATGATCACATTTACATTAGGTTAAATTCTATGATGAAAACAAAAAGAAAAAAAAAACCAAACAACTATAAAACAAAAGATAACTTCAATTTTACATACACAGAGAGAAAGTATTATTTCCTACCTACAACACTCTTCAAACCAACGAGCAATGTAATCCCACATATAATAAGGCTCAAAGGAATTGAATAGGAGATTGGCAGTTTTGATCAATTCTGCTGTTTTCTTGTTTTCCCTCAGTTTGCTAAAAGAAAATAAAAGAAATATTTAATATTTTTATGCTTCATTTCTGAGTTACTTAACCACATGTCAAGTTCATCCATCAACAATTGATACTGATGAATCACCATCTCCCCCAGCTCCAACCCTGCCTTAGAGTTCAGTACAGCAGTAGGCCCAGTACACCCATGTCTCTGTATGGTTGCTAGCCTTCCTGTCTGTTTTCTCATTATCTCTCCCGTAGTTGTTTCTTCCACACTTGGGGCTTCCCTCTTCTGCATTTTAAGACAGACATCAGAAACCTTAAAATACTTTTTATACTTCTCTCTATCTTCAATTTTATTCTATGATACAGCCAGCGAAAATACTGAATTTCAGCTGTATCGAGCAAACATTTTTGTCATGGAAAAAAGAAAAAAAAAAAAGGAGTAAATTTCATTGTAAAAATTGAAGAAAAAAAAAAACAGAAAAAAAAAAAAGCAATATCCCTGCAGCACAGAGCACAGAAGTTGCAATTGCTATCAATAGAACCCATATCAGAAAGAAAACAAGGTCACAGTCTCACAGGCTTTGCAATCATGGCCTAGATACAGCATGCTTTCAGACACAAAAAGGCTTTTTTTGTTTAAATACAAAATACATTCCACGTATCATTCACCTGCTCAGCTGCGTGTGATCTTTGTTGAAAGAAGGCTCTGCCTGAAGCTCCAGCTCTGTTTTGCACTGTGTATATAATGTTCGAAATACTTCAATCAACACATCCTCTAGGATGGCAGGGCCTAAAGTGAAATACCAGCAATTATAGTCTTGTCAGTTATAACACCATAGCAATCCACATGTGAAACTTAAATAATTAGCTAGCTGTGGTTACTGAAACCACAAAATTCCTTCCGTTCAATTTCATAAACTATATACATTTCAGAAAGGTTTTTTTGTTTGTTTGTTTGTTTTTTGCTTTCTAGAAATAATCAGGCAATTACAATAACCAGAACTATAATAAATCACAAGAGCAATTTTTTTCCCATATGTATACAATGATTGCTTGCACACAAACACATCTAGTTCAAAAGCAAAACACATTAGCATAGCTCATGTTCAAGCAGACTCCCAGGTATTATTAGCTTCATTGAAATATGACTTCATAGATTCCTAATCAGAGGTAGCTTTTAAACAACTATTTTGGAATACCTGCTCAGAAGCTAACTCATGCTGTTAATATACAAAAAATATACTCAAACATTTTAAACCAAATTACGCAAGATAAAACATTCTGAACATTTTCCTTTTAAATTGAGGCATGTTTTGATTAATTCCAGATAGAAATACAGGATTTTTTTTTCTTTTAAATACCATCTGCTGAGATAAACTCTGAATTTTAAGGGAAAAAAAAAAATTAACAAACAACAATTCTGAGATCAGTTGATTAGTTCAAAAAGTGATCCTGATGAAATATTTGCTTTCTGGTCATGTCATTTAGCCTCATTTAACTGCCTTCAGTGACAGTACGACCATTGAGTCAAGCTGAAATCTCACTAGCTTCTTCTGTGTCACTTTGCTGAAAGAATTCTCAGAGTGTCACTTACCTTATAAAAACTTCATGTGCACATTGCCTCTCAAAAAATAAACTGGCCCCAGAAAATACAAACTGACCCCAGAAATCAAAAAGTATCAGAAAGACAAGTTCTTGTCAGATACTTTGTTCTTGGTAGTCTGTCTTAACCACTTTCTTTTCAGGTTGCACCCTTACAAGTGATGCATTTTTAAGCTTTTATTACTCTACCCTCAAATCTTAGGGCATACACAGAAAATTCTGCTAATTTTTAGTCACCTTTAAAACTGTTGTAATAAAAAAAAAGGCTTAATTGTTGTCAGTTCTTTCATCTTACCTACTTTCATTCTCAGTCCTTTGCACTTACCTGCTGAAAACTGCATGTTAACATTTAAAACAGTGAAAAACAAAAATAAAAATGAAGTAATACTTGCTTCCTTACAGATAGTAATTTTGTAATGAAGTGTTTTGTCGCTAATATCTCTGATCTCTATGTGTACATTAGCAGAATGACCATATTGTTCCCAAAAGCAACACCCGAGATTTAAAACAGTAAAGTCACTATTTGAATAAAGAAATGAGAAATAGTGTATTTGCATTTCTTTCAACATGCTTTTTTTCTGCCTATGACTTCAGCTTTCTGTTCCCTGTGGTGAACGTAGAAGAAAATGACTTTGAATGAGGATAAATCTAACAACCACATTAAATAATTGGCTTGGAAGATCTAGAAATCCAGCTAACCGGCTGATACAAATGCTGTCATTAGGAATACAGCTTTGTTTTAAGTTGACCAACAGAAGAAAAAAAAAACAAGAGTTATGCCAAGTCATGTAAAACAAAATAAAGACTAGAATAGGAAAATGAAAATTACCCAGTTCAGGCTTATCCAGCAAACTGATAAGAATTCGAAAAGGCTTTAAGTCTTGCATTAACGTGCTTTCTTCTCCATGTCCGTTAACTTGTAATATTCCAGTCATGGCCTACAAAGAACAATAGTGTAAGAGAGAAAAAGAAAAACCAAACAGAAAACAGTTTTTGAAGAAATCAGCAGGGCTGCATATAAATGGAAAACTCGCAGTACTGGAAACCATTATCTCACTGCAGCTCATTGTCTCCAAGTTTTAACATTTTCTCAGTTTTGCCAAGGAGATAAAATTCTCATCTACAGAAATATTAACAAGTATATACCATAAGTCAAAAGAAAATAGAGAACACCCAGTAACATATTTTAAATAGGTAACATCTCACAGCTTCCTGAAAATACAAAAGACAACAAGAAAAGTAATGAAGAAACTTGATGAGAATGTAAGGTAGGCAGATGTAGAATTTAAGGAAGAAATAAAAAAGTAATCTGTCCATCTATCCCACAAAAATCTATGTTGTACATCACTTTCTTGACTAAGTTGAAGAGACAGCAACGACAATTTCAAAACAAACAGAAAAACTGAGTTTCTGCACTGAAGCAGTTTAGAGTATAAGCTGTAGAACTAAAAATAGCCCAACTAAACTGCTACAGACTCAGTTCAGTTTTCTCTGTTGCTGACATTTTTTATTTTTTATTTTTTTTAATTTTATTTTACAGCTTCTGAAGAAGAGAAAGAAGGAAGAGAGGAAATGAGGCAGGAAAACAGATTCAGCTTTTATATCCACTATAAATCAGGTGGTATAAGCCAATATCTTGAAAGAGAAATCTTTTGTACTGCAATGTGCCTTTGGAAGGTCAGAATTCTTATTACATTATCTCAGTGAATAAGATGGGAGGAATAAATGAATAAGAAGACATATAGAGAAGGCAGCAAAAAAGAATAATGTTTTTGAAATCTTCTCAATGACAGCAAATGGTTTTTACAAGGCATATGTAATTCATATTATGTAGACCAAACAATTGCTTTTGACATCATGAAAATGATTCAAAGCAAACAATATAAGACAATGATCATTGCCAAAAATTGTCACTTCCCAATCTAGTGTAACAGTAGGGCCTGCTTAAAGATCTACATCAACTCTACACTGCTTGTAGTTTTTTCAGACAGGAAAGCTTTTATAACACTAAGACACACATACAGATTTAGAAGGACAATCAGAATTTTCTAACAAGTGCCAAAAAGATGCTAAAAGCCTACCAGATTTTGTACAGAAAGAAAATTGTGAAGAATTTCTGAATTATCTGCCACAGGAGGCAGAAAGATGACAAGAAAAAGATGAGAGAGGGCCAGCAATGTCCTTGCTTCATTAGAATTCAGGTCACTTTCTCATCAGTAAAACAGCAGATCTCATTAACTTCATTTTAAATCGGAAGTGCTTATTCTCCACTGGATTTCACCTTTAAGTTGTTGAGAGCTAAATATGCTTTTGTCAGCAAATCAGATTGAAATCCTCACTGTAATTCCTATACATAGTACTGCAATTCTTACTATCAGAAAAATTCCAACTGTAACAATTTGCCCTTAATAAGAAAACTTCTACCTGATTTAAAGATCAGGCACAGCATCTTGAAAGACATCTGTATCCTCCAATTACTGTGAGAGAAGAAACACCAGTCCTTGAGACCTGGTAAACTCAGCACATTTAGCAAGGTTTTAAGGGTCAAACAGCATGACAGTCAACTATCCCTAACTATCAATGGATATCAATGGACAGCCAAAAGAACCTTCTCCTTGCCTAGAGGGAAAGAAGATCATTTATGCCCAGGCCTTCTGAGGAATGTTTACCTAATCAAAATTTTATGATTCCCAAAATATAGGAATTTTCTGAATCTACATCAGTGAAAATAACTCTCCAGTTCTGTCTTGTTATGTGTTGGGCTTATAATCAAATATCTTTCATGCGTGCTGCTTTCATGGAAGAATACGACAGGCAAGAATCTAATATCTGTCCTGATCATACCATCACTTTAAAGAATGACATTACCTTATATTTATTACATGTTTCATTGAGATGGTTTCAGAAGAGGAGGACAAAATACCACAGTAAGACAGAAATTGAAACGTCAACTCAAAAGACAAGAATAGTAACTTTGATCATTATCTACTTCTATGTGCTACGATAAAATATTGTATGCCTACCTGGACTAACATTTCCTTAGAGAAGGTGTTGAAATAATAAGTAGCATGCTCCTCAGGATTGCTGTGCCTTGTACTTCTGGGTCCTATAAGGGCACCATTGTTATCAAAACCTTAAAGGAAACAGAAGACAAGGCAATAAATACTTGTCTCTTAATAGAACATTTTGTCAATTTCTTTAAACTACAAATCAACACACTAGCACTGATAACTTACCAAGATGATGTCCAAGTAATGTTGGCAAGAGAGAGATGATTTAAAAGAGTTTAATATAGGAACTAATTGATACTTCCATACAAGCAGTTTGCACACAAGTTACAGAATTTAGCTTCACACAACACCACCAATCAAATTACTTATCACAAAAAGAGTCCAAAGCCTGCATAGTTCTAGGAAAACACTCTAGGACTATGTCTCATAAGAATATATCAGTATTAATAATAAGAGAACACAGAATTTGGTATTTTAAATATAAATAGATAATCACTAAAAACACTCTGATATGACTAAAATACCTATACAGAAAGAATATTAGTCATCTACTGATCATTCATATTCCAAAAAAGCAACTTTATTATTATAAATTTAAAAGAAGCTAAACTTTCACTTTGAAAGGTTTCTAAATTTTACCAATTTATTTTATTATTTTTTCTTTTTTCAGAAGAACCAAGTGAATATTTACTCCATTCCTCAGTTCTTGTTCAGAATTAACAAAAAAAAAACAAAAAACAAGGAAGGAAAGCCTAAGAAGATTAATTCCAACTTAAAACAACCATTGTTATCAATGGTTAAGCTAGCATGGGTTCAAAGAGACAGAACGTCATATTTACATCTAGAGACATAAGAAGACATCTCCAGCTACAAAACAATAAGGAGGAATAGCCAACACCAGAATTAAATAATCTCATGCAGAATATAAGAGTTCAGAGAGTCCTCAAATATAACCGACTCCCTTACGCACACACAAAAAGGAGCACAACATCAAAAAAAAAACCAAGCATAGCCATATTGCCATTTACTCTCTCCAAAGATAAGCAAAATGGAGGCACCAGCAATTCATAAAACAGGACCAGAAAAATTCATTTTGAAACCTTTTTCTGAAGTTTCAGCATTTTTCTGTGGAGATAGCTGTAGAAACTTACACAACTGAAAAAACACTGATTTTTAAAAAAGCATGAATTATCTTCTTCAATGACAGTAGATGATACATCTAATCCCCCAAACTTAGCTGAAATGTTGGTACAGTGCTTAATTTGGGAATTACTGTTCTCTAAGCTGGATAATGTAGGTATCTGAATGCATGATTGTGCATTTCACTGTCGTTCTTCAGAAGATGAACACTTTGCAAGTCACAGACTTCAGAAGTTATTAGGGCATTAATAAAGATTTTAGCTGAAATTAGTATACCTAGTGGTATCCATTTGGCAATAAGTTATGTGAATTTGAAATACAGTATTAAAAATAAACAATCTATTTAGTTCTATAAACAGCAAAACTAAAGAAATACAGAAAGATTTTTTTTTCATGTTAAACCATTAAATCCCTGCAACTTCTTCTGCAACAAAACTAATTCCCATATACAAAATTTTGCTGATCTCATCCCTCCCTTACTACTTTCAGTTCTCTCTTTCATGTTCTCCGACTATTTACCCACAAGCTACCTGCCTTTCATGTCATATCTACCAGCTGGGAAATATACAACAGTTGCTGGGAAGGGCTCTGGATAGCCTGAGAAGCTCAAAAGTATTGGCTGGTGAGCTGGAAAGCTAAACAAAAAAGGTAAAAGCAGAACATGAAACAGTTTTCCCTCCAGTTTCTCTCCACTCAGTCTCCAGATTCTACAACAGTTTTAAGAACTTACATGTCAGAGGTGCTGACTTCCATATTTAAGTGCTCTGACAGTGATCATAAAGAAAAATAGGCCAGCTGCATGCAACCACCGATTTCATTTTCTCAAAACAAGACTGAATAAAAGTATTTTTTTTTTTTTAATTTTCTCGTTTTCTAAATGTTACCCAAAGTAATTACTAAAGTCTTCTAAACATCTCTTCTTCTCTATCACTCTTTTTTGACTATCATCTGCTTTCATAGAAAAGAATAAACACGTATTACATTAGTAATCTATCATTTGATAGAAGTGAAAGTGTGTGTCATGTCATCAGCCCATTTGCACTCCCAGAAAGGGGTTGAAGTTCTGTATTAGCACCTTGAAGACCAATTAAAGTGATTGGTGATTTGTTAATCCAACCACACAAATATTTAACAAAGCCCGAAGTTAAGGTTTGCATATTCAGTCCTCCATCAATATATTATCAACACACTTTGACACTGTTTCACTTTCATCCCCTCTCTTTCCTACTATGCTCCAACTGTCCGATGCTGTAATGCCTGTTATCAATTCTTCCATTGTAAGATCTTAGGGAGACAAAACTTGCCTTTCAATGTCCACTTATGCAGGCCTATTACACTGGAATTTCTTCCTGAATGCAGCCCATATAACCACTGCTACAAGAAAATGCACAAATAATTTATGTAACAGGAAGCAGTTCCAGAATGACATTCTTCATTTGTTATGCCAACAGAGAAGGATGCTGCTTTTCTTCCTAACAATACAAAAGATATTTCCCTTTTCCAATAATCATTTTCTCTGTAACACAAAATGCAGCCAATGGACAAATGATTTTTCTTCAACTTTCAGTCAAAAATAAAACAAATTACCTAATAAAACAAACCTACCCAGCAGCCATGCATAAAGCCTTCGGTTGAGTGACATATCCCTGCGCAGTACCACATGTAGGGCTGCTGACAAAATTCTGATCATGTCGGGACGCGTTGCCTGAAGAAGTTAGAAACATGACTCAATTTAATTATGAAAAGTAACACTTTTTCTAATCTGGCAGCTTAGCATACACAAAACCAGTTAATTTCATGTTCCAGTATGCAGTTGTTATTTGAATAGACTCTTAGTAATAGCATGCACCCTTTACGAACAGCAAAAATACTTGACTTCATTAACAACTCATTTTTTTTCTAATTAATGAAAATACCTTGTAAAAAATCCTATGAAGCAAATTACACTAACATCTAGTTAAAAAATTAAAAAGCTATTTAAAATTCTTTAGTCTACCCATTATTGTTTTTGAAGGCTTTTGTAAATCTTAATATTAAAATCAGAAATAAGCATCCTAGTATCTAAACAGACACAAACATACTCATGTAGCAACTGATAACACAAACAGTTCCATAAAGCAAGAACACAGCTCTTTTTACAGCAAAGTAAGAAATTCCCATCATTTCTGAGAAAGTATGAATCAATTTCATGTGCATATATTAAAAAATAATAATTGAAAAAAAAAATGAAGAAGAGACCTTATATCAATAAACAAATCATCTTTAATTCTCTCATGTTCTGAAGCACTTATTCTAAAAAGATCAACTTTAACTGCTTTTCAACACTTAAGAACTGAAAACAGAACATGAACAGGTAACTTGTTTGCAGATGAAATTAGGACAAACTAAAAGCTCTTGATTAACACTACATTGGGTTTGCGGACACAAAAGTTAAAAGATAATGCATAAAGTTAGAAAGAACAAGGGCCAAGATCGTGACGTGAGAATAACCAAATCTATCAGAGCAACTCTTACACATGAATCTATTTAATCATGGAATAAATCATTAATAAATATTTCTAAGTGCTGCTAATAATTAAGCAGTAGAGTACACTTAGGAGTCTGCTAATTAGTATCTCTTATATTAATAGCCTACCTGGCTCATGTGGAAAGGAAAACAAAAAAGGATAAGGTCCAGCGTGCTCCGTTGTACTAAAACACTGGTATCCTGCACTGATGTGCTTACTGCTTCCACCTGAAGTAACAGAATTGTTGCAAGTAGATGTAACCGAACATTCATAAAATAAAAATAGTCACTTATAAATGCAGTGATATGTATAACATAGCTATTTTTAAATAATTTTGAATAATTACACAAGATAAAAACAGAAATAGTTATTTTATCACTGAATCATAGAATGGCCTGGGTAGAAAAGGACCATAATGATCATCTAGTTTCAACCCCCCTGCTATGTGCAGGGTCACTAACAACTAGACCAGGCTGGCCAGAGGAAACACAATCAATAGATTCCATGAACTATATAAACATTAAATTTTTGCTCTATAGTAGCAGTATATTAAAGAACAAAACAACACTATACATTCTTCAAAAATACAAAAAAACCCACATTTTTAACTGATGAGTAACGAATGGACAGCTTTACACAAAACCTAAGCAGTTCTGAAACATTAATTCAGCTTTGCAACATTTATCATACCCCCAAAACATCACTTTAATTGGAGGCAGAACAAATAAATGCACTTTTTTTTTAATTTAATTTATTATTTTCAAAGGCTATATTCAAAGATACAGAAGACATTTAAGCCACTCTGGAAGTATGTTATTACATAACCAAGCCTAACACCGATGTTACTGGTGTCAATAAAACATTACCATTAATTCAATATCACTGCCAATTATATAGAGTTGATCTTCCATTGAAAGCTTCCTATTCAAATGGGAGAGAACGTAAGTGATTCCAGGCAAGCGAACCGCAGGGCTTGTGAGAAGACTACCCCAGAGAGCACTATAGAACGCCGACTGATCCACAGCTGAGGCAACCTTCTCCAACAGTGTGTTTGTTCTACAAAATAAAGTCATCAGCTGAATTAGGTCATGCATCACAGTCCTTGCCACTATCCCCAACTCTAATAAATAAATAATCAGGTCTTACAGGAAGACTAACACTGTATTTTGGGTGGCTGATCATGTTCTGAACCACTGAATGCAACCTGGACACAATGATCTAACCTAGCAAGCCAGCCTGGCTTGCAAAATGCTTCTGCTTGCCTACAGAAAGTCTAACTATTCCTCGTGTTCAAAGAGGTTTTTCATCTGCTACTTAAGGCAACTGTTGCTAAACACAGAACAGGAGAGCACATCTACTTAAGGATACAGCTTTTGTTCCCTCATTCCTTGCACCAAGCACTTCTGGCAGTAGTGCATAACAACCATTTGAGCAAGAGCAATCCCTTCCATTACCCTCATTTCTGCCATCTCCTTGTGGCACCTTCACACAAGTATGACAGACCTGGGACGCAAGCAAAGTGCCTCCCCCCTTCCCCCCCCCCCCCACCAGAGCAATGGAAACTACGTAGCAAAGAAGTAGCCCCTTACCCACTGAAATAGGTATACCAACTACACTGTATCTACAGGAAAGAGGTACTGTTACAATTGCGCTTCATGTACAAGTTGAAATAACCCCAGCTTCTGGAGCTCCAAGCAACATTCTTGGAAATACCCAGAATATGTCAGCACATTAACAATTCCACTAACACAATGACTTGGAGTGCAACTCATCCTTTGCTTTGTTAAGATCTCAATGCACCAGACATTATGGTCAAGATACCCAGAAAGCCTAAGCCCACTTAAAGTAAGAATTATTACCTCCCAGGCCACTCTGCTCAAAATATACTAATAACCTATGCAGACACGTGGATCATTGCTGTCTGACTCTAACGTAGGTATTTTAATGATACTTTAGATATGGTAAAGAATAAATCTTAACAACAGAAGCTTAGGCTGCGTCCTGAATTCAGTTACATGTTTTATACTACGACTACAGCAAATATAACTTCAGTGGAAAGAAACAAGCAGTAAGTTCACAGAATCCCAGGACGGTTAAGGCTGAAAGGGCCCTGTGAACATGCGGTCCAGGCGATGTCCAAGCAAGGATACCCAGAGCAGGGTGCAAAGGAACACATCAAGACAACTTCTGAAGAGCAACAAGGAAGAGACTCCACAGCCTCTGGGCTGTCTGAGCCAACACTCCATCACCCACACAGTAAACAAGTGCTTCTAGACTCTAGACTGGCTCCTAGTTTCTCTAGTTCCTAACATGCTATACATCTCCAGAACTGAATTATAACACTAAGTCTACTTACTGTCAATTCTCTTTCAACATCAGGAACAATTAACAGTTAATCTATCATAAGTAATGTTAGGCATCTTCCATCGTAATGCTCAGTTGCAATTAATATGACTGAATGAAACTAAATGTCATCTCTTAAAAAAAAAAAATTAAAAAAAATCTACAAATATGTAATGAAAAGTTGCAAGAAAAATAATCAGTCATATTGCTTTATTAGCATACCCATTCTTACCTTTCATAGTATTCTGACCCCTCCTCTAAACCAGGCAGAATTCCAGTTAACAGTCCTTGCAGACCTGGTTTCAATGTTTTCCCCAGAGGGAGGTAGTAAATCTCATACAGACTCAGCAACGTTGGCTTGACAGACATAGCGGCATTGGCAAGGAGTGGAAACAGCCCAGAACTGTGGGGAAAAATTTCTATATACATACATATATATTTGGAAATTGCACAAGTGAGACAGTTTATGTTTACAATGAAATACTTAGAGGAAAAAAAAAATGTTTTTGAGTTTAACTTGAAAAATCAAAGTTAATGAAAGCTACAAATATAATAAGCTAAATAAAGGAGAGCTTTCTAGATACTAAAAACATTTTTGCTATTGGTACTAAATGTAACAGATGATTACAAACAACATCAGTAATCAAAGATGTGTGCATATAAATGCAATCTTCAAAATCATTGAAAACTGATGTTAAGAGACTGAAGACCCTTGTCTCAAGCTTTTTTTTTCCTTCCTCTTGAAACTGCTCATTCATCCTCTTCTCTACGTGTCATGAAAGATATTCCTGTAGATCTACTATTAAAAATCATTTTGGATTTTGGATACAAATTTTATATGTTACAGAAAAATGAAAGCCTTTGCAAATTGCAGAATTGTGTAATTTATTTTTGCCTTTATCTATAGGAAATGCTGCCTTATGATTCTCAACTGGTTTGTTTTTCTTACAGAAAAGGTCTTTTTGTTCATTTAAAGCACTATTGCACAGTCTTCCTTCAAGATCCTTAGACACAGTCATTCTGCTTACATGAAAAATACTGGAATCTTTGATAATGCAACAATGTAAATGTCTTAGTCTCCCCCCAAGCATCAGCAACAATGGCTCTTAGTTACATTACACAAGGTAGCATTTTTCTCTGTCCTAGAACTTGTTGTTACTGAGATACTGCAGCTACTGAAATCAAAGCACAAACAAAAAAAAATATTGAGCTACAAGTTCAAAAAAATCAAAAAACACCAACCAACATAGAGCTGAGATTCTTACTTCCAAAAAAAAGCAACTATTTGTGAGTATATTGCCCATGCAAGACAGAATAGCTGAATTTAAAGTACACAATTTGTTTCCAAGCATTAGTATACACTTCTGCTACCTCACCAGAATTCTGTTTTAATTCTACAGATTCTCAAATTGATGAAATTTCAATCTTTAGGGATAGCTGAAAATTAAAATCCACATGTGACTCCGTGTGTGCACACTTATATTGATTTCTTGCATATAACTAGCTGACATCCTGCTTTTCATCTGACAGAAACTGCTGGAAGTTTGGGAATCAGAATATTTTCACAACACTTTCTTTTCAAGGTTCTTTCACCTTTGTTATCTTCAATCCTAGACACTGACAGTAAGATGTTTGGTACTTGCCCAGCATTCTAGCAAAAGAAGCAGTCTTTCTGTACCACTGCTTTGATTGCTCGGAAGAGTAAATTTCTCATAATAAGCTATACTCAAGTAATGGAAAAAAAAAAAGTAAATACATTGAAATAAGTTTTAATACTTCAATTGCTGAATATATTTGCACAGCTTTGTTTACTTCAGTGAAGAAAAAATAAATTCCAGGTTTCTTAGCAAAATAGAGCTTGTTCCCAGGAAAATTTAGGCGACCTGTATGTCTTCTGATATACAGTATTCAGAAGAACAGTATTACACAAACATCAGCAACTTGAGAAGAAGAAATTGCTTGATTCTTGCCACATAACAAAACAATACTATTAACATAAAATGCAGAAAAACAAGCGAATTTCAATGACACATTTGGAACAGAGTTCCTTAAACTGAAATACCTGTAGAGGAAAAGATCTTTGGCCAAACGTTTGGGCCCAATGATTTTGAAGATGATTTCATACGTTTCAAGAGCCTTCCGATGAACTCCACCTGGCAAAGCTGGATGAAGGCATTGTGCTAAGCGCTTTCCTATAGTCAGCTTTTTAGGAACTACCTGGTACTTTGCATTGTTCTGTAGTACCTGATAAACAAATCAGTACATTAAGAAAAACAGAACAAAACAGGTAAGTTAAACATCATATGCATATTTTCCAAATTAGTTCCCAAACATGTTCACTAAGTCACAATACACAGCAAACCAATCTTTCAAGATGTACTTTGAAGCTTTTTCTTTGCAATGCCTCCCACCTGTACAAGACATTTGCTACAACCAAGGCATTTAAAACTTCACTTGCAACAGGCTCCACACTTACAGCTTATTTGCTTAATTTTTCCAGGCCTTTTCGGCCATAATCATGCTGTGGCAGTTTAGGATAAAAACAACACTCTACATTCATCAAATACACTGCCAGTAGCTCAGAGAGAACTACTAAAATTACCCCCCCCCCAAAAAACTCACAACAGAAAGGTTCAAAACTGCCATAAAGCAAGGCAAGACATAAGTTTACCGCTGTCTAAAACTGCATGAACACTTCAAGACAGATTCATATTTCTGTCCTTTTATTTTTTGTTCCAAATATCATGGCTTTCTCTATGAAAGGCAGAGTTTATACAAAGGAACTATCCCACTGACGCTGCCAACAGAATTGTTGATCTTGATTTTCCATAGGATTAAAAGCACAGTATATAATTGCTTCAGATCTGTATTTTTCTGTTCCAAATTCTGTACAGCTTCACATTGGTAAAAAGTGCATGTGTAAAGGGAACTTCATAACCCTGACTGAAGATGCCTGGAAACTCCTCAACTGATCAGAACAAGATCTTTCAGAACTTGAACACCTAAATAGCTATTAAAGACCACACTGATAGTACACGTTGATACTATTGGCATGAATCAAAATAGTATTTTCTGGCCAACAAGTGGTTTACAAATTCTGTAACTCAGAATATTAAAATATTTATATTCAAACAGGCTTCTATCTTTCAAAATATTACCCTATTATACACTCCTTGTCGATTCCTGATTTTTTTTTTCCCAAAGGCACCCAATGGACATACCTTGTTCAGCTTTCCAAGTGCTGATATTAAATCTGCCCATTCACTGGAATATTCAAAGTTCTTCAGTGCTTTGTCAACTGCTGCTACATAGTTTCTGTACTTGGAATCTGTCAGTAGCTCCAGCTCTTCTGTGTTCATCCTCCCACAGTGTCCCCACTAGAGACCAGCTTGTAATTCATGTACAGTCATTACCTATTCAAAATACATAAGTGAATCAAAACACAGACACATTACTAAAACAATTTTGTTCAGAGAACAAGACATTTTCCTCATGAAAGGCATGACAGAAATATCAAATTGAAGTTAGGCTATTTACAGCAAATCCTACAAAAAACCATACATACTGCCCACAAATATTTAAAACATATCCTAAAGAGTGCATTTAGAACCAAATCTTCATAAAAAATAAGAGACATTTGGAAAATTAATGCCTTGCCCCTCGCCCCAAAATCTGTTTATTCTAAACAACACAAGAGGATTCTTACTTTATTTTTCCCCACCCCTGAGTCCATCAGCAGAGGAAAACCAAACAAAACAGAAAGAATACCTACAAAAAACAAACCAAAAAACCACCACTCTGCCACAGCTCAGCCCTTCTGAAAACAGAGAACACCACTTCATTTATTTTAGAATTACTTCCAAGTAGAAGACTGAAGCACACACGTTAGGACACACATTATTCTGAAGTACTTTCATGCCTCAACCCATCTACAACGCTCATATTCCAATTCAGAAATACCACCCTACTTAGTATTTTTAATGATCATTCACACACACCAAAAATATAAGCCTAGTAGTGCCCTGTAATCAGAGGCTTTTGAAATTTTCCCTGTATATTTTAATGCCACGTTATTTACATGAGGCAATTAAGATGTTCTATTTTGTGAAACAGCACCTCGTAAATAATTTATGTCCTATGAAAGCATTTCATGAAATTCCAATCACTATTTTTATTTTTTTTCCTCTTTCTCTCTCTCTCTCTCTCTCTCTCCCCCCACACACGCACACACACACTTTTAATACTACTTCAGTCTCGAGCACTTACAATCCATAATGGGAAAGTCAGTTCTAGCATTTCTATGAAAGGAGACTTTTGAGTCCCTTTTAACCGAAGCCATATGGGAACTTTCTGTTATTCAACTTCAGAAAAAGACTTCACATTCAACAAATGCTGCTCTCCTCTGTCTCGATTAAAGGAATGCACAAAGAAAATTGCATGTTGTCTTTATCCGCAGATGAAACAGCCACCATGAATTAGCAAAAACAATAAAGAAACTGCATTCACAAGACTGCCTACCAGGTACGATAAATAGAAATCATGCTGAAAACAACAGTTTCAGTGAGATCTTTCACCGTGAAAGAAGAGCCAGCCTCATTGGCACCAATTCTGCAAGCAGCAGCACGGCAAAATTGTGGCAATGTTTGAAATTAAAAATATCTATGAAATAACAGAGCAGAAACACTAGCAGAAATAAAAAGTGATATTCTAATTTCTGGTGGTTCTACAGCTGAGGGATATAAAACCATATTTTTTAATTCTACTAGGTAAAGTTCAAGGTTTTGAATGAGTTCAAGATGACTAAAAATTAAATTTGTATTATTTCATGTAATAAATATGTTGTACAACATAGATCCAAAACACATACATACTTTTTAACCTTTTGTCATATGTTATCAGTTTAAAACTCCTTATGAAGACACAAAATCCTTACATTTATATTTTATCTACTCCTCCCTTCAAGCAGCACTCTGCCCAAAACAGTGTGCTATCTCCTAACTTCATCAATAGCTTTCATAAGAGCTCATTGCCATCTAAACATTGAAGCCTTGGGATCAACTGCTTGGTATTTGCAGCTACCTGAAAGCCAACTCTTAACCAAGTTCTTACAAAAACCCCCAACACTACAAACTACAGTGATACTTGTAACAGAAATGCTAAACTCATGGCCTCATACAGTGATTGAGCATCTGGTGAGAAGGCAGGGCCAACCCAGGGGACCTCAGGTGCATGCAACAAACCTTAGTGACCAGAAAGGGTGGGACCAGGATTGACTCCTCCCCCCCAGACCTCATTTAAGGGTTGGCAGTGGAGGTGAAGGTATCTTGCTGCAGATCCCTACCCACCTATGGCCTTCCAAAGGTAAGCAGTTTTTCTTTGTTTGTTTTTGTATCTATTGCTGCTGTATTTGGATTGTCCTCATTTGCTGTAGTTTAGGATTGAGAAGCCAATACTATCACTGTACTTTTCATCACATTACAGCATCACAGTACGCTTTCTCTCTTTAGCACTCCATAAGGTAAATGTGAAGAAAACCACGTTCTAACATGCTCAAATTAGAGACAGCTATAAATCAGACTTGAAGTGTCATGACTGTGTCAAGCTTATCAGATAAGTATTCTAGCAGATTTTTGCTCCCTCTTTTTTGTCCCTTTGCTTAGCAGTTGCTTCTGAAGATCAATGCAAATCCGTCTTTAATCCTCTTGAGCTTCATTTTTTTTTCAGAAGAACACTTCATAAAAAGTATTACTTTAGTCAGAGGCAGCACAGCACCAAGTTACGTGGTGCAGAGGGAACTCTGAAAAGCCACTGATCTCCAACCTTCATGACACAGTAGATATAAAGTATCAGATATTCTCTCTTCTTCACTCCTCTCATTCACCTTACCTCTTCCAGAACTGAGATTCCACATATATTTTTTTTTCCCCTCTTTGTTATTACTTTACCTCTCACATTGTTCATGTCCTACTCATATCTCAGCATTACAAGGAAAGCAGCAAAAAAGAAAATAATCATATAGGTTTTCACTTTTTTTGTCTGTAACTAGCACAGCAGGAGTGAATTAAAAAGGTCTATATCTACTAACTTCTTACACTTCTGGTTCTGATGTCAGGCTAATGACAAATTGTCTCCAAGGCAGAATAGAAATGCAGAGTATTATTTGAAAATATATTCTGAGTGCTAAACCAGTAGTTTTCCTTATACCCCAATGGCACAAAGGACTTGACCTCTTTTTTACTTAAAAGTTTGTGTGGTTTCACTTTATAATAACCATATTCTCTTTGGATTAAGATCAGAAAGAGAAGAGTTTTGCTTTGAAATAGTTACAGAGTACCAACAGATTTCTCAAAGAGACTGTTGTGAGGCTGCCAGTATCTGATCTCCAAATGTAAAGTAAAATGTTAACAATAAAAAGAAGAAAGGACCAACATACAAAAGCAATACGATTCACCTTTTCCCCAGCACAAAAGACTGAGGAAGAACTTAACAGAGTGAATAATGCTTTTTTTTTTGAGTCAAGAAAGCATCATTATCATCTTTTATTCAGCTACTACGTAAATGCAACCTCTTATGGCTGTGTGGAAAAGAGAACTCTGTCTTCCTGAAGTGCTTGAAAAATCTGAAAGCCAACAATTTAGACTGATCCAAGATTATTAAAGGTTAGACAAAAACAGCAGAAACACAACATTAAAAGAACAGTATTTTTTTGTCTTAATAAACTGGTCAAAGTATTCTGTTCCTATTAGGAAAAAACACAAACAACAAAATGAATAATCTGTATTTTTAAACAACAGTTTGTTGCTTACCAGCTGAAACTAATGAAATTATCCTGGTCTTCTAGTTTGTATTTTCATTTATTCATACAATATCAATTTGGAAGTCCTGCATAGAAAAGAAAAACGTATTTCTTACCACCCTATGGTTATGATCATGTTTCCTTGAATTTTTATATAATATATAAATATAAAATGTAATATATTTATCTTTTAAAATGAAGAGATGAAGAGCATCACTCCTCATTTTTGTTTTTGTTTTTTTTCCCCTTTTGGCATACACCTCACAAAGTGAGATCAAATCTTTTCATATTGAAGGCTCACCTGGTTTCCTGGAGAGTCTGTCAGGACATGGACAACAACTGACTAGTTAGATGACCATGCCTCTTAATAGATGAGGTAAAGGAAACACCAGTGTATGAGAATAACACTTATTGCTCATGATGAATATTTACATTATCTGAGAAATGCATCTACTTCCAAACTATTTGATAATCACAGAAGCAGGCCTTGATGCTTAATACCTTCTACTTCAACTTCAAGGGAACAACAAAATGACAAGAACAGACACCACACAATTCTGGATACATCTAGATACCTGTACTTTTAAGGCATGTCTTTGTCAAAGAAAGCAGTTACCTGGCCTGTGGATCTCCTTTTGCTGAGGGTTATATAAGCCTGCAAATCCCTTCAGCACTGAGGCAATACAGTCTTTCCTTTGTGTCATGTTAGAATGCTCCTCCTACAACTGTATTTTTCACAGCAAATGATCATCCTTCCCAAGCTTACGTGCTCAAGAGCCTTCTGTGTCGCATCAAGACAAACTATTGGACCATTTATGAGACTCTAAATGGCTCTGGCTGAAGCTAAAGAAACTACATTGACAAGAACTGTTTACATTAACGTATTCAATATAAGTAGGTCTTAACTTTATCACAAGATTGAAAGACTTTCCAACTACTCATAAACACTCTAGCAGCTGTTGTACCCCAAAGCTCCTCTCCAGGTTTGATTTGCTGCTGTCCCATTCTCACATTTTTTTTTCAAGCTTCCCAGAACTCAATAGGCTTATCTGCTTTCCACCCACCTGCAATACAGAACAGGTCACTTGCTGGTGCAAGCCAAGGGGCTGATCATTGTGGAGTGTAGACATGCTTACACTTTCCTCAAGATTTGTCCCTAGTACAGCATGAACCTTAGCTAACAATCCTGCTTGCTTGGAATTCAGAGCTCTAGCAGTTCAATGTCTATTCAAGGTCTATTTCTGAAGTTATCTAGTGATTCAAGCTATGGAATGTACAGGAAAAGAAAAAACCTAGCAGATAAGAAAGATTTCATGTTTCACAGTGTTTGATTTAAGCTGTATACAGTGCCCACATACCAAGCTGATAACTGCAGAAACATCTTTACTCAATATGAACAGATTTAAACACACAGAGAACAGAAGTCCTGTCACTTGACAATTCATTACACTTTTCCTCAGAAGTGTTTAAAAGCATAAACAGTAAACTACTATAAATTCCAAGCTAGTGTCTTAATACAAAAATCTTGCACTGGAAATATATATTTTCTTCTACCAATAAACAAAGACTTTCCAATTATAACTAATCTGTTTCTAAAATTAAAGTCCTCTTATATTCAGAATGTGTCAAAAATACATCTTAATGCCTTCTGAAGAGCAGCTTGAGCTTGTTACTTCAGCCAGTTGTTATTAAATACAGCAATAAGAAATATAAAAGATGAGGTATGACTAACAACTATATACTCACTGTACATTGAACTAGCCCAAACCTCACTGCTATCCTGCAGGAACGTAGAGAACTCTATGAAATGTATTATTGTGACAAGTAACTCCTCAATACACTTTTCTATCAAATAAAAATTCACAGGTAAGAACTATTCTTCCACAGAAAGAAATGATACCAAGTCAGGTGTTCGTATTCCTTTTAATTATCCATATTGATGACCTCTAAATGACCGTGAAATGTTTTTCTGAGAGACTCTCACTTAATTCTTGTTTGAATGAGAATCAAACACGTATGGCCTGTAATACAAAGACTAGATTAAACAACTGAATAGATTCTGAAGCCAGTAGAGAACACATCCATGAAACAAGCTTATCACTATGTTTAAAAAACAAAACAAAAAGACCTGTCTATAGAAACACATTAAGTACCCTTTTTCTTCTTTTGGCTGTATGGGAAGTAACAAAGAAAGAAAGAAAGATTCTCAGTTTACCACTGAGAGAATTCTGATGGGAATAGATAAGATATGCAAATGTTCTTCCTGCTTTTGCTCTTTTATGGTGTTCTGGAGTCTGACATACACCAGATACGACTTCATCAAGAGTAATAAGTAACAAGCTCAAAAATTCTTAAGGAACATCCAGCAAGCCTTCTCGTAATCAGCTTCTCTATTTAATATTTAAGAACAGAAATCAAGATCTTGACTTAGATCTAGAACTGGTCAGTATTTCCCTCTAATTCAGGTACACATTTGCAGGAAAGAAAAGCACTCAGAATTTGACCTCTACTGTTTTGATATTTTTGCAGAGTTTCCCTTCTTAAATTTCATTTCACCTCAGCTTACAAAGCTATCATCTTTATAACCAATTCAAATTCTAACAGCAAAGCTTCTATTTAAATAAGAGTAAACAGCACAGGTAAAGGCATTTTCGACTGTCTTCTATAATAGAGTAACCTTCATTTAAATCCTTGTGCTGACATTTCAGTAATTCCAGTGGGAAGATAGAATATCTCATTGATTGATTTAAGCATGAAAAGTAGCCACCCAGAGTAAACCAGTCACTGTGACAGTGTCAAGACAAAGGGAAACATTAAATCCTACCTCAGAAGTGTAACGTATGTGGCCTATCACCTATTCACTGCAGCAGAACCAGTTGCTATGGGTTGACGTGGCTTGGCTTACCCCCCTGTATTGGTGCAGCCTTTTTCAGTTGTCCACAATCAAATTGACAACGTCACAGTTAGCAATTTCCCAACCTTCATTTAAAAAAAATTACAAGTCTGCATATTGGAAAGCAGGTTGTCCCTGTTACTTCGAACAGATTACGTTAAGTATTTATCTGACATCACTAGATCCATGGTAACCACACAAATTTGGAAGGCTGGAGAAAACAGCAGGAAAATGAGTGCTCATGCTGCAGCCGTGCATGCACCTGCACCCCTGCTGTGCATGACCACTGCCTCTGCCCACAGTGAGCTCTGTGCTCTCCCTGCCATGCGGTGCCACTCACTCAGCTCCCACCCACCCTACTGTGCAGCAACTGGGAGGTAAATCATTTGAGTCACCTTCTCTCCAGGTATCTGACTGCAGGAACAAGGAAAGGTTTCTAAAATGAATCACAATTAATTTTTGCTTTTATGTTTCAGCCTCATTGCTTCAAGTAATCATTATACCCTTAACTGGAAACTCTTTTTAATTAACTAGCTCATCTGACCTCCTCCAACCATTTACTGACTGAAGACTCAGCTTGAGGTACTCTTTTTCTCTTGCTTATGTTTTACTGTCAGCCAACTAGTATTAATGCAGTAAGGAATTTTAAAAACAATACAAACAAAAAACACAACAGCAACAACTCAAACCCATTTAAACCCAAACTTGTACAGCATTTGCTTTAAAGAAGTTTGCCAATTCATAAATACATTTCAGCCTGGAAAACAAGAAAGGACCACATGAGTTTCATTGCCTTACGCTGAGTAGGTGGTATTCTCCTGAAAAGGAGCCTGACCCAGCACCGAGTTTGCGTTGTGACATCTTCAGCATTCCAACACTGAATTTAAAGCAAAATCCACTAACTTTAAAAAAAAAAAAAAAAAAAAGCCTATGTATTCATTTTTTTATTCTTTGCTCACAATAACTTTAAAATTGAAGAATTCAATCTTTTATTCATCCATTCCTGTTGTTCTAATACATAGCTTCAAGTGAATTTGTCTTCCTGTCTCCAAACCACCCTGATATTTCTTTTCAGTGTTTGCAAAAACGTTTGTTGGAAGTTCCCCATCCTGAGTCTTGCCAATGCCAAGCTTGGGTAACACTCTGTCCAATCTCCTTTTTTAATTACTTTGAAATCTTAAGATGTTACTAATTCATTTATTTCTTATTCCTACCAACTTCTATCTTTTGATGCTCATATAAATTCTGAAGTAGCAGTACAAGCCATATGCATACCAACACATAACCTAGAGTGTGGTTGTATTTTGCCGTGTGTCTGACTGCACACGTTCTGGAGATGGATGACAGAGAGCTTTGTAAAGCAGAGTCTTCTGATGACTGCTCTGGAAACAAATCTATTGGACCAAAACTTGTTTGCCTTCTTATTGTCAGAAGTAAACCACAAAGGACGTAAATGATTAAATTCTCTCTGATTTATAGATACTAGAAATAAATTAGATAAAACACCATTCCTTAGCTTCACTTTTTTTTAGATGGCTATATTCAAGTACAAGTTTCTAATGTTCCTCCTACAGAAGAAGTTACTAATGGAAAAAATCCATCAATGACTCCAGTTATGCATGCTCAACTATGCAGATACTCTAAAATCTCTAGAGAAGAAGCACATACCATAGAACATAAGCAAACTAAAATATAAATGATAAAAATAGTGTTCCATTGATCAGCAAAATCATCTCCTGAGTAGCTCTGGTGTTGTATTTTTCTTTGTTCAGATACTGGGGATAAATGGTTGATCCTGCACTGCTTCTCTCTTGAACTTGGGGAAAAGGAGAAGCAGCCTGTTTCTGTTTTTATTATTTATGGTTTAAAATATTCTCAGCTACAAGTCAAGGCAACGTGATTATTAATCTGAAAGGCAGTTTAAATGCATACAAATAAGCTCTACTGTATAAAGTTCTGCTCTTCCATTCTATACAGATTCCATTCTATAGCAAGTGCTGTTTTTATTGTCTCTAAGTTCTGTCTCTGTCCTATTTCCTATTTTTCTCAACTGTTTTCAAAACATTTTTATCTTTTTAAACCAACAACAAAGGTAGAACAGTAATACATATCTTCAGTCAGTCTCATCCAAACAATCCTCCCCAGATAAGTAAGAAAACTCTAAAAATAAAGGTGGGAAACAGTAAAACTGGTCAAGACAACTAAGCCAGTGATGAACTAAGAGAATCATTCCCCCTCCACTTATTTAAGTGAGTAATACTGGCAGATTAATACAATTTAAAGTCCACCCACACCAGACAGATTGCATTCTTACCAGTTTAGTTTGCAGCGCATGTGATGAGTATTTCTAGTGGTCAGTTTAGTATGTCAGTACTTGTGCACAAGAAAAGTACTGCCAAAATAAATATAACCTGCCCAATGAACATAACCATGCGCTAAAATGCACAGCCACAGCCCTACTGGAAGATGTATGATTACTTGTTTGTGCAAGATGCTGTTTAAATACCTGCTGTCACAACTGTCACCAACAGGTGGGGAAAATATGACATTCAGTGAGCCAGAAATGCAGCTCTCTTCACCTATTTCTCATTTACAGGTTACTTAGATCCCAGAAGTGCCTATTCTCATTTCAGTTAGAAGAAAACCAGGAATTATGCTGCTGACATTTTGCCTTTTTCTAAAGTGGCATTCACCCTTATAACATTCATCCATGTTATATTAAAGGTGACTGTACTTTTTGGATAACCACAGTGTCCAGGCATCATACTATCATTAGACATGAGGAAGGATATTACTGTATTTCATCCTATTTTTATGGAAATTTATCCATACTCAGAAAAAAAGCACATTTGATGTGTAAATATTTAGATACATAGCTATTTAGAACAGACACAGATGGAGGCCTGGCAACAAAATTACAAATTACAATGCTCAACCTTACACAGTCCTGGTTACCTGCAAACATCTAGAAGATTACAGTTTAAGAATCTTCCATCCATTCCCAGTTGTGTAGGCAGAACTCAGGTAACACACTGTGCAGTTATCTGAGACCCATAACATTACTGCATATGGGAAGAAGGCACAGGAATGCTAATTACTTAGCAATGAGAATGCAAGGACTCCCCCAAAGCAAGTTCACCAAAAGTATGGCTCATCTCCAGCAGATTTTAGGACATTTAAGGAGGCAAATTGCTTAGGCCTCTCTGATTATTGTAACAGGTGTGCAAATGCTATTAGTAAAAATGCTCAACAGACAAGCCATCGTACATTTATCAAGTGGGCATCACAAGATATAAGGATATGATATTTAGATGATATTTAACCACCACAAGACTAAGGCCGCTCCAGCATCAACAGATGGAGTTTAACCCCGTGCTGCACAAACGGCTGACGTATGGTGTTGCCCACCAAACATCACACGCTGCGGCCAGCGGGACCAAACAGCGGCCCACAGCCCTGGTGTGCTCAAGGTCAAAGCGGGACAGCCCCGCGCTCGGGCACGGACACTGGGACGTCCGCCCGGGCGGGATGGCTGCCTCCCGGGCACGGCGTCTGCCTGCCCCCCAGGCAGGGCACGGCCGGGCGCCGGTGCTCTGCAGCGCGGGGCCCGCTCAGCGCCGCCGGGCAGCCCGCGGGGCGCGGCGGGAAGGGCCGGCCGCCACAGGTGAGCCGTCGCACGGCGCCCAGCGGGCCGGCCGCGTTTCCCCGCACCTGCAGCCCGCCCTTGGGCGGATGCGCCGCCGGCCCGGCCCTCCTCGGCGAGCCGGTGGGGAAAGCGGCGGCAAGCGGGCCCGTCTGCGGGGAGAGGAGGGCGGGCTCGGCTCCCGCCGCCCGCCGAAGGGGGAAAGGGAAGGGAGAAGAGAACGGCGGGGAGCCGCCTTACCTCAGCGACCCCGCCGGAAGAGCCGCGCCGCCGCCGGCCCCCGCGCCACCCTGACAGCTCCCGGCGTGCCCCGCGCGCCGACGCACCGCGCCGCCTGGCGGAGCGCCGCGTCAGCAGCGGGTTGGGGGGGCTCCTGACAGTGAGCCCGAGGCGACTGTCCTCACGGTTGTAAGTCTGCTAGCTTGTGGCTTATGTTAACAGCCAGCAGCTGAAGGAGCCCGGCTTTACTCTCATGGTGTGGGGTAATGCAGAGGAGATGGCAATCGCTTCCTCGTGGAACTATTTCATAACTCTACTGCATAAATTCAGATTCAGCTCAATACTCAGTACTGCATAAATTCAGTCAGCCCCCAGTTCCCTGGGACGTACGCAGGCACTGAGTACAGCCACACACCCTGTATTTCCAAGTGAAGCAATGTGTCGGCCCTTACTTTTTGTTACAGGACAATACAAATGCACCTGAGATTTAATTCCTACCCAGAGGTCAGCAGTGCATATAGGGCCACTTAGTATAGAAAGCAACTTCTTAAGCAGAGAGTGATAGGACAAGGGGAAATGGTTTTAAACTGAGAGAGGGTAGATTAAGTCAGATGCCAGGAGGATGTTCTTTACTCAGAGGGCAGTGAGGTGCTGGCACAGCTGCCCAGAGAACTATAAGTGTCCCATTTCTGGAGGCACTCGAAGCCAGGTTGGATGGACCCTGGGCAGCTGAGCTGGTGGGGGGCAGCCCTGCGCACGGCTGGTGTCTTCAGGCAACAGGAGAATGCTGTATTCTCTACCTGCAGATCTGCAATTGGAGAACAGGCTCTGTGCTGCGGTAGCAGATGACAGAATGAAAGGTACCTCTGAAGAAGCACTGGAGCTCTCCAAGCCCTGAGCACATGGCAGCACCACTATGAGGAAGTGGCGGATGATGGCAGCTGGTGACTGTTGTGGAGGATGAAGGACACCATCTGCCACCTGGACTTTTGGCCTACTGCCCCCAACCGCTTGTACACAGAGGCACAAATGACGCTGCCTTCTCTGTGGAGCAGCATCATGGGTGTGGGGAACTTTTCATAGAATCTCAGAATGGCCAGGGTTGGAAGGGACCTCAAGGATCATGAATCTCCAACCCCCGTGCCACAAGCAGGGCTACCAACCTCCACATTTAACAGCAGACCAGGCTGCCCAGAGCCCCATCCAGTCTGGCCTTGAACATCTCCAGGGATGGGGCATCCACAACTTCTCTGGGCAGCCTGTTCCAGCACCTCACCACTCTCTCTCTAAAGAACTTCCCTCTGACATCCAACCTAATTCTTTCCTCCCTCAACTTAAAACCATTTCCCTTGACCTGCTGTTATCTACCTTTCCAAAGAGTTGACTCCCCTCCTGTTTGTAGGCTCCCTTTAGGTACTGAAAGGCTGCAATGAGGTCACCCCGCACCTTTCTTTTCTCCAGGCTGAACAAGCCCAGCTCCCTCAGGCTGAACTCTTGTATGAGATGGACAACAGGCTGTGTGACAGTTTGTGATTCAGGATCAGAAGAGACTGGTAAGAGTGGAAGCTTGGTGGCCACCTAGTGAAGGTAAAAAATCATAGAATCATTAAGGTTGGAAAAGACCACTAAGATCATCTAGTCCAATCACTGACCCATATCCACAAACCATATCCATCAGTGCCACATCCACACAGTTTTTAAGCATCTCCAGAGACAGTGACTGCACTATGTACCTGGGCAGCCTGTGCCACTGCCTCACCACTCTTTCTGATAAGTTATCCTAATATCCAACCAGAACTCGTCCTGGTGCAATGTGAGGCCATTCCTTCTTACCCTATCGCTGTTACCTGGTAGAGGAGGCTGACTCCCACCTCACCGCAACTCTCTTTCAGGAAATTATAGAGAGCAATGAAGTGTTCCCTGGGTCTCCCTTTCTCCAAACAGAAATATCCCAGTCCCCTCATGCGCTCCCTGCAAGCCTCTGCTCCAGACCGTTCACCAGCTTCTGGAAACACCCTAACATTTCAATGTCTTCTTTGTTGTGAGGGACCCAAACCTGAACACAACACGCGAGGTAGCAAGGGGTCGATGCAGGGAGTTCTTTGTCGTCCCAGCGCCTGGTTACAGCGGCTGCCCTCGGGGCTGACCAGCCCTGCGCACCAGCCGAAGCAGAAGAGAGCAGCGCTGCAGAGAGAAGGCCGCGAGGCCGGACAGCGCCGGCACCTAGCTGCAGGCGGCGCTGCGGCAGGAGGCCGCGGTTGCAGCTCCGGACAGGCGGAAGAAGCAGCCGCTTCCTTCCTGCGCGGGCTGTTGGAGGCGCTGCGCCGGCATGGTGTGCGCGTTTCTGCTGGAGATCCGGCGGGGCACGCAGAGCGCCTTGCTCGTTATCCGGTAGCACGGGAACCCTTCCACCCTCCTTCTTTCCCTCCCTCCTTTTGGGGCTGAGCGGGACCTGCGCGTTGCGAGGCGCTGGGTAGCAATTCCTTATGCGGGATAATAATAATAATAAAAAAAAAACAATAGTACGAAACCTGTTTTGCTTTTCCAGCGAGGCGAGCTTGCGGAACCTGCCGGCCGACATCTCGGTGGCTCCGGGCCGGCTGGAAGTGAGGAGCAGCTCCGCCTGCGGGGTGGCTGCGTTGCCGCCAGGGGTCAGCCTGGCTCCGTCCTCCTGCCGCGGGCTGCGGCGCCTGCACGGGGATGGCCTGCACCTGCACCTGCGGCTGCGCGATGTGCCCCGCGCCCCGGGTAAGGCTGCGCGCCGGCGGGCGGTACTGATAGTCACGGCTTCTGGGTGCATCGGCAGCGATCTGCTCTAAAAAGCAAAACTGCGTGAGGTGACGCAGAGAGGGAAGTTTGCTGAGTAACTTTTGCGTGGGAGTTTAAGAGCTGTGTTCGACTCCCTCCCCATGCTTTCCCCCTATTTCACATTTAGTTGCTAAAAATGCAGTAATATGACTCATTCTGGCTATAATGCAAAAATTGCCAATGGCCATTTATAAAAGTGTGTTTTATATAAGTTTTATGTTTTATATAAGTTTGTGAAACTTGTCTCTTATGTATCTAGAATGTTCTTAAGTGCCTTTTCTTTGTGATTGCTGCCTAATTCTAAAATACCAACTACCTTTGCTGAGAATATACCTTGATGTCAGAAAGCCTGTTTATGCATAGAGTTAGGCTTACACTTTTTCTTCTGCCTGATATTGATTGTTGTTCTCTGGATGCTTCTGTAAGTGGTTTTTTTTTGTTGTTTTTTTTTTTTTTGTTTTTTAAATTTAGAAACTTGTATTTTAAGCTATCTGATCTGTCTCCTGAGACTGTGTTCTCTTTGCTGACCTGTAGAGGGTATTGCCGCCTGTGTGTTCTTTGAGTGATACCACCACGACTGTATCTTACCTGGCTGAGGATCTGAGGATTGAAGACTGCTGCCCCTTTTTTTTTTTTTTTTTTAAGCACCCAGATATTTTTTATTGTGTATTGGGAAGTACCTCATATGGCAGAGACACTCACTAATAGGCCAGGCTGGATGTGGCTCTGGGCAGCCTGGTCTGGTTGGTGACCATGCACATAGCAGGAGGTTGAAAACTAGATGATCATTGTGGTCCTTTTCAACCCAGGCCATTCTATGTTTCGTTCTATGTTTCGTTCTATGTTTCGTTCTATGTTTCGTTCTATGTTTCGTTCTATGTTTCGTTCTATGTTTCGTTCTGATCATTGCACAAGAGAAGCATTGAATATTAGTTTGTACAATCTGAAGATTACTGTCTTCTCTTGTTTGTAGAATTGGTTTATAATCTGAGGGAAAGCCTGAAACCACAGAAGAGTTACATCTTTTACTGCCAGTCCTGTGGTGACATCATAGTAAAAGAAAGGTAAGCACCGCAGTGTCTTGCACTTATGTCAGTAACTGCTGTACTAATTGGTGTTTGTATTATTTTCTCTACTTAGATAGTTAAAAGATGTTAATTTTGAACTTGTTAGTTAAGAATACCTTGAAACACTTCTACAGATGACTAAAATCAAAATTGTGTGAAACAACTTTTATGTATTTATTCATTCATTCATTTTGGCTTAGAAGGTAGAAATAGCTAACAGCATATGGTGCATTGTCCTGCAAGGTGGGAAATCTGAATTCTCTTCTTGGTTGTCTCCGGTGCCTCAAACAAGACATTTCTTTTTGTGGCTGGACTTTGCTGTGTGTAAAAACAAAACGCTGAAATATTTTGAATTGCAAATAGAAAGTTCAACACATTTTTAATTTTCACTGATTCGAAAATACTCAGAGTCTATGTTTAGCTGACAGCTCTGCTGTATCTAAGGGACTCTGCTCATTGCAGAGGAGTTGGCCTAGATGACCTTTAACAGTCCCTTCCAACTCAAAAAGATTCTATGAAAACTGTCACCTAGACTTCTTTCTTCCTGTGTACTTTGAGGGATCCTTTTCAGTTCTGTCCACTCTGTTAGGAATTTTCTTCAGTCACAGTGCTGTTGTTATAGAGTAGCTGGCCAGGATGGAGGTGTTGTCAGCAGCTCTCTTCTTCTGTCTTTTAAGCAAAGCTGGCTTCCACATTACTTTGGAAATGCTGAATTTGAGAAGTTCAGGAGCAGTTTCTTAGCTATACGACTTGACCTTCTCTACTCCTTACAAAGTGAAACACAGAATGAATGAATGAATCATAGAATGTCTTGGGTTGGAAAGGATCTCAAAGATCATCTAGTTCAAACTCCCCTCCCATAGGCAAGGCTGCTAGCCACTAAATCAGGTGCTAGATTGGGCTGCTCAGTTTTGCATCTAGTCTGTCATCAAACATCTCCAGAGATGAGTGTAGAGGAAATGCTAAGTCATGGCTTGAAATGGGTGGGAAGGCAGGGCCAACCCAGAGGAGCTCAGGTGCATGCAATGTATCTGAGTAACTGGAAAGGGTGGAGCCAGGATCAACACCCTCCCCTCTCCCCCAACCTCATTTAAGAGTTGAAAGTGCAGGTTTTCCTTTGTGTCTGTGGCTGTTGCATTTAGGCTTATTCTCACTTGCTCTAGCATAGGACTTTGCTGTTTGCTACTGTCGTTGCTGTGCTTTCCATTGCGTTGTAGCATTGCAGTGAGGCATTCACAACCTCTTTTGGCAGCTTGTGCTGGTGCCTCACCAGCCTCTCAGTGAGAAACTTCTCTTGAACATCTAATCTACATCTCTCCTCTTATAGTTGAAAACTGTCTCTTCTTGTCCGGTTACTATCTATCCATGTAAAAAGTTGGTTTCCCTTCTCCTTGTAAGCTCCCTTCAAGTACTGGAAGGCCACAATGAGGTCTTCCTGGGGCCTTCTCTGCTCTAAGCTAAACAAGTGCAGGTCCCTCAGCCTTTTTTCACTGGATGGTGATCCAGCCCTTCTGGTTCTCCTCTGGATCAGTTCTACATTCTTGCTATACTGGGGCCCCAGGCCTGGGCACAGTACTCCAAATGGGGCAAAGTAAAGAGAGACAATCACTTCCCTCAGTCTCCTGGCCACCCTTCTTTTGATGCATCTCAGGATACTGTTTGCCTTCCAGACTACAAGAACACTGTACCATCTCATGGTAAGTTTTTCATCTACTAGGACCCCAAAGTCCTTCTCCACAGGGCTGCTCTCAATGAGTTCTTTCAGTCTTTTCAGATATTTAGGATTGCCCTAACCCAAGTACAGCATCTTGCGCTTGGCCTTATTGAACCTCATTAGGTTCACATGGGCCCACCTTTCAAATTTATTCAGGTCCCTTTGGGTGGCATTTGTTCCATCTGTTGTAACAACTGCATCTCTGAGCTAGGTGCAATCCACAGACTTGCTCAGTCTTATTATATATGCCACTAGTAAAGATGTTGAAGATTACTGGTCCCAAGATGGACCCACTGAGGGACATGACTTGTGACTGACCTCCACCTGGACATAGAGCCGTTGACCACAACCCTCCGGCTGTGACTTCTTAGCCAGTTCCTTATCCACTAATCCACTGTTTGAACCCATATCTCCAATTTGGAGATAAGAATGTTGCGTAGGACCTTGTCAAAAGCTTTGAAAGAGACCAGGTAGTCTGCAGAGTGAATGAGAATTTTAATAAAAAGCTGCTGCGTTTTCTGTATCTTGTGATGAAGAATTTTGACAGCTTCAGCTGCATGTGTATAAAGTGTTAGAGACACACTTGACACACTTGCAGTGTTTTATGGTCTGTGTCACTCCTAATACTCAAAATGGTAATGCAAATGTAAATCAGTAATTTTTTTTTTTTTTTTTTTTGGCAAACATACAGATTTATGGTTATCCTGAACATAAAGGGGGGAGGGTTTTGGGCTTTCTCTGATGAAATGTCTCATCAGAAAGTCTAGCAATAAGCTTTTGATAGATTTATAGGGTAATGAAACTTATAATTTCTAGTCAGAAGCATTTGCTTTCAAAAAATCTTTTATATTTTCATCTTGGAGTGGGTATTTTCCTGAATTTCAGCACACCAAATTCGTATGCGTGGAATTTACATATTTTGGTTCAACATCCTACAGTGTAACATAATTTGAATTTTTAGAAAGAAAAAAAAAGACATTATAATACATCACACGTAAAACATTTCTCCTTGTAGAAGACCTCTGACCCCCTTGAATGTTATCTCTAAATTATATTGACTCGGGTAAGGATAGAAGGTTGGAGCTGCCAGTGTGTCAGTTTCTGTTTTACCACTCCTGCTCTTCCAAAAAAGACAATACTTTCAGAAATAAAAATTGTTTGCTGTTCACTGCGTAGTCCAGAGACCTTGCTAATGAGAACACAGGTGATGGGATTGAAGGGAAGTTTAATAACTGTGTATGTGAGAGCTTAATAAAGTGTGCATTGCTTGAAAAGTGTCTGCAATAAAATCAATCTGATATCTAGAAAAGGATATCTTTAAAGAAACTGAAAGAAATGGAATTTAGTTTAGATGTCTCCTAGGAGACATAAGAGTCGTCTGGTATGTGCATAGTTGCTGCAACAGTGGTAGTTACGGTATTTAGCTGAAGCAAGAGGATTTTAGGTTAAAATGAAAAAACATATTCTAAAGCTTGTTTTTTTTTTTGTTTTTTTTTTTTAACCACTAGAGATAGTCTGCAATTTCTATCACTTTGAAGAGTAGATGAGAGAAGTATGTCTGGAATGGTTTAAGTGTTGTGAATCCTTTCTTGAGACAGGGAAATGGACTGGATAAGAGTTTCCAGCTCAGTTTTCTGTTATTCCCTCAATGTTTTCTGAGATCCACTGGATTAGTCTGTCTCCTTTGGGAGTCTTGATGACTCTTCAGGCATAAGGGTTATGCTCTCTGCTTCTTCTACATTATCCTTACATTAGAGGAAGTGGTTAAATTTTTGTTTTTTTCTCATAATTTTAAGAGTTGCAAAGAATTTGGGGTATTTCCTTTCTCTCCTTACAGTTATACATACATACAGTATGAGTGTAGGTCATAGATAAAATAATTCTCTAAGATGTTGTAATGTATGAAGGGCTGAATGTTGCAAAAAATAATATTTAGAAATTGACTATTAAGAAATTACTGTTTTAATTAGTCCCAAGCCTGAGCAACTTTACTACACAAGTATTCTACTGAAAAACTGATTGTAGAAGTCTTTTAATTGGACTTTTCATTTACTAGTAGCTTTAAGCTTGACAGCTGTCAAGTTGGTCTTTCCAAAAAGATGGCTGCTCCTAAAGGAATCCCATTGGATCTCCTATCTTTTCTTCCTTTCTAGAACTGAAGTGTCAAGTACTTATTTTTACTCCTTTACTTTTTGTTTCAGGCATTTTCAATAAATAGGATGATGTGATTGGCTGCTTAAATATGAATTAATGATGATAGAGGATGTTTATATAATGTAGTTTTACATTATATAAGAATCTCTATGGCCAAATCCTCACCTTAGCAAGGAAGCCCATTACTGCAACTGTCTTAACTAGTACCTACCTTTTAGCTTTTTAAAACTTAAGCACCTAGCCTTCTGTTTGGAGACAGCATTTCTAAAGGGAGGTTTAGGTTTATTAGATGCTTTCAGAAGGAGACTGTGTCTCTTAATTTCTCTCTGGCTGTATAACTACCTTAAAGCAGAAACTTAGCTATTGGTTATCAAGGTTATAAGTTTTATCTGCAGGCTAGAGTTTATTATTGTGTTTGGCAGCTTTAAGGGAGTCAGCACCTGGTAGACTTCAGGCTTCTTTTTTATTATTTTTTCCTGGAAAGCTAATTTCAATTAAGTGTTAACATTTTTCCAGTTCTATAAGCAGAATCTGGAATAAGGCTTTTCAAGTCTGAATGGTGAAAGGCTAAAATAAAGTGGAAAAGTTATACTTTCTGTATAGCTTAGTTGGGAGGAACCTGTTAAGAAACTTCTCACTGATCAGAATGACTGCTTTTTGTTTGGCAAAAATTCAAGATCTTGATGCAATTCACAAAGCTCCAGGCTGTGAGGGTAAAGAAAGAGTAATGTAAAGAAATTGGACAGCATTGATCTGCAGCCTAAGGTAATCTTTTTTTTTTCCTTCTTCTTCAACACTTTAAAAAGTATTGCTGAGCAATACCACCTTTATGTTGCTGTAATATGAGGAATGGTACAAGGGAATGAAAAAAAACATTTTTTAGTGTTAGTCCAGGTGTTAGCACTAACTGTATGCAACTGGGAAGAATAATCAGTCTTTAGACCTCCATCTGAACCTTGATAATACCTCTGCTGATGATACATAAAACTACAAAGAGTGAAGTCAGGGATGCATAGTGCCGGAAGGTGACATTAGTCATAATGCTAAAGCTGGGCAGGAATACCAGTTATTCCAGGTTCCATCTGCAGATGGGGCAAGCACAGTTTGAAATGTATTGCAGATCGAGAAAGAAGGAAGGCTGTATACAAAAGTTTTCCTTTGACTCAGTCGACAATACAGAAAGCACAATGAACTGCAGTGGGAAAACAGGCATCTTCAGAAAAGAGCAGTCTCTGAAATGCAAGAAAAGGAGGGTGTCTAATTGCTGTCTCATTAATTCTCATTAGTTCTCTGATGATTTGCAAAGTGAGATTGTGTTTGCAAGTTTTCAACTAGGAGTGGAATCAAGAAATGATGTGTGAGGAGTTTGGGTAAGAACAGACAAAATATGAGAGCAAAAGTAAAACACTTGAAGAAACTAGACAGATAACAAAACATTGTGACAAACCGCATGTAGAAAATTGTTGGAGAACATGCAGTTAAAGCTATTGTCTGTTATTTTGGTAAAGAGGCAGAATTTTTTCCCAATGCAGCAGTTTCTTAGAAAACAGAGATTAAAGCAATTGTAAATGTGTGGACAGTACTCATCAATGCTTTTAAATTCTTATAAAATCACATGTGGTGAGACCACAGAATGGTTATGGGAACTCCAAGCAGAAAGTATTGACTGCTAAGCATAATGGCATATTTATACACGTGCATTTATTCCAGCTATCAGAGGGTGTTCTACAACTTAGAACAATGCTTCAAAAGTTTGGCTTTTAAAATCCTCAGTCACTGTGGGTAACCAAAAAAGGAAGTTAAAAACAAAATAGATGAAGAACACAAGGTGTGGTACTGGCTGTAGCAGACACCTTGGTCCATATAGCAGTCCAGGAGAAGAGGATTTGATTTAGTGGGTTGGATGGTGGTTTTGTTTTGTTGTTGGTTTTTTTTGGTCTCTGTGTTTTGAAACGTGAATCTGAATCTAAATTAAGAATGCATTGTTTCATCCTTTTTTCTTTTTAATGGATACACACTGTGGTATTTTTGTCATGATTTAGCTTTGTTTCAAAGTCTAATATCTGACTTTGAGAGGCTTCGAAAGACATTCTGTGGCGACTTTTTTTTGTTTTTCCTTTGTTTCCTTGTATATATTAAGCTTGGTGCAAGGAAACTTTGCAGTAATTAAAATAACTGCATAATCTCCATTGTTACATTTTTCTTGAGTGAGTAGATCTGTTTTAATTTTACGATGTGATTATTTACAAGGAAGTTATGCCAAATTCTGCTGGATAATCGTTGAAGATTCACCCGTGGGAAAAGCTTCATCACAAACTTGGCAGGAAATACTTGGCCATTGCTTTCTCAGAATTCATCCAAAGAAAGTGCCTTTGACTGAAAGGAGAGTCATGCACCTCTGTTTGGAGAAAGTCCTACAGTTTTTTCTTTCCTTCTTGTAAGGAGTCCAGTCTCTTTGTTAGTGTCTTAGAGTGTCTTAGGAAATAATATATGAAAATATTTCTTTTTCTCTGTTAGGAAATTTTTCAGAGTTCTTCCTCTACCAAGTGAAAACTGGAGTGCTTTAGTAGAAGAGTGGTGTTGTCACCCTAATCCCTTTGCAAGAAGCACTTTACACCCTCAGCATGATGACTGTTTTCTTGGAGAGACTTTTCTCCTGTTGAATTCAAGAAATGAATCATATGTGCCTGAATCTCTCAAGTGCAGCTCAGAGACTGAACATGATCACACTTCTCAGAATGACTCTACCCTGGTAAAGTAGTTTGTTTTAATAATTCTTAGGAGAATGTATTTGAATTTTTTTCCTTGTGAAACACATTTTTATCACTGGCTTATTTAACTTATAAGTATTACAAGGGTGTTTTGAAGGTCAGAGAGGGTTGTTGGCATTCAGCTGCATTGAAGCCAGACAATACACGCACCATGTCATGACACTGACCTGGGTATGAACCATTTAACAATGTAGTTCTGGAACCAAGTGTTCCCTTTTCCCCCCCAAAAAATATCCTCAGTGGAGAACATCAACATTTATTCAGATTGTAACTGTGACTGGTTAGGTGTTTTACAAGGGACAGTGAAACAAAGCAAAAGGAGAAAACTAGAGTAGCAGTGCTTTTCTGCTCCAAATATGACTGGATGCATAACTATAAATATGATCAAAGGAAAGTGTAGGTTTTGTTTTGTTTTATTTTTTAGTAAGATTTAAAACGATCAGAAAGTGTTTCAGGTATAGCTCCCTTATGCTGGCAGAATGAAAGAAGAATGTTGAGCTTATTTGAGGGCTCTTTGTCTGGTAAAAAGGATCTGCCACTCCAGACTGTAACTGCTGAAGGTGACTTTTGTAAAGTGTTCCAGGAGGAGATATCCATCAGCTGAGCCTGAAGGAATAGGGCTACCATTTAGCTTAGAAACATCAAAATTTGTTGTTGCTCAGGAAAAAAAAGTGTTTATAGGCTGATACTGTTGTTTCAGTAGTGAGTTGAGGAAATAAAATAGATTGCTTTACTCGTCTTGGAAATCCAGCACTCATAAAAGTTTAAGCAATAATTACTTCTGCCACCAAAAGAGCATCAAGTAATTTAGCTTGCGTTTCCATAAAATCTTTTCTGTTAATGTACAGCTTGTCTGTATTTGTGTTAAGACTTATCCTGCAGATCAGTCCCATACTGTGTATTAAACCTAATAGTTTAAAGTTCTTCAGCAATTTTGGAAACTGTTACTGCCTTATGTGCCTGTAACAGCTGATATGCGGATTCCCTGCAGCAAATTCTTCATCTATTGAAAGTAACATCAGAGGCCCTGATTCTTATATAGTGCTGCTGTTTACCATCATAAGGGATTTGTATTATCTCCTTTTTAAATCGACAGGATTCCAGCAGGTCAGTTGCCAATGGTGTGATGCATCCTAGTGAGCCATCTGTTTTGAGAACAGTTCTGTCCTCCTGTCTGTATCTGCAAGTCCTGAAGCTATGGTCTCACTAGTTTCTTGTTCCGTTGTTCTTTGAAAAACAAAATCTGGGGAAGGGAATATAAGAATTGGTATCCTGAAAGGATTTCAGCATGAGAGAAGCAGATTAATCTGGATTAGCTCTTGAGTTGACAACTGAAGTTATGTATTCTAAGTATTAAGAAGGCAGATAAGTAGAAGATTTTGAATTTCCAAGAGGACAATGCCTTCTGTCAGAGGTCTCCAAAATTAATTATCTCACATCTCAGTAGTTTCAAAAGGGATCATGGAACAATGGGAACAAAGATGGGAAGAGGCAGTGTCTATGGAATTCATACTGCAGCCCAGAGAAGGAGGAGCAGTCTGCCCAGCATACTTTTAAAATCAATCAAAGAAACGTTTGACAGGGAAATGCTGCCTTTGAGGCAGAAACATAATAAAAAAGATACGGGACAGAAATGTTACTGAGATATGGGTCACCAGAATAATAACAGAACTTTGAATGAGAGAGGAGGCTATTTTCTGTCAGAAACTTATAATACTAATTTAGTGCGATGAATCTTCGGATTGGCTTTCTTGTTTAGAACTTGAGAATTCTTTCCTTGTTTGTGTCAAATCCCTCTTTCTACATCTTTCAGGCTTACACTGAATTCCAATTTCCCTGTTTTCGTATTTCTATCATCGCTCAGTTGCCAAGGAAATGAGCAGAAAACTATAAGATCAAGCAGAAGCTGGATTAATAAGGGAAAAAGTCCTCATACTGAAACAGAAAATTCTTCCATAATATGAGAGGAATAGAAACAAGATAGATTGCTATTGGCATAAATGTTCTCATTTTGGAGAATACCACTGCAATTTGTCTCAGTATGAAAGTTCTTTTTTAATTGCATTGCAGTTCTTTGGAAAGTGTTTGTGTATGACCAAAATAGTGGCAGGAATATACTAGATATGCTTGAACAATCTTTTCCTGCCTCCTGTGGGACCAAGACAACATCCTTCCATCGCAAACATATTTCTCACATCTATTAGTCTTCCAGTGTAACACAGTATTTAAATGTCACATGGTTCTGCAGCATCCTAATAGTATCTCTTGGGGAAAATATTTTTTCCCTGTTGCCATATCAGGGATCTTTAGGAATAGAAGCTGAAAATACTGGGCTGGTGATCCACCTCCATCTGCCGGTTGCTAGCAGCTGCAAGTTATCAAATAGATATATTGATTTAATTAGCCTAGCTAAAGGTATTGCTTTTTCTGCTGAAGTGTGATATGGTGAGTTAGTGGTGCTTTATAGGTACAGTACTGCACAGTTCTCAGCTAGTACCTGTAACCATAGTCAGGAAAAAACATCTGAGTTGTAGCTTTCAAGGAAGTGCTGCTATATACAGTTACTGTGCAGTTTTTGTATCATCCTCAATAGAGAGGGCAGAGGATTAGGACTTTATCATCATGAGTTCAGAGGATTAGGACTTTATCATCATGAGTTCAGATCCTGTGGGCCACTTCCTTGTTTTTGGGAAGCTGGAACAGTCCTTTCTGTTCATTTTAGTATTTGCATAGTACAGATCAGAGAACTCTTGCCAGACATTCCCAGCATCAAATCCTTCATTTCTGTTTGAGCTGTAGCATGACTTTGAGAAAGATGTCAAGTACTGATTTAATAGTCAAATGAAGGCAACTTTATCATTCTTTCGTAAACTATTTCAGTTGTTAATCAACCTGAATCTTTGCTGCCTACTTATTAAATTAAACACAGTAAGAATTGTAACTCTGTATCTCTTTTCCTGTCAATTTATTTTCTGGAAAATATTTTTGTAAGTTTTCCAATTATTTTCAACACTCTCTATAGATGCATTTTATCAGTAATCACGTTACTAATTCTGGAGAATTAAATTCTCTATATTATCCTTGTAGTGGAAATGCTAAGTCATGTCCTGAAGCAGTGATTGAGCACCTGCTAGGAAGGCAGGGTCAACCCAGGGGTGCTCAGGTGCATGCAATGCACCTGAATGACCATAAGGGGTGGAGCCAGGATCCACCTGTTCCCAGACCTCATGTAAGGGCTGGCAGTGGAAATGAGGTAATCTTGCTGGAGATCCCTGCCTGCCTGAGGTCTTCTAAAGGTAAGCAGTTTTTTTTTTTCTTTGTTTCTCTATCCCGTGCCTGCTGCGTTTGGGTTGTCCTCATTTGCTGCATAGGATGTTGCTGCCCTGCCGTTGTTGCTGTGCTTTCCACCGCATTATAACATTATAATCCTTATCAACAATTCAATTGTTTATACATTCAGAAATCATTTTTTCTCTTTTTTCTGTAGCATTTCATTAGTAATTCATGTTTAGCTAGCTACTATCATCTAAATTCTTTTAATTTTTGCTGTCATCTGCTGTTTGAGCACGTGCTTTGGAGTAAGTGTAACTTAATGGTCCAGACTGGTGCTTGTAATTCATTTGTCTCCCATGTGTAAGTTTCCCTGTCATTGCAGTAAGAGGTACCTACTAAAAAATTGGCCCAATGTGTGTATTTTACTCCTTCATCACCTCTTCCATGACCTCTGAATCAGAATGAGTCAAATAATAATGTATTATTTAATGGTGACAAGGATAATTAGGCTTGGATATCTTCATAATCTGGAAGCACATCATCTAGGTTCTGCAGACAATCTGTAACAGACATACCTCAGCATTTTCCTTCGGAAGATGAAAAGCGTACCTGAGACTATACTGAGACAATAGGATTTGTTTTATTCAACTTTTTTTTTTTTTTTTTAATTCTGTAATGTGGTAGGCCACAAGTTACCAATTTGTGATCTGGATACTAGTCTGTGAGAACTGCCTTGCATCACACATTTTAAAATTTGAGGACTATGGTGGTGGCAATGAACATAAACCATGTTCTCTCCAGTTGGAATGTATGGGAACTGTAGGCATCTCTTAGGCTGCAGAAAAAGAGAAATGCAGAGTGGAAATACTCTAATTTAATTTGCTCTAAATTTAGACAGTCTTATGTAGGCAAATCCTGCAGTAGGATTTCTTAAGTTAGTTGTGACTTGTTTGGACTTTACCAAGCCTGTAAGGCAGTAGTTGTTCAACTGCACATTGGTATTTTTATGCACTGTGTATTGAGTTAACAATTATGAAAGTATTTGTACAAAGACAATTTAGAGGTCTTCTCATGAGATTCCAGAATTTTTAGTTGCGGAAAGGTTTTTTTTAACTCAGGAGCATCTGTGTTTGCCTACACATCTCACTTCCAGATCAGAGTTGTACTGTGCTACAGCCAGGCTGATAATCTCACATAGAACAAATTCTGGAGTTTGTGTTAATGTAGGAGTTGTGCTTGCTTGTATCCATCTACTGATAATGAGTTTAAATGTGAAGACTGGAATTACTAGAATAGAGCTGTATCCACACCACCTTTCTGAAATACCATAATACATTGTGTTCTGTAGTTCTTTCCTAGTAATTCTACATACTCTATAGACCTTTTCTACTTTGCTGAACATTAAACATAAACATTAAACATAAATGTTCATTCCTACAATCCTGTCCACAGTGGTTAAAACTTTCTACTGAGTGATGGTAGTGTGTGGGAGCTGTTGAGTCACAGCCTGAACCACTGAAAGATTGCCTGGGGAAAGGACCCTGTCAGCCCTGGGAGCACAGGTGAAGGCAACTCAGTTGTGTGACTGGAAGGGGTGGAGCATGGTTGCACCTCTCTTATAAACCCCCCCCCCCCCCATTTAAGGGCTGACTGCTCTGGGGAAGGATCTCTGGTTGGAGATCCCTCCTTTGTGGATTTTTTCCCCGTGAGCCTAGATCCTCAGAGATGGGTGAGCATTCCTTTCATGTTCGTCTCTTTTGCTATTCCATTTCTGTATTGTCTTTCCACTGCGCTAATCTTTCTGACTGTAACAGGTAGTCATTTTACAGTGTAATATTATTTATATGTAATTAGGAATAGTTCTTGTGTGCATTATTTTTCCCTTATCAAAACTGAATTTACCTCATCACTTTATCATGCAGTCACTGAATATTATGAGATTCTCTTGTTATCTGTTATCATAGTTGTCCTATGTGATTGGTTATACTGCCAGATTTAAAAATTGTTATGAAACTTGAAAGCATGTCGAAGTGTAGAAGACTGAAGTAGTAAATGCACATCTTTGTGTATGTGAATATAAAGGGAACAGACTAAAGTACAAAGTTCACTATATCCTACTGGGAGTATGTTAAAATTATAGAGTTCTTTTTCAGAATAACAGAGCAGCATCTAAATGATGTTTCTTTGTCCTACAGAAATCAAAGGAAAATACCAGAGTAATTTGTGAGCGCTGCAAGACAACACTGGGAGAAACAGTATCATCAGGTATTGTGTGTGCAATCTTAACTGTACTTGCCTGCATCAGCTAATGAGCATCAGAGGTTAAAAACTCCAGAGGAATGTTGTTTATCAGAAAAAATGTAATGCTGGAGCCAGTGTGTTTGTGGCATTCCCTTCTGGAATTGCTCTCTCTGTGAGACCTTGAGCTAGTGACTTACGCAGGGACGTTCCTTGTTTTGGTTTTTGAGGCATATTTGATTAATTCTAAAGCTTTGAAAGATGGAAAGCATGGTTCCAGTTTAGTAGGAATCGCAGTCAAACAGGAGATCTGAAAAATTGCAGATCGTTTCTTTGTTGTCAGTCATACAGAATGATGGAAAGGTTAATTCTTAACTTGTCTTAAGCTTCTAGTGCTTTGTGAACTGTTATTGCTAACAGCAAGCCTGGTTTCATGGAAAGGAAGTCTCTCATCATTTGATGATGAAATTGTGAGATTCTTGGTTTTCTAAAAGCTGTTGTGACATTGAGTATTTAAAGCTTACCTGATGTATTCAGAAGATGTTCTTCAAAGTGCCATTTTTAACAGAGAGATAAGCAATGATAAGACTGTTTTTAGCAGGATTTTTTTCTTTTGTTCTCTCTCTGCTCTACTGCAGATATGTGAGTCCATCTCAGTTCAGAGAATATAAAAATGTAGCAGGAAATGCAAAGTCTGTTTCAGAAATAAGTTATGAGTAGACAGAAGTTTGAATGATTATTCTGTACGGAGATCTAAAAATTACAAGCGCTAAGAAAAGTATTTTTTAAGGTAAGACGTTTGAAATCCTACAAAGCAAGTTGTAAGACTTTGCAAAATCGGGCTAGAAAAGATCCTTACAGATCCTCACAAATTAATGCCCTCATCTAAGCCTTCAGACAACTCTAGCAATGATGTGATCATTGATAGAGGAAGCAGGAAACAGTGTAGGTGTGCAGGGGATTGTTTTGGACTCTATATTTTGGTGGAGTTAGAAAGCTTGTTGGTTGCTTTCAGCATGTTCCATCAGCACTGTAAAAGCTTTATGGAGAATTTGAAGAACAGACACAAATCTGTTCTTTTCCTCATCTCTATTCCCATATATGCTTAGGCTTTTTTTGGTGGGGAAGGGGGAATTCCCACCTTTTATTTTTGCGGGCAAACATCTTCTCAATTCCCAGTACCTTTTACAGCAGTGGAACCTATTCCTTGTTTAAGGTAAGCCTTCTTGGACAGGGCACAGCATGGAGCCGACTAGAATTAGCTCAGAGGTAACATATAATTTCTTAACAGTGAGGATAATTAAATTAACTATAATACTTATCTAGACAAGGTGTGGAGTTGCCAAGCCTTAGAATAGTTAAAACAGGATTAAGTGTCTTACTGAGAATCATAGAATAGATTGGGTTTGAAAGGACCTTAAAGACTCTCTGGTTCTGATTTCCTTGCTGTGAGCAGAGAAGCTTATTTTCATCCAGGTTTTACGGCGTGTCTGGACAGCTGTCAAATGAGGCATTCCATTCTACTCTTGAAATTTATGGAACTGATGAATCTTCACTGTTGCTCATATGTTAAGTCTTATTGGAATTAAGTTCTTTGTATGTGTAACCTTTTCTGCTTGCTATTTGGTTAGGCTGTGTGTGTAGCCTACCCTTGGAGCTTCGATGTGATAGTTCTTTGACATTCTCGATGAAGACTAAATTCTGAACTCAAAACATTTCCATTTGGTGCTAAAAGAATGTCTTAGTGGAGCTTTTTGGAAACACAGTGAAACTTGAGATGTTTCGTATATTAACACAATGTTAGTGCAGTTTTTGGAAAGAGATTCTAACCTACCTCTTTGAGCAAGGAAGAAGATTATTCCCGTGTGTAATGTTACTGGAACTCTTGTGGTTCACTGCAGCATTACTGAGCAGCAGAGGATTCTAAAATACCATGTAAGCTATGCTGATCTCAGTAATTTAGGAAAGGGCTTTTTTTTTTTTACTATGTCTTACAGGTTTGTCTTGATAGCAGTGCGTAGTGGACAGGAGTTAATTGACACCAGCAAACATCAATATGTAAGACATTTCAGTCCAGGTGTTTGGGTTCTTGCATACTTTGTTTCAAGGTGATTGTTCCTACTGTTAAGCAGGGATCAATGTGAATGGTAAACTGCTAGAATGCTGCTCTGAAATAATTACACGATCAGCAATGTTTTCTTTTATCAGATAGTTCTCCCACAGACTCAAGCATGAACTTGATCACATGCTGCACATCTTAATTGACTGCGGAACAAGAAACTAATTATAGTGTAATTAAATACAAAAAAAAGTCTTCGTTATTTAAAGGTGTTTTTCATTTTAGATACTGTTAAATACTATGTGACTGAGGTGATTGTTTGGCCATCTGAGGAAAGCTTCAGCACAATACCAAGGTAAAAAAAAAAAAAAAAAAAAAAATCAGATAAGTTGCTTAGTTTTTTATATTCTGGAAAGGATGCTAGCAACCTAGTAACATTTAATATTGAAAATTTTAAGTATAACAAAGTGCTACATTTTAAAGGTAATGTACTCTGTATTTACTCATGCACAATTTTGTGTCTATAATAAGGAGATTACAATTTATTGCAGTATTTCACTGTTCAGCCAATAAACAAAAATAAAATACTTATTTGAATTATGTAAGTTTTCATGGCATTTGGTGACTAACTATTGAAATTGAAGATAGTTGTGTAGAGTGAAGTAAGCTTGTAATGTTTCATTGGAAGTTGGGCTTTTAGATTTTCAAGTAATTCAATTTGTAGCTAAGATGGCACAGAACGTCATTCAATTATCTTGTATTATATACTTTCTAGTAGTCATTGGTCTTTCTATTTGTGAATTATATTTTAAGTATGTACACTTTTCTGAACTTTGTGTTTTTGTGTATAAAGTATAAGGAAAAACGTTTATTCATTATTTGATGTTTGGTGTTGGTTAAAGTAAGGGATATGGAGCAATATAGATGCTGATCTGTTAAATAGTTCCTGTTGCAGGAGATAGAAGGTGATTTTGGCGGAGGCAAAGATAAAGAAACTCAATTTCTTTGTAAAAATGGATAGTAAGATTGTAGTGGAATTCATAGTATGAAGTTGCTCATACTTGCACTGCGTTGATATGAATGATCCTACCTGTGTAGTTGCTATTAAAATGTATGATGCGTTTAATTCTTTAGCAGGTCTCAATTCATACAGAGTATGGTTGCTCAGTGTCTTGTGGAATTGTCCTCTGCTAAAAGCACATTTAGATTCACCATAAAAGGTGACAATGGAAGGATCTATATTCTGGTAAGTTTTTTATCTTGAAAAAAGCTTGCTAGGTAAAGCAAAAGCTGTGTCTGTAAGCAAGGCAAAAAAGGGAATCCATTTAGTACTTTCAATCAGCATGCCGGTATTCAGCCAGTTCTAGGAAAGCAGGGCTCCTCGTATGTAGCAGTTTCTTGGGAATATAAACACCATCACTCCCAGGGGCATTTTCATGCCTCCTTTCCCCTGGCTTTTGTTCCTGTGCATGATGCCCTGTGGCCAGTTCAGATCAGCTGTCTTGGCTGCGTCCCCCTCACAGCACTTTGTGCATCCCAGCCTCCTTGCTACTAAGGCAACATGGGAAGAAGATACGTCCTTGGTTCTGTGTAGGCATTGCTCAGCAGCAATGAAAACATCAGAGTGATACTGCCTCTGCTTTTGTCCTAAATCCAGAACATAGCGTTGTACCCGCTACTATGGAAATAATTAACCCCGTCCCAGTCAAAACCGGAACATGGAAATAACAAGAATTTCTACTCAGAAAATATGGAAAGCTTAGATCTTGGCTTTGTAAAATAATCTCATATTTCTGTTCCAGTGTTTCCTATCTTTAATCACTACAAGTTCATCAAATTATGTAGTATCTTTCACAAATGCTTTCTTAGTTCAGGAGAAATTATTCATGTAGTCAATATATTGCATTAGAAAATGAAACGCAGACAATAGTAAAATTTCCAATTGTACTTGATGATTTAATGCTGTTAAGCCTGCCTATTTAGACAGTAACATCTAAATTCTTCAAAGTTTTAAGGTGAATTGGGATTTGAGCCTGGAGTTTAATAATAGAGGCCAGCTTAGCATTTTAATGCTCATTATTAATCAGTATGAGGTTGAGTTAACATAGGAACCAGCTTCTAATTGTAATCCCTTCCTTTTTATTTTTTTTATTTTGTGTGTGTGCGTGTGTGTGTTGAACATCAAAACGCCTTGTTCATTTCCATGGTGATACTCTGGGAACAGTACATGCACCGACAGGTGTTCCAGAGGTACAGTTTAAGTCTTGAGACTCAGAGACCTTGTGGATACAAGTGTATGTAAGCAGAGTTTATACTACTGTTTGCAAATAAATAAATAAAAAAAAGTAACTGCTTAGGGCTGTAAGTGCACAGACAAGTGGTCTCATCGATGTATAGTGGGCCAGCTGTTCCACTTGTTTGTATTGAAAATGAACCTGTCAAAGATTTCCATGTGTAATGTTTGCGTTTATGTAACTGAATGTATGCAGCCTAGGCTGTGTATTTAATAATTAAGGTTGAGGTCCTTCAGAAGTCTTCTTTTGAAATGTTTATTGTCTCTGTATATCACTTAACATTACACAGTTACATTATCTATGGAGAGCATAACTTGAGTTTCTGTAAATTGGTGATAACCAAGTTTTTGAAAGCTCTGTACTTAAGGATTTTTAAGACTGAGAGTAAATAAAACTGTGATAGAAGACTAAAATGTGGCTCAGACAAATCTTTACTTATCCTGTCTGTGTCATCTCCTAGATGGGCTTCACCTAATATAACTCCAAAAGCTTCACCTGTGAAAATTTTATGGTAGGGTCCTGAGTAGTCCAGTCTTAACTAAGTTGTTCTTTGGAGTAGGATTAGGTAAGTTAGCTCATATTTTAGCATTGAGTGGGAAGGGAGTAGGAAGGTAACCCAAGAAAAGAAATGAGACAAATGGGAGGGACTTGTCAGTCAGATACTGATTCTTTGATTGTGTTTTTGAGAGCTTGAGCAGAATGAGTTCGCATTTGTCAAGCTAGAGAAGGGGATGTTGCAGCAATCAAGATGTGACGACTACCTTGTTGAGACTTAGTTAACCATCTCTTTTAGAGAGTTGTATTCTCTGTGAGGTATGAAAAAGACCAAATTTAATCCATTTAGTTTAAATGCGAGGGCAGAGGTGTTGTAATGGAGTGTATGTACAGTACGAACCCACGTGATACCAAAAGTATTGGTAATGTCTGCAATAGCTGGGAGTGAGGAGGAATAGCAGCTGTTTCTAGCCATGTTAAATCAAAGTTTGTGCCTTATTGTTCTCAAAGGGAAGCTGAAGACATAGATTGAGATTTTGGGAAACTCACCGAAAGTAGATCGCTGTATTTTACTTATTTGGATTAAATCCCACCAAGTGTAACAGAGATTTGTTGCAGCTCTTTTCCTGACAATATCTTTGAAACTTACTGGCAGGATGATTTAAAAAGGAAAAAGCCACATGAAAATACTTTCTCCCGAAGCTGCCATATGAGGAAAGGTCATCAATCTGCATTATGAATAAATTCTAAACTTTATCTATCGATCTTTGTTTGAAAGCTCTTTTCTTACTGGAGTTAAAGTCAAAGGAATTTGGTTCAGCATGCACTGTTTTTGTACAAAATAGTAGAAAGATTGTCTGTGGTCAACAGAATGGTTGAAAGCACAGATGAAAATCTGAATGCTGTGCTGGCCACAAATAACATATATAAGCTTCTTTGAGTCACTGCACTCAGCTTAGTGAGCGGTTGTTCATTCACACCAAAAGCAGGATTTGAAAATAAGTCATTTATAGTTGATAGTTGTAGAATATACTTTTTTTTTTTTCCCCTCATAGCGAAGTGTTTATTCTTCCCTTCTGAAGGTGCAGTTGATTGTTTTGCACTGTGGGCTAAATGACTAATGCAGACCTGTGGTGTCACTATTGAGGAAAGGACATTCTTTGAAGAAGTGGTAGGAAGTTGCTGTCAGAAATGGCACATCAGCACTTTTGATAGAAGTACTTTTCACGTAGTTCATGTTGCAAATTAAATGGATTAATTGCTTTCTCTGAAGAAAGTTCCAGGAAAATTCTGACAGATACAACTGTTCCATGGACTAATTGTAAGGATAGTCGCCTTCCAAAAAGCATCCAAAAGGGGCTTCTTAAAAAGGAAGTCTTAATTTCAAAATTAAGAAACGCTGTTTAATTAAAGCTAATTGTGGTGGTAGTGGCCTTTGTGTTTAGGTTGCTTCTCTTCTGTCCCCATTTTCTCCAACATCTTCAACGTGCAACTTAAAAGCACCGTGTGTAACAGCCCGAGCTGTGAGGTATATTTTGCTGTTCAGTTTATGAATGTACTTTGAGTTACCAGAACAAAACTGATAAATAGCCACTTGCTAAGTGTGAAGCTCAGTTGCTGGTCATCATTTAAGTGTGTATGGGAACTACTGAGTCACAGCCTGAACCTCTTTTTGATCACCTGAGGCGAGCCATGAGTCAGCCAGAGGAGCACAGGTGAAGCCTGGCTCCACCCCTCCTAGACCTATTTAAGAGCTGGCTACCAGAGGGGAAGGATCTCTTCTGGAGATCGCCTCTATTGGTGTTTTGCGGTGAGCCCAGCCGAAGGGTAAGCCTCCCATTTTGTTCTCTTTTGTTATCATTGTCCACTTTGCCTAACTCTCTTGATTGTATTGTAACATCTTGATATCCATTGATTATACAATTGTAACATCTTGATATCCATTGATTATGCAATGTGTGTAAGCAAAATTGATTGTTCCCTCTCAGAACTTGTTTATCCATTCATCAGTGAAAATTTCACAAATAAGCATAGAGATATTCTGAGCTTTGATCTCCAAACTGTGATTGTTGCATTCAATTATGACATATACTATGTGTCCTGTTACCAGTGGCTTTTTTTCCTAACTGGGCATGTCGCACATCTGCTACCAGCCTTACCTTAGACCATGTTAATTGCTGTTTTTCTCATTGTATTTCTTAGATCTATCCAGTCATAAGTAAATGTTTTGTAAAACTTCTTACTTGTTCCCACTTCTAGTGGGCAGCCTTTCAGTTCCCTGCCTGTAGCACGCAGTCATTCAAAATGATGTGCTCTACTAGAGAGAAAGAGATGTTAATAGTGAATGACTGTATTAACTCCTGGTTTTCTTCTCTAGGGACTGTGATATGTAATAGTGAAAATAAAATGTCAGTTTGCTGTTTTTTGACACTTCCTTAGAAACTGTCATGCTGTGTTAGTATCAGCTGTTCGTGGTACATTGGATTTAGGATTAGAGTAGAAGAAGAAATTGATGTCATCCTCAGTAAAATAATTTATTTCTTTATTTATAGATATGGCTTTTAAATTCTGACACATTGCTGGTGGAGTCCTCAGGAAGTTCCTCCTCCCACAGTGTCTTTACACTGTTTGGCGATAATTTCATGGCAAGCTGTGGACCATCAGGGATGTGGAGTGCTGTCAAAGTTCTCTACCAGCCGTGCATTAATAACAGGAATAAAGAGTAAGTATGGCCTTTTTTGACCTCGGATTGTGATTTTTGATTAATTTTGCTTTTCAGGTCAGAAATATTTCTTTGAGGTCCTTTAGACAGTCCAGTAACATCAGAGGTGTATGTTCCTTTTCAGGATTACATGTTTTACTCTTTTTCATTTCGTTATCAAAAGGAAAAAGAATAGTTTGGTTTTCCCTTAGAGAAAATCTAACGGTTAAATTTTTGCAGCGTAATGTTAATATGTGGACAAGAGAGTAATGCTGTTCTTAGAGGCACACGTATGAATGATACAAACAGAGTTATCTCCCTTACATGGGAGAATGATTTACTTTTTCATTTCTTCATTTTTTTCCTTTCTGAACTCACTGTGTACTTTTAGAGCTTGGTCTTTTCTTCAGCTCTGTTGACAGATGCTGGAAAGATTGTGGTGCCATGAATTCCAAGGAGGAGGAGTGAGGTCTATCCATACTGTCTCAGACATGCTGCTCTATAGCTGTAGCTCTGGGCAGCATAACTGAGAGAGGAGGGAAAATTGAAGGAAGGTGAGCATAGGCTGTTGCTTGAATGATGCTTGTGTTTAGCCAGATCCTTCTCTTTGACTTTTTGTCAAATTTCTGTGTTTTATGTGAAAATCCAATCTCATCTGTCAAGATACTTAGAGGACGAATCCTTTCTGTGATTCCCCAGTAAAGAATTTGGGCAATTTTGGTACAGTTGAAATCAAGAGGGCACAGCTGGGTTGCTCATAGTTCAACAGATTTTTATCTGCCTGTTCCAACTTCAGTCTTGACCATTAAAATTATGCTTTGCTTTGTAAGACGTAGAGTTGTGTACAGGACTGGAATGTCTTAACCCAAGCTACCTTTTGCTACCTTTCTAGTGGATCACAATAAATTAGTATTAGAATAATCTCTGTTTATGTGGACAATGTGCTTAGCAGTGCCACTGTTAAGATATACTTCTTGTAGCCTAGAAGAATAGGAATAATGCCATACAGTAAACCTCTGCTTTTTGCGTTACTTGTTTGTGAAGGAGATGTCCTTTTTGGATGATTCAGAAATTCATTGAGACAACAAATTAGCCTGAGTGTAACTGTAACTTGCATTCAAACCAGTGATGGCAGTATCTCAAGCACAAATGAAGCCAAAAGGAAAGGGGAAAGAGAAGAGGTATTGAAGGTGGTTGAGTTGAATGCCATACCAATATTTATGTTTCCAAGTCTGCTAGAGCCCTTAGGAAAAATTTTATTTGAGCAAACATTGAAAAGACATTATGACAAATGTCCTACCTAATGTATTAAAGGCTGTAACTGTTAGAAAGCAAAGGTGTGAGAATATTAAGCAGTGACTCTGATGTTTGCAGGTGATAGAAAATTTTAAGTATATTTCTTGCTTTTAGTTCTGTAGTGATAGAACAGACAGATGTTTTTCTGTAGGTCACCCTTAAATAGTGGTTTAGTGTTCATCTTATTTCCAAAATTTGAAGGAAAAATAAGAAAGTTTTAAAGAGCTATGTATATATGTAAAATGTAGAAGGGGTTCCCTGAAGATTCAGTGAGTACACTAACTTATAGTCCAAGAGCTCATAAAAGTACAACAAAATGTCTTGCATAGACAAGGAAGTATGCATACATCATACACATTTAGATATTTTCATGGAAGAAATATACACCTTGCAAAAATGTGATGCATTATAGTGAATATTGCCAAGGTTATCTGTCTTAATTTTCAAACAGTTTCTAATATTGAGTAAGTGAAATAAACTCTCTAACATGGGAAATATATTTAAAGTGGACCTATTTAAATAAAAAGATGAAACTACAGGACAAGCTATTACTGTTATTCACAGAAGAGAAAAGTTTACCTTTATGAATGGTGTAGCTTCAGGAATTGGCATTGGAAATATCTGATCTAAAATGTTATTTAGTGCACAAAAATGTATCTTGAAGGATTTACGTTTAAATTGCTTGTTGTTAGAATGGGGGGGTATTAGAAAAACCACTACTTGCTCTTGAAGATGCTCAGTTTACCTCTTTTAAGTCATAGTTATAACTCACAATTTTGTGAGATTTAATTACCTTAAGACATACTGTTACATAAATTGAGGTAAAAGTTGCATCTATTTAGTCAATTACCTAGTGTTCAAAAAAGCTTTTCTTCAGTAGTATTTTCAGCAGCAAAATTCTACTCTGTGATTGTATTTGGTTCTTCTATTTTCCCAGGCAGACTGGTTACAGTTCTTTTTTTGAAAGTTACCTTGTATTTATCCTTGGAATTTGAAAGGTGCAACTCAGGCTTTAATTCTCCTCTAGCAGTAACTGTTCTCTCCTTGGCTTATAATGCAAAAACAGAAGAGAAAGGACCATAAAGGTTTGCTGTAATTTCATTCTCTCAAGCATGTTGGGAGCTTTTGTATGTTTTGGTGTAGGTGTGGTATAAGAAATTAAAACACAGTCCATTTAATACTGTTATGTCTGACCATTTGTATCTTCTTGCATGCGTGTTTCCCAAACTGTTTGATGCCTGTTTAAGTACATTGTTGTCATTTCTTCCAGTTAGGGATTTTAAAAAACAGAAGAAAACTGCAGATGTGCCTACAGGTTTGTGTACAAGCTGTTATTAACTGTGCTCTTGTTCCAAAGTTAATGTGCTGGAGCAAGATCCTTCTTGCTTAACACTCTGGCACATTTTGCATGTGTGGTAGCCCAGTGTGCTTTATGGAACAGAAGAATCATTTGGCTTGTTTTTGGTGATGAACAAGTGTGTGTTGGTTTAAAAGAATGGTTTGTTTTTGTTTGATTCAGTCTACATCAGTATTGCCTGTAAATATCAGATCACTGAATCCCAGTATGGTTGAGGTTGAAAAGAGACCAGTGCTCTGCTCAAGCATGGGCACGTATGGTCAGCTGCATAGCATGGATGACTGGGTAGCTACACCCTGAACTACCTGAAGTTTCCTCTGTGGGAAAGCTACTTCTTCTGAAGGTTATGTTTGCTGCTTGTACTGACAGCCTAGAGGATTTGAGCTCTACCTTTAAAATAACTACTTATGGTAGAGAATTAGTGAGAGTGAAAAAAATATTACTTTTGAATCTGAACATAGCAAACAAGTATATTTAAAATTGTGTGATTAAAACTGTTTTATTTCCTGTAATGTTAACCTCAAAAGAATGTATTTAAGTGCCACATCAGATGTGGGTGTATAGCTGAACTTGCACTGATTCATAGGTATTAGCAGCAATATATTTTCTTTTGTACACTATTGATTTTGGTGTCTACTGATTTGATTAAAGGTTTGGGTTCTTTTGTCTAATGTTGCTGTTCTGGTACTTGAAAGAACGTTGAGGTATAAAATGTGTAAAGCAGATACTGGAGGTGAATTTTTTTATGTGATTCAAATATTTTAGTGGCTTAGAAAGACCAACTAATTTTAAAATAATTTGGACAGCCAGCAAGTAAATTCATCTGCTCACTGTGGAAAGGTAGGGAGGGTTGTGTTTTTGACAGGCAACTTCTGCTGAGCTTCTTTTTCTATGTAGTGATCACAGCTCCCAGTTCTGCCCTTACTGAAATAAATACAAGATTTTGGACTTCAAGATGGAAGAACAAAAATATTTAAACTAATATAATGGCATGTATCTTTAATCTGTTGTATTTACCTAGAAAGACATGTGTATATTGTGGGGGCAGGAGAGCTGTTCTGTTTTCATATTGGTTGATGTGTGACTGTTCTTTCTTTCAGAGGTGCAGAAACCAAAGTTGTTGTTGGCTTAGCACGGTTTTCCCATTCTTAGCTGTTCTATGAAGCACAGTAAAAATGACATAATGCTTCAATCTGTTTCAAGCCAAATGATAACTGTGGAAATAGTGCCTCGATGCACATTAAGAATGAAATCTTTGTGCATTGACCAGTAATGTAAACACAACAGAGGAAAAAGTATCAAAAATGGTGCAACTTGTGTAAAGCAATGTGCTTGTGTGTAATTATCATATTTATTTCAAGAATTTTGAACAAAAAGTCAAATTTCTCTAATAGTGTTTCAGGTATTGCATTCCAATAGTAATTATACTGAAATTGCTTGTTTCTGCATACGCATCTACCTTTGAAATACTGCAGGGCTTTTGGAGCCTGCGGTCTGTTGTGAGGGATTAGAATATTGTTTTGAGCTTCATGCTGCCTGTGAATGAAAGAAGCATCTCTGTCCTATTCGCCGGGATAGTGACTGAAGTAGTGAAAAGAACAGATCTGAGGACATATCATGTAGAGCCTTGGCAATGAATTATTAACAGCTGTGCTCTGGGTATTTTTTCCAACAAGCTCTGTATGTTAGAAGAACAATCAGCAGCTAATAAGGCAGAGTGAAGTTAAGACATGGGCAGATATATCCAGACATGCTATTTATAGTGTAGCCCTTGGCACTTTTCCTTGCAGAGCCCTGTTCTGCTGATCTTTCTGAGGATTGCCGTTTAAGTGTTGTATTGACGTAACCTTTGCATCTTTCTTCTTCAGCTATTAAGCAGGACTGGAAATATATCTCCTATGTGTGATAGCATGAGTCCTGAGTAGATTTGCCAACAGTTAGGTTCCTGCCCTTGTGGGAGCTGTATAAGCTGTCTTTCTGCAACAAACTAGTTGAAAGTATATGCAGAAGAACAGTTCTCTATCATTTGTTAGTGAAGGACGCCTCGTGCATTTTCTGCTGTGTTCTTACTGAGGTATTTATTGGTGCCTGCCACTCTTCTCACAGCAAGGCTCCTTTTCTCCACCTACAAATCTGCTGTGCAGACAGGAGAGATCTTCCTTTCAAGTAATGGGTTCTTGGCAAGTAAGACGTTATACAACCAACCTTGACTGCTGGGAGTGATCATGTTAAATAGTGCTGGAGTGAGTGTGTTGTGAGAATGTGTGAAGAAAATGAAAAATAAGGCTACGCAGCAATTTGACTATAGTTGGTCTCAGTAAATATTTGTGAAAGTACAGTTAGAGGAAATTATACTTCTCCTTTTATAATAGTGTGCTAGGAAAAGCTTTAGTTTCCAAGAAGTTAGCAGTAGCTTTTTATTTCTTATATGCATCCAGAGTCTCCCTGAATGGTTTATAGCTTTTACAGAAGCCTTCTCCTAGGCAAGAATTCACTGCTTAGCATTTCAGAGTTGAAAAACAACTTCCAGGATGTTTGCTTATTTTCTATTAATTACAGAGGGATAGAATAAGCTAGAAATAAATGAGTTCATGGTTCAAAATTTCTTTTTATTTCTAGTGCTTTTGGTACACTTTTTAATTACATCCAAGTCTGTATGTAATGAGATTTTTCATGATGCTCTGTTATTGATGGATTGCAGAATATCAAATTGTTTATTTGCCCCCAAAGTGGTTTTAGTTCCGTATATGACTGTATAGTAATTTGCCTCCCATAAATGTACCGAAATATCCCAGTTCAGCCTGAAGTTTCTTAAATTCCACAATATATCACTGACTCCCACCTGGCTGAAATAGCAAGATTCTTTCCTAATGTTTCAGTAACCCTGGTAGAAAATATGCAGGGTGCACAGAGACCCAGAGAAATGATCGTTTTTATACTGTTTTGTGGTTTCTATGCAATGACTTTTGTAGTAGAAGCTGCTTATTGTGCTATCTCTGCCATGATTAAGTGTGTGTTTGCAAACAGATTGTGAAGAATCTGTTTTATTTTGAATATATATACTTTTATTTTCTGTTCCTGTCTTTGATTCTTTCATGGTATCAGGAGAACTGACACTGTGGATGGAGTGCTATGCCTTAAAAGAGCTGACTGAGCAGAGCTTTTTGAAAGATGTGATTTGATGACAGTCAAGGGTTTTGGGACAGGAAAGGAAAATACTCTTTAGAGTTCAAGGAAGATGTGTATGGATGCTGTAAACCTGCTGAACAGTGTAGGAAGGGATGAAAGTGCTTTTTTTTTTTTTTTTTATAGTTAGGGATTGTTGTTGAGAAGAAAGATCTGTTCTTTACTGTTAACATCCTTTTCCCACCTCTAGGAAAAGATGCGTGTAAGTATTTAAGTCTCAGGAGAAAGATACTGACTGTTGTTTATTGAAACTAGACCTACCATATGCAACATCCTTTTATGGTTGTTACAGAAAAACTTCTTAATTGATTTTTAAACAGGTGTATCTTTCTGATTCTTTGGAGCTATCGTGTTTTTGATGTCTAATCTTTCTAACTTTTAATAGTCTTAGAAGTACTAACTGAGATAGAGAAAAATAAGAAAATCAGAAAAAGATATTGGAATAAAACCTTTGTCTACCAAATCTTGGATCTCTTGCTCAGATTTTGCTCATGTTATTCCAGTTGGGCTTGTTGCTTAGGGTGCCTTTTGGCTCGGTTTTTGAAGTCTAGCTCTGAAGACAGAGGAGGTAGGATTCTGATTAGTTATTGTTTTATTTTATAAAGATGGATTTTTCAATCCTGATTCAACTGCTTGTGAAAATTTGATGAATTGTTTCCCTTTCTTGTTGCATAGCATAAAAAATGCTTATGTTTCAGTACTCATCTTGCAAGGTACTGCTGTTGAACTGTGCATTAGAAGTGATAAATGCTGTATGCACAGTAATTGGTAATGTACAAAGAAGAAATTGAATGTAAATACAATTGCTGAGTTACTTCTTGGGTTCTAATTTTTTAGGAAAAAAGAATTAAGATTTTGTATCGTATTTAATACACTTTGAATCAGTTTGTGATTCTGTAATGTGATAGGGGGAATAAAATTCAGGCTTATTATTTTTCTTATTCTTCATATTTATTATAGAAGCAGTAATTCAGTAAGGCACAGATTTGGTAGTTCTCATACCTCTTCTCTCATCTCTTTTGGTCATACCAGAATTTGTGATGGGAAAACTGATAAGTTAGTTTGGAAAAAAATTGCAATTAAAAGCGGTGAGACAATATGAAAGTAATTTAAAATGTATAGTTTGAAACAGCTGTGTTGTTAAGTAGTTAATTCCACTTTTATGAGATCGTAAGGGTATAAGAAATTCCATGCTGGGCCAAATCAGTGTTCCCTCTATCCTCTCTCCGAGATCAGGAGGTGTTATTGAGAGGAGCATATGAGCCTCAGGACATTCTTGTACTACTCAACTTATATTGTTGTTTTATTAAGGGTGTTAAATGGATACAGCCCTGCCTGTTTCCTTCAGTATCTGTTCATGCATCTTAGGACCATCTTCTGTATAAACACTTTCTGACCTTAATGGTACTGTTTGCCTTCACAGTCTCTTAAAACAGCAAGTTCCAGATTTTCACTGCTGCTGCAGCGTACTCTTTTCACTTGTTTTAAACTGATCTCCTGCTAGTTTTGGTGAATTGCCTCTAGATCTAGGGGGATTTGGTGAACAAAATTCTGCATTTATACTGGCAAAATAGACATGGGTATCCTAAGCTTCATACTGGTGCTATATCATGCGGAGTTCTTGGCTGTATTTAGATTTACTGTTCAGTTTGCTGGAGAGAGTGCGATGTCACATCTGTGTAATTCTTACTGTAAGATGTGTATCTCTAGTATGTTAGCTTTGGTTTTCTTGTAACCTTTTTTTGAAAGTGAGATACCCTTAATGAATTAGTGACGCTACATTGAATTACTTTCATAATTACAGGTCAAACTGTAGCAGCTTTTCACTTATGCAGTTAGAATTTGCTTCTGATAGACTTACAAAGACTATTGGGTTTACTTAAAAACTGTAAATACTCAATTCCTATAATATCTTTTAAATGACAGCATCCATTTGAGCAGGAAGGATTTCTATACTGAGACAGGAATGAAAAAAAGAACTTAGAAAAGCACCTTGGGCAGACTGGAGACAAACGTGAAAACTTGATGTAGTTAATTCAAAAGTCTGTTTTAAAGTAATTAGTATCTGTTGTTTCTATTATATTTCTCCATGACAGGCTGTGTGAACTAACAATGCTTAGATTAATGAAATGGTTTTGGCTGGTAATTTTACTTGAAGTACTTCATGTATCAGTAAGGCAAAAGCAGATTGGGACTGTATGACTCAAGATCATAGAAAGTTAATTTGTGAAGTTGCTCTGGGTATTGCTGCTTGTTTGTTGAGTACACGTAGCAATATTGCTGCTGGTTGCTTATTTTGAATGCTGTAGCATCAAGGGTAAAGAGAATGAGCGATTCTTGTGCTTGTCCTCTGAATACTGAATTTAAGCTGTAAATGAGATTGCATACAACTAATAGGCATAGTAACTGATAGTGCTGTGGATATGGATATGTGAGGCAGGATATCTAGGTGGGAGGTACTGTTTCAGGCAATAAAATTGCTGAAGTTTTACGTTTTAAGTCAAATACATTACTGAATTGCAGTCAAATAGTTGCTGAAGGCAGAACTGGTAGATGTACTGAGAAGTTAGATTGTCTGCACCTATTTCCCCTCTGTGTGTACTTAAGAGTATTACGTTTGGTCTGCGTTCTTCCCAGCCTTGTATGCTCTACCTGCATACATCTTAAGCCTTCAGATTTTTCCTTACTTCACAGTGACAGAAGTAGGTAATGATTCTTAGAGAGCCATCTGTGTACCTGGAGGCAGCAACACAGACATCACTGAGAGCTTCTTTGGGTTGTGATTTTGCTGGCTTACCTTGGGAAGGCAAAATTGTATGGTGTCTCATTGAAGACTGCTCTTCTAGAAGATGACTGCAGCCATTTTTTTCAACTGAACACCTATGTCTCCAGTGCACTGACTTGGGCCTTTAAGCTCGTACTTAAGTTCTGTTGATACTGATGAAGGCTGCAGTGTAAAGTCAGTAGCAGAGCTGTTTAGAAGTTGATTTTTAAACATTTTTTAAGCATAATCATTTTTCATTCATATAAACTGATTTTTCTAAACCTTCCAAAAACAGTTTTATTTCAGCATGGAAATGTTGCTGAGGTGCATCAGGCATTGTAGCTGCACTTTTTGTACAATTTTCTTTCCTTTTTGGCTAGCTTCTGAGCTGTCCTGTGTTCCTCACAAAGTAGTAAGACTGAACAATATGTTATATTTTCTCTTCTTTGTCAAAAGTTGATATTTTGTGATGAAAACAACTGCATGACCTACAGGAAAAAAAAGCTGTTGAAATATTTCCATACGTTTGTACACTTTTTTTTTTTTTCCAGATGTTGGGCTTCCTTCAGAAGCTGGGGGGTATTTTTTTTTAATTGGGGAAAGAAAAAAAGAACCCACAGTAATTCTGACTAGTTTGAGTGAATACTGTACTGCGAAGATTCAAAAAAGAGATTTAAATATTACTGGAAGATGATTCTTCAGATATTTAATGATTCAGTGCATTTTAAGTCTAATATCATTATAAAGGGAGCTTTACTTGTTGTAGTCACACCTAAAAATTTGTTTGTTGTTACTTCCCATTTCCATCTGTCTGCGTATTATTGCTGTGAAATTATATTCCACTACGGTATTTCGAGCAGCAGTGGCTGCATGTCATTAATAATATTAAGGCCTGTTAGTTTTGAAGCATGCCGTGATAACTAAGCATCTCTCAACTTGGTTTGCATTTGTTTTATTGAAGATGGAATTTTGTTTCTTCTGAAACTGCTGAAACTTGGTGGCTTCTGTAAAAGGAAAGGAGTTGATGAGAAACTGCTTTTGTCTCCCAGTGTAGCAATTCTGCAGATCCTTTTAGCACCTCTGCAGCTCTCTTGTATGGGTAGGACCATTGAATTTTATTCACAGTTATCCAACTGGGTTTCTTTTTATCACCATTACATATGATGCAAGTCTTTACTCTGCATATTGCTGAAAATTAAGTAGCAATGGGTACCAGGTAGCTGTAAATGTTCATCGACTGTCTTCAAAAGAAACTGGAGAACATAGTGATATCATTGATTATGAAGAAGTTGATCTGAAGATTGGAAGATTTCTAGTATCTAGTGAGGTACCTTTTAGTGGGAATAATTTCCAAGAAACATAACTGCTTTTAAGATGCAGCTCGAAAAGAAGATAGGGAGAGATTCTTCACTAGGGAGTGCAGTGATAGTGCAAGGAATAACACTTGTAAACTAAAAGGCAGGGAGATATAGTTCAGATGTTATGCAGAAGTTCTTTCCTCAGAAGTGGTGAGGTGCTGGCACAGCTGCCCAGAGAGCTGGGCAATCTCTGGTGTCCAATCTCTGGAGGCACTCAAGGCCAGGTTGGATGGACTCTAGGTGGCCTTAGCTGGTGGCTTGTGTCCCTCCCCACAGCAGGTGGGTTGGAATTGTCATGGTTTTGATTGTTTTCGGTATTCCACATCATAACATCATGTAGTGCACTGGGAGCTAAAGTGTTAATGCTCCAATCCCAGGTACCTGTCCCTATACATCATGGAAGTCATGGGATCCGGCCCTTCCTGGTTGGGCAGTCTCTTACTGCCTTACAGTGGGTGTCAGAGGATGCTTTCCTAGCCATACCAAGCTTTTCAGGTTTGACGTGGTCTCAGGAACAATCTCTCCTGTTTTATTTGATTTATTAGTCTTAATTTCAATTAGATTGTGTGATATTGGGTTATCTTGCATTCTGATATTATAGTTAGTAAAATAAGTTTTCCTCCAGAGATCATTGCTACTGTTTTTTTGTTTTTTTTTTCTTCCTTGAGCCCTGCTCCTATGTCCCTAGCCCTTTTCTCTTTTCCTTCCCTACTGCCCCCTGACATGGGCATAGATTGATCTAGTTAACTGTGTGACAATGATCTTTAAGGTCACTTCTAACGCAAACAAGAATTCTGTGTTAAAATTGTAAAAATGAATACTTTGACACAGTTTCTTTTCATGCAGAGAAATAAGCTTTCTGACTTGGAAGTACCTTCTAGTTCAATGTTCCAGCTCTGTCACAGACCTACTAAAATACTTCCCAGCTCTCCTTCACCTTGTTTGCTCTCTCTTTAGAGTGACAAGTTACCACAGTCTTGACTGAGCTCATGTTCAGCAGCATCATTGGATTATTTCTTTACCTGATTAACTTCATTTGCAAAGGGTTTTCAGTATGTTACCTGCAGCTGCCTTACTTCTGCTGTTGCATCACCTCTTTGAATGAGCTAATCTACTCGGAAGATTTGATTTTCACTGTACTGGAGGATGTAAATTAGTCCTTCTGTGCCTTCTTTACTTTTCATCAAATCTGTATTTTGCTCTGTTTTTAACATTAAGTTCCATTTCAGCATGATCTTAAATTGGCTAAACCTACATTTAGTCTTTCATTTAAATATCCTCTCTTTCTGTTTTTTTTACTTCCAGTGCCACTCTTGTTCATATCCAGATCTCAGCTGCCACACTTCCTTTCCTGTTCCTCATGCTTCTAAGCTGACACTGGATTTCTTTGTTCTGGATCTATAATTCTTTTAAGAAAGCTCATAAAAATTAAAGAGCCGAAATCATCTGTATTCAGTTACCTGACTGTGTCAAGGTACATGTGTGTGGCCAGCATAGCCCACCCAGTGCTACTTCAGAAGGGCTGATTGTGATACCTCCAGCTCTGCCTCATGTCTGCAACAGGATTCTGGACAGCTCTACAAATGCTGTGGGAGCTCCAGCAACATGGCTGTGGACTGTACTGACACTGTTAAATCTCTACTATTACAAATGGTGCAAGCTTCCAATTGGTTGAAGGATAAAACTTGAGAACTATGAGGAAAGGCAGGTTTAAAAAAAAATAATAATAATTAAAAAAAAAAAAAATGAGGGGCAGTTCTGTGAAGGGTTGAATTTTTTGGTGGAGCAGCACTCCCACACACATTAGAAAGCTGACCTGGCTGAGGACAGGGAAAAGGGGCTTGTGGAATGTTGTTCTTTCTAGATTTGTGGTTGGTTTTGAGGATTACTTTTAGGAAAGAAAGTTGTGTGCTTGACTGCTGATTTTATTTATTTAGGATTTAATAGCTTTTAAAACTTGACTTGTAGCTGCACGTATTATTTTAATGCCAATATTGTTTTCTACCATGCATAGAGGAGACATCTGCACAGATTCACAGTCACATCAGTGAGTAAAAAAAAGATGATACAAGTAAACTGTTCTAGGGAAATAATAGTTTCAGTGGGAAGGCAGAAGTATGGCATATGGGGAAATTTTACCTTCAGTAATTAGACTTTATATTGGCAGAGGTGTGGACCCAATGAGTGGAAATAAGTTTTGCTTTTCTGAAGTTCTCAGGATTGGCTGCTTCTGTGTTTTGTGGTGATCCCTACTCTGCTGCAGGTTCCTGTAATTACATTGTGAAATACTGAATTTGCTTCACTCCTGAAGTCAGTTACATTGTGGGGGGAAAAAATAGAATAACTTTAGAGTAGCAAGCTGAGAGCATTTTGTGAATAGTGATTACAGCATTTATTTCTACAGTAGGATAACTTCTCCCTTTGGATTCAGACATAATGTTCTGGAGTGTCTGTTATTTGTGTTTACTTCCATATGGAATATAAGCAGCATTGTGGAAATGATTTAGTTTTACCCGAAGGTTTAAAAATCTGAGGCCAGAAAACATTTTAATCTTTAGTGTACTGAAAATCCATTTCAACTTCAGAAATGGCCTCCTGCTTGGCATAATAGGTTTTAAAAAGGGAATTAAGGTTTATGGAGCATATGCAAATGTTCATGTGGCACAGTTAGTATGAATGAGAGCATGAGAACATCAAGGAAAGTGCTTTTATGCTGTGGCTGTGGAACCCAGGGGCTTAGTTAGGTACAGGGCAAGAACAATGCTGTGCTGTCACTGATTATACAAAGCATTGTTCATTCAACCTTGATTTTTTTTTTTTTTAATAACTTTCCACTTGCCTGGTTTATTATTCTGAGAAAGTAATTGTTATTCTTTGTTAGTAGTCTAGAGCCCTGAATGAATATCTGAAATCAGTGCTGTTAGGATAGAGTATTGACGATTCTGTGTGCTCCTAAATGCTGGTGTTAAGGTTGCTGGTTGATCTGATTGTGAGGAGGAGCAGTGCAGAAAGAGAGGCAGGTAATTGGAGAGGCCTGGTAGGAAAACACATCTAACATGAGTACAGTTCACACCATTTGACTGGAAGACTGAACAGAGACAACTTTGTCTTGTTAAGTGACCGGGTAAGAGCTCTGTGGCATATGGACCATAGTCCCTAATGGCATGCTTCCCTGGTCTTCACTGGTGATTACTAGTAACATGTTACTGGAAGGGGATAGTATCACATTGCTTACTGGGTTCGCAGTCTGCCCATGAAGCAAACCATTCTACTGCTTCTTCCACTGACTAGATGAGGAACTTGGACTGACTCACTTTAACCAACCATGCTTTTCGTTCAGAATTTAGCTTGGATTGGTTGCTGAGGTCACTGTACCAGCTGTTGGTCCTGCCTTTGCAGCATGGATAATGTGCTTATATTTCAAGTCCTTAACCTGCTGCAGCTCATAGCATGTGATTGAAAGTAAACTTCTGCTGGTTTTCCATTGCTTAAAGATGCTGCCATGAACTGTGTCAATTTAGGATATGAGCGATGAGCAGTTCAGATATCCAAGCAGGGTCACCAACTGGGGTTTCTCCATCAGCTGTCCTAGGCCGGCTTAGTCAGGTCACTGGTTGCTAAAACCGTGTGGTTTAAATATCTCCTAATGCACACCATGCACAGAACCACCAAATTACTGGCTTTATAGCCATATATTCAAACTTCGGTTCTGCATGCCTTCTATTTTGGCTTTAACAGTAATTTTTTTAAACAATTAATCATTACTTAATAAACCTGTGCTGATTTATCATAATTGCATCTATAAATCTCTTTTCTAATGACTATACACATGAATTTCAATAGTCCCTTCCCTGAGACCACATTAGTCAGCATGAGCTCAGACTGATACGTAGACTTTTTTTTTTCCCAGACTCATAAGGAAGTGTAAAAAATTTATGCTCTTGCTTTAACAAGGTCCACTGAGGGTTGGGTTTATTTATCTAAGTCCTTACTAAAGACAAAAACTTTTCTATGTTTAGCAAAGCAAAGCTGCTTTTCAGATGGTACAGTGCACTTGAAAAATGACAGGGAGTTGTTAAAAATAGAGCTGAAAACATGGAGAGATGGAAGTACGAAGGTTCTTTCCTATACATCCCTTTGCCCTAAAGCTAAAGTTACTATTCAACATTGGCATAAAAAGAAAAACGTGTTTACAGCACCTCTTGAATTTTAAGGCCATTTGACTATGCTGTGAACCAGCAGTGGAGAACAGCTGTCACTGTTAAAAGGAAACTACTTGCCATACTGAAGAAGATGCTGGAAGATGCAAATGGTCTGCCTCATTCTCTAGGAGGAGAATTCATTCTCCTGTACAATTAATAAGATTTCCTAAACTCATTTTTCAGCACTCAAATCTCTACTTTTTGTATGTGAAACAATTTTTATTCATGTGTACCTTTGTTGGGACCTCAGTTTTGCATCCCCTGCTGCTTCCTCCTAGGAAGATACAGATGGAGAATTAAATGGACTGAAGAGTCCAGACAGACTGTTTATTAGGTTTTTAAATCCTTTCTTATTGAATTAATTAGAATACTAATCAATATATATTTTTATCTATCTTTGCATGATAGGTTTTGTATTTGATTGCCTGTTTAAGTTTTCCACATTTTACATAGCGCAAAATAATTCTCACATATTGAATGTAATATTTATACACAGGGACCCTTGTATTTGTAATATGGTAGTTGACACCATGTGTCTTATTTCTACAGTATGCTATCTGATTTGGATCATTCTTAAATTAAAGTTATATTTTCATGAAGAGCTGTAAAAGCACCTATGGGGAATACTGCTATTGCTAGCATCCTGGTATTCAAAACTCAGAATGTGCCAGTATCAATAAATACATTTTCCTGCTGAGTTTTCCTGCTAAATATATATATATATTTTTTTAAAAAAAAAATATATATATATATAATATATTTATATTATTTATATAAATAATATAATATATATATAATAAATATATATATATATAATATAATATATATATTATATAATATATAATATATATATTATATATATATATTTATTTTATAATATATATATATATATATATTATTATTATTATTATTTTTTGAGCTCCCAGCCTGAAGAAGGAAGAAGTCTGTAAAATCATTCCTGTATGAGAGTTTGGTAAAAATGTATTCCAAGAGAGAGCAGGGAAACTGTGTGTTTTCTTTGGGGCTTCTGCCTAGCATCATGATGCCTGGAGAGGCTGAGAGGCAATCTGTTTTCTTACCCTTTTTGGAGGGAGGAAGATGGCATGGAGAAGTGCTGCTCTATGATCACGCAAAGAGGCCTGTTGCTTTTACAGAAGCACCACTAAAGTTGAAAGGCACATAGAAGTAACCAGCAGAGCTGTCATTCAGTAATATTCTGTAAGTTCTTGGGATTGGTTTATGGAGAAAATAGACAGATAAATACTGTTTCATTCTCTGAGGGAATGAAGTATGTGGCAGTACTTTGTGTCTGCTTTGCCAGTTACTCACACCCCCTTTCTACCACCAATGACGTTTAAACCAAGCAGACAATTTTAGAGATAAACCCTTCAAGATGTGACTTACTTGAGGAGGTTTACTCCTGTTTGCCCAGCTTAGAGCAATGGCTGAAATGCTGGGAGGTTAAAAAGAAAAAAGAAGAAGGGAATTTGAATGTTTTGTTGATCACAGGCTGTCCTTTTATGTCATTTGTTCTGGTACATGCATTTGATACTCCTTATAAAGTGATGTGCTAGTCCGGCTTTTAGCAGTAGGTCAATAGCGTGCTGCTTTGTATCCTCTGAATCCATCCCAAGCACAGTTAGGCTACAGTTATTGACATACATAGGGGAAATAAAGCACAATCTGTTGTAATTTATATTAAGGTGTATTCCAGGAAGGAATCAAGAGGTGCTAAAGATTAAGAAAAGTATATTAAGGGACAAAATTATTCCCTCATTCTGAGCTGTAGGCATACCTGTGACTACAACCAAGAAAACTTCAGTCTGCAGTCATAGTAGAACTGTTGCTAATCTGGGTGATAACCACTGGTACTGCCATCCTCCAGAATGATAAATTGTTCATTAACAGTGATGTGGCTGTAGCAATCTGAATTTTTATTGTTTTCAGCAAAACTACTTGAGTTCCTACCACCTGTGTTACGTACAGTAAGGCATTCTAAAACTGCAGCTTAAAGCCTTAACACAGCCATTAAACTGAAGCAGCACATTCTAAAGCTTTGGCCATGCAGTTTTTACAGGAGCAATTTGCTGCTGCTTTTAGAGGGACCACGTTGCCTTGCTGCTGAGAACTCTGCAATTACATTGTACTTGGGAGCAATGCCAGCAATTCTGCATAGTGTGGGTGTTCAAGAGCAGTCGCAACAAACTTCAGCCAACTCCTAGAAAGAACCGTGCTCCCACGCTTTCTTGATCTGTGTTTTGCTTGTTGTTTTTTTTTTCTTAATGAGAAATTCTGTGTTAAACTTCTACTTCGAAGAGTAGTGAGTTCTGCTCCTGTGCTCAGTTCAGAAAAAAAGGTGTAGGTAATTTCAAAAAGCAGTTCAAAGGGATACATTATGAATACGTTGAATTGTTTTCCGTGTTTTCTTGCTCTCTTGATATCCTGTTTACAGGATATAAAACTACCTGTGTGTGGGAAGGAGAGCTGCAGATATGGTGAAAGGTCTGAGGGCAAAGTGTATGAGGAGTGGCTGAAGTCCCTGAGTTTGCTCAGCCCAGAGCAGAGGAGCTGAGGGAGGCGTCATGGCGGCTACAGTTCCTCACAGGGAGAGGAGGGGCAGCGCTGAGCTCTGCTCTATGTGACAGCGACAGCACCCAAGGGAATGGCATAGAGTTGTCAGATGAGAGTCATGTGGGACTTAGGGACAGGTTCTGCACCATGCACCAGAGCATGGTGGGTGTGGAGCAGGCTGCCCAGGGCAGTGGGTGCAGCCCTGAGCTGCAGGAGTTCAAGGAGCATTTGGACGCTGCTCTCAGTAATGGGGTTTGAATGTTGGGTAGTGTGTAGAGCTGGGAGTTAAACCCGATTCTTGTGGGTTCCTTTCAACCTGGGATTATTCTAGTCTAGCCTCCTATACGTTTGCCCATCAGAAGTCCTGCAGGAGCTTTGTTTTTTCCATGAGCTTGTATTGTTTGCAGTCAGATGCTCTGTTGAAAGTTAGAACTGTGGGGTTGTTTTTTGTTTTTGTTTTTTTTTATTTGGTAGCTTAGGCTTTTATAGCTTCAGCTGTTACCATAAACTTTTGATCTTGCAGAGTAATGAAGAATTTCCCCATACACAATTACTGTTATGGATTGACTGTGGATATAGGTGCTGCTTCTGTACCTTTATGCACTCTGGTTTTGCTAGTAGGACATGTCATGGGAGGTAGCCAGCAGGCTTGAGGTTTTTTTGTATCCAAGATCAGTTCTCTCAAAATTAAAATTCCTTTTTCTCTTTATTCTCAGATCAGATTATTTTTGCATACCTGATGCTGAAGCTCAACAAAGATGACAGTATCATAGATGTACTCAGTGGCCATCTGTGTGTAGTATGAGAACTGTCATGAATTTTAAGTTTAGTGTATTTGCAAATTGTTCATGGTCCCACACATCTACATGTCCCATGGAACATAAGTCTACCCTGTAATTGATGCTTGATCTAGCTTTTCAAATATTTGTTTTAAGCATTATGGATCTGGAGCGTGAGGGTGACAGGATAGGTGAACACCTGCTAGTCCTTCACTGTGATATTTAAGCATAATTTCAGAGATTCTTACAGCTGAAGTTCTGCTTGATCTATCTAATACTGTACAATTATTGCTGCTTTACAGCGAATGAAAATATTTCATGAGTGATAGAGTTTGCAACTGAAAATTAATGCTTTGTAAATTGCCTACCTGCCATCTGGAAGAGGGAAGACAACAACAACGACAACAACCAAAAGGCAGTTGGCACCCAAAAACCTTTAATCTGGTGGAGTGTGCCAAGCTTTGCCTTGAAATGATGTGCTCCAAGGCAAGTTACTCCTGGACTGAATTAAAATCTAAAGATTTATTTCCATGCAGAAAGATAGCCTTCAGAGGAATACCTCTACCTACCTGTAAATGATCATATCTGTGTTGGCACAGTGTGCTGATGCAGTTTGGTTTTCTGTTGTTTTTTTCCTTTTTCCTTTTTCATTTTGAGAAAACAAGAACTGAATTCTATGAGCTAAACACAATTCTCATTTGTGCTAGTAATCTTTTTGTTTAACAGCACTGAAGTCATCGTAGTTACATGTAAGTAAATAATGGACAATTGAGTCTAATAAAAATGTGTGTTGATGCAAAACAAAAGAGAATATGTTGTGTACATTACAGGTAGGCAGCTTTTACTTCTCTGACTTTCCTTAAATAATTTAAAATAATCAAAGCACATTGAGAAGTATTGAAGTAATTTAAAATATGTAAATAGAAAGAATGTAGGTAAGATTCTTATGCAGTTTTCTCATGCAAACAAAGCCATTCAATACATGTCTTTCATTGTACTTTTTAGCATGAGGTACTTAATCTATGCTACATATTGGAGTTACCAATGAGAAAATTATAGGTGTAACATTTATGGGATCAGGTAGGATAATTTTACTTAGAATGCCCTTTGAAACAGTACCAGAACATCTGATATTCTTATGCCAGCCACTTTGAGAGATATGGCAATGAGCAGGTGGTATTCTTGAGATTAAATTTGAATTTACATTACAAGCCTTTTTTATTAGTATGAAATAACTTATCTCCTTCAAATGGTGACATGTTGAATGTTTAAGGAGGGCTCATGTTTTGTAGGTTAGGATGTTTTAAACCTCTTTTTTTATTCTGGATTTTTATCTAACTTCTTTCCTACCCACCTCCAAAAATACATGGTTGCTCGGTTTAATAGAATAAAGCCAAGAGAATCATATTAATGGTTGTGTAATCACATATTATACGCGTGCTTTATGTTACTCTATATTCATTTCTATAAAATTAATAAATTATTTGTATGCTATTATGTGTAAATACGTATGTGATGTAAGTGTCAGAAATTTTATCGCAAGACTCCTTTACAGGAGAGTGTTTAGGACTGTTTTGAACTACAGAAGTTCAGTGTTAAACTGTCCTTTCGATATGAGGATGCGCTGGGAAAAAAAAGGTTCGCAGCTTAGAGGTGGAGTTGGAATGTTTTTTTTTATTGGCCACTGTTGTCCATTGCACTAAATATTAAAAAAAAAAACAACTCGTGTGGGTTCCTGGATTATTGCTGTATGTTCTCTTATTCCCCTTAATATGTTCCACTGCTCTTGCTCATCCCCATGTAAGGATACCACTGGGTTACATTTTTATTGTTGCCTTGTCACTTTCAAGAGATTTAATATCTGTTAATTTGGGGTGCCATACAACTAGTGAAGATCCTAGGGAAGGTCTGCTCAAAAAATTACTTGACGCTCTCAGCTGCTGAAGGAGAAAAGTAAACCACATTTGAACAAGACTGCAGATGTTGTTTTAAGAGGAAAACAGTGCCTTGGTTCTGTAATGAAAGTTTTTTCCAAAGGAATGTATTGTAGGCTTTGAAAGTACTGCACTTCTTACTGTTCTGTATTATTTAAATTTTGGCAAGAGCTTAGAAGCTAATGTGCATGCATTGATTTTTGTAATTTTTAGATCACTGCAAGGATAATGAGAAGTATAAATAACTTAGCCTCCTGGTATATTAAGTATATAGACATATCATCAACTGTAATTTAGAATTGTTTTTAGATTAAATCATTTTTACAAATAGTTATTTAATTTAGCAAGTTTGTCCTTGGGCTCAATAAAGTCATCTGTCATTTATAGCAGAACTGCTGCTTTTGGAAAAGGAAACATTTAACAACATTCAGTGAATCCTGAGAGTCTGTCAGCTTTTCTATTACATTCTTCAGCATGGCTTTTATTTAACAAAACACTGAAGCCATAGCTACCTTGTAGTCATCTCTTTCAGGTGTTCCTCAGTATTTGGAACCCTAGCTGTAGAGCATCTTTACTTAGATTGTAAATAATCAGGTGGAATTAGCCCAGTGCCTTTGCAGTAGCATGGATTAGTTCTTTGAGTAAGAGGTTTTTTGTTTTCCATTTTTGATTTTTGTAGACTACCCAAAGTTAATCTATTAAGAGAAGTATCTTGCTAAATAAGAGATGGGGATAAGGTTGCTCTGGAAAGTGAAAAAGGAATTGACCTGTTCCTCTTCAAAAGCGAACTGTTTTGTATTTTGCTAAGACAGGTGCATTTTTGAAGTGAATGACATGCACAGTAGAAGATGATTACTTTTGATTAATAACTTTGGCATTAATGAAAGAAAAAGCAGCTCAACTTCTTCTGAACAAAAGAAAAAAAGCAGTGAGACATTTTAGATTCCAAAATCTTAGGTTCCAGTCATTTCTCTAATGACTTTTAAATACGTATCAGGATTTTTCTTGTTTCGCTGGTGTGCCATGACCTCAATGGTAACTGGGTTTGTTTGCTAGAACTTAGAGTCAAGGAACTGTAAAAGAAATGTTATTCATTATTTTGGTGTTGTAAACATTGCTTCTAAAGACATTATTTTCTCATCTTATTGTCTTATGTAGGCATGGAGCAATTCCATAATGACCATTGGAGAAATACCTGATGAATCAAATTTATGCATCTGAAAACATTATGATCAATTACTTCTGTTGGAGAAGTAACTGGTTAATCTTTAGTCTTATCTGTAGTCATGTCTGAACAAACGTTTTTAAATTTTGCTCATCTCTGCTTTCAGAATCAGTTGTTTGAGTTTCAGGAAAGATTTGCTTTTTTTTCTAAAGAGAGGCAAATTTCACATTTATCCTATAAACAGCTTTGAAAATACTCTGACATTTGTGTTTTTTTTTCTAATTGTCTTGCTCATTCTGCTATAAGAGTTCTATTTTCCTGGCTGTATTGCTTTGACTGATGATATCATGGTCTAAACCTCTCTTTCACTCTTGTTCCTTGGAGAAAGTACTGAAAGGGATGGGAGGAGGGTAGTCTCAGCCTTTCATCTTTATTTTTTGTTGTCAGTATTTCCAGTTTGGAAGTTTAGCACATTGGTCGTAATTATTTCATATTAGCATAGCAGCTACATAGGTTACCCCCGAAGTGGAATTTTATTCTGTTCAATTTCTATGCTACTTTCAGTTCTGAAATGTCTGCTTGAAGTATATTAGGCACTTTGATTACCATTGATCATGTCTATCTTGAAATGAAGTTTACGTGAAGATCTTCCATGCTTTAATGTTATGCCTGTTTATTGTCTTTTCATGGACTAGATTAAAGCATGTCTTGTAGCTGAAACAGTGTGAGTTCGAGATGTTATTTTAATCTGCAAGGGCAGCATCTCAAGTTTGAATTAACACTGGGAAGAGCTCTGATTCTTGCCCTTTTTCATAGAATGATTGGAGATGGAAGGGACCTTTAAAAATTGTCTAGTCCAACACCTCTGCAATGAACAGGACTGGGGATTTTTGTGTCTGAGAGGTTGCTCTTAGGCAAAACTGAATGATGGTAACTTATAGAGGTAGATTTAATGTGCTGTGGGAGAAAAAATTCTCCCTGAAGGTGTGTGTTTGGCCCAGTCTGCTTTCTCTCATGAGAAGCTTAGAAGCAAGAATTCACAGCTGAGTAAAGAAGGAAGGAAAGAAGGTATGCACATACTCAATCCCATCTGTATCCAAAGTTACCATGAGCCCATCTGAATCCTTCTGGCATCATCTTCGTCTTTGCCCTTAGCTCTCCCCAAAACTCTCTCTGACAGTTTGTCCAATCTTAATGTCGAAATCTATTACTCTATTTCTAAAATTAGGAGAGCAAAGCACAATTTTGGATCTATGGTAAGGAACTTTCAGCAAACTCAAATTGTTGGCATTTGGGGTTGGTCTGGTAAAAGCTGTCCTTCGTGGTTGCTCTCTCTTCTGAGAAGCAGAGTTAACCAGTGTGGCTCATTCAGTAAATAGAAAGCAAATAGTTTCTCTTGTACTGGAAGAGAGACAATCCTCTTTGTACAGAAGGATTCCCTGCAGCTAAGATTAAAAAATAAGATTTCTTTTGGTTTTGTTTTAAGTAGACATTTTTCTCCGTCCTCTGCAGTGAAGATTGTAGAAAAATACTCCCATGAATATAGGGGTAAAGAAAAACAAAGAGACGTGGCCTAACAAAGCACAAACTTACCGCAAGCTCATGTGTTAGATGCTGCTAAAGGACAGGATATGAAGACTGTTTCATAACTTGAGTGTTCCTGGAGCCATAACTGCTAGGACACATGTGGTTTGTTTGTAATGAGGGAGCACATTGGAATCATTTCAGGAAACGCTCATAATTGAGCTATTAATAAACAGAAATTACAGTCTAATTGGGCTAGATGTCTTTATAGCAACAGTCCTCCCCTCAGATAAGTCAACAGACTCAAAATGCCCTAATGCAGTATCAGTGCTGTATGAGTCAAACTTCAGTGTGGGGAGGCAGCTCCAAAAAAATTCTCAAGTTTAAAAAAAAATAAATAAAAAAAAAAAATAGAATCAAAGTAGTGATTTAGGTTGTAATGTTTTCAGTATGGCCTGGAGTTCTAAAAAGTTTCTTTGCAGAGAGTGCACTGATCTGTGGAAACACCTTTCTGAGCCCCAGTACCTTATCATATTGTCACCTCCAGTCTCCAAACACTCTTAACTGTGTTTGAAGGTGCCTGCACACTGCTTTGTTTAGACTTGCTGATTTGTGAAAAACTTTAAGCCTCTGTTTTGCTAGATTTACCCAGATTTGCCTGTATCACCAGATAAGCTTGTAAAAAAATGCAGAACAAAGACACAATAGGGATTACCAAGGTAAATTTCTAATTATGTTTGGAAAAGAAGTTACAAAAGATAATGAAACCCAGTCCTTGGTTGCTGGCAGCTCAGTGACCATGGTGTAAAGCTAGATGTTTTGCCCTGCACCATTGACAGAATCTCTGGCCCAATCAGAGTTGCCTCTCTTGGGCTTGACCATTCACTGATTATTTTTACAGAATCCTTTTAATATGGACAGTGTATTTGGGGACTTAGCTGCTCACATCTTTAAAGACTCCAGGGTGTCTTCTGAACTGTTTGCTTTCCTGCCCTAGCAAACAGTATTTGTAGTAGCTTAAAACCAGCTTTTGTAGACTTGTCTGGCAAAAGTGGAAGCGTATGAAATAATTTATGAGGACTGTTGCTGTGCAGAAGGTTTTGGCCTCTGTGCTTTGATTTGGTCTTAGCCATTTATGAAGACCTTGAGTGATGCAGTGCCATCCAGACTGCCAGAGGGTGCCTAGCTCAGGCACCCTTCTCATTCCCTGTCTGGCTTAGAATTCCTGTGTCAAAGTGACCTGCTTGCTCTAGCTTTAGGATGAGAAAGATGTAGTATGTTTGTCTGTTGTCATGGTTAGTAAGCATCAACCCTGATTTTTTTTCAACAGTTGTTGACTGTTGGTAGAATTCTAGTGAGAACATTATAACATCAGTTTTAGAAATCGTCTGGCCTTTGGTGGTTTCAGAGGTGAAAGGACTAATTTATTTTAACAGAAAATGGAGGCACTATGCTCTAGTTAGGATACGCTATGTGTAAAAGCATATGCTTGGAAATGGTAGTTGAGAATCGGTTCAGAAATATTCAAACTTGGATTAAGAAATGTAAGTGCATTCTTCTAATGTGTGCTAAGTTTTCTTTTCACACTATGCAGCTCTTTGTAAAATTGATGGTAAGCATAAAGTGCTTTAAATGCACCCTATATTTCTGTTAAAACTGTTATCTTTAACTATAAGGACAGGCGTGACAAGTGAGGATAATCTTTCATCACAACTCTGTGCCATATTCTAGTATGTGTTTAATTTTTTTTTAGATATATGAATTATTTCATTTTACTTTTTAGCCTTGCTGATGCCTGGGAAAATGATTTTGGAGTTCATCCTTTAAAGTTTCCATCAGAAACGTGTCTGGAATTACTTCTGATGCTGAGTTTGAGTACTGCTTCTTTACCCCCTTCAATTCAGCGCATGAACTCTTTTCAGGTAAGGAGCAGCTGCTGTTTCAGTATAATGGTGTTATTTCTAGGAAGAAGATAGATCCAAGAGGGTCTATAAATGCTTTCAGACTAAAAGTTTGTCTTCTGGAGTTGAGTAACTTTTCATTTTGTTATATACAGCAGTAGAGAATTTCTTTTCGTTCTCAGTTTTTCTTTTTTTTTTTATTAGATATAGACTAAGGCAAGCAGTACCATTGTTTTATTAAACACTGAGTCACTGTTTAAATGTTTAAAGAAATGACATAAAATTTGCAAGCTTAATCTGGAATGGCTAGAATTATTCAACTCTCTTGAAATGCACCATTACATAAAATTATCTTGTCTTCAAAAATAAATAAATGAAGTCCTCAGCTAAAAATGAAGATTTACAGTGGTGAAAACCAGTCTGAGCAATGGGACTAAATATGCAAGCCAGTGTATAAAATTAGCAGTGAAGCATTCGGAATTTCATCCTGTTTTCTGTTACTGCTACAGTTCTCACCAGTAGCAAATTTTCCTCAAAAATAATTGTTGCAGGCATGTTAAATTGTGGTTTGTGTGGTCTTAGTATATTTCTAAACATGTACAAGTCTTACAACAGATAGAGGTATCTAAATTCATCTTCGTGCAACCTATGAACTCAGCTTCTTTTTTTTGTATGAGATATTGTCTCATGTACGTGTATATTCTGTATGAAAATGATACTTGTATTTGAACTGAAAATCATTGTTGAGTTGCTTGTTACCCATACGTGGCAGTCTTGTTCAAGAGGAGACTGGCTTCTAGGCTACTGAATACCGGATTCTGGTGCTAAGGGCACTTGCAGAGAAATGACCCATGGATGTGCCTGAGCTTTCTGCTTTCCTAAATGTTCCCACTCTTAGACACGTGCTGTTGAGCTAAATAGATCACTAGTTTCCACTCAGGCATGTTCTGACACAGCATTTTAAAATGAATCTAACAGGCAGCTGTGTGTGTTGTGATTTGAAAGTTACAGCTTAACTCCTGAGATCCCATTAGTAAGCTAATAATACATAGCTAAATGTACCAGCTGCTTATAACTGAGTAGGCAAAAATTATCCACACCCATGTGATGTTTGAGATTGTATTTACTCCATCTCTTGATGGTATTTCAGTGTTGCAGTTTTGACAAGCCAAAATCTTTAGTTGGTATACATTTGCAGTAGGTGTCGTTTAGGTTGTAAAACCCACTCAAAGTAAATGTGCTTAGTTGCTAATCATTTCTGTAATAAACTCTGTACTGCTTTGTAAAGCTGCAGAAATGCTTTCCAGGACAAGCTTAACAGACTCCATATCTGTGCTGAGACATAAATTACATTTTATTTTCAAACACTGTGCTACTGCTTAGTAACATAATATTTGAAATCCCTTTTCATTCCATTTTGATCTTGTGAAGACTTTTCACTGTGATTTACATCACTGGAGCAGCCTGGAAGAAAGAAACAGCAGCAGGCTGTTCACAGTTCCCTGATTTTAAAGGGGTAGGGCAGTCACTGCAGCCAGCTTTTAGGGTGCCTGTTTCTGCTAGAACAGGCTGTTGATTCTAGATCCTAGAATGCCTTTGTCTCATCTCTCATTTTGCCTGTTCAGTGACAGTAACATTTTCTGGTAGACTGTAGAAAGTCAAATGTTAGGAAGCTTGAGCCCAGAAGCTTTTGAAGGACCAAAATGGTAGACAAGTTCATGTTTGTCAATGGCTGCCCCTCTGTTTTCTAAGAGAACTTTAATTTGCCATCCTCACTTGCAGCTTTGCAGACCTGAGGTCCTACTAGGGTGCCTAGAACCAGGGATTAAGATTGGCTGAGATACCTCATATTTATCCTATTTATTTATCGTATTTATTTAGCAGTGCAGAAAGCAGTAAGAAGGGAATGAGGAACTGGCTACTTGAAATGATTCAAAATGTTCTTGGCTTGCTTTGATCTGAATCCTTTACATTATATTGAAAACTGTGTTAGCTTGCTCAGTTCTGGATCTCAGTCTCTACCCGCCTGAGGTAACATCTCTTGGCTTTAGGACTCATTGGACTTGACTTTATGTATTGTCTAAAATACTTGCAGATGCTTGTAGCTAGCATCCCCAATTGAGTTATAATGTGCTTCATCACTGAACTGCTCAGTTGCTCCTTCTCAGTGTAGTCTGGGAAGATGCGTTGGTGCTTTAGAGTTTAAAACAAAAAGCAGTTAACACAGGGAAATGCTTTAAAGTGACATGTAATCTCTGCTGTGTTTTGCTAACCTTATCTTTCTCTGAATTCAAGCACAGTGAGCAGAAAATGTCTTGGATATTGAATTATTATGATGATACATGGGGCTGCTCAGCACATTCTCTCTCACTGGTGTTACTGTGGGAAGCTAAATGCCTGATTTCCCACATCAGGGCTATGTTCATAAGACTGTAGACTGCAGCAAGAGTTCTCAGAGTTAAATAGATCATGGTTTCATTTTTATTGTCACAGTTGCATGAAACTGAAAGAAGATTAGACTTCAAAAATGGCAAAGCATTTTAAATTTTTGTTTGAAATAGTTGTTGATATTCTTCACTGCTGTGCCCAGTGTTACCATGAGTTATCAGCACACTGTGCTGGAACTGTTTTGCTTCCAAAAAAAAGGAGTAAAAAAAAAAAGGTTCTCATAGTGCCTATTGAGTTCTGTCATTTGAAATAATTTGGTGCAGAAAACATTCTAAAGTACCGAGTGGTTGTGATATAAAAGAAAAAGTTGCTCAGAAACTATAAAAAATAATGAAAAACATATCCAGTGTAGTTTAATGGCTCTACTATGTGAGAATAAAAAAACTCATGGAAGGCAAAATGCAAAATTGCTACTGCCTGAGGTATGCATATTGTCTGAACTGAAGCCTTGACATTCAGTGTTTTCTAAGTGTTGAGACTTACATATGTAAGTTAGGATGTTTCAGGAACAGAGTAATTGCAGATGCACCTGTGTTTTCTGACAGTCCTTTTTGAAACTAACTGCCACTTCAATTTAGGAAAATCTGCTCAGCTCCTCCTTTTGTTGCCTTTGGAGTATTTGGAGCTGCAGATGTCACAGATTCTTTTAAGTTGGACTCTGCTCCTCTGGGATACTGTCAAACAGTAGCAAAGTAGGAATAGGGAGATATTCTGGCTCTGGGATATGAAAGATGACAATATCAAGACAGAAGGAAATTCATCTGTCTAAGAAACCAGGAATAAATCCATTTGTGCATTGAAATATTTTCTTTTCAAACATTTTTTAAATTAAGCTCTGTATGACTTGCTTACTCATCTCCCACAAGATGACTTACAGATTTGCAGATGTACATTCTGTAAAATTTTGCACACAATGGCTAGAATCCCAGATCCCTTAAGATTTCTGAAGACAAGTGTTTCTTCATTTTTCTGACTCTCAGTGACTGCTTATGTCTCTGAAATTTGAGTGGACACTGACAGTTATATGGAAAAAACACTGCAAAATGAAATGGAGTAATTTTTATTTCCCTTTGCAAAATGTAAACTCTAGTGAGTAAACCAAGCTTAGTGTCAGCCTCTTTTGGTGCTCCTACTTCCCCTAGTTTAATGTGCTTTTCTTAATTTACACAGATTTGGATAAAAGTGCTTGCTGATGTTTTTTTTTCAATTTGGACCAATTTCACTTGGTTGCCAGGATGACATAGGATGGCTTAATTTTGTTTTGAAAGCTTGTATAGTTTCTTTAGAAACAATTTTCTGTGCAGAGGACTGGAAAAAAAAAACCACAAAACACCAGCATTCTCCTAAACGTTTGGATTTCATTTAGCATTACATCTGCAAGTAAGTGTTTTATTTTGATAATTATGTGGAGATATATTAAAGATCAATTTTAAACAATTTTTTTGTAAATAGGAAACAAGTACCCAAACCTTAAAGTACTTGAAAAGCAGATGTTTTCTTTCTAAATACACATACAAGCATTTAATTGACTTGAAAATGAAATAAGTTATAATGTCTGTATATTACGTTTTGATTGCTTGCATTTACTAAATGTCGTAATAAATCTGTTTGAAGACTGCAGAGTAATTAGAAAAAGTGATGGTGATTTTGAGGAAATGCTGACAGAAACAAGCAGTAGTAAAAGAATTAGTATTTCAAAGCCAAACTTAAATACTACATTACAAAATGATAGAAATGTCTAGACTCAGTCAAGAGATTGTCTTGGTTTTCTCATCTGCTCATTAATTGTTTTAAGGTGAATACTATCATGTGGCCAGGCTGTTCTGTGTTCACCATAAGCTACCTTTTTACAAGCATCTCTAGAGAGATCTGTGGTATTTCTTGAATACTGAAAATACTGAATCTTTTTTTTTTTTTTTTTTTGACAAGCTCTCTCAGAACCTCGAGTTGATTTTCTTTTTTGCTTGAATTGTAGTTATGTACCAGCTTGAAGCCTTCGTTGAACCGTAACCAAAAATATTTCCTGCTATTGATTCCTCATGAACTTCATTAACTCAATGTCTCTTACCTGAAAAGTGTTCAACACAGATGTTCTCCATACAGAGGAGCATATTGAGCAGTGTCTTGTGTTTGCCCCTGTATGTCCCTGATGTGACTAATCCATACCTGCAGGACAGGCAGTCATTTCTGCACCATGGCTTTATGAATTCTGGTGCTGCTACAGAGATGCTGATGTGAAGATACTATCCCATTTACCTAAGGTCTGGTATGGCTACACTGCCTCTAATGGAAGGGAGTTGCCCATTTCTTTGGTTTCAGACTAATGGAAATTCAGTCGCATCTAAACCAAAACTAAAACACTGAGCTTACTGGTGGAAGTACAGAATTTTGTGGTCGTTTTCAGTGCTTGGTGATTGAGAGTGAGAACTAAACCGAGATTCAAAATTTGTCATCTGTTTCTTGCAGTTGAGTTCACCAGTACAGAAAAAAAACAGAGAGGATGAATCTGGGCATGTTGTACACAGAAGAATTGAGTTTAATTACAAAAAACATGAGCCTCCAGTGAGAAGCAGTGTATGTGTAGTATGGAGACAATTGCCTTTTCTAGAGATATAGTTTCTTCTTGCTTGGAAGGGGTGATCTGCCTGAGAAATCAACTCACTTTCATTCATTTGTCCCAGTCTAGACTCCAACAACAAAAACCTGTGTGGATTTTAAAAGCTGAGTATTCATTTTCATGCATTTCCAAGTGCAAGGTCTTGTTTGGTTGTTTTTGGTTGTTTGAGGCAATCCCTGCTGTCAATAGAAGCTGGAGGATGAAAGGATTGAGCACAGCCCTTCCAAAAAGGACTTGGGGCTACTGGAATGGATGGATGGAAAGCTGGACGTGAGGCAGCAGTGTGTCCTTGTAGCTCAGAAAGCCAGCCGTACCCTGTGCTGCATCTAAAGAAGTGTGGCCAGTAGGTCAAGCGAAATGATCCTGCCCCTCCACTCAGTGCTGATGAGACCTCAGATGAAGTACTGCATCCGGGTATGGAGTCCTCATTACGGGAGAGACATGGACTTGTTGGAGTGCAACTAGAGGAGGGCCACAAAAATGAGCCAAGGGAACGCCTCTGTTTTGAGGACAGGCTGAAAGCTAGGGCTGTTCAGTCTGGGGAAGCTACTAGTGAGGCCTGAGAGCAGCCTTTCAGTATTTGAAATGGGGCTATAAAAAAGAAGAGGACAGATTCTTTAGCAGGGCCTGCTGTGATGGACAAGGGGAAATGGTTTCACATTAAAAGAGGGGAGATACAGACTGGATATAAGGAAAATGTTTTTTACAATAAGAATAGTGAGGCACTGGAACAGTGTTGCTCATCTTGGTGGATGCCCCATTCCTGGAGACATTGTCGGACTGGATGGGGCTCTAAGCAGCCTGATCTAGCTTATGAGTCCCTGCTCGTTGCAGGGGAGTTGGGCTAGATAACTTTTGAGGGTCCCTTCCAAGTCAAAAGCTCCTGTGATGATTCTGTACTGAGAAAACAGACCTACAGGATGCAGTATAATATCAGCATTTGATAATACATTTCATTGCCATTTTCTTAGTCTGTACAAATATGTTATTAGTTCTTTAGACAGGAATGTGAAATTGATTACAGGAATCCATTTAGATAGCTTGATACAGCCCATGTTATCAACTGCTTGAAAGGGGTGATGAAACTAATTTGGATTGAGAAGGATTGATATCACTCATTTAATTTCCTGTTTACTTCTGTTGTGAAAGGTTTGATTTTTCCCAAATCGTTCTGACATCTGAAAGTGTAGCTGCTCTCTGATGTCCTAATTATCCAATACTTGTCTGTAAGATGCTATTAGACACAGAGAGTTTATGTTCTTTATGAACACGCAACACTCCCAAAGAGTGTTTATCATGAATGTGTTCTGAAAAGAGACCAGTCAAATACCCATGTTTATGCACCTAAATATGTACGTAAAGAGCCTTCGTACGGGATGTCTGATGCTTTTTAGCACACCCATTTCTGTGTCTTAGCTGAGAATGTCATCTTTCTGACTCAAAAGCAAGCTCATAATTCATGGCCCTAAGGCCGAATGTTGCTGTGAGTGTTTGGCATGTTTTATAGGTAATCTTTTTCTTTTGGGTTGCTTCCCTCCAAAACTTCAATTTACCTGAGTTAGTCTTAGCTGTGTCCAATTCATTATTAATTAATCGACTTAAGTTCCAATGTCCTAGCCAACAAGGTGCAGAAATGTTGTTATCAGCTGAATAGAGCCATGCAGTCAACTGTTACTTTGGAAATCATACTGAGTCACTGGACAACAGAATAATGGAAATATAATGGAAATTTTTCCTGAGGTTTCACATTGTTACTCTTTGAATGCATATTGTCATGGAAAACTATGACACACACTGTTCATCTCCTTATGAGTCTAGATGGAAGCTTTGAAGCTACTTCAGAAGTTTGTGAAAATCTGCAAGAGAGAGGTATTTGTAAGGATACTTCTTAGTAGACTTACAAGAGCTTTAAAAACAGACGGAATCAAAGGTATTGAGATTGCAGCTATAGGCTGTAATAGGCATATTATCACAGATAACAAGATTTTGAGGGATTCTGAAAGAGGATGTCACTGAATCCTAGTATTATGTTAGCAGGCAGGGCATCTTGCCAAGACACTCAGTGCAAGAGTGTTATGTGTTAAGGAGCTGGAAATGGTAATGATGTCTTCAAGGAGACAAATGGACAAAAATACAGGCATCTGCAAAGTTGGAGTGTAATAACTGAATCAGTGACTTGACTGTGATTAAGTACATGGTAGATGGAAGGGAAGAGGATTGTTAAGCTCTTTTTTTTTTTATTGTCAGTTGAAAATGAGTCTGGAATGGATCTTTTGGTGAAGTGAGTAATGCTTCCAGTGAGAAACATACAGTTTGCTTTCTCAGAAATAGGAGCCCATCATTCTGTTGCAGTGTCAGTAAAGAGAGCACTGGGCTCTGAATCTGTGCTTGTGTCACAGGTCTTTGATCTGTGTTTGATGGCTGGTGACAGATGGTAGAGTTTGAAAGCTCTCACTTGTTAGGGAGGAAAACTTCATGTTTAGAGCTTAGGAAAGCTAGAATGGGAAGAAACATAGGTGTGGGAGATATATGTATCAAACTGCTGTCTGTCCAGAGACGGGGGAAAAACATAAAGGAAAATGGAAGAGATGAGCAGTTCCCATTGACATAAACCAGCAAAATTCTGACAGACTACAAAAAGAGTAGGATTATTTCCATCTTCTTTAAGGTTTCTTGCTGGTTTGACTAGTAAGAAAACCAGTTCTGCAAATGTTTGTACTATGGCTTCACTACTTTTGAATTAAAGAAAATTGTTCTATGTATGAATAGCTTTTCACAGTGCTCCTAAAATGAAATTTGGAGTACTCTACAGGAGGAAGAAAGAGAAGGACAAAAGGTATCAGCGTAGCCTATTGAAATCAGTTAGTCTTTGACAGCAAGCTGCTGTTGCCAGGTTTCACCTCAGGGCAATCATTTAAGAGTATGTAGGAAAACTTACAGGAATCTGAAGAGGCAATAGCCAAGTGAGATCACAGGGAGTGTTGGGTGGGCAGAATGCAATCAGTGGTTGGAGTTGGCCAGGCATTCTGCTTAATGTTTCTTTATCTGTCTTCCAGCAGCTTGACAAGTAAAATAGGAAATGATTCTGCCTTATGGGAAATAAAAGTATTTTCCACATCGTTAACATAAATTATAAAAACAATCTGTAGAGAAAGAAACTATTTTAACATAGCAGTTACCAATCTTCATTATTTTTATGAGCTTTGGCGTTGTGAATTAAGCAGATCAGGGAACTGTATTCTTTCTGTTGCTTTTAGTGAGCTTGAATTTATCAGGAAAATAGAAGAAAAGTGAGTATTAAGCGCACTGGCTACATGAAAAAGAGTCTTTCCTGCAAACCGGTACAAATGAAAATGTTGTTTTAATCTTACTAACTAGCTTGGCAGCTCAGTCCTCCTACAGTTTTTTTCCAGGATGCCTGGCCTTCCTAAATACAAGCTTCAAAAATGCTGGGCATTGTACAGTTCAAATGTTCTCACTTTCTGTAATTACTACCACTAACTCCAGTTTTTTTTTTTTTTTTATCAGTAACTGTTACCTGTGTAATTCAGTTTTAGACAGAATTTCTCCTGCTCTTGGTGTTCTGGTCTTTGGCGCTTTTTTTCTGTTGTTGTTCCTATTTAGATGTCCTACTGTAACAAAAAAGCTGTCTTTGTGTAATGCAGTATGATTAGCTAACAAATTTGTTTCAACTCACCAAAACACCTGCTGCTTATTCTTAGTGATGTTTTTTTACAAAGTTTATTCTATTCGTCATCTGCCACACTTCAAGAACTCATTAATTTCTAGGACTACTTTGTTTTCCTCTTTGTTGACCACTTACTCTTTCTACAGCAGTATTTCCATGTCACTAAGTCAGTGAGTACATACTGTTTCTGTACTACTTGTGGGGAGACAACCTGTAATTCATTATGTCTTTTTACAGGTTGGAAACTTAACTTTTAGTACTTAAGATTGTCTAATTGTATTTGCATATATCTGGATAAGGTAGAAAAATAAGCTGGGAGGTGAACAGCCTGGCTTTATACCCTACTTTGGATAGTATCAACTTTCTGCTGAACACACAGAATTGTTCTGAATTCAGGTTACGTTCTCAGCTTCCACAGGAAGAAAATACATTTTTAGCTATATTTTTATAGAGCAGTAGCTAGTGACTAGTTTAATTAATCAAGTGTCTATTCTGTGTGGTTATCTTGGGGATATATTCCATTAGTGACTACTTTTTCTATTTTAAGGTGATATCTAGGATGTAACTAAATACTGCCTGTAGAATTTAATGTGCTCTTTTCTGTAAGTTTTTGCTCTCCTGCTCTTCGCTTATTTTCTACTTATTCCTGCCCTCTCACATAGTGTTCTTTCTAAAATCCAGACTTAATATTGGCAGCAGTGAAAAATGTATGAAGTTTTTCATTTTAAAGGGTTTAATGTGGAATTTTAGAAGAAATTCAACAGCAAATGAAATTAAATCCATCTGACATACCACACAGCTAACCCTCAAGAGTTTATCTGTGTAAGTGAATAAAAGTTTTGCCTAAATTTCTCGGCTCAAGTGTTGATGGTATTAGAGAACCTGGATTTGGAAAAGTGTTCCAGCAACGTACTGCTGCTCTGGTCTTTTCCAAGAGGAGCCAAGGTATGGGTGAGGCTGCAGTTTGACTAGATTTGAAATGAAATGGCTATCGGTATGTGGGGATAAGGGAGATTTAATTATAGCTTGGAAATTGTAGCTAAAAAAAGACCCTTATGAAACATAACAGTTTTATGTAAACCCTTCTTGTCAAGATAGAGCATACATTCCTAACCCAAAGCAATGCAAAAGTCAAGACTCTTTTATAACAATACTAATAATGGTTGCAGTAATGATACTTCACTAAAGTGCAGATGCTACACTTGAAAACTTAGCTGCTGGTTTATATTTCTTTCCCAACCTACAGTCAGATGGTTTGCAAAACAACTGAATGTCTGCATTTCCTGAAGTAGTTCCCAGAACAATCCATAATCTTTATTTAATTTTTTTTTTACAAAAAGGTAATCATTTTGAAGAAATTGTAAGATGCAAGATGAATTTCATGTAAAGGCATGATCTTAGTCTCATATTCTGCTCTGTTTATGCAAAAGTCAGTCCATTTTTGGCCATCCTAGTATGAATTCCTGGTGTACTTCAGATTACCTACAGTTCTCATTGAAATTAACAAATATTTAGTGATTCTGAACACTGGGTACCTTTTGTGGGTGTCCATCCAAAGATATAGGAGGTTGTTTCTCATAAGCTTAAAAATGCTAGAGATGATCCCTTAATAGTTGCATATTTGCTTTAGTTTATTTGTTTCATATTACATGAATGCATCTAAATTCAACATTCTAGGTAAGAACCTCAATCTCTTGAATTTAATGTCAAAACTCTTCCTGGCTTCAATAGTGCAGAACTGGGCTGCAAATGAATGAAGCAGACAGCTGATTATATTGTAGAGAAATAATTATTGTGGGCTCTCTGAAAGTTCCTTATCCACTTTTGGATGTGGACTTCATAAGACAATGCTTGGAGCTGGTCTTTGGTAACTATTTGTTAGACAAATTACTAACCTAACTGTGGTTGCTGGTTCATGAAGAGCTTTCTTTATTGTTTTTTCCCCTTATGTTTCTTTCAGCACTTCAAACAATATAAATGATTAAAAATCTTCACTAGATGGGGAAAAAAGATAGTACTTCCTCACTCTGAAGTTATTGATATGATGTAATATTTTTATGCTTGGTTAGGTATAGATTTTGAATAAAAGAATTTAATCAACATTGAATAAATGTTCCTCATAAGGGGAAAATTTCCCATTTCTATTTCATTAACGCTTCATGCTTCTAGCAGTTAACAAATTTAATTTCATTCCTGGTGTTCAAGGTCTGTGCTTTTCTCTCCTGTCTTTCTATCTGTCTGTCTTTTAAATGAGCTTCGTATTTTACAGCTGGGAAGAGATCAGTAAAAGAAAGCAAAAGGAAAAGTGCAAAGCATTTTTTCTTTACCTGAACTTTGTGTAATATACAGTGAACATGTATCTGCAACTGTGTAAAATATATATGTGATGTGATAAAATGGTATTCAAAATTATTTCTGAAGTTGAAAGACTAGAAGGCCTATTTTAAGAAGTCAGTTATAATGTGTGTGTGTATATATATATATATATATATAGTATATATATATATACAGTATATATAAATTGTTTAAAATAATTGAAGGTAGGTAGGATCAGCTGTGTTATAAAAAAATAATAATAGTAATAATAATCATCATGTTTTCAGACAACTGTGCTCATTTAATTTAGCTTACTGAGGAATATAAGGATTTGGGAATCGGTATGTACCAAGCCTTTTTTGAGTTTATGTAGTGCAATAGGATTTGTATGAAGTGTTTAAATTTAGGGTACAAATAGGTGAAATGTGGCAAATGGTCAAAGTGAACAAAAGTATTTGTTCAAATGATCTTGTGCTAAAAACCTTCACTCAATCTCACCCTAGAATATCTTATAATGGTCTGAGTTAAAAAGAACCACAGTGATCATCTAGTTTCAACCCCCCCTGCTATGTGCAGGGTTACCAACCACCAGACCAGGCTGCTGGACTTCTGCTTTACAGAAGTCCAGAGTAATGTCTAAGGCAAACTATTCTTCTGTTTTCCCCCCATCTCTGCAGACTCAAAACTGATTTTTTTTTCATACAGAAACATGAAGTTTCAGTCTTTGCTAGTTCTTGGTGTTTAACTTATGAAACAGATAAAGTTTCTCAAAACTTCAAGTTATTTCATTGAGATCATACTACGATCTTCAACTTTAGATCTTGCCTGTTTCTACCTGTATTCTTAATTATCATCTGTCTGCATTTCTGCTATCTTATGCTGGTTTTCATTCATTGAATATTGTGAAGTGCAAAATTTATTCATTTTTATAATGCAGGTAAATCAGGTTTAATAGCATTTTTTAGTAGTCTTGCTCTAAGGAAGGAGTTTCAAACAGTATTTTGAAAGTCTTAGAGCAGACCAACGTGTTATAATAATTGCACTTCAATAATCCCAAATGATAGCTCCAGGGAGCTATGACTATTGAATAATTTGTTCATATATACTTGTCCTTGATAGTAAAATTGGATTAAAAATAAGAATAGGAATAGAAAGAAAGAAAAGCTGAAAAACTGATTATCTTTGAAGGTCATTAGTGTTTTCAAAAAAGAAGATTGAAAAAAAAAAAAGAACATGAAAATCTCACTTAAAGGAATAGTGTTAGCTTTGTTTTGAATAATAAGATTTTTATTACTACAAGAAAAGGTCTCATAATAATAAAGTCTAATTGTTATTTTCATCTGAAACTGGAAAGAATTGATTGCTGGGAAAAAAAAAAAAAAGCTGAAGGAAATACTGGGGGAAAAAAGCTTGAAGAGAATAATATGGATTGCATGGAACTATGAGTTGAAGGACATGCATGTTGTAATATAAAGAAGAGAGGATATGAAAGGGGGAGTAAACCAAAGCTAAAGGATAATGTAAAGATCAGAAGTATTCCCTGTTTGTTTGTATAAAAGTATATTTCAAGTGAAGGGAAGAAGTTGGTATATAAAAGGAAGCTTAGGGAACTAACTGGTGAGGGAAAGTGAAATTTGCAGTCAATCTAAATCCATCCCAAAACAGTATAGACTGAAATAGGGAAGAAGTCTGTTCTCAAGAGTTTCAGAACCTTTGGAAAACTGTCTTGAAGGATGCCTTAATGACCAGCGTTTTAAATGAGCTTGTTTCCTTTAAAAATATATGCATCAGAAATACATTTGAAGCATAGATTCATTAAGGTTGGAAGTGAACTTTGGTATCATCTCCTCTGTGCATCTACTAGAGTCAGCTTGAGCAGGTACCCCAGAAAAGTAACCTTTCAGATACTATGACAAGGGAGTATCTGCAACCTTACTTGGCAACTTTGTGTTCAGCCACCCTCACTGCTGAGAGGGAAAAAAGAAAAAGAAAAAAGAGTTTAACTCTCTCTTCTCCACTCGTTTCCTCCCTTCAGGTATTTAAATACATTGATGAGATCCACTCTGAGATGTCTTGTCCAGGCTGAGTTGACCCAGCTCCCTTGGCATTCCCTCATGGGAGAGGTGCTCCAGGCCTTTCATCGTTCTTATGGCCTTTCTTGTACTGAGGAGCTTGAAACTAGATGCTGTATTCCAGATGTGACCTTACCAGAGTTGAGTTGAGAGGAAGAATCACTTTCCTCAGACCGGTGCTTTTTCTAATGCAGATCTATGTCCTCACTGTTCTGCAAACTGGTCCTCCTTCACCAATGCTAAATCAACTTGTTGCAGACTTTCCCACTGATCTCAAGGGCTTTGGGATTTTTAAAAGCCAGTAAAAAATGAGGCAAAGGTGTTCAGTACCTCAGCCTTTTCTGTGTTTCCTTTGTCAGCAGCACTCTTGGTGATATTCAGGCTGTTGCTGCTCTTTCTGCTTGTGCCTCCCTTAGAATCTTAATATGAAAACTGGCTGGCTCACTTAGAATCATAGAATGACCTGAATTTGAAGGAAGGAACGCAAAGGGTCATCAGGTCTGACTCCTGGCTCCACACTGGACCATCCAAAATTCAAAATATTTGCTTCTCATCCTCTGCTAAATTAGTTATTTGTTATTGCAGTAGCTGTTACAATTTTGTTTAATTAGGAGAGCCAGGGACCCAGACACCATTTGTATTCCTACAGTGTAGGGCTGTGACTGTACCTGTTGGATGTTGCTCTAGATCTGTTAATTGTGGGTTAAGATGAGAGTATATGAGTTACAGGACCTTTTTCTGTAAATGCAGATAGTAATACAATGCATGAATTTTGAGTTACCTGTATTCTGAGGCAGCAGTCTTAGTATAATCTTATTATACCTCCCACTGGGACAAGTAGCCCCTAAATATTCCATACAAGTATGTCTCAGTTATGCTTTTTACCAGCACAACTGTTTAAACATCCATTTTGTTTTGAAATGGCTCTCATTTCAACCAGTTAGCCAGGGTGCTACTAAAGTCCACATATGAGCTGTACTTTGCTGTGATAAATAAGTACAACTTGCCTCAAAACCCGTTTGCTTTTTGCTTGGATTCTTTTACAGAATTTGATGGGTGACCTACTTTTGTGGGGATGAAAAATTATTTTCCTATTTCTTTGTGACGTTATGGGTCTTGTAAACTGTTGCACAGTCATTTGGAGTAGATGGCATTATTAGGAGGGGTATTAATTATTTGCAAGCTGCTGATGCATCATCTCTGCATGATCTACATTTGTCTCTTGAATGTTCCTCATCTCTTGCTAACTGTAGGTGGTTTTGAGGGAACTGATTTCCACAGCTAAACAGGCTAGTGTAGCCTGCAGAATGGTCTTGAATTGTGCTAAAGAAAGCCATGAGACAGGTTACTTATATCAACCACCCCAGATTTTTTGCCATTCTGGGGTGGTTACATGCTATTAATGCTGCTCGCTTACCTCAGAGGAATGAGCTTCCTGCATCCCCTCATCTTGACAGCGTGTAAATTCCTTTCCCCTCTAGTTCATTGCTTGTTAAACAAATTGTTTATTTTGTGTTTTAAAAAGCCTAATTTTTTTAATTTCATTTTGCTGCCTCTTGCTATTTTTCCTCTATTTCCTCCATTAGATTTTTTAAAAAACAGATCTAAGCTTTTCAGCAGATTTTGTGATTGCTGTTACATCAGTCACCTGAAACTGAGTAGGGAAAGAAGCTGTGTTTTTATTTTTTTTTCTGATTTTCAATTTTGCTTACCTTAAAAACAGTATCTCACTTTCTCTTTCTTTCTGTTCTCCTTTCTTCCCTGCATCTGCTGGCCCCTAAAACTGGTAATGTGAGAGACCTCATCTGAGGCAGGATTAAGAGCCAGGAAACCCTGACTCTTCCCATGACTCACTGTGTGTGTCCTTGGGCAATCTGTTACTATTACAGACAAAAGCTGCACGCAGCACTTGCCAGAAAAAATTAAAAGCACAGTATACGATCCAGGGAGATTATTTTCAAATTTTAATCAAAGCACTGCAAAAGTAGAAAAGAAAGAGAGGCTGTAAAAGATGATACCTGAGGAGTTGTTTGTGAGCAGTGTAAATTGTCTATGAAAGGAAGCAGCTATTACTAACTGTATTTTTGTTCTTCTTGAAGCCTTTGGTTCCATTACAGTGCAAATATCAGTTGTGGGATATGATGAACACACAGTCCTCTATTTAAGAGCTGTTGCAATCCTTTTTGAAATGAAGTAGGTAAATAAGAGTGAAGGTAGAGAGAAGGTGCACAGATGTGTTGATGAATTTGTGCTCAGCTTCAGAAGTCCAACTTGAGACTTTTCTTGGGAAGTGGATTTCTTGTCTTTAATTAAAATACATGCAAATGCACGATTTGCATTTTGTTTTGTTTTGTTTTTATCTCCTGAAAAGCATGGACTCCTCACCATTTAGAACAAATAGCAGAGATCTTTGGAGAGAGCAAATGCCATTGCTTGGAGATCTGGGAAGGTAAACAGGATCATTTACCTATCATCCATAATGACTCAGATATAAAAATAACTTCCACAAGTAGCAGAATATGATATAATAGAGAAAGCTTCCTCCTTTATTGTTTATTGAACATATTTGGATAAAGCCTGAATGACTATAAAATCTGCATGCTGTTTCAGGGTGCCTTTCCAGATATTTTAATACCATGTCCATTCAGTGTTCATTCACGTGATGTTGCTTATAGTTTTATTTTGAGTATATATTCAGCAACAAATTATTAGATTTTATCTAAGGTGGCTCTTCAGTCTCTCTTGGCCTCTTGTTCATGTCATCTTGCCTCTTCCCTCTGCTTTTTCTGCATTATATGGGGACTGTACATTTGTCCCAATGGTTGGGCCAGCACAGCAGGGGAGGAAGGTTTGCAAGAGCATTTGCTTATGGCATAAATTGCCACCAAAAAAAAAGCATGCTTCTGTATGGAAATAAATTAGTGAAGGCTACCCTGGCATTTTTGTATAATCTTTAACATTTCTTTTGGAAACAAAAAGAGTGCTTGGAATGCCGCTGTATTTTTGTTTTCTGATTTTGGTAGTGATGATTTACTGAGAAGAGAAGAATATTAGGGTTTTGAGGCTCAGAGATCTTCTGACTTATGTTATGTCAAAGGTCATTTGGTCATTATGTCCTTTAAGGTCAATCCTAGGCCTACAGTGGAAATTATTATTCCCATACAAGAGAATATGGTCCATCTTGTATCTGCTTGCTTAGCATTAACTTGCATTTCCCAATGTAAGTGCTGTGTCAACAGGCTGGCATGAGAATCTGATGAAAAGACCATCATTATCCCAGTTTTTGTGATCAGATTTACAGCGGTTTACAGCAAGGACCACTTGGAACTCTCATATGTTATCCAGTGTAGTCCCTTGCTATTGCGAGTAACATGTCATGTATCATCAATTAGTCAAGCCCCACCTTAAAATCTCTTCAGTTCCTTGCATGACTCCTCTTTTTGGGAGACCAATTCATTTTTATCCAGTGGTTTCAAAGATGATCATTGGTGCATTCATCAAAATTCTCGGAATACTCTTAATGGAGAGCAAATGTGCAGTTACCTGATTCTCTCTGTTCTTTATTAGTGATAGAGACACATAAGCCATTTGTGAATCTAGATTTGAGTCCCATAAGCACTTCACCACATGAATAATTGCCTCTCTTGGACAACTGAGTTACATTGATCTGTTCAGAGTTGTTCAAATGTATATGCAGAATCAATGATACAGAACCAAGTTCAGCTTCTACATGTTGCTGTTATTACTGATTAAGTCATTAGAATCTAAAGGACGTGAATTTGTATCAGGTCAAAATAGTTTTCTTCAGTATTCTTTTCAAATAGAGAATCCTTTGCTGCCTGTCATTTAAAAACCAACCTTAATATCTTGCTAATTTAAAGGCTTGTTCTCTCGTGGGTGCCTGCTGACAATAAATACTTGGAAGGGATGCATCTTAAAAAGACTGAAGTGAAAGATAATTGCATTAAGCCTTCTAAAAATGCAGGAATCATTTAATACCAGAGACATAAACATCTATAGCATTCGCAAATTATGTTACTACATTCTTCAGTCAGTAGTTCCGCAGGCTACAGGAAAACTTTTTAATGGTAAAAGACATGGGGGACCTCAGTATAGTCTAGACAACTATTTAAAATTCTTATGATACTCTCCTTCAAAGCTCCAGCTGGAGAGTCAACAGTGCTGTGAGTTTCTGTAGCTTACTATTCTGGTCTTAAAGAAACAGTGCTGGAGAATGGCAATAAAGTAATAATAAACACCATAGATCTTGCAAAATATTCCCCCATAAATCCTTGCCTTTCGAAATCGTTGCTTTGTTTAGTTTTGCTGTTGTATGAAATTTTTGGAGCATATTAATGCAAACATGTAATTTGCAGGATTCAAGTTTGTTTTATTTTTAATTTTCTTGCTTTTTAGTAGGAGAAAGTAACTAAAGATGGTGATTTATTGTATTTTATTATGAAACTTCAGGGTCAGTAACTCTTTGTTTTCCTGAGAAAACATCTGTTTTTTGTGGGTTTTCTTTTTGTTTTGTTGTTGTTGTTTTTTAATTTGATTCAGAACATGGGTAGTTTCAGCTTTTCTTCTGACCTCAGGTGGCAAAAGCTTGTGCTTAATCCCTAAGAACAGAATTCATTCTGACCCAGTAATGGCTGTAGAGATCTTTGAGGCCAGAGATCCCCAGTGTAGAAATGCCTGGAATAATTTAGCAGTTTAAAATCTTCTGATGTTAAACTCCATTTTGAGGCTTTGAAAAAGTTTCATTTCCCACCCAGCGTTAAATAAATGAAATTTGCTTATTGATTATGTAGTCTTTTAACAAGCAATCATGAGAAAAGGAGACAAGCAGAAATTGAAGGACATCCCTGCTCAGACTGTCATGAAAGGAAGGAATCTGGCAGAGATGTTCTCCAAGTATCTCATTGTTATTTGTATTTTGTGATTGTTTGTATGTCTCTGTAAGTCACAAGGTACAAATGAATGCCACATTTCAAATTATTTTCCTTTCATTTTCTTGGCTAGTGCGTTTGTTGCCACTGTATTATTTTCTAAGCACCTGTTCCCTTTTTAATTCAGTCCTAATCTCTTGCCAAAATCTGAACACTGGGGTAGGAATGCAGTAGTTCCAATAAGCTATTTAAAATAAAAATAGTAGTTGATACTTTTATACTTCTTTATATGCACAAACTAATTAATTCTTATACCTCATGCAGGGAAGTATTTATTCTCTTTCCAGTTTTAACTGCCAGGAAGAAGAAAGAATTTTAAGCAGCTACTTTCTGAAGCTTTCTGGAATGTTTTCAAAAGATAACCCAGCAAAGACACCTGTTCAGACTATCTAGTTTCAAAGTAATACTCAACAGTGTCACATTCTCCTTTAACCTCCTCTACTTCATTCTTATGTTCTATTGTAGATCTCCTGTTTGGACCATATTTGTTCCATGTAAATATGAGCACACAACCAAATACCTCTCGTTAAACACCTCCTTAATGCCTCTATTCTGTGTCATGTTCTCTCTGTCTACTCTCCACATTTTGGAACTTCAAATGGTATTTCCAGCAGCATTTGGTTTTGGTCTCCGAAGAAATAGATGTTCATGCAGGAGATGGCCCTGCTGGGCACTGTGGCAGTTGCTGGTACACGTGCTAAGATGTCCCAGCAGCTTCATTACTGCATCACAGTGTGCTCTGCTCATGTAGCCTTTGCTAGGGGAGACGCTTAAAAACTCTATTTAGGTCTGTGTGCTGATTTCTTTGGCATCACAAATGTAAAACATTGCAGGAGATGAAGATAATAGACCTTCACTTAGCTTACAGGCTTTGGCAAGTTTTCCTTGGGGATATAAATGAAACAGTTTGGAGACTAAAGCAGAAATAAACTGGAACTTCTCTCACCAGGCAATTAGCAGGTAGAGTGTTAAGAAGTGGTTGGCTTTGTTTCGTTGTTATCCCTGTACTTTTAAAGCACTTTGCTGCAGTAGTTTTCAATACGCTTTTTCCTGGCAGATTAAAGGTAGGGTGAGTTTTGATGCTACTCCATAGTTTATTGCATCAGCTATACCTGTCTGTTTGGTTTTCTGATGCACCTAAGTGTAGGGTCCTCTTATGAGGTTAATGAGTTTGGACAAAGAGAAAAGGAAACATGTTCATTAAATTAGAATTCAAAAATACATTAACATACAGCATTAATAGTTTTGGTGTCTTGCCTGTCCTCTATCCTGCACATGACTGTATTGCTTATAGTGGGATTGTGGGTAGCAAGAGAAAGCCCAAATCACTTTGCTTTTTAGTTGATGGTATGACAGCCTTGATAATGCACCACACCAACTATGAATATTTTGTGTAAACACTTGTCTATGTTTCAGTTATTAGCAAGAGATCCAGCTTTTTCCTCTTTTTCCCTATGCTTCCAATTAAGTTCCTTGTTCTCTTTAACTTTCCACAGTGTTATGCCTAAGATCTAAATAATCTTAGCCTGCAATTTTTCTCCTATTTGGGGAAAAAGACAAACAGTCAGAAAACATAAGGGACAAACAGGAATCTCCAGCCAGACCCGGAAAGAAATTCTGGCTTGCAGATTTTATCTGCTGCTGGAACGGGAATGCAAGTAATTGTGGTTTGTTGTGTTTGGGGTGTTTTTTTTTTTCTCCCTTTTCAGGAACCAATATGATCAAGACTGCGTGTGCACTTGTCTCCTACTGCAACGTCTGAGCCATAGTTCAATTTGGAGGTGAATTCTCACTGAAGGAGTACTGTGTGGGTTCAGAGGAGAGGAACCGATTGATGCAAGAAGAAAAATGTAGGGGTAGTGGTTAAAATAGGAAGACTGCGAGGAGAAAGAACATGAGTTAATTTGGTGAATGTTTTGATATTAGGGAATAATGTTGGAAGAGTATGTTTATGGTAAAGGAAGAATTGGAACAAAAAAACCAACTTTTTTTTTCTTCTGATTTGGAAGTTGCAGAACATGAAAGTCACTTTCCTGTTTTAGTGAGTTCCATGGTACTTCATGGCTAAAGGGGACAGGACAAGGAGAGGAAGAAAGGAGACAAATGCCAACTTAGAATCCAGCGAAGCATATTACTGTGCAGTAATGAAATAAAACTAGTCTTTCTCCTTCACATTTGTGAGCACTTCCTTCTCTGGAAGGCATAATAGAATTGAAATACAAGAGATAGGACACATAATAAATTACGTTCAGACAGTACCACCAAAGAGCATCTATTTCAGAGCAGCAGACATGCAAATGGCCAGAACATTGTCCATCTGGGTAAACCAGCATCTAGTCAAAGTCATACATGAGCTGATCTCAGCTCTCACAACTAGAAAGCTCTATGCCCTATCAGCTCATTTGAGAGAGGTGGTGTGATGATACTGTGATTCAGATGTAAGGTTTCTGTGGCTGTTGTGTAGACCATTAAGGCTGTCATCTTTGCTTTTGAAACAGCAAGTCACAATACCAAATTTTAAGTAATTGGGACAGTGTTAGACCTTTTTACAGCTCACTATATTGAGTTATATTTTAAAGTAGTGTTTCAAATGATGCCCACTTAGTTGTTGCCGTTTGGCTCTGGAATTAGGTACCACATGCATGGTTCTAGGTAATGGAAAATAATTCCACACATCTCTCTGTCTAGACCTTTCTTTTAAGAGATGTAGGCAGACTACACTTGTTTTTTTGTAACATTTTCCTCGTTGCTTAAATACTATAAGAGCTGCAGTTGCTGGATGTTGTAGCAGAAAGTGTGCCACTCCTCTCTGGGGAAGGTGCATCTGTGTTTTGGTGTGGATGGTAATGGTCACTTTACACAGGTTCTAAGGAGAACTGCAAAAATCCAGCAGACCCTTAGATTGAAATGACTTCCAGGAATCTGACCTGAAGCAAAGCAAAGGATGCTGTATGTTTGGAGGGATGAAATGACTGGCTATGCATTAGGGTGCGGGTCTTGGAAAAGTTGGCAAATACAGCCTTCCCCAAGTTAGCTTCTGCATATCTTTTGGTGGGGCTAAAATGTTTTTAGGGTCTGCATCATATGCTCTTGTTTGGTTTGCCAAGGATTGATCTCTCCGCATGTCTAGTTTTAGGATACAGCTGGCATGATGTAAATTTACACGGTAGCTTGCAGTGCCTGGTTTGTTTTATGTTAACCTGCGTCTCCCAGCTGCCCCTACATGAGGGTGCCTAAACACATCTTTTCTACAGCAGTTATAGCCATTTTGTGCAGAAAAGCATGTGCTGCTGCTTGGATTGCCTGCCTACCTGAGGATTGATTTTCAGCATAGTAGTTACTACAGTAAAAAGTGAACATAATCTGTTGTTGACTAAGAAAATCCTAAATTCTGTGGGTTTTGTATCCTAGTTGGATTTGAGTCAGTAACTGCAATGCAGTATTGGTGCTAAATTCCATCCTCTACTGTGGTTTGCGTTCAGGAGAGAATCTATAATTAAGGCTAACAAAGGTAAATAATATTGCTGTTTCTGCATCTGTAAAAATGCTGGGTCCCAAAAGTAGTAATGTCTGCAGCAGAAATAAAAGCAATGCAGGCTACTGAAGAGGGCTTGGCAGAAAACAAAATAAAGGCATGAGTTTTCAGATCTTCTCATGTTGAGATGTAAGGAAAAAAAAATGATGAAGAACACGGACCGCTTAACTCAGGTATGCACATAAAATATTTTCAAGCAGAAAAAAAAAAAAATCAACAAAAAAATTGTTTTCATATACACTGAAATGTGCAGAGATTTTCTACTTTTTTTTTTTTTTTCAGCTGCTTATAGATTTTCCTCTTGAGATTGCCCTTCCTTGGGCAAGTTTCAACGTCCATCTGTCATGTTAGGTAAAAGCCTAAGTGCACATGCACAGCCTAGGACTTCACAGGAATCTGTTGTGTTTTTTTTCCCCCTCATTTATCTCTGTCACAAATCCAGTTGTCATTTGTATAAGAAATTAATACTTTTACGAGGGATTAGGTGAAAGAATGCTTGCTTATTTTGTAAATCCTGAAGGGGCATTACCAGATTGAGAAATCATTTAAAAAACAAATCCTCACTTTGGTTACAATTCCATGAAAAATCGAATTTAATGAATCTAATTCCCTTTCTGTTTGGTTGTTACGGTTATCTTTCAGCTTTTTTCCATTTTAGACAGAAGAAGAAAGTGATTTCTCAAGGTGACATTCTCCTAGTAAGTTTCTTTCTGCAGTGAAGGCTCACACCACATGCTTTTCATATCATAGAGGAGTTGAATTGCCCTTCTTAGCAGTACTGAGGAATTTGGCTTTTTAGATGATAGGTATACTGAAGCAACAAGCACAAACTGGAACAGAGTAGTTTCCCTCTGAACACCAGGAAGCACTTCTGTGCTGTGCAGGTAACTGAACACTGGCACAGGTTGTCCAGAGGCTGTGTAGTCTCCTCTTTGGAGTTGTTCAGAAGCCTCCTGAATGTGGACCAGGGCACCCAGTTCTCGGTGACCTTGCTTGGACAGAGGTTGGGCCGGGTAGACCCAGAGGTCTCTCCCCACCTCAGCCTTTCTGGGATTCTGTGAAGCCAAGTTTTCCCCATAGCTTTTGTTGCTACCATTGTTTCTTTGTACTTCAGTTGTGCACTGACAAGAAGGATGTTTCCCAGAAGACCTTAGAGCTGCTTGAAACTGTTTCTGCTACCTTAAAAAGGTATTGAATATGTGCTGAAGGAATAGGACTAGCAATAGGAGGACGGGAAATGGCCTTTAAGTTGTGCCTGGGGAGGTTCAGGCTGGATATTAGGAAAAATTTATTTTTGGAAGGAATGGTGAAGCATTGGAACAGGCTGCCCAGAGAGGCAGTGGAACCATCCCAGGAGGTGCTCAAAAAACGTGTAGATGTTGTACTAAGGGACATGACTTAGTGTGGAAATACTGGCAGTAGGTGGATGACTGGACTAGATAATCTTGGAGGACTTTTCCAACCTTGGTGATTCTATGTGTATAATCAATGAATGTACAGATGTTATAATTATGAAATATACCAGAGAGTTTGGCTAAGCAGGTTATTTTACCAAAAGATAATAGATAGAAAGCTTACCTGTGTCCTGGGCTTGCTGTAAAACTCCAAAGGAGGGATCTCCAGAAGAGATCCTTCTCTACTGGCAGTCAGCTCTTAAATGGGTCTAGGAGAGGTGGAGCCAGGCTCCAGCCCTTCTGGCAGCACAGGTGAATTGCCTTCACCTGTGCTCCTGTGGCTGACTCATGGCTTGCCTCAATCAGAGGTTCAGGCTGTGATTCAGCAGTTCCCATACATTATGGAAACCTAGAACACCCATGGAAGTAAGAGATGAGAATCCTTCACAGAGTGTCCTTGCCACCCAGATCTGGGTCCCATAGATAGTCAGCAGGTCAAACTGCAAAACTGCGTTTCCATGTTTCCCTACATCCTAATTTGCAGGATTTGAACCTGCTAGGATAACAGTCTCACAACCTCTGCTTCTGTTGGCCCTATTGCCATGACCGCATATTTCTGTGCAGCGCTGTGCTGCCACGTTTTGGCTGTAAGAGTTCTGGGTATATTTTATGTGGCATCTGTCTCCAGTAAAATTCTGGCATAATGTCCAGTCATGAGGGCTTTTATGCTGGCGCTAGACTTTACAGCTTCTTATTTGACGGGATATTTGAAATTCAGTTTGTCCAACTGTGTCTGTTCAGTCAATCTGTAATATTTTTTTGTGACCTTTTACAGAGAATCATATTTTTCTATTGATACTTTCATTTGAAATGGGTTTTTTTCATTGTAAAGTATTTAAGAATTACCAGTTTACGGGTGTGGGTACTGCTGCTGTGAGGACAGACTGGTTCTTCAGTTGCTGAGTCAGAAATGCTAGGAAAGGGGAGCTGTGTAAAAATTCAGCTGTGTAAAATGCTCGGATTCATACTCAAAACCAGACATCTCATTATGTGGCATTTAAAGCCATTTCCCTGTCTAAGAGGACCTGAAACAATTATTTTTGAGAGGTTGTGATAAGTGGATAAGTGGCTGTGGAGGAGATCTAAGAGTAGACAGCTCTACATACACGACCTGGGTGGCCTAAGAGAAGCAAGTACACAGTGACTTAATACTCAGCTCTCACCCCCAGAGCCTGGAATGTTGAAAAAAGAGAATGAAATGTCAGTGTAATTGAGGGCAACTTGGTAGCTAGAGTATAGGTGAGGAGCTTGCAACCTACTAGAGACCAACTTGAAGTAACTAAGCCCTATGCTGTCAAGGTAGTGGCATCTCTGGCCCCTGTGGTGTTCTCCTTCTATTTTTTCTTTCTAGATTTGAGTTTAAAAATGCCTTTGCCCTTCCCAGGAGCAGTCTCAGATATCTAGGGATAATATGTAACAACTTGGTAGTCTGGAAAAGACAGCTGCCTTTTTTTGGATCTGTGGTTTTCATAGGAAAGGGCGCAAATACAGCAATTAATGTGCTCTTAAATCTCCTCTTCGAGTCTCTGTTTCATGCCCAGTCATTCAAACTGGTGTCAAAATATAATTCTGGAACGGGTGTTTGTGCCCACAGCCCCCAGCTGTTAGGTGAGAACCAACATGTAAACTATGTGGTGTGGATAGGCAGGCAAATTCTTAAGTTTTGTGGTTGGACTTGATGATCTTTAAGGGCCTTTCCAACCTGAGCAATTGTATGATTCTAAGTTTTAGTGTAATTATAATAGTCATTGTCTGTAGCTGCTAATTCTCAAGGTGCTGGTAATAGCTATTGGACGTAGCAGCTTCTGGTGGTGTTGCAGATAAAAGCTGTTGTGCCTCACAGAAAGCAGTGTTCTTTTGACTGTTTCTGTCTCTTGTTAGCAGGAATGGGAACACCAAACTTATTTTCAGTTGATTTTACCAGAAACCAGGTGTTTATAGAGCTGTGGCCAGGGCATGGTTTGAGTGCTTTAATTCTCCTACTCTTTGATCCATCCTTTACAGAGCTGAGATGAATCAGGCAGGATAATGGCTTTCTCTTTGCATTTATGCATGTTGTTGTTGTATTGGTGTGTTATTAAATACAGGGGTTTTGTAATACATGTAGACTCAGTTGTACTCACAAATGTGTTTATTTCACTCTGATTGTTGTTTCAGGGTAGGCGCGTACATAGGTCAGGGCATCTTGATTATAACTGTAATTGCAGCCACCCAAGCAGGTCCGTTAGCTGGAATAATTGAGGCTTAAACTATAACATTTAGCGCTAGCTTTGGTGGCAGTACAAATCTGTCCATGAATTAGGCTTTGGTCTGAGCTTTTGAGTGTGTGTTATCTTCCAAATCCAGCTGCACCTGTGGAAGAAAACGCTATTCTCAGCTTTTCACTGTTGTTCTAAATAGAGCTTAGTCTCTCCCCTGTGGTCTGCCAGTAGAATTGTCTCCCTCTCTTTCTTGTTTCTAGGATAAATCACTGAGGTTAGCATAGACCAGAGTTTAGTTTACCAGTCCGATTTTAACAAACACTGAATAGAAAGCTTGAAAAGGCATTCTGCAGGAAGAGAGGAACTGCAGCAGAGGGGTTCTGAACCTGTGAAGTTAATTGCTTCCACCAGCGCATCTGGATCTAGGAAAAGAGATCTGCTCACTTCTTCTCAGAAAAGATTTTCAGTTCCTGTCCATATGTGAATGGAATGGCATTACCTGTTACCTGTCAATTTTGAGTGGTAATGAATACAGCATTTGATGTCGATTACAGGCTGTAGCTTCAGTAGTGTGTAATCAGAATTTCCTCTACAGTCATTCAGTCACACTTGATTTCACACTAGCACCTGTGCAGAACCAAAGCATGGGAGTTTATGTCCAGATTATCTGCCTGCTATTGGTAAGATTTAAGGGAGCCTGTAAGTTGCTTTCTTCTAAAACAAACTGCAGTGTTATGAACCATGTGTGGTAGTGTTTAAAAATGAGTCTAATGTTCAAAAGAACATAAAAAGTGTTTCATATATTTAATGCTCAGACTGGAGCCTGGTGGTAGCCTTTTATTCTTTGGTGTGCAGCAGAAAAGAAAAAACAGAACAGTCATATTTCAGGAAGGGCTTATAGGTGTAGCAGGTAATTATCTTCTGAAACTGAAGCATCTGTAACGACTTTCTTCTCGCTGTTCTCCTTTATAATCATGTAAGAGTAGACAGAAGTACAAGGGCTGCTCTGAAAGTAATGTCTCCTATTTTATTATGTTGACCCACAAAGTCAGAAGCAGATGTTGGTGATATGGCAGTAGAGGTTGAACCTTCCTACCAATTTTCCATTCCATGTGGTTGCTGTGTGACAAATGGCAGCAGAGGGGTGATCTGACACAATTGTGTCTGACATGAAAGTGTGGGTGAAGCAAAGGTGTGGCATTGAATTCCTCCATGCAGAAAAAAATTGCACCCATTGACATTCACTGACACTTGCATAATGTTTGTGGAGATGAAAGAGTGAATGTGAGTGTAGTGAGGTGGTGGGTGGTGTGTTTCAGTAGTAGCAATGCTGGGTCACCTCCACTGGTTACGAGTTACGAGTGTGGCATGCAGACACTTGTTCATTAGCGGTGAAAATGCATGGTTGAAGATGGTAACTACATTGAAAAGCAGTGTTTTATAGCTGAGAGTTTGTTCTATCCAATAGTGTTATTGTGCTCTTCGTATCCGTTGTAGTTTCCATGGCAGTAAAAGAGGCATTTCTTTTGGAGCAACATACGAACAGTTTTCTCTTTATACTGAAGAGAAATTCTATTGTATATGTTACACCTACTTCTGTTTAATTGTTAGAAGAGACATAGGTGTTAGAAATTGCGTCCTCAACTTTTAGAGGCATACAAAGGGATCTTTTGCACAGTTCACTTGCTTTCTTTCCTCTAAAGGGAATAAAAACAAGAACAGTTTTAAACTTGGATGAGATTGAACTACTTTTTCTTTCCTTAGCCGAGAAAATAACTTTCTTCTGTTGCTGCATATCGTCTGTCTATTGTCAGCTCCACAAAACAGATTGTATGCACTGGATTTGCAGATTGCATTTCTTTAAAATTTATTGTTTCACTGCCTCTAGTCACGCTTCTGCTTCTCTTACACCAGCCCATTTGCCCAGTGTTACCATTTTGGGGAAAGCAGATTTCTTTGCAGCAGCTTCTGCCATCTGGAACCATCCTCTTTTATCTCCCTAGTTTGTCAGGACTCCAGAGCTTTTCAAATATTTTCTGAAATTATAACCTTTTTCTTTTACCTGTTACTCATTGGGGTATGATTCTGTGACTCAGTGTCCTATTCAGTACTGAATGTCTTCACCCCACTGTTGTTTTCTGTGAGGTTTTTATCATAAGAAGTCAGGAAAATGATTAAATGCTCCATGAAAGTAAATGTTCTGAGAGATTCAGAACAACTGAAACCTATAGCCTCATATCTACTTTCTCCCTACTGAGAAAAGAACATTGTCAGCCTCTGTTTTTGTAGCTTTCAGCGTGGTGTATTTGGTTGACCATGCTGTCAAGTTGCTTTTCCTAAATTCTCAGCATCATTTTCACATTATATGGAGAATGCTTAAGCTTGATATTTTGCGTTTTCCTGGGAAAGCCGAGAGAGCACAGTTTCTAGAACTGAATATCTTAGTTTAAATTTCTTAAATTACCCTGGTTCTAAAAGCTTTTAACAAACTTTTGTTGTTTATGAAAAACGTGACTTTGTGTGATACATCCTTTGTATGGCTGTGGTGCTCTATAGCTCCCGCTGTATAGGTATCTCTTTAAAGTATGGAAAATGTGGAGTTTATGTTCATTCATTATGCAGCAATTTCTGGCACTACAGAAGATAACAAGGTGGAGTACTGCAATGCATTTGGTACTGTGTCAGAATAAGATGATCATCTTAAGATGTACTGGAGAGGAAACGAAAAAATAACGTTACCTGTCATATAAGTAAGGACGCTGCAGTACAGAAGTCAGGTCTTAGCAGAGGTTTGCAATTAGGATCTTGAGCCGTTGAAAAAAAGGAAGCAATATGTTTAGGTGTGGGCAATATCAAGAGCCTTGAATTAGGGAAGTGACTTTTTATTCTTAACTTAGTGATACACCTCAATTTGTAGATCAGGTAGCTGTTGGGTGCTTGATTTTTCTTCTAGAGTGCAGTGGCTGCAGTGAAATACTGCATTTGTGAGCTTTGCTAGAAGACCATAGCAAATGGACTGGTATGGTCCATTTTGCAAAGAAAATCTCCTGCTAAGTGAAGAGCTGGGGGAAAAGCACTCCCACTCACTTGCCCAACTCATAGGTTTGTAATTTTGAAACCAGTGCGCAGTGCCAGTCTGTGTTATCTAGAACATACGGCAAGCTCAGAACATCTGGATACAATAAAGGGAGTCATTTTACTTGTTTCATATTGAACTTTGGTTACGGAGGAATTTTGTAAGTTATTTACTTTGAATAGTTTTCGTCCTTGAACATCTTCATGTGTTGCAGGTGTTTTTTTTAAAGAGCTTATGATTTCCATGTGTTAGCCCACTTTTTGTCAGCTCTGTCAATTTTACGAATGAGCTGATGTGTGTTTTCTCATTCGCATTGATATTAAATGTAAATGCAGACACTGAAAAATGATTCCTTTAGACATTTTTCATTTTATTGGGCAGTAGGGGAGCCTAGAGGTTCAGGAAAACATTTTGTTGCAAATAATATTCTCAGAGAAGTGAATAAGTGCATTTCATACATTATAAAATATATGAAGTAGTCAAATAAATATATCCATTCTGATGATCCCTCAGAAACAGGTACAAGAAGAGTCTGTAGTCTTGGCCTTGGAAAAAAAAAAAGCTTAGAATCTTATGTCGTGTATTAAAATGTTTATTGTCTTCCTAGATTTTTAAAAAATTCCTTTTAAAAAAAAAAAAAAAAACAAAAACAACCTTCTTTCTTCTGTTGTAGTTTAACTCAGCACCTAAACACAGCACAGCCTTTTGCTCACTCACCCCAATGGTTTCACCATGCTATGAAGGTGGTGGCTCTTCCCTGCTGAACGGCTGGCCTGATCCCAGGCATGCTTCCATCACTCAGCAACAACCAAAACATCATTGTGCTATTGATGTTGTTGCAGTTGAAACAAGGACATCTTTCTTGCCGTACAAGGGCAAATTTGTGGCTCTGTCAAACTCAGTGTGAGTTCTGTCTATAACTTAATTTAGGCCAGGATTTCCTTCCTGGTCTGTGTTACTTATAACTTCTTTGCATAGGTAAGAATTTACATTTAATTGTATATCTGTCTCTGTTCATCTGAGTGACTAGATCATGAGAAAGGTGATAGGTGCATTGGTTCTTCTTACAATTTGTGTCTTTGAGGTTGGGAATCTTTGCCTAGTAGATGACAAATTACCACACAGGATGAGCCATTTCAAGCCTTTACAACAACCCTTGGTTGAGCTGACAGGAATGTTTGTGCTGCAGCAGCTTGCTGTTGGAAAGTGCTGATTAAACTGAATGAAAAAGCACAATGGGAAGGTGTCAATATGATGCTGAAAATGCCAGGAAGATCTCAGGCTTCTATCCTGACCAGCTGGCTGCATACTGGCCAGCTTTGTCTCCAGGCGTTTCTGGAAATTTGTGTTGTACATGAAAATCGTTTTCTCTGATTTTTTGTTCCACTTTGGAAGAACAGAATGATTCAGAAATATGGAAGCTTTTGTGGCTCTCTGTTGTCCTGTCTCTGTAAATAAACTTTTACATGTAGTAACACTGCAGCTTTCTCAAAGGGTACTGCTGATTGTTGGAGTGGAAAAAGTTATTTAGAAAGTGATGTGACTTGATTTTTACCATTCTAGCCAAGAACTTCTGTTGCCATATCCCATTAGCACCTCATAGTTGTGTTATTTTAAATGTGAATCTTTTGTATTAATGGTTTTCTGAGAAGCCTCTTAGATATGTTCAAACTTGCTTAATTTTTTACATCCTCTATGCAGACATACAACTCTCTATTAAACACTCCTTGGCCATAGGGTAGTTTTGTTTTTTCTTTGTTTACCCTCTGTTCCAAATGCTTGGTGATATTTTATGCTTTAATTCAGGTCCTTCTGGCTGATCATGCTTCCTGTATTGGTTGCTTACAGTATCAAGTAGACCAGTTATTGACTGTCAGTTCAGAAAATCGAAAGTGATAGTAATTTTGTCACTTGAGTACAATTGAAAAGTTCTTTGAAGAAAAAAAGTGTCTCTATTCTTTTTCTCCTGTGTTTTTGTGTTTTTCAGGAGTCGGTTCTGTAACATGTAGTCTTTTTTATTTTGTCCTCACATGGCGGTATCTGTCCCATCTCTTTTTCAGTCCTTGTGATCTGCAAGATGTGGTGCTTGTTCCCAATTCAATATCTGAAACAATTTCCTTGTCAGATAAGAATCCTGACGTATGATTGTGTCTCCAGTCAGTGAACTACTTTCTAAGTTAGAATCTTTGGAGAGATAAATGTTAGGCAAAAAAGTGTTGGAAAAGTAACTGATTTCTAATATAGTATCTTCTCTCATCGCACTAGTGGTTTTGGTTTTAAGTGAAAAGATGATTATAATATGTAATTTCAATTAAACATCTTTTGTTGTTGTTGTTGTTGTTGTCCTGCAGTATTGAGACTAACCACAGTTCTGTTTTTTCTTTTACAGGTTGCCTTTCTGAAGCTGTGAAGATCTCAGTTACCTATGTAGAAAACTCTTCTCAAATTCCCTTCCATCAGACATATACAGAAACCTTCCGATGGTGTGACACCTGAAAGAAAATCTCCTGGCAGTACAAAGCAGGATGAGCTATGGCACGCATTATTCTTTCTATCTGGAAGAGATTCAAAGCCAAAGACGGAGTTAGCTTTTACATCCAGTACATTCTTAGATGTTGTTGTAAGAGTGACTGCTCACATCAAGCTGGACTAAGTTATATGTAGTCAATACTACCTTTGTCCGACAGTATTGGGAGTCCTAAAAAGACAGGCAGCAAAGAAGGGATCTAATATATTTAATGTTATGGATGCTGAAGTGTTCTGTTCTTTCTTTGCTCTAATAAACTTAGAAGGCCGACTAAAATACATGTTTAACAAAAACTAGATTTTGTATGTTTATCATGTTTATTATTTCTGCATTAATGTTTACCTTCCTTCTTGGGAGTGAAGAAAGACCGTGTTCATGTTAGTATACCATATGTAATATTTTGGGAAACTGATAATGTTTTGAAGAATCAAGACTTGATGGTTGTTTGAACTAATTATTCCTTCAGCTTCAAAAAAGGGTATCCCCATGAGAGCTGCCTTTTCAGAAACTGCCAGAAATGAAAGATTATTGTCCATTTTTGCTCTGCGTGCTTACCTGCTTTTCACAGGAGTTTTTTCACTGGGCACAGAATCTGTTACCATTTTTGTTTTTGGAGTGAGTTGGATTTCTGTGACTATCCAGAATGTGACTGAGTAATTGCACAGAAAATCTTTCCCAATCTGTTGAAATGACCCCTATTATGGTTTTGCAAATACAGAGCTATCTTAGGTCACAAAATATGTGCTTTTGGGGTTAAGTCTCTGTCACATCCTGCTTCATTTGCTACTGTGACCATACAGAGTAAATCTGGCATTAATATTATATTTGGTTGCAGAGTGATGTGCGTAGACACTTCATCAGTTTTTGGGAACAAGGAAAAGCCTTCTGAAGATGAAGAAACATGCATCAGCCCCATCCTGCCATGCTCCTGCTGTGGCAGTGCTACAGCTGAGCAAAATCCTGCAAATCCTAAGCAAATCTTGAGGGAGCACCAAGCCCAGCATGTACACTGATAACACTGAGCCTTTTAGGAGCTTGCCTCCTGCCCTCCTGCCTGCATGTACTTAAAGCTGCTGCTTTTTTTGTTTTTTTTTTTATTTTTTATTTTACACCCTTGTGCATTGGTGTACAGGGTCTGACTGGGATGGAGTTAACAACTTTTGTAGCTACCATGCTGCAGGTTGGATTTGTGGCTCCAACAGTGCAGATAACGCACTGCTGTTCTGGCTGCTGCTGAGGAGTGCTTGCACAGCACCAAGTCTGGGCCTTTTTATTTCCCCCTCACATCTTTCCCTCAGTGAACAGATTGCTGTTGAGCAGGAAACTGGGAGAGACCACAGCAGAGACAGGTGGTCTCAGCTGGCCATAGGGTTTGGGTACATATGTAGCTTGCTTACCCTTAAAGCATGTAAACAAACACCATGGAGATAGGAAACTGCTCCAGACAGTAGCTGGCTGCCAGCTGTTTTTTTGTTTTTTTGTTTTGTTTTAAGAAAAATTTGATCCTACTTATTGCTTTCTCTGTTTTCCCCATTGTTTTGTATCTGTTACACTGCATTTTTTTTTTCAGGGCACAAAGTATGTTTATTCTACTTTCTATAGTGTCAAGTACAGCCTCAGTGTTAAAGCCGTGAGAATAAATCAGCTGTGACGTTAGGAAGTACCCACTCACATTAACGGAGATAGATGTGCCTCCTCCACTAATGTGCAGTTTCCAGACAGTGTAAGGCAACAAGAAGCTATTTAAAATGTCAGCTTTAATTTTTACATGCTATCAAGTTGTAAAGATTGCTATTGCAAAACACCTCCTATGTGTCAGACAAGGGGTGTTCTCCATTAGCACCAATGGACAACATTATTGTTCCTGTCATTAACAGGTCAAGTGTAGAGCTTGTTACATTCTTTAAACAAGCTTGACCATTATAATGAACTGGGATAGCTAAGCTGTCATACCAAGTTAAGTCTCAATTATTTGGTGGTTATTTTATCTCCAAAAGTAGGCTTTCTAGTTTAGTTTCTATCACCTCCAGTGTAGGCTAGGATATACTGAATAATATTGACAAAAGGATTGATGCTGGTCTTGCACTGTGAGCTGAAGGGCAAGTTCTGTCTTGCCTCTGTTTCACTTTTTTGTGTGGAAAACTTTGTAGATATAAGGAACAGCTTTAATTAAAATTTACAATACGTGTTTTTGCACTTAATTTTGGATTTAAATGCAAGTGTGTTTCAGTAATTCTTTCTGTTTTGCTGCCTTCATTGTTGGTCCTCCAGAACATCACTATGGTGTCAATTTTAGACTTTGCATTCTTTCGTTTCTCTCCTAGCCAACTCTGTTCCATTGTAAATGACAGATTTCTTGTTTGAGGTACTGCATCAGCTTATTTGCATTGTTCCTTTCAGTTCCCCTCCAGCTTTTCTTTTTATCTTTTTTTCGAAGCACTGCAAAGTCCTCAGATGGACAAGTTACAGAAACATTGCACAACCCTGTCTTCACTAGACTTCTTCAGTTTCTTTCAAAATGGGCTGAATTGCCTCATGGCAGATGCCAGGGAGCTTTTAGCAATTTTCACTGAATATCAGGAATCTTGCTGGTCCACATGCTATAACCACTCATTACAACGTTGTGTCTTCGAATATCTTATTGTGACAGGCAAGTGTGATATTTCTGTTATTGCAGACAGCAGATGCTGTGTTCAGATCTCATGGTGCTATAGTTCAGGAAAGTTAGATAACATTCTTTTAATGATAACCACGAATATTTGTCTAACTGCTAATTGTGTATAATGGCTCTTGCTTTGTCCCTGTCCAGTTGTCTTACACACTGGATTGCATTGGTCGTTATATTACATGCTCAGTAATAGATGCTCCTTCTATCTGCTTGTATTCCATGATGATATAAATGCCTATCAATTTCTCATTGTAAATACTAGAAAACAGTTTATTTTATAATATAAAATGTCATTTTAACTTGCATGTTTTTGATCACTTCTTCAAGGATGTGAAGAATTTTTGTCTTTTTCTGTGATAACAGAGGAGGCTGTGGCTGAGTTCTGTGTTTTGTTAATGACAGCTCCAACGGCTAGGGCGTTGGAAAAGAGACTCTACACCTTAATTATTTACATATGTTAATTACACCATAACTGGCTGGCTGTCTTTTGGCAGCATGCATTTTCTTACTGGTTTGCCTGTATCACTGGGGGGGGGGTTGTGGTTGTGGTTCTCCTGCTAGTGACAAGGTTACTCAAGGTTACTTGCTCAACACTGCCAGTGTGACAAAGTCCCTATGGAGATAAGTTGAGTTATACCCATTGGAGACAGACTGACGAATAAGATACCTCATGTTTCATCAGCCAGCAGTAATAAGCATCTGCAGGAGAGAAACGAAGGGTCTTTCCTTCAGTTGGGTTGGTGTGTATCTAAAAGTGGGGCCAGATATGTCTGAGAAAGCCCTGGGATATGTCTGGACAGACATAGAGTTAGTTGTTGTCACCATGGGAAGGCTCAATCCATGTGGAAATGGAGTGGAAGGACTAGCTGTGGAAGAACGGAGAAAGGACCTGATGGAGTGCTTACAGAAGAAGGCCACAAAAATGATACAAGGGATAAAAAACACCTAGAAGAACAGGCTGAATGAGCTGGGGCTGTTCAGCCTGGAGAAGAGAAGACATCAGCAAGACCTGAGATCAGCCTTTCAGAAGGCGGGGCGAGGGGGGGGGCTGCGAAAAGGAAGAGGACAGACACTAGCAGGGTCTGTTATGAGAGGACAAGGGGAAGAGGTTTCAAACTAAAATAGGGGAGATTTAGACTGGATGTAAGATAGGTATATTTTTACAATAAGGATAGTGAAGCACTGGTAGATTGCCCAGTGATGAGGTGAATGCTCTGTCCCTGCAGACACTCAAGGTCAGGCTGGATGGGACTCTAAGCAAGCTAGCTTAGGACCTAAATGTAGGCATCCCTGTTCATTAATAGGGAGTTGGATAGATGACCTTTATGGGACTCTTACTACTCAAACAATTCTATGAATCAAGTGCTCTATGAGCTCTTCACAATACATTCTTAGATTTGTTGGACTATTGAGTGTATTCATGGTATAGTGGCTCTTCTCTCAGTTTCTTTGTAAATATTGTCAGAAGTTTCTGTCTGTGACCAATAAGAAGTTATGATTTGGAATCTGTAATGATTCAATTGTATAGTTAGTGTCATCTGTTTTCTCAGATTAGCAGACTTGCTCTTTTATAGGCTTTGATTTACATGGAGGGCAGGAGCAGTCCTTTCTTTGAGCTTTGAAAGAAAATGAAGATTGGGGACGATTTACAGCTTGTGCTTTGCTGCCAAAAAGGAAAAAAGGGTGTAGTAAAATTGCTGGAACAAATATTCTCAAGCACATGACCAAAAATGAAAATATACTAAATCAAGAGCACTTTTTAAATTGATGGCCACTGAGAAGAACAGGTGAGCTGCTGTTTTAATTGATGCAGAGTAATTATAAAAGTCATATTTTGCAGTTGAGATGAACAAACACAGCTCAACTGTTGCATATTGTCTTGAGTTTGTGAAGAGCACTGTGCTCCCATCCACATCTGGGGCAGGTCCAGTAGGTTGGTGCTAGGTAAGCAAACAAAGCATGAGGGAGCACAGCAGAAGACAGGGAGCATGGCATGACAGAGGACTCTGAAAGATGGTTTGGGATAAGAGATTAACAACAGGCCTGAAGGAAATTATTTCCTGTCCTGAAAGATGCTTTTAAGTTGCTGCAAGCAGGTAAAGAAACATCTTGGTGGTTGGGGATTTTGGAATTGGCATTGTAGCTTATAAATTGAAACATTTACTTACCTATTGTTTGATTATTGTTTTGTTTTGTTTTTTTTTAATGATCACACAAACTAAATATTTTTTTCATAGAATAATGCTGATAAATTTTACATTTTCTCTATTTTTTTCTGGTTTTGGTACAGTATGCATTCCAATCTGCGCCCTCATCATCGTCAAGATTTTGATGCTTGCTCCACAAAAATCACATTTGCACTAGAGTATATTAGCTTTCATTTAATATAGAAAATTTTTCTTTAAAGTAGAAACCAATGGAAATTTGTTGCTGTAGTTAACCAGGATACTACTAAATAAGAAAGATCTTACATGGGCTATTTACTTTGCAGATTTTTGTCTCCTGCTGTACCAGACATGTGTTCTGTAATTAGTATTAATCATTTTTTCTTGGGCCATAGAACATTTTTTTAAAGCATCTTCTAAAGAGATGGAATTCAGAGCCTGCAGGATTTCTATCCCTTGAAGCCAGTCTCCTGTTACTGCTGGCATTCTTCCGTACGGTTATGTCTCATACGTCTATTTTCATATCCTGATCCCACATAAATTCAATCAGTTACTTTTTTTTGTCCTACTACACTTATTGGAAACCTGATCCAGAGCCTCACTTATCTGATAGAAATATGATTTCTGGTGTATCTCTGGCTAATTTATACCATTTTTGTTGTTGCTGTTGTGCCAGCAACATTCTTTAATGTAGAAGTTAGTTTTCTTCTAAAACGTATTTCTGTGTTTGGGGAACAATCCTGTCTCCCCTCAATGTTTATTTTATTAATGGCTTCCTACGCTAAAATAGATACTGTGTTTTACCAGATTCTGTCTGTTCTGGTTTGAAGTAATCTTCCTTGTGAAGGCAAGAACAAACTGTGCCAGCAGAATGACATTTACTTTGTAATTCCTTTGGGAACACTTTGCGTTATATGTCAGAGCTTCTGTTTTTTCCTTTTCACCTTTGCATCACATCGGTGGTTCACAGCAAACTTCACTTCTGTTACCAACTGTGGTGACCTAAGGAATGCCATTATTCTCTGGCAGAAAATCCAATTATTTCACATGTGCATGACTCTTTTCTCTGGATGTTTGATCCTTTCTCAGGTTGTCCTGATCCTCATCTTTATTAATGATGTTTCTGACCGCTGCATCATCAGCAAATGTTCTTAAAACATTTCTAGTGGACCGTGTCACTGTGCCATGGTCACTGTAAAAATGTTTAATAAGATTGGTTCAAAGAAAAACCTACAATGCCCTCTGGCCTGTTAATTCTCTTTTTAGTTCCCACAGAGAGATTTGCCTCAGGTTTTCCATTCAGACCTCAGCAGGAGTCAGGATCTCAATGCCACCATCTCCAAGCCCTGTTCCAGTCTTCACCTGTCATGCAGGAAAAGCCCTTCAGCTGTCATTAACAACCACGAGGGGTTCTTGACCACAAATGTGAAGTAGATGCTCTAGTAAATTAGTCACCATCTAAGGAAGATATTGTGTATGATATGTATTACATATTTTTACTTGTAGGTAAAAATGTTTTGTTCTTATTTAGTTCTCTGTTGCTGATCCATTGGATATTTGGGCTTTTTTTTTTCTTTTTAATACTCCATACACAGTGAATTCTTGAATCTTTCGTTAATTTAATGTTTGGTACAAAGAGAATGTCATCCCCATTATCAAATGCTTAAGCAAAAACCAAACATTATATTCCCTCTCTCCTGATATGAATTTGATAATGAATCTGATGTTTACACACACTGTTGGTGAACTGAGATCAGCGTACAGTGGTGAGAGATTGATACTGGTCAAATTCCAGTAGTCATTAATAGAAAACATTACTGTTCTAGAAGAGCTCAGATGCAAAGACCTTAAAGATCATCAAATCCATCCGTGACTGAACTAAATGACAATAACGACTTCTCTTGGGTGCATAAACCTCTTGCTTGGATCCTAACTCTCCACTGTGCCTGGGTAATAAAGTGGTTTGACGTAGTGTTTGAGTCCTATAGAACTGAAATATCTGATAGCTATGTTGGGTCCAGCTTTTTGGCTATCTTGAAGAGAACACTTTAGGTCTTTACGTACAGCTTCATTGAGCTGAGACAAAGAGACCAAGTCAGTTATCAGACACATTTTTTCTGCAGACCACATTGAACAGCCAACGTCACTGCATTCCACTTGTGCTTACTGCCACAAACTGTTTTTTGTCTTGCTTAAGTTCAGTTTCAAGTAACAATTCTGAGAAGTTATGTGTTTTGCATATTAAGACATATCATGGGCTATATTACCCTAATGTGTGCACAACAACTGTGCACAAATCATCCACAGCTGCAAAAGATAAACTAGATTATTTTTATTTATTAGTTTAACATGAACCCTTAATTGAAGATTATACAGTAATGCACAAAATGCAAATTTACTTCTGGTATTTTCTGCCTTGACGTGTTTTATCACATAATCCAAGTGTGGTTTTAAGTTTCTGATGAGATGGATGAGAAGGCTTTTGTTTATTTGGAAGAAAGCATTAAAGAATTGTGAGCTTATCACATGTGTGTATGTATGTGTGTTTAGACACAGCTTCAGGAATTGTGCACACCTCTTCAAATAGGAATATCTTGTATGTCTGATTTCATGAGGAATTCAAAATTAAAGGTCACCTAGAAGCTGTCTTCATACTTAATTCATTGATAACAAAGCACGGTTTTGGCTTTTTTATCCTTCTAATGAAATGGTGTTGCACACATTGCAGAACTCTGGTAATTTTATTTTACTGTAATTCCTAAAAAAAAATAAATAAATAATGGGCATGCTATAATGCACTGAGGTATTTTACTAGAAAATTGAGAGCCAGTTTTCTCTCTATTTTCCAGATAACTTCTCTCTTTCTGTCTGTGCTGTTGTTTTTTTTTGTTTGTTTGTTTGTTTTTTCAGGATTGTATTGCTTTGGTACTATCTCACTTCTGCAAAAGGCAATTTTGTTAAATGTATTCCCAGATGCTCTGATGAAGTTATAACTGTTTGGCAAAGGCTTGAAGACGACGGTGCTGTACTGAAAAATGAGCCTTGTCAACTGGAAACCAATTTGTGATCATGAAATGTGGACAGTATGGTCAACATTGTAATATCTTTGCCACCCACTTTCAGGTACATCTTCTGTCATGAAAGAGATGTTACATGTCAGCAGCATGTATGGGCTCTGTCAACTCTTCTTCATCAAATTATATCATCGTTTTTTTCTGTTTCTCAGGAGTACAGCTTTGGCTTGGTACTACTGGTCATCCATGGGTTTTGTGGCTGGCACTCTTGGGTTTGGGCACTGCATTCTGTTCTTTCTTGCCAATCACTGATACGCACTTAAAAATGGGAGAAATGCACAATGAAGTCACAAAATAGGTGTTTATAGGAGAAAAAACATTAAATATTTTTTGATGGTAAGCAATCAAGGGTTTCATAGATTAACATGAATTTGGTCTGGACTGTTTGTAAAACACTGTATCTTATTCTATTCTGTGTTGCATAGTGTTTTGGTATGTATGTGCGAAGCCGTTGCTCCGAGTCTGCTTAAGAGATGATGATATTTCCTTCCCTTAACTTGTAATGCATTTACCCTGACTGTGATTTATGTAGCTAGGAACAAGAACTGAAGCACTTACACAGGGGAGAGGAAAGGTTCCTTGTATGCCAGAATTATTAAAACCTGAATCTTCATATCTTTAACCCAGAGGACCGTGTTTCAAAGGACAATGTCCTAAACCTGTTTGTATTTATTTATTAGTTTCACTACTGTGTTATTTCTACACTGTTGAATGGCAGCTGATACTTTCCCGTATTTTGTGAGATGCTGGGGTGTTTGTTGCAGTTGTTCTGTCCTGCAGACCAGCAGAGTGGCTGGGAATCTACAGCAAATATAGTTTAACCAGTAAGTAATTAAACTTATGCTGGCCTAGGAAATTATGCTTACTATTAAACTGCATCAGCTTGTTTATACTCTCACAGAGCTGGCATTAATATAATATCTCAGTCTTTGAGATGCACACGGCTTGTTTTGCTCTAATCCATCTATTAAAAAAACAAAAAGCTCTGTTTATTCATTCCATGTGTTGCTTTGATGACAGGTGTGGAATTTCCTGCCTTGGTGAAAGAGGCGAGAATTATCATTAGCAGTGGACTTCAGCCTCTGCCACCCAAATCTAATGCTTGCTGTGCACAAGGGGGAACAGCACTGCTTTTGCAAGGGATTCTATGAGAATCCCCTTCTCTGAAGTGGATACATTACCAACTCATAGCCACACTCCAGACGCTCAGATAATTGCCAGGGGTGTCATTTGTTTTAAAGCCAGCTGCTAAGACTAGGACTGTCTTTCTTCATTGCCACTGACTGAGGACTAAAGGGTGACTTTCCAACCATGAACTGTTTTTGTTTAATCTGTGTACTGCTGTACACACTGCCTGTGCTGCACATCCTAGCTAGAACAGGGTCGCTGGAAAGAGTATGTGATACAGGATGGTTTAGCAGAGGGACACCAGAGACATTCTCTCACTTGTACAATTAGTATAAGAAAAAATGTTGTGTATTTAATGATGTTCCATTGCTGCCTGAGTACTCTACAGAAGAAACAGAACTTGAAGAATAAGGCAGGATACTGAAGCAAAAATGTAATTAACAGGTGAGAATGTAAAAAGTATTGCATTCTCCCTAAGCACTTGCTGGTATACTCTCCAGACTTTTTCCTTTTGTGTTGTTGGTGTGCCATGCAAATACTCTGATGCACGTGCAGCCTGGATCTCCTGCATCAGTAGGAACACTGCCTGCAGTCTCCCTCCTGCTTCTGAAAGGAGTGGCAGCTTCCCTGAGCTTTGGCCACTTTGTGCAAGAAATGGTCTGTAATTACTGCACTAACTTAAAAAAAAAAAAAAAAAGTAATAATAACACATTTATAAATTATTTCAGAGGAAACTTTGAAAGATAACAAGTGAGTGTGAAGGGGACCAAGAGAGAAGGAATATAAGAACTTTATTAAGACTTGACTTCTTTCTGTTCTCCATGTAATGGAGCCAAAACAGCATAATGCCCTTCTCTGTAGCAGAAAACATCTTTCAGACTGAATCTACTGTGCAGTCACTGTAAAGGAAGTTTAAACATACTTGAATTGGGCTTACTGAAAGAGTTGTGAGTGGGTTTTAATTTCCAGCATCGGTGTTCAACTCCAAGGCATGCACAAGCATCCGGCACAGCAGCCGATCCCAAACCTGCCTGACTGCCACTTGTGTGGGTGGGTGTTGGTGCTGGATGCTTTCCTGCCCCTTCATTAAGCTGAGGGCTTAGGGACTGCAAAGCACTGCTTTGTGGTATTCCAGGCTGAGGCTCCTGTGGATGAAGGTCCATTGGAGCAGGGTCTCAGCTGTGCTCCTGACATGGTACAGAAGCAGGGGGGCTCTGGGGGTGCCTTTCTCACTGTTCCTGAATTGTGATGGAATTAACCAACGTGGGTCCTGATATGCTTTTTCTTTAAATAGGAGCTTCAATTAAAGTAAGAGATACTTAGGAAAGTATAACAGCTCCCCATGCACCATTTAAAACTTGAAACAACTATAAACACTTGCAAGGCACTTTTCACAAGCTCTTGATAAATTGGGAAACAAAAGAGGAAGTGATATTAAAAGCTTAATTTTTTTTAATGAATAATTTCACACTAGAAGTAGAGAAATTCCAATTAGAGGCAAAAATACTCAATGTTAGAGGAGCAGGACTGAATGCTGGAAGATACCTGAACTCCCAGCTGACAAAGAACTCCTAATTTAGGGACAATTTAGGCTGGCATGTATCCCCTTGTCGCTTTGAGGTACTTGAGTCTTACCCCGGCACGGCTGAGACCATAAATGAGCCCTTGAGAAGCTATTTGCTACTGAGAATTCTTTCAGAGCCTTATCATTATTTAAGTTCCTTCCTGAATAACAAAGAGGCAAAGGCAGTAGATCAAAAAAGACTGGGCAGGGACTGATCTGCTGTCATGAAACAATGCAATTGCCTGAAACATAAGGGCTCCACATTCAATGTTAGAGATAACGCTATCTGAATAAGTTTTTGTTGTTGATGTTTAATTCCTGTAAACACTGGAAATCCAAAAATTTCAGATCATTAGCAGGCTGAATTGATCCAATTCCAACATAAAGCACTGTGTTATTCGTATGGAGGCTCTTGGTCATTGTTGGAGGCTTTCCATAACTGTCTATCAGTGACTTTTTTCCCAGTCTAAGTAAATCAGATCACTGTGACTGGACACTTGGGTGGTACAGGATGTGTGTTACATCCAACTCTGACCTTCAAACACCACTGTATGTGGGCATGTCTCCTCTGCTTAATGTGATAAATGAGGTTACACCGGATAATTAAATCAATGTCTCATTAATGCCATACAGTTTCTGAATTTTTTTTTCACTCTTTAATGCTACAGATCACCTCTTGTATCTGCCTTAGATCAACGTTTAATTTTGTCCCTCTTCTTTCTCGGCTCTCCACCTGCTTGAGAAATATATTTAGTACATCTAATAAGAGAACTGTTAGAAGGCAACCAGTAGCACCTCCTACTTCCCCATTCAATTCATTTTCACCTGTTCACAAACAGAAGCCCTTCTGAGTCTTTGTCGGACTTAAGTTATAAGCTTAATGGAAATAACATTTTTGTTGAGTGTGTTACAAATTGTGTTAACGCAGGAGAGAACAGGAGCTGAGGGATCTTTTTGTCAGCATGTTGTATGAAGGAATGTAAAGAATCCTACAAGAATTTTCACTCCTGCAGCACCTACAAGGATCTGAGTTAGGAATATGCCAAACAATATTGTCCCTATGCCTATTGTACGGGTCTCTGTGCTTCCACGTAATAGGAGGCTTCTTCTGTTCCGTCCTTGACTTTAGCCCTATATTAAGTACCTAATAATAGAAGTTTAAATTCTTCCCATGAGAAACATGAAGAAAATGGCCTAACTCTCTCCTGGAAAATGTTGATTTTCTTGTTTATTTTTTCTTTTTCTTTTTCCTTTTTTTTTTCAGTAAATCACATTTTCAATACCGCTTCAGAATAGAAGCATAAACGTGTGTGTTCCTCCATTTTTTTTCCTTTTCTTTTTGTTAAATTCTTTTTATTTACAAGGTTTTTTTTCACATACAATGCATGAGCTGAAGAAGCAATTCTCTTTACCGATAAGCATTTTTTTTTCCCAGGAAAAGTTTGGAAGAAATAGGTTTCTACGCCAGCTAAACAAGATGAGACAAAAGAGAACAAGTGCCAAAGTTCTAGGCAACCCATAGCAGCAGGCCATGCCAGAATATCTTGCTGTGATTCACATATGTGTTTTACTTGGGGAAAAACAATGTTGATTTTAATGCACCAAATACACGAATTCCTGAATTCCTGTTTGGGAATGCACAAATTCCCAAACAGAGAGCTTCCCACATCTAGGCAAGCACCAAATCTGATGTGGTTGCTCTGATACAACTGAAGTTTGTCATCACATCCTAATGCACCTGGATGCGTTCTCATCCTTGGAGCATGTCAAGAACACAACCTGCTCCCCTTAGGACTCCAGTTTTGGTTTGAAATGAAGTGACAGAAAGATCCTTGAGTAGAAACCAAGATAGCTACCCTCTCTGTTCACCTTTTTAATAAGCATGGCCTATAATGCCTAACCCTCGGTGGTTGGTTGCATCCAAAGCATCTTGTTCAGCATTTTATCTGGGTGTCTTGGGCAGGCAGCTGGCATCTGCTTGCAGGAGGCTGAGCCCAGAGCCCTAACCTGCCTCTTTCTGCCTTCTTTGCACTATATATAGTAGGTACGTTAGTAAAAGGCCTCGATATGACTCTTATATCGAGTCAGGATGTGTTGCTTCATCTACCACTAACTTGTCACGTTGTGTCTCGTCCTGCAGGAATCTGGGTTGCGTTCAGAAATCCAGCTCATTATCCAGAGGTGGTGCAACGCGACATTCACCCGTCCTCTTTTTGCAGCTAATGGAGCTGTCAGCGCTGCTGTCACTCACTTATCAGCTCAGCCAGAGAGGTGGTGCAAGCCCTAAAGGAAATAGATCATCCCAAGAGCTGAGTGCTGAAATAAAATTGACCCTTATACAAATGTATGCATAAAATGAATTGAACTTTTCCCTTCAATTGTTGTTTGTAACAGGCTTGCTTTTCCTTCTAGAGAGTTAAGGTGACATATTGAAAATATGTCATTTTTCAGGAAAATATCTCTTACAGGCTGTTCTGTTGTCAGTGTTTTGTGATATTTTCGTGGCGTATTTGGAAAAAAAAAGATTTTCACCTCTGTCTTTTTCAATTGCCTTAATCCTGGCATTTTCATCTCATTCAAGAGACAGTAATGACTGACTTCACTTGTTGCACTAGGTGTTTGTGCCAAGAACGTTTGTGAATGTTCTCACTGATTTTAAATATAAATTTCAGTACTGGGAGACACCTTCCCATCGAAAGCAATTGAATCACCAAAGCAGGGAAGGAGAGGTTAAGCAGGTAAAGTGGCACCACTCAAGAAGGTGCTGGTTGGCAAGTAAAGTGCAGGGGATGACAGCTGGGCTGATGAAATGACATTTGTATCTCTAGAGAAGTGAGACTTTCTTAATTTAACTGTGGAAGTGTCAAGATCATCTTCTGAGTGAGTTTGAAGCAAGCAAGTTTCAAATGAGAAGATGGAAAGTTTCAAGAGGAAAAATTAAATATGCTCAGTGCCCCTGAAAATGGAATTCATTATAGAAGTAGGTGAGCTCTGAGGAGGAAACGTTTTTCTCTAACAAGTGCAGCCTACAACACGCGAAGAAACAGAATCTCTGACATGTCAGGAGAGCATCTGAGTGGGAAAAAAGACCTTTTGTAATTTCTCTTGTAAGCAGGCTCACTATGGTCTTCCTCTTTAGGCCTTGAAAAACCTTTATTCTGTTGTCCGTTTTGGATGCTGTAAAAAAATACTTGAGTTTTGCTTTAACTCAGTGTTGAGCTGAAGTAGTTTGCCAAAATTAATACATTCCTGACCTAATAGTCATCTGAGGAGGACACATCCCAGGAGTGAGGAGCTGGGGTCACCATCCCATTTGAGAGAGATGAGTGCATAGACTTTGTCAGAGTGCTGGGGAGACGCTGGGTTGTTCCCCCAGTGCACTTGAGTGATGGTTTTTTATTCCTCTCTGAAAGAGCAAACCTCCCTGTTAAGAGTGTGACTATCCTGTTCTAGCTCTTCCTTTTCTCACAAGCGGCTCTTGGTTTGCTGGGAATACAAGTAGTTTACCAGCAGTCCTGTCAGAAAGCTTGTTAGCATCATACTCCTTTTTCTATTCAGAAAGCAGCGAAGAAAATTATTGCTGCCATGTCCTAATCTGACCCAGCTGTACTACTTGTACTACGCAATCCTGCCTGCTAAACAAAAGAAATCTGCTCTATATTCATTACAGATCCAAAATGCAGGACCATACCAACCACTATTAAGAAAATTAATTTTCTCAGTCCAAACTAGGACACTCATTTAGGAAAGATGAGACATGGACTTTCTTCTCTTGCTACATATTATCTACTGTAATGCTTTCCTTTGGAATCATACTTAGATATTTTCAGATGTTTATCTGTTGTACATAATAAGACTGCAGTAGGAAGAGAAGTGGGTAATTGGTTAGGTTTCTCAAGCAGGTTCTGACAGTGGAGTGATCATCTGTTGATTCGCAATGTATGGACTTCAGTTAGTAACAAATGAGGGAAGTTTATTGTTCCTTTCCAATGTGCAATTTTCATGTGTGACTTTGTGTTCCAATGCATTCTGCTTGCAACAAATGCTACTGAAATGAATCAGCCCCTGGAGGAGATGCACAGGAAAGTAACGAGGCAAGGTAGGTGACAAGTGTCTAACTGAGAAGATTTTACTACCAATCACCACTAAATAAAGTGTCAGACCTGTCAGTGTGACCATCAGGCAGAGAAGTTAAAAGGTAACAAGGCAATCACTGTAGCTGACTTTTAAGTATATGTTCCAGTTCTTATCAAAAGTGGTTGTCATCATTCCCAGGGTTCTTTACAGCAAAAAATAAAGAGGCTATATAAATGCTCGATTTCTTCCTCTAGAGATTTTTCAGTGACACTGAAAACTCACTGTTGCCCAGATCCATTACTGCAGTAGAAGCTGTGCACTTGAGAACAACATTCTTCCCATGCCTATGTGCACTGGTTAAAAATTTAATGTGCAGTTCAGAGCACCCACTATCTGCAGTCTGTGGTCATGGCTTATTAGGCAGGCAATTACTAAAATAATTTCAGTGTTCACAACAGGCATTCATAGTATAAGGCTTGAACTGAGCCCTAAAGCTCTTTGGTACCTTTGGAATCCTAACAGGATGGCCAATCTATTTGCTACTTTTTTTTTTTTTTTTTTTTTTTTTCTTTTTCTTTTTCTTTTTTGATTACAAGTTTTAATTTTGAATTTTTATGCAAATACAAATATGACAGAATTACAAAGGTTCATCTTTTTGTGGTACAGTCACAAAACCCCAGATTATTGATATATAATAAATGCTACCAAGCTAATTTACTCTGAAGATTGTAACTGAGCCCACTGAGTGTTTAGTCCCCTTCATTCCAGTCATTCTGTCTCCTATAGTTAGGGGACATGCTCTTATCAAATTTGGCCAAAAAGTCATGTTAGCACGTGGATATTTCACTTATTTTCTTGACCACAGCTGCCTTTTCTCCATCAAGACACAGTGCTGTTCTGTTATTAAATCAATGTTTATTCTATTTCCTCATTGTTTGTTCTGTTTCTTCTAAGGCTCTGTAGTCAGAACAATTATACTTCATTAGTGATGGCATTAAGGGAAAATTGTCAGATCTGAAATGATCCGTTATTGAAGCAGTAGAAACTCCATGGCTTTGGTACATTTATCTTGGGCTTAAGCAATTAAGTTGCTCTGTAACAGCCAGATTTAGGATTGAGGAAACTTACTTTTGAAGCAGCTTGCTCTGGCTACTGTTGGAAACAAGACAGATGGCAGTTCCCATAGAACACAGCAAAACTTGTATTCCTTACCAAGATCTCGCCTTCCAAAATAAACCTTGGCCAAGGAAACACAGGAGCTCTGTGTGTTTTTGCACTTGTTTCACTACAGTTTGGTATAAATAAAACTATGCAGGAGTTACATAGTAGATTTCATTCATAGTAGATGGTGAGACACCAGCTGATACTGCCTGTATATTTAGGTTGAATGCCTGTGTTAGAAGTACAGACAGTCTGGAGCATAATAGAGTCAAGTTGTGTTTATTTTTGGTAAGGTGACTCCAAATCATATTAGGAGCTGGGAAACATCATCAGTTCCTGAGGCAGTCACAATAGCGATAGCTTTATCAGCACTCATTCACCATTTTAAAGAACAAAGGTTAATAAACAGGAGATAGAATATTTATTCTAATACAGATCCCTGGAGTACTAAGTCATCGTTAATGAGAAACAAGGTAATTACCAGTTCTGTCACCTTTCATCTCTCAGCTACGTTTGAAACTGTTTAATATGAGCCCTGTGTTGTTCAATGAAATTTAAAGACTTGCAAATTATTGTAAACCACGGCAATATCACTATATCAATGTGAAGGAAGTGAAGACTGAATATCAATGGTGTTTGGAACATTTCTGTTACATCAGAATTGGATAAGGAATCAGGAGGAAAAAGTAAACATCAGTTGTCCCAGTGTATTGTCACCCCTATAATTACAGACTCTTTAGAGAGACTTTTTAGTTTGAAATGGAAAACGTAGTGGAAGAATTTGACTGTGAAAAGTTTATGAAGGACCTATTTCCAAATTTGCATCATCTCCCTGTTTTGTCAATTGATGAGGTCAACAGGAAGGACGCAGACACCAACAAAAGGGATAAGCTTATTTTACTGTGTATTTCAAAATAATAGAAAAATAAAGTGCTGCCTATGGTTAAAAGATAAGCTTAACAGTAAAGAAAATAAGCAAGGTAAGGCACCTAGTCATTACTACATAAGGCTAGTGATAGTGATTAAGGAAAATACTTCACCATTTATCCTAATACTTTGCCATCATCCAGATCCACAGTCACTGGGGAGTCCTGGTAGCAGCGAGGATCTGGAGAACCTGTCTCAGAAAGTGGGAAGTCCTGCAGCGGTGCATCCATCCCATACTTGAGGTCACCAAAGTTACTGCAAGCAGGTTCAGCATTTATACCACTGAATAAACAAATCTGCATAGTAGTCAGGCAAAACATCTGGTTTCTTCTTTGTCCTGTTGATTTCCCCCTTAAAACCTGGCCAGGGTTCAAGGAGGAACCAAAGGACTTGTGTTATCTATTTTGGTGCACCACAGGCTTCTTTGGCAAGACAAACTGTCTGCCTGGACTGCTGCAACATGCCTAATTGGGTAACAAAAATTACAGCGAAGTTCCCTTGTGATCAAGAAAGATATAGTTTGGCCATTATTACTGCATATAGATAAATACCAGAATATACATATTCATCCTGACAAAAAAAAAGGATAAACAGCATCTTATAAGTGGAATTAATACTAGTAGATATACTGTGAGGTTGTGAGGTGCATTGACAGGTCAACTTTGATTCAGTGCCTGTCTCAGGCCCCAGCCTTTCACTCCCTTACACCCGGAAAGCTCATGGAGAGTGATATGAGATCAGCTAGGATGAAAACCAACTGATCGTGAAGAAAGAGCATGGAATGGCTCCTGCAGTTGAAGACAAGACAAGCAGTCAAGCCTCTGTAAGACTGCAAGCCTATTTTCCTTTGTTTTGCTCTACTTGCTGGATCAAAGATTCTTAAAGTAGATTTACCTGCCTGTGCCTTTCTGCAATGTCAGAGCAGTGTGAAGGAGATCCAGTGCAGACAAGAACCACGTTCTGCAGGATTAGGTTATAGAAGGATAATTATACGAACAGCTCTCACCCACACGCTGCACGGTGCAGGCAAAATTTAAAATGGCTTCAGTTATGGAGGATAAAATAAATAGTTGCTATCACTTGGCTCTAATGTGCCATGCACACAGACCTCTGGAGGACAATTTCACCCTCAAGCAGTTTCTGCCCTAAGAGTGTGGTCTGGACTGCTGTGAACTGTTCCCCATTGCTCCAGGAGAGGCTCACCGAGGAGCAGGCTGTGCCCCTGCAGCCCATGGACACTTCACGGAGCAGATGTCCATGTGCAGTCATGGAGGAGCCTGTGGTGCAGCAGTGGATGAGGTATGAAGGAGCTGCAGCCCATGGATACCTCTGGAAGAGCATCCTGGGCTGGAGCTGCAGCCATGGGGAGCTGTGTGAAGCAATGCCTGAAGGGTGAGCCCAGTGGCACGGAGCTGTGTTGGGGCTGTGCAGGGAGAGCTGCAGCCCGTGGGAAGCCCATGTGGGATCAGCTGGAGAAGGCTGGCATTCCATGGGGAGGGACCCACATGGAGCAGTGACCAAGTGACCATGGAGGAGTGGCATTATAGAGTGGCTGCAGCCCCCACCCCCTGTTCTCCTGATCTGAGGAATTAGATAGAAGAGGGTGGGAGGAAGGTGTTTGTAATTTGTTTTTAGCCTTTCACGATTTTGGTCTATTAGCAATAGGCAACAAATTACATTAATCTCTGTTATGCTGAGTCTGTTCTGCTCATGGTGGTAATCATGGTAATCATGGTGGTAAGCAATCTCCTTGACCTTATCTCAACCCATTAAGTTTTTTCATCGTATTTGCTTCCTCATACCTTTGAGAAGGACAAGTGTAGAGCAGTGTGGAGGAGCTGAGTTAGCTAGCCCTCAGTGTGAGTCCACCGCTGTCTCAAGAAGATTACGCTCAACAGGACAGAGGGACTCCTTTTGCTCAATCTGAAAAACTCAAATGGCAGAGAGGCCCACAGCTGGGTGTGGGGGTGAGGGCCAAAGAGGAGTGAGAGGAACAGGAGCAATAGTGTACAGAGCAGGTAGGGCTGAATTCAAGTCACCATTTGGTGAAGTTGTGAGGGAAAAGGCAGCTGGCAAAGCTGATGATATCGAAGTTTGTGCCTTTGGAAAAGGAGTAAAACACAACTGTTACAAGAAGCTATGAAGATGTTTTGGGGTATCACCAGCCATGGAAAGTCTTGGTGGCCCCATTGTCAGTGTTTGTGCCCACCACTTTAGCAAGCAATGGGAATGTTCTAGGCTCTCCTGGCTAGACCTGGTTCTGGGGAAGGCTCTTCCAAAGTGAGCAATAGGGGCAGAGGTC